>NC_090398.1:74290376-74915995 GCF_036365525.1 Heterodontus francisci | reverse complement strand
TGGTGTGTATGATAGAGGGTGTGTGTGAGATAGAGGGGGTGTGTGTGATAGACGGTGTGTGTGTGATAGAGGGGGTGTGTGTGATAGAGGGGGTGTGTGAGATAGAGGGGGTGTGTGTGATAGAGGGGGTGTGTGTGATTGAGGGGTTGTGTGTGATAGAGGGGGTGTGTGTGATAGAGGGGGTGTGTGTGATCGAGGGTGTGTGTGTGATAGAGGGGGTGTTTGAGATAGAGGGGGTGTGTGTGATAGAGGAGGTGTGTGAGATAGAGGGTGTGTGTGTGAGATAGAGGGGGTGTGTGTGAGATAGAGGGGGTGTGTGAGATAGAGGGGGTGTGTGTGAGATAGAGGGGGTGTGTGAGATAGAGGGGGTGTGTGTGAGATAGAGGGGGTGTGTGAGATAGAGGGGGTGTGTGTGATAGAGGGTGTGTGTGATAGAGGGGGTGTGTGTGATAGAGGGTGTGTGTGTGATAGAGGGGGTGTGTGAGATAGAGGGGGTGTGTGTGGTAGAGGGGGTGTGTGAGATAGAGGGGGGGTGTGAGATAGAGGGGGTGTGTGTGATAGAGTGGGTGTGTGTGATAGAGGGTGTGTGTGTGATAGATGGGGTGTGTGTGATAGAGGGTGTGTGTGTGATAGAGGGGGTGTGTGAGATAGAGGGGGTGTGTGTGATAGAGGGGGTGTGTGAGATAGAGGGTGTGTGTGTGAGATAGAGGGGGTGTGTGAGATAGAGGGGGTGTGTGAGATAGAGGGGGTGTGTGTGTGATAGAGGGGGTGTGTGTGATAGAGGATGTGTGTGAGATAGAGGGTGTGTGTGATAGAGGGTGTGTGTGTGATAGAGGGGGTGTGTGAGATAGAGGGGGGTGTGTGAGATAGAGGGGTGTGTGTGCGATAGAGGGGGGTGTGTGAGATAGAGGGGGTGTGTGAGATAGAGGGTGTGTGTGAGATAGAGGGGGTGTGTGAGATAGAGGGGGTGTGTGTTGAGAGGGGGTGTGTGAGATAGAGGGGGTGTGTGTGATAGAGGGGGTGTGTGAGATAGAGGGGGTGTGTGAGATAGAGGGGGTGTGTGAGATAGAGGGGGTGAGTGTGATAGAGGGGGTGGTGTGAGAGAGGGTTGTGTGAGATAGAGCGGGTGTGTGAGATAGAGGTGTGTGTGATAGAGGGGGTGTGTGTGATAGGAGGGGGTGTAGTGATAGAGGGGGGTGTGTGAGATAGAGGGGTGGTGTGTGATAGAGGGGAGGTGAGATAGAGGGGTGTGTGAGATAGAGGGGAAGTGTGTGATAGAGGGGGTGTGTGTGATAGAGGGTCTGCGTGAGATAGAGGGGGGGTGTGAGATAGAGGGGGTGTGTGTGATAGACGGGGAGAGTGAGATAGAGGGGGTGTGATGAGATAGAGGGGGTGTGTGATAGAGGGGTGTGTGTGAGATAGAGCGGGTGTGTGTGATAGCGGTGTGTGTGATAGAGGGGGAGTGTGTGATAGAGGGGGTGTTTGAGACAGAGGGGGTGTGTGTGATAGAGGGTGTGTGTGAGATAGAGGGGGTGTGTGTGATAGAGGGGGTGTGTGTGATAGAGGGGGTGTGTGTGATAGAGGGTGTGTGTGAGATAGAGGGGTGTGTGTGATAGAGGGGGCGTGTGAGATAGAGGGGTGTGTGAGATAGAGGGGGTGTGTGTTTAGAGGGGGGGGTGTGAGATAGAGGGGGAGTGTGAGATAGAGGGGGTGTGTGTGATAGAGGGGGTGTGTGATAGAGGGGGTGTGTGTGATAGAGGGGTGTGTGTGATAGAGGGGGTGTGTGAGATAGAGGGGTGTGTGAGATAGAGGGTGTGTGTGATAGAGGGGGTGTGTGATAGAGGGGGTGTAGTGTGATAGAGGGGGATTGTGAGATAGAGGGGTGTGTGTGATAGAGTTGGTGTGTGAATAGAGCGGAGTTGTGTGATAGAGGGGGTGTGAGATAGAGGTTTGTGTGTGATAGAGGGGTGTGTGTGATAGAGGGGTCTGTGTGATAGAGGGGCTGTGTGAGATAGAGGGGGTGTGTGTGATAGACGGGGGTGTGTGTGATAGAGGGGGTGTGTGTGATAGAGGGGGGTGTGTGTGATAGAGGGTGTGTGTGAGATAGAGATGGCGTGTGGTGAGATAGAGGTGATGTGTGAGATAGAGTGTGATCGCGTGGGTGTGTGATAGAGGGGGTGTGTGAGTATAGCACGCGGGTGTGAGATAGATCGTGGTGAGTAGATAGAGCGGGTGTGTGTGATAGTAGGGGGTGTTGAGATAGAGGGTTTGTGTGAGATAGGAGGGGGTTGAGAGATAGAGTGGGGTGTGTGATAGAGGGGTGATGTGAGATAGAGGGGGGTGAGATAGATCGGTGTGTGTTGAGATAGAGGGGGTGTGTGAGATAGAGGGTGTGTGTGATAGAGGGGGTGTGTCTGATAGATCTGTGTGAGTGATACGAGGGGGAGTGTGTGATAGAGGTCTTTTGATAGAGGGGAGTGTGTGATAGAGGGGTGTGTGAGATAGAGGGGGTTGTGAGATAGAGGGTTGTGATAGAGTCTTGTGAGATAGTGGGTCGTGTGTGATAGAGGGTGTAGAGTGATAGCGGGGTGTGTGTGATATAGGGGGTGTTGTGACAGATGGGGTGATTGTTAGATAGAGGGTGTGTAGTTTAGATAAGAGGGGGTGTGTGTGAAAGAGGGGGTGAGATTGAGATAGAGGGGGTGTGAGTTAGATAGAGGGGGGTGAGTATATGAGGGGGTTGTGTGAGATAGAGGGGGGTGTGTGAGATAGAGGGGGTTTGTGTGATAGAGGGGGTGAGTAGATAGAGGCACTTTTGATATAGATCAGCGTGTGTGAGATAGAGGGGTGTTGTGTGAGATAGAGGGGTGTGTTTGAGATATCAGCTCTGTGTAGATATAGCACGGTTGTGAGATAGAGGGGGTCTTTGAGATAGAGAGGTCGAAGCGGGGGTTCTGTTAGATAGCAGCGGTTGTTGTGAGATCGAGGGTGTGAGTGATAGAGGGTGTGTGATATAGAGGGGGTCGTGATAGAGAGTCTCACTCTTGAGTAGTATATCTCACTCTGTGTGATAGAGCGCACGCTGGTGAGATAGATCGCGTGGTGAGATATATCACTCTTGTTCGTATAGCTCACTCGTTTTGTATCTGTGATATATATCACGCTTTGAGATAGAGCACTCTTGTATTATATCACACGCTTTTTATAGTATCTCACGCTTGATATATATATCACTCTTTAGTATATATATCACTCTTTCTAGATATATCACGCTTTTTATATATCTCACTCTTTTTATATATCTCACTTCTTTTTATATAGCTCACTCTTTTTATATATATCACTCTTTATATATATATCACTCTGTTTATATACCTCACTCTTTTATATATCTCCCTCAGTTTATATATATCACTCGTTTATATATATATCACTCTTTTTATATATATCACTCTTTCTATTATATATCACGCTTTGTATATATCGCCTTTTTTATATATCGCACTCTGTATAGTATATCTCACTCTTTTGATATATCTCACTCTTTGTATATATCTCACTCTTTCTATTATATCTCACTCTTTTTATATAGCTCACTCTTTTTATATATCTCACTCTTTTTATATATCTCAATCTTTTTATATATCTCACTCTTTTTATATATATCACTCTTTGTATATATCTCACTCTTTTATATATATCACTCTTTGTCTCTATCTCACCCTTTTTATATATATCACTCTTTTTATATATCTCACTCTTTTTTATATATCACTCTTTTTATATATATCACTCTTTTTATATATATCACTCGTTTTATATATCTCACTCTTGTCATATATCTCACTCTTTTTATATATCTCACTCTTTTTATATATCTCACTATTTTTATAAATCTCACTCTTTTCCTCTATCTCACTCTTGTTATATATATAAATCTTTTTAAATATATCACTCTGCTTATATATATGCACTCTTTATATATATATCACTCTTTTTATATATCTCACTCTTTTATATATATCACTCTTTTTATATATCTCACTCTCTTTATATATATCACTCTTTTTATATATCTCACTCTTTGTTATATATATCACTCTTTTTATATATCTCACTCTTTTTATATATCTCACTCTTTTTATACATCTCACTCTTTTTATATATAGCCCTCTGTTTATATATCTCACTCTCTTTTATATATATCACTCTTTTTATATATATCACTCTATTTATATATATCACTCTTTATATTATCTCACTCTTTTTATATACCTCACTCTTTATATCTATATCACTCTTTTTATATATCTCACTCTTTTTATATATCTCACTCTTTTATACATCTCACTCTTTATATATATATCACTCTTTGTATATATCTCACTCTTTGTATATATATCACTCTTATTATATATCTCACTCTGTTTATATATCTCACTCTTTTTATACATCTCACTCTTTTTATATATATCCCTCTTTTTATATATCTCACTCTCTTTTATATATATCACTCTTTTTATATATATCACTCTTTTTATATATATCACTCTTTATATATATCTCACTCTTTTATATACCTCACTCTTTATATATATATCACTCTGTTTATATATCTCACTCTTTTTATATATCTCCCTCTTTTTATATATATCACTCTTTACATATATGCTCACTCTTTGTATATATATCACTCTTTTTATATATCTCACTCTTTTATATAACTCACTCGTTTTATATATATCACTCTTTTTATATATCTCACTCTTTAAATATATCTCACTCTTTTTATATATCTCACTCTTAAAATATATCTCACTCTGTTATATATCTCACTCTTGTTATATAGCTCACTCTTTTTATATACATCACTCTTTATATATATCTCACTCTTTTTATATATATCACTCCTTATATAGATATCACTCTTTTTATATATATCACTCTTTTTATATATCTCACTCTTTTTATATATATCACTCTTTTATATATATCACTCTTTTAATATATATCACTCTTTTTATATATATCACTCTTTTATATATATCACTCTTTATATATATATCACTCTTTTATAAATCTCACTCTTTTAGATATATCACTCTTCTTATATATCTCACTCTTTATATATATATCTCACTCTTTTTATATATATCTCACTCTTTTTATATAGCTCACTCTTTTATATATATCTCACTCTTTTTATATATCTCACTCTTTGTATATATATCTCACTCTTTTTATATATCTCACTCTTTTTATATATATCACTCTTTATATATATCACTCTTTTTATATATATCACTCTTTATATATATATCACTCTTTTATATATCTCACTCTTTTATATATATCACTCTTTTTATATATCTCACTCTTTTTTATATCTCACTCTTTTTATATATATCACTCTTTGTTATATATATCACTCTTTATATATATATCACTCATTTTAGATATATCACTCTGTTATATATATATCACTCTTTTATATATCTCACTCTTTTTATATATATCACTCTTTTTATATATCTCACTCTTTATATATATATCTCACTCTTTTTATATATCTCACTCTTTTTATATATCTCACTCTGTTATATATATATCACTCTTTTATATATATCACTCTTCATATATATCTCACTCTTTATATATATCACTCTTTTATATATATATCACTCTTTGTATAGTATCTCACTCTTTTTATATATCTCACTCTTTATATATATCTCACTCTTTTATATATATCTCACTCTTTTTATATATCTCACTCTTTATATATATCTCACTCTTTTTATATATCTCACTCTTTTTATATATATCACTCTTTTATATATCTCACTCTGTTTATATATATCACTCTTTTATATATATATCACTCTTTTCTATATCTCACTCTTTTATATATCTCACTCTTTTTATATATATCACTCTTTTTATATATATCACTCTTGTATTATATCTCACTCGTTTTCCATATCTCACTCTTTATATATATATCACTCTTTATATATATATCACTCTTTTTATATATATCACTCTTTTTATAGTAGCTCACTCTTTTTAAATATCTCACTCTTTCTATATATCTCACTCTTTTTATATATATCACTCTTTATACATATATCACTCTTTTTATATACCTCACTCTTTTTATATATCTCCCTCTGTTTTATATATATCACTCTTTATATATATATCACTCTTTTTATATATATCACTCTTGATATATATATCACTCTTGTTATATATCTCCTTGTTTTATAAATCTCACTCTTTCTATATATCTCACTCTTTATATATATCTCACTCTGTTTATATATCTCAAGCTTTCTATATATCTCACTCTTTCTATATATCTCACTCTTTTTATATATCTCACTCGTTTTATATATCTCACTCTTCTTATATATCTCACTCTTTTTATATATCTCACTCTTTTTAAATATCTCACTCTTTTTATATAGCTCACTCTTTTTATAAATCTCACTCTTTTCCTCTATCTCACTATTTTTATATATATCACTCTTTATATATATCTCACTCTTTTTATATATCTCACTCTTTTTATATATATCACTCTTTTTATATATATCTCACTCTTTTTATATATCTCACTCTTTATATATATCTCACTCTTTTTATATATCTCACTCTATTTATATATATCACTCTTTTTATATATCTCACTCTTTTTATATATATCACTCTTTTTATATATATATCACTCTGTTCTATATCTCACTCTTTTTATATATCTCACTCTTTTTATATTATATCACTCTTTTTATATATATCACTCTTTTATTATATCTCACTCTTGTTCCATATCTCACTCTTTATATATATATCACTCTTTATATATATATCACTCTTTTTATATATATCACCCTTTTTATATATCTCACTCTTTTTAAATACCTCACTCTTTTTATATATCTCACTCTTTTTATATATATCACTCTTTATACATATATCACTCTTTTTATATACCTCACTCTGTTTATATATCTCCCTCTTTTTATATATATCACTCTTTATATATATATCACTCTTTTTATATATATCACTCTTTATATATATATCACTCTTTTTATATATCTCCTTTTTTTATATATCTCACTCTTTCTATATATCTCACTCTTTATATATATCTCACTCTTTTTATATATCTCAATCTTTCTATATATCTCACTCTTTCTATATATCTCACTCTTGTTATATATCTCACTCTTTTTATAGTATCTCACTCTTCTTATATATCTCACTCTTTTTATATATCTCACTCTTTTTAAATATCTCACTCTTTTTATATATCTCACTCTTTTTATAAATCTCACTCTTTTCCTCTATCTCACTCTTTTTATATATATCACTCTTTTTATATATCTCACTCTTTTTATATATCTCACTCTTTTTATATATATCACTCTTTTTATATATCTCACTCTTTTCCTCAATCTCACTCTTTTTATATATATCACTCTTTTCCTCTATCTCACTCTTTGTATATATCTCACTCTTTTATACATCTCACTCTTTTTATATATATCACTCTTTGTATATATCTCACTCTTTTTATATATATCACTCTTTTTATAAATCTCACTCTTTTCCTCTATCTCACTCTTTTTATATATATCACTCTTTTTATATATCTCACTCTTTTAATATATATCACTCTTTTTATATATCTCACTCTTTTTATATATCTCACTCTTTTCCTCTATCTCACTCTTTTTATATATATCACTCTTTTTATATATCTCACTCTTTTATATATATCACTCTTTTATATATCTCACTCTTTTTATATATATCACTCTTTTTCTCTATCTCACTCTTTTCTATATATCACTCTTTTTATATATCTCACTCTTTTTTTATATATCACTCTTTTATATACATCACTCTTTTTATATATCTCACTCTTTTGATATATCTCACTCTTTTATATATCTCACTCTTTTTATAAATCTCACTCTTTTCCTCTATCTCACTCTTTTTATTATATAAATCTTTTATATATATCACTCTTCTTATATATATCACTCTTTATATATATATCACTCTTTATATATATCTCACTCTTTTATATATATCACTCTTTTTATATATCTCACTCTTTTTATATATATCACCCTTTTTATATATCTCACTCTTTTTATATATCTCACTCTTTTTATACATCTCACTCTTTTTAGATATATCCCTCTTGTTTATATATCTCACTCTCTTTTATATATATCACTCTTTTTCTATATATCACTCTTTTTATATATATCACTCTTTATATATATCTCACTCTTTATATATATATCACTCTTTTTCTATATATCACTCTTTTGATATATCTCACTCTTTTTATATATATCACTCTTTTTATATATATCACTCCTTAAATATATATCACTCTTTTTATATATCTCACTCTTTATATATACCACTCTTTTTATATATATCACTCTTTTTATATATATCACTCTTTAAATATATCTCACTCTTTTTATATATCTCACTCGTTATATATACCACTCTTTTTATATATCTCACTCTTTTTAGATATATCACTCTCTTTATATATATCACTCTTTAAATATATCTCACTCTTTTTATATATCTCACTCTTTTATATATATCACTCTTGTTCTCTATCTCACTATTTTTATATATCTCACTCTTTTTATATATATCACTCTTTATATATATCTCACTCTTTTATATATCTCACTCTTTTTACATATATCACTCTTTTTATATATCTCACTTTTTTATATATATCACTCTTCTTATAAATCTCACTCTTTTCCTCTATCTCACTCTTTTTATATATATCACTCTTTTCCTCTATCTCACTCTTTTCCTCTATCTAACTCTTTTTATATATCTCACTCTTTGTATAAATCTCACTCTTTTCCTCTATCTCACTCTTTTTATAAATCTCACTCTTTTCCTCTATCTCACTCTTTTATATATCTCACTCTTTTATATATATCACTCCTTTTATATATATCACTCTTTTTATATATCTCACTCGTTTTATATATCTCACTCTTTTCCTCTATCTCACTCTTTTTATATATATCACTCTTTTTATAGATCTCACTCTTTTTATATAAATCACTCTTTTTCTCTATCTCACTCTTTTTATATATATCACTCTTTTTACATATCTCACTCTTTTTTATATATCACTCTTTTTATTATATATCACTCTTTTTATATATCTCACTCTTTTATATATCTCACTCTTTATATATATATCTCACTCTCTTTTATATATATCACTCTTTATATATCTCTCACTCTTTTATATATCTCACTCTTTTTATATATATCACTCTTTTTATATATCTCACTCTTGTTTATATCTCACTCTTTTTATACATCTCACTCTTTTATATATATCACTCTTTTTATATATCTCACTCTTTGTATATATATCACTCTTTTTATATATCTCACTCTTTTTATATATCTCACTCTTTTTATACATCTCATTCTTTTTATATATATCACTCTTTATATATATCTCACTCTCTTTTATATATATCACTCTTTTATATATATCACTCTTTTTATATATATCACTCTTTATATATATCTCACTCTCTTTATATATCTCACTCTTTATATATATATCACTCTTTATATATATATCACTTCTTTTTATATATCACTCTTTTTATATATCTCACTCTTTTTATATATCACTCTTTTTTTATATATCACTCTTTGTTATATATCTCACTCTTTTCATATATATCACTCCTTTTATATATATCACTCTTTACATATATCTCACTCTTTTTTTATATCTCACTCTTTTTATATATATCACTCTTGTTCTCTATCTCACTCTTTTATATATCTCACTCTTTTTATATATATCACTCTTTATATATATCTCACTCTCTTTATATATATCACTCTTTATATATATATCACTCTTTTTCCATATATCACTCTGTTTATAAATCTCCCTCTGTTTATATATATCACTCTTTTCTATATCTCACTCTTTTTATATATATCACTCTTTTTATATATATCACTCTTTTTATATATATCACTCTTTATATATATCTCACTCTTCCTATATATATCACTCTTTTTCTATATCTCACTCTGTTTATATATCTCACTCTTTTTATATATATAACTCTTTTTTTATATCTCACTCTTTTTATATATCTCACTCTGTTTATATATATCACTCTTTTTATATATCACTCTTTTTATATATATCACTCTTTTTATATATATCACTCTTTTTATATATCTCACTCTTTTTATATATCTCACTCTTTATATATATCACTCTTTTATATATCACTCTTTTATCTATATCACTCTTTTTATATATCTCACTCTTTTATATATATCACTCTAATTATATATCTCACTCTTTCTATATATATCACTCTTTGTATATATCTCACTCTTTATATATATATCACTCTTTTTATATATATCACTCTTTTTAAATATCTCACTCTTTTTATATATATCACTCTTTTTATATTATCACTCTTTTTATATATCTCACTCTTTTTATATATATCACTCTTTTTATATATCTCACTCTTTTTATATATCTCACTCTTTATATATATCACTCTTTTTATATATCACTCTTTTTATATATCACTCTTTTTATATATCTCACTCTTTGTATATATATCACTCTTTTTATATATATCACTCTTTCATATATCACTCTTTTTATCTATATCACTCTTATATATATATCACTCTTTATATATATCTCACTCTTTTTTATATTTATCACTCTTTATATATATATCACTCTTTTTATTTATATCACTCTTTTTATATATCTCACTCTTTTATATATATCACTCTTTTTATATATATCACTCTTTGTATATATCTCACTCTTTTTATATATCTCATTCTTTTTATATATCTCACTCTTTTTATAAATCTCACTCTTTTCCTCTATCTCACTCTTTTTATATATATCACTCTTTTTATATATCTCCCTCTTGTTATATATCTCACTCTTTTTATATATATCACTCTTTTTATATATCTCACTCTTTTCCTATATCTCACTCTTTGTATAAATCTCACTCTTTTATATATATCACTCTTTTTATAAATCTCACTCGTTGTATCTAGATCACTCTTTTTATATATCTCACTCTTTTTATATATATCACTCCTTTTATATATACCACTCTTTTATAAATCTCACTCTTTGCCTCTATCTCACTCTTTTTATATATATCACTCTTTTTATATATCTCACTCTTTTTATATATATCACTCTTTTTATATATCTCACTCTTTTTATATATATCACTCTGTTTATATATCTCACTCTTTCTATATATCTCACTCTTTTCCTCTATCTCACTCTTTTTATATATATCACTCGTTTTATATATCTCACTCTTTATATATATATCACTCTTGTTATATATCTCACTCTTTTATATATATCACTCTTTTCTCTATCTCCCTCTTGTTTATATATCTCACTCTTTGTATATATATCACTCTTATTATATATCTCACTCTTTTTTATATATCACTCTTGTTATATATCTCACTCTTTTTATATATCTCACTCTTTCTATATATCTCACTCTGTTTATAAATCTCACTCTTGTCCTCTATCTCACTCCTTATATATATATCACTCTTCTTATATATATCACTCTTTATATATATATCACTCTTTTTATATATCTCACTCTTTATATATATATCACTCTTTTTATATATCTCACTATTTTTATACATATCACTCTTTTTATATATCTCACTCTTTTTATATATATCACTCTTTTATATATATCCCTCTTGTTATATATCTCACTCTTTATATATATCTCACTCTTTTTATAAATCTCACTCTTTTTAGTATATCTCCCTCTTTTTATATATCGCACTCTTTTATATATCTCACTCTCTATGATATCTCACTCTTTATATATATCTCACTCTTTTTATATATCTCACTCTTTATATATCTCACTCTTTTTATATATATCACTCTTTGTATATATCACTCTTTCAATATATCTCACTCTTTTATATATCTCACTCTTTATATATCTCACTCTTTATATATATATCACTCTTTATATATATATCACTCTTTATATATATATCACTCTTTATATATATATCACTCTTTTAATATATCTCACTCTTCTTATATATCTCACTCTTTTTAAAGTATCTCACTCTCTATATATATATCATTCTTGTTATATATATCACTCTTTATATATATATCACTCTTTTTATATATCACTCTTTATATATATCTCACTCGTTATATATATCACTCTTTTTATATATCTCACTCGTTTTATATATCTCACTCTTTGTATATAGTATCACTCTGTTGTATATATCTCACTCTTTTATATATATCACTCTTTATATATATATCACTCTTTTTATATATATCACTCTTTTTATATATATCACTCGTTTGATAAATCTCCCTCTTTTAGTATATATCACTCTTTTTATAGATCTCACTCGTTGTATATGAGCACTCTTTTTAGATATATCACTCTTTTTAGATATATCACTCTTTAGTATATATCACTCTTTATGAGCTATCGCACTCGTTTGATATATATCACTCTTTATATATATATCACGCTGTTGATAGATCTCACTCTTGTAGAGTATCGCACTGCGTCTTATAGATATCACGCTGTTATATATAGCACTCTTTGTAATATAGATCACCCTTTATGATAGAGATCAAGCGTTATAGATAGAGCACTCGTTGTATATATATCACTCTTGTGATATATCTCACTCTTTGTATATATATCACTCTTTTTATATATCTCACTATTTTGATATAAATCTCACTCTTCTTAAATATCTCACTCTTTTATATATCGCACGCTTGATAGATATAGCGCACTCTTGTTTATATATCTCACTCTTGTATATATATATCTCACTCTTTTTAGATATTACTCTGTTGAGATATATCTCACTCTGTTTATATATCTCACGCTTTATATATAGTATCTCACTCGTTTTATATATATCACTCTTTATATATATCTCACTCGTTTTAGATATATCACTCTTTAGATATGATATCTCACTCGTTTGTATATATCTCACTCTTTAGATATATATCTCACTCTTTTTATATATATCACTCGTTTTATATATCTCACGCTTGGTAGATATAGCACTCGTTATATATATATCACTCTTGTATATATATATCACTCTTGTTATATATCTCACTCTTTTTATATATCTCACTCTTTAGAGAAATATCTCACTCTTTTTTATATATCTCACTCTTTTGTTATATCTCACGCTTTTTATATATCTCACTCTGTTATATATATCTCACTCTTGTTGATATATATAAACTCTTGTTATAGTATATCTCACGCTTTTGATAGATCTCACACTTGTATAGATCTCACTCGTTATATATATCTCACTCTTTTTATATATATCACTCTTGTTGATATATATCTCACTCTTGTTATATATCGCACTCTTGTTATAGATAGCACTCTTTAGTATGATAGCACTCTGTGGTAGATAGCTCACTCTTTATATATATCTCACTCTTTGTATATATATCTCACTCTGTGTATAGATATCTCACGTCGTTTTGAGATATCTCACTCTGTATAGTATATATCTCACTCGTTATTAGATATATCTCACTCTTGAGAGATAGATCGCACTCTTGTGATATATAGCACTCTGTGTATATATATCACGCTTCTATGATATCTCACTCTTGTTATATATCTCACTCGTTATATATAGATCACTCTGTATATATATATCACTCTTTTATAGTATATATCACTCTTTTATATATCTCACTCTTTTTATAGTATCTCACTCTTTTGATATATCTCACGCTTTGTATATATATCACTCTTTTTATATATATCACTCTTTATATATATATCACTCTTGTTATATACCTCACGCTTGTATATATCTCCCTCTGTTGATATATATCACTCTTGTGATATATATCACTCTGTGTATATATCTCACTCGTATTATATATATCACTCTTTTTAGATATCTCACTCTTTGTATATATATCACTCTTTTTCTCTATCTCACTATTTTTATATATATCACTCTTTGTATAGATCTCACTCTTTTTAGATATATCACTCTTTGGATATAGCTGCACTCTCGTTAGATATATCACTCTTTTTCTCTATCTCACTATTGTTATATATCTCACTCGTTGATGAGATAGCACGCTTGAGAGATATCTCACGCGGTGCCACACCCCCTAGCTATGCACACCACCCCCCCCCCCCGTCGGCTTCCCTCTCGCTGCACCCACCCGAGTAGCACATCCCCACACACACCCCCCCCCACACACCCCCCCCCCCCACACACACCCCCCCCCCCCCACACCCACACCCCCACACACCCCCCCCCCCTCACACACACCCCCCCCCCACACACCCCCCCCCCCCCACACACACCCCCCCCCCACACACCCCCCCCCTCCCCCCACTCACCCACACCCCCACTCCCCCACCCCCACTCACACCCCCCCCCACTCACCCCCCCTCACACACCCCCCCCTCCACTCACCCACCCCCCCACACACCCCCCCCCCTCAACACCCCCCCCCACATCACACCCCCCCCCACACACCCCCCCCCTCACTCACCCACCACCCCCACTCACACACCCCCCCCACTATCACACCACCCCCCTACACACACCCACCCCCACACACACACCCCCCCTCTCACACACACCCCCCTCTCTCACACACACACCCCCTCTCACACTACCCCCTCTATCCACACACCCTACCACACCACCCCCTCAATCTCCACCACACCCTCTATCACACCCACCCCCTCTATCACACACACCCCCCCTACTCACACACACACCCTCTAACTCACCCCCCCACACTCCCCCACTCCTCACACACACACACACCCTCTAACTCACACACCCCCTCTATCTCACACACACCCCCTCTATCTCACACACACCCCCTCTATCGCACACACACCCTCTATCTCACACACCCCCTCTATCACACACACCCTCTATCACACACACCCCCTCTATCTCACACACCCCCTCTATCTCACACACACCCCCTCTATCACACACACCCCCTCTATCTCACACACACCCTCTATCTCACACACCCCCTATATCTCACACACCCCCTCTATCACACACACACCCCCTCTAACACACACACCCCCTCTATCTCACACACACCCTCTATCTCACACACCCCCTCTATCTCACACCCCCCCTCTATCTCACACACCCCCTCTATCTCACAAACACACCCTCTATCTCACACACCCCCTCTATCTCACACACCCCCTCTATCACACACACACCCTCTATCACACACACACCCCTATCACACACACCCCCTCTATCTCACACACCCCCTCTATCACACACACCCCCTCTATCTCACACACACACCCTCTATCTCACACACCCCCTCTATCTCACACACACACCCTCTATCACACACACCCCCTCTATCTCACACACTACCCTCTATCACACACACCCCCTCTATCTCACACACACACCCTCTATCTCACACACCCCCTCTATCTCACACACACCCCCTCTACCACACACCCCCTCTATCTCACACACACACCCTCTATCTCACACACCCCCTCTATCTCACACACACACCCTCTATCTCACACACCCCCTCTATCTCACAAACCTCCTCTATCTCAAACACACCCCCACTATCTCACACACCCCCTCTATCACACACACCCCCTCTATCTCACACACCCCCTCTATCACACACACCCCCTCTATCACACACACACCCTCAATCACACACACACCCTGTATCACACACAACCCCCTCGATCACACACACACCCTCTATCACACACACCTCCTCTATCGCACACACCCCCTCTATCTCACACACCCCCTCTATCACACACACACCCTCTATCACACACACCCCCTCTATCTCACGCACACCCTCTATCACACACACCCTCTATCACACACACCCCCTCTATCACACACACCCCCTCTATCACACACACCCCCTCTATCTCACACACCCCCTCTATCACACACACCCCCTCTGTCTCAAACACCCCCTCTATCACACACACCCCCTCTATCACACACACCCCCTCGATCACACACACACCCTCTATCACACACACCCCCTCTATCGCACACACCCCCTCTATCACACACACCCCCTCTATCGCACACACCCCCTCTATCTCACACACCCCCTCTATCACACACATACCCTCTATCTCACACACACCCTCTATCACACACCCCCTCTATCACACACACACCCTCTATCACACACACCCCCTCCATCACACACACACTCTCTATCTCACAAACCCCCTCTATCTCACACACCTCCTCTATCTCACACAACCCCTCTATCACACACACACCCTCTATCACACACACACCCTCTATCACACACACACCCTCTATCACACACACACCCTCTATCTCACACACCCTCTATCTCACACACCCCCTCTATCTCACACAAGCCCTCTATCACACACCCCCTCTATCACACACACCCCCTCTATCTCACACACCCTCTATCTCACACACCCCCTCTATCTCACACACACCCTCTATCTCACACACTCTCTATCTCACACACCCCCTCTATCTCACACACCCCCTCTGTCTCACACACCCCCTCTATCTCAAACACCCCCTCTATCTCACACACACCCTCTATCTCACACACCCCCTCTGTCACACACACCCCCTCTATCACACACACCCCCTCTATCTCACACACCCCCTCTATCACATACACCCCCACTATCTCACACACCCCCTCTATCACACACACACCCTCTATCTCACACACCCCCTCTATCACACACACACCCTCTATCACACACACCTCCTCTATCACACACACACCTTCTATCTCACTCTTCCCCTCTATCTCAAACACCCCCTCTATCTCACACACGCCCTCTATCTCACACACCCCCTCTATCTCACACACCCCCTCTATCACACACCCCCCCTCTATCTCACACACCACCTCTATCACACACACCCCCTCTATCTCACACACCCCCTCTGTCTCACTCTCCCCTCGATCACACACACCCCCTCTATCTCACACACCCCCTCTATCACACACACACCCTCTATCTCACACACCCCCTCTATCACACACACCCCCTCTATCTCACTCTTCCCCTCTATCTCACACACGCCCTCTATCTCACACACCCCCTCTATCACACACACCCCCTCTATCTCACACACCCCCTCTATCACACACACCCCCTCTATCTCACACACCCCCTCTATCACACACACCCCCTCTATCTCACTCTTCCCCTCTATCTCAAACACCCCCTCTATGACACACACCCCGTCTATCACACACACCCCCTCTATCTCACACACCCCCTCTATCACACGCACCCCCTCTATCTCAAACACCCCCTCTATCACACACACCCCCTCTATCTCAAACACCCCCTCTATCTCACACTTCCCCTCTATCTCACACACCCCCTCTATCACACACACCCCCTCTATCTCACACACCCCCTCTGTCTCACACACCCCCTCTATCACACACACACCCCCTCTATCTCACTCTTCCCCTCTATCTCAAACACCCCCTCTATCTCACACACCCCCTCCATCTCACACACCCCCTCTATCTCACACACCCCCTCTATCACACACACCCCCTCTATCACACACACCCCCTCTATCTCACACACCCCCTCTATCACACCCACCCCCTCTATCACACACACACCCTCTATCACCCACACCCCCCTCTATCTCACACACACCCTCTATCACACACACACCCGCTATCACACGCACCCCCTCTATCACACAGCCCCTCTATCACACACACCCCCTCTATCACACACACCCCCTCTATCTCACACACCCCCTCTATCACACACCCCCTCTATCACACACCCCCTCTATCACACACACCCTCTATCTCACACACCCCCTCTATCTCACACACCCCCTCTATCACACACACCCCCGCTATCGCACACACCCCCTCTATCACACACCCCCTCTATCACACACACCCCCTCGATCTCACAAACCCCTCTATCACACACACCCCCTCTATCACACACACACCCTCTATCTCACACACCCCCTCTATCACACACACTCCCTCTATCTCACACACCAACTCTATCACACACACCCCCTCTATCTCACACACCCCCTCTATCACACGCACCCCCTCTATCACACACCCCCTCTATCACACACACCCTCTATCTCACACACCCCCTCTATCTCACACACCCCCTCTATCACACACACCCCCTCTATCACACACACCCCCTCTATCACACACCCCCTCTATCACACACACCCCCTCTATCTCACACACCCCCTCTATCTCACACCCCCCCCTCTAACACACACACCCCCTCTATCTCACACACCCCCTCTATCTCACACGCCCCCTCTATCACACACACGTCCTCTATCTCACACACACCCTCTATCACACACACCCCCTCTATCACACACACCCCCTCTATCACACACACCCCCTCTATCTCACACTCCCCCTCTATCACACACACCCCCTCTGTCTCAAACACCCCCTCTATCACACAGTCCCCCTCTATCACACACACACCCGCTATCACACACACCCGCTCTATCTCACACACACCCTCTATCACACACACCCCCTCTATCTCACACACCCCCTCTATCTCACTCTCCCCCTCTATCACACACACCCCCTCTATCTCACACCCCCCCTCTATCTCACACAGACCCTCTATCACACACACCCCTTCTATCACACACATCCCCTCTATCTCACACACCCCTCTATCACACACCCCCCCTCTATCACACACCCCCTCTATCTCACACACCCCCTCTATCACACACCCCCTCCTATCACACACACACCCTCTATCACACACACACCCTCTATCTCACACACCCGCTCTATCTCACACACACCCTCTATCACACACACACCCCCTCTATCACACACACCCCTCTATCACACACACCCCTCTCTATCTCACACACACCCTCTATCACACACACCCCCTCCATCTCATACACCCCCTCTATCTCACACACCCCCTCTATCTCACACACCCCCTCTATCACACACACACCCCCTCTATCTCACACACCCCCTCTATCACACACACCCCTCTATCTCATACACCCCCTCTATCTCACACACCCCCTCTATCTCACACACCCCCTCTATCACACACACCCCCTCTATCTCACACACCCCCTCTATCTCTCACACACCCTCTATCACACACACCCCTCTCTATCTCACACACACACCCTCTATCTCACACACCCCCTCTATCTCACACACCCCCTCTATCACACACACCCCCTCTATCACACACCCCCCCTCTATCTCACATACCCCCTCTATCACACACACCCCCTCTATCTCACTCTCCCCCTCTATCAAACACACCCCCTCTATCTCACACACCCCCTCTATCACACACACCCCCTCTATCTCACTCTTCCCCTCTATCTCACACACCCCCTCTATCTCACACACCCCCTCTATCACACACACCCCGTCTATCACACACACCCCCTCTATCTCACACACCCCCTCTATCTCACTCTTCCCCTCTATCTCAAACACCCCCTCTATCTCACTCTTCCCCTCTATCTCAAACACCCCCTCTATCTCACACACCCCCTCTAACTCACTCTTCCCCTCTATCTCACTCTTCCCCTCTATCACACACACCCCCTCTATCTCACTCTTCCCCTCTATCTCAAACACCTCCTCTATCACACACACCCCCCTATCTCACACACCCCCTCTATCACACAGACCCCCTCTATCTCACACACCCCCTCTATCTCACACACACCCTCTATCACACACACCCCCTCTATCTCACACACCCCCACTATCTCACTCTCCCCCTCTATCACACACACCCCCTCGATCTCACACACCCCCTCTATCTCACACAAACCCTCTATCACACACACCCTCTCTATCACACACACCCCCTCTATCTCACACACCCCCTCTATTACACACACCCTCTATCTCACACACCCCCTCTATCTCACACAAACCCTCTATCACACACACCCCCTCTATCACACACACCCCCTCTATTACACACACCCTCTATCTCACACACCCCCTCTATCACACACAAACCGTCTATCACACACACCCCCTCTATCACACACACCCCCTCTATCTCACACACCCCCTCTATCACACACGCCCCCTCTATCACACACACACCCTCTATCTCACACACACCCTCTATCACACACACCCCCTCTATCACACACGCCCCCTCTATCACACACACCCCTCTCTATCTCACACACCCCCTCTGTCACACACACCCCCTCTATCTCATACACCCCCTCTATCTCACACACCCCCTCTATCTCACACACCCCCTTTATCACACACACCCCCTCTATCTCACACACCCCCTCTATCACACACACCCCCTCTATCTCACACACACCCTCTATCACACACACACCCTCTATCACACACACCTCCTCTATCACACACACCCCCTCAAACACACACACCCCCTCTATCTCACTCTTCCCCTCTATCTCAAACACCCCCTCTATCTCACACACCCCCTCTATCTCACACACACCCCCTCTATCTCACACACCCCCTCTATCAGACACACCCCCTCTATCACACACCCCCCCTCTATCTCACACACCCCCTCGATCACACACTCCCCCTCTATCTCACTCTCCCCCTCTATCACACACACCCCCTCTATCTCACACACCCCCTCTATCACACACACCCCCTCTATCTCACACACCCCCTCTATCACACACACCCCCTCTATCTCACTCTTCCCCTCTATCTCACACACCCCCTCTATCTCACACACCCCCTCTATCACACACAACCCCTCTATCTCACACACCCCCTCTATCACACACACCCCCTCTATCTCACTCTTCCCCTCTATCTCAAACACCCCCTCTATCACACACACCCCTCTATCTCACACACCCCCTCTATCACACACACCCCCTCTATCTCATACACCCCCTCTATCTCACACACCCCCTCTATCTCACTCTTCCCCTCTATCACACACACCCCCTCTATCTCAATCTTCCCCTCTATCTCACACACCCCCTCTATCACACACACCCCCTCTATCTCACACACCCCCTCTATCTCACACACCCCCTCTATCACACACACCCCCTCTATCTCACTCTTCCCCTCTATCTCAAACACCCCCTCTATCTCACACACCCCCTCTATCTCACAAACCCCCTCTATCTCACACACCCCCTCTATCTCACACACCTCCTCTATCTCACACACCCCCTCTATCTCACACACCCCCTCTATCTCACACACTCCCTCTATCTCACACACAGAGCCCTCAATCTCACACACCCCCTCTATCTCACACACACCCTCTATCTCACACTCCCTCTATCTCACACACCCCCCCTTCTCACACACCCCCTCTATCACACACACACCCTCTATCACACACACCCCCTCTATCACACACACACCCTCTATCACACACACCCCCTCTGTCTCACACACCCCCTCTATCTTACACACCCCCTCTATCACACATACACCCTCTATCACACACACCCCCTCTATCTCACACACCCCCTCTATCTTACAAACCCCCTCTATCTCACACACCCCCTTTATCACACACACCCCCTCTATCACACACACACCCTCTATCACACACACACCCTCTATCTCACAGTCCCCCTCTATCTCACACCACCCCTCTATCACACACACACCCCCTCTATCACACACACCCCCTCTATCTCACACACCCCCTCTATCTCACACTCCCCCTCTATCACACACACACCCCCTCTATCACACACACCCCCTCTATCTCACACACCCCCTCTATCACACACACCCACTCTATCTCACACACCCCCTCTATCTCACACACACCCTCTATCTCACACACCCCCTCTATCTCACACACACCCCCTCTATCACACACACCCCCTCTATCTCACACACCCCCTCTATCTCACACACACCCTCTATCACACACACCCCCACTATCTCACTCTTCCCCTCTATCTCAAACACCCCCTCTATCTCACACACCCCCTCTATCTCACAAACCCCCTCTATCTCACACACCCCCTCTATCTCACACACCTCCTCTATCTCACACACCCCCTCTATCTCACACACCCCCTCTATCTCACACACTCCCTCTATCTCACACACGCCCTCAATCTCACACACCCCCTCTATCTCACACACACCCTCTATCTCACACACTCCCTCTATCTCAAACACCCCCCCTTCTCACACACCCCCTCTATCACACACACACCCTCTATCACACACACCCCCTCTATCACACACACACCCTCTATCACACACACCCCCTCTGTCTCACACAACCCCCTCTATCTTACACACCCCCTCTATCACACATACACCCTCTATCACACACACCCCTCTATCTCACACACTCCCTCTATCTCACAAACCCCCTCTATCTCACACAACCCCCTCTATCACACACACCCCCTCTATCACACACACACCCTCTATCACACACACACCCTCTATCTCACAGTCCCCCTCTATCTCACACCACCCCTCTATCACACACACCCCCTCTATCACACACACCCCCTCTATCTCACACACCCCCTCTATCTCACACTCCCCCTCTATCACACACACACCCCCTCTATCACACACACCCCCTCTATCTCACACACCCCCTCTATCACACACACCCCCTCTATCTCACACACCCCCTCTATCTCACACACACCCTCTATCTCACACACCCCCTCTATCTCACACACACCCCCTCTATCGCACACACACCCTCTATCTCACACACCCCCTCTATCTCACACACCCCCTCTATCACACACACACCCTCTATCACACACACCCTCTATCTCACACACATCCTCTATCACACACACCCCCTCTATCACACACACACCCCCTCTATCTCACACACCCCCTCTATCTCACACACCCCCTCTATCTCACACACACACCCTCTATCTCACACACCCCCTCTATCACACACACCCCCTCTATCTCACACACCCCCTCTATCACACACACACCCTCTATCACACACACCCCATCTATCACACACACAGCCCTCTATCACAACACACCCCCTCTATCACACACACCCCCTCTATCTCACACCCCCCCTCTATCTCACACACCCCCTCTATCACACACACCCCCTCTATCTCACACACCCCCTCTATCACACACACACCCTCTATCACACACACCCCCTCTATCACACACACCCTCTATCACACACACCCCCTCTATCTCACACACCCCCTCTATCTCACACACACCCCCTCTATCTCACACACCCCCTCTATCTCACACACACCCCCTCTATCTCACACACCCCCTCTATCTCACACACACACCCCCTCTATCTCACACACACACCCTCTATCTCACACACCTCCTCTATCACACACACCCCCTCTATCTCAAACACCCCCTCTATCACACACACACACCCTCGATCACACACACCCCCTCTATCACACACACCCCCTCTATCACACACAACCCCTCTATCACACACACCCCCTCTATCACACACACACCCCTCTATCTCACACACCCCCTCTATCACACACACCCCCTCTATCACACACACACCGTCTATCACACACACCCCCTCTATCTCACACACACCCTCTATCATACACACCCCCTCGATCTCACACACCCCCTCTATCTCACACACCCCCTCTATCTCACAGCAAAACCTCTATCTCACACACCCCCTCTATCTCACACAAACCCTCTATCTCACACACCCCCTCTATCACACACACCCCCTCTATCTAACACACCCCCTCTATCTCACACACCCCCGCTATCACACACACCCCCTCTATCTCACACAGACCCTCTATCACACACACCCCCTCTGTCGCACACACCCCCTCTATCTCACACACCCCCTCTATCACACACACACCCTCTATCTTACACACACCCCTCTATCTCACACACACCCTCTATCACACACACCCCCTCTATCACACACACCCCCTCTATCACACACACCCCTCTCTATCTCACACACCCCCTCTGTCACACACACCCCCTCTATCTCATACACCCCCTCTATCTCACACACCCCCTCTATCTCACACACCACCTCTATCACACACACCCCCTCTATCTCACACACCCCCTCTATCACACACACACCCTCTATCTCATACACCCCCTCTATCTCACACACCCCCTCTATCTCACACACCCCCTCTATCACACTCACACCCTCTATCTTACACACCCCCTCTATCTCACACACACCCTCTATCACACACACCCACTCTATCACACACACCCCCTCTATCACACACACCCCTCTCTATCTCACACACCCCCTCTGTCACACACACCCCCTCTATCTCATACACCCCCTCTATCTCACACACCCCCTCTATCTCACACACCCCCTCTATCACACACACCCCCTCTATCTCACACACCCCCTCTATCACACACACCCTCTCTATCTCACACACCCCCTCTATCACACACACCCCCTCTATCTCACACACCCCCTCTATCACACACACACCCTCTATCACACACACCTCCTCTATCACACAAACCCCCTCAAACACACACACCCCCTCTATCTCACTCTTCCCCTCTATCTCAAACACCCCCACTATCTCACACACCCCCTCTATCTCACACACCCCCTCTATCTCACACAGCCCCTCTATCTCACACACCCCCTCTATCACACACACCCCCTCTATCACACACACCCCCTCTATCACACACCCCCCTCTATCTCACACACCCCCTCTATCACACACACCCCCTTTATCTCACTCTCTCCCCTCTATCACACACACCCCCTCTATCTCACACACCCCCTCTATCACACACACCCCCTCTATCTCACACACCCCCTCAATCTCACACACCCCCTCTATCTCACACACCCCCTCTATCTCACACACCCCCTCTATCTCACACACTCCCTCTATCTCACACACCCCCTCTATCTCACACACCCCCTCTATCTCACACACACCCTCTATCTCACACACCCCCCCTTCTCACACACCCCCTCTATCACACACACTCCCTCTATCACACACACCCCCTCTATCACACACACACCCTCTATCACACACACCCCATCTGTCTCACACACCCCCTCTATCTTACACACCCCCTCTATCACACACACACCCTCTATCACACACACCCCCTCTATCTCACACACCCCCTCTATCTCACACACCCCCTCTATCTCACACACCCCCTCTATCACACACACTCCCTCTATCACACACACACACCCTCTATCACACACACACCCTCTATCTCACACACCCCCTCTATATCACACCACCCCTCTATCACACACACCCCCTCTATCACACACACCCCCTCTATCTCACACCCCCCCTCTATCTCACACTCCCCCTCTATCACACACACACCCCCTCTATCACACACACCCCCTCTATCTCACACACCCCCTCTATCACACACACCCCCTCTATCTCCACACCCCCTCTATCTCACACACACCCTCTATCTCACACACCCCTCTATCTCACACACACCCCCTCTATCGCACACACACCCTCTATCTCACACACCCCCTCTATCTCACACACCCCCTCTATCACACACACCCCCTCTATCTCATACACACCCCCTCTATCTCACACACCCCCTCTATCTCACACACCCCCTCTATCTCACACACACATCCTCTATCTCACACACCCCCTCTATCACACACACCCCCTCTATCTCACACACCCCCTCTATCTCACACACCCCCTCATCACACACACCCCCTCTATCTCACACACCCCCTCTATCTCACACACATCCCTCTATCACACACACCCCCTATATCACACACACACCCTCTATCACACACACCCCCTCTATCACACACACCCCCTCTATCACACACACACCCTCTATCACACACACCCTCTATCACACACACCCCCACTATCTCACACACACCCTCTATCACACACACCCCCTCTATCTCACATACCCCCTCTATCTCACACACCCCCTCTATCACACACACCCCCTCTATCACACACACCCCCTCTATCACACACACCCCCTCTATCACACACACACCCTCTATCAGACACACCCCCTCTATCACACACAACCCTCTATCTCACACAACCCCCTCTATCTCACACACACCCTCTATCTCACACACCCCCTCTATCTCACACACCCCCTCTATCACACACACCCCCTCTATCACACACACCCCCTCTATCACACACACACCCTCTATCACTCACACCCCCTCTATCACACACACCCCCTCTATCTCACACACACCCTCTATCTCACACACCCCCTCTATCTCACACACCCCCTCTATCTCACACACCCCCTCGATCACACACACACCCTCTATCTCACACACACCCTCTATCACACACACGCCCTCTATCTCACACACACCCTCTATCACACACACCCCCCTCTATCACACACACCCCCTCTATCACACACACCCCCTCTATCACACACACCCCCTCTATCTCACACAGCCCCTCTATCACACACACCCCCTCTATCACACACACCCCCTCTATCACACACACACCCTCTATCTCACACACCCCCTCTATCACACACACTCCCTCTATCTCACACACCAACTCTATCACACACACCCCCTCTATCTCACACACCCCCTCTATCACACACACCCCCTCTATCACACACCCCCTCTATCACACACACCCTCTATCTCACACACCCCCTCTATCTCACACACCCCCTCTATCACACACACCCCCTCTATCACACACACCCCCTCTATCACACACCCCCTCTATCACACACACCCCCTCTATCTCACACACCCCCTCTATCTCACACCCCCCCCTCTAAAACACACACCCCCTCTATCTCACACACCCCCTCTATCTCACACGCCCCCTCTATCACACACACCCCCTCTATCTCACACACACCCTCTATCACACACACCCCCTCTATCACACACACCCCCTCTATCACACACACCCCCTCTATCTCACACACCCCCTCTATCACACACACCCCCTCTGTCTCAAACACCCCCTCTATCACACACTCCCCCTCTATCACACACACACCCGCTATCACACACACCCGCTCTATCTCACACACACCCTCTATCACACACACCCCCTCTATCTCACACACCCCCTCTATCTCACTCTCCCCCGTCTATCACACACACCCCCTCTATCTCACACCCCCCTCTATCTCACGCAGACCCTCTATCACACACACCCCCTCTATCACACACATCCCCTCTATCTCACACACCCCCTCTATCACACACCTCCCCTCTATCACACACCCCCTCTATCTCACACACCCCCTCTATCAAACACCCCCTCCTATCACACACACCCCCTCTATCACACACACACCCTCTATCTCACACACCCGCTCTATCTCACACACACCCTCTATCACACACACCCCCTCTATCACACACACCCCCTCTATCTCACACACCCCCTCTATCTCACACTCCCCCTCTATCACACACACACCCCCTCTATCACACACACCCCTCTATCTCACACACCCCCTCTATCACACACACCCCCTCTATCTCACACACCCCCTCTATCTCACACACACCCTCTATCTCACACACCCCCTCTATCTCACACACACCCCCTCTATCGCACACACACCCTCTATCTCACACACCCCCTCTATCTCACACACCCCCTCTATCACACACACACCCTCTATCACACACACCCTCTATCTCACACACATCCTCTATCACACACACCCCCTCTATCACACACACACCCCCTCTATCTCACACACCCCCTCTATCTCACACACCCCCTCTATCTCACACACACACCCTCTATCTCACACACCCCCTCTATCACACACACCCCCTCTATCTCACACACCCCCTCTATCACACACACACCCTCTATCACACACACCCCATCTATCACACACACACCCTCTATCACACACACCCACTCTATCACACACACCCCCTCTATCTCACACCCCCCCTCTATCTCACACACCCCCTCTACCACACACACCCCCTCTATCTCACACACCCCCTCTATCACACACACACCCTCTATCACACACACCCCCTCTATCACACACACCCTCTATCACACACACCCCCTCTATCTCACACACCCCCTCTATCTCACACACACCCCCTCTATCTCACACACCCCCTCTATCTCACACACACCCCCTCTATCTCACACACCCCCTCTATCTCACACACACCCCTCTATCTCACACACACACCCTCTATCTCACACACCTCCTCTATCACACACACCCCCTCTATCTCAAACACCCCCTCTATCACACACACACCCTCGATCACACACACCCCCTCTATCACACACACCCCCTCTATCACACACAACCCCTCAATCACACACACCCCCTCTATCACACACACCCCCTCTATCTCACACACCCCCTCTATCACACACACCCCCTCTATCACACACACACCGTCTATCACACACACCCCCTCTATCTCACACACACCCTCTATCATACACACCACCCTCGATCTCACACACCCCCTCTATCTCACACACCCCCTCTATCTCACACAAAACCTCTATCTCACACACCCCCTCTATCTCACACAAACCCTCTATCTCACACACCCCCTCTATCACACACACCCCCTCTATCTAACACACCCCCTCTATCTCACACACCCCCTCTATCACACACACCCCCTCTATCTCACACAGACCCTCTATCACACACACCCCCTCTGTCGCACACACCCCCTCTATCTCACACACCCCCTCTATCACACACACACCCTCTATCTTACACACCCCCTCTATCTCACACACACCCTCTATCACACACACCCCCTCTATCACACACACCCCCTCTATCACACACACCCCTCTCTATCTCACACACCCCCTCTGTCACACACACCCCCTCTATCTCATACACCCCCTCTATCTCACACACCCCCTCTATCTCACACACCACCTCTATCACACACACCCCCTCTATCTCACACACCCCCTCTATCACACACACACCCTCTATCTCATACACCCCCTCTATCTCACACACCCCCTCTATCTCACACACCCCCTCTATCACACACACACCCTCTATCTTACACACCCCCTCTATCTCACACACACCCTCTATCACACACACCCACTCTATCACACACACCCCCTCTATCACACACCCCCTTCTCTATCTCACACACCCCCTCTGTCACACACACCCCCTCTATCTCATACACCCCCTCTATCTCACACACCCCCTCTATCTCACACACCCCCTCTATCACACACACCCCCTCTATCTCACACACCCCCTCTATCACACACACCCTCTCTATCTCACACACCCCCTCTATCACACACACCCCCTCTATCTCACACACCCCCTCTATCACACACACACCCTCTATCACACACACCTCCTCTATCACACAAACCCCCTCAAACACACACACACCCTCTATCTCACTCTTCCCCTCTATCTCAAACACCCCCACTATCTCACACACCCCCTCTATCTCACACACACCCTCTATCTCACACAGCCCCTCTATCTCACACACCCCCTCTATCACACACACCCCCTCTATCACACACACCCCCTCTATCACACACCCCCCTCTATCTCACACACCCCCTCTATCACACACACCCCCTTTATCTCACTCTCCCCCTCTATCACACACACCCCCTCTATCTCACACACCCCCTCTATCACACACACCCCCTCTATCTCACACACCCCCTCAATCTCACACACCCCCTCTATCTCACACACCCCCTCTATCTCACACACCCCCTCTATCTCACACACTCCCTCTATCTCACACACCCCCTCTATCTCACACACCCCCTCTATCTCACACACACCCTCTATCTCACACACCCCCCCTTCTCACACACCCCCTCTATCACACACACTCCCTCTATCACACACACCCCCTCTATCACACACACACCCTCTATCACACACACCCCATCTGTCTCACACACCCCCTCTATCTTACACACCCCCTCTATCACACACACACCCTCTGTCACACACACCCCCTCTATCTCACACACCCCCTCTATCTCACACACCCCCTCTATCTCACACACCCCCTCTATCACACACACTCCCTCTATCACACACACACCCTCTATCACACACACACCCTCTATCTCACACACCCCCTCTATATCACACCACCCCTCTATCACACACACCCCCTCTATCACACACACCCCCTCTATCTCACACCCCCCCTCTATCTCACACTCCCCCTCTATCACACACACACCCCCTCTATCACACACACCCCCTCTATCTCACACACCCCCTCTATCACACACACCCCCTCTATCTCCACACCCCCTCTATCTCACACACACCCTCTATCTCACACACCCCCTCTATCTCACACACACCCCCTCTATCGCACACACACCCTCTATCTCACACACCCCCTCTATCTCACACACCCCCTCTATCACACACACCCCCTCTATCTCATACACACCCCCTCTATCTCACACACCCCCTCTATCTCACACACCCCCTCTATCTCACACACACATCCTCTATCTCACACACCCCCTCTATCACACACACCCCCTCTATCTCACACACCCCCTCTATCTCACACACCCCCTCATCACACACACCCCCTCTATCTCACACACCCCCTCTATCTCACACACACCCTCTATCACACACACACCCCCTCTATCACACACACCCCCTCTATCTCACACACCCCCTCTATCACACACACCCCCTCTATCTCCACACCCCCTCTATCTCACACACACCCTCTATCTCACACACCCCCTCTATCTCACACACACCCCCTCTATCGCACACACACCCTCTATCTCACACACCCCCTCTATCTCACACACCCCCTCTATCACACACACCCCCTCTATCTCATACACACCCCCTCTATCTCACACACCCCCTCTATCTCACACACCCCCTCTATCTCACACACACATCCTCTATCTCACACACCCCCTCTATCACACACACCCCCTCTATCTCACACACCCCCTCTATTCTCACACACCCCCTCATCACACACACCCCCTCTATCTCACACACCCCCTCTATCTCACACACACCCTCTATCACACACACCCCCTATATCACACACACACCCTCTATCACACACACCCCCTCTATCACACACACCCCCTCTATCACACACACACCCTCTATCACACACACCCTCTATCACACACACCCCCACTATCTCACACACACCCTCTATCACACACACCCCCTCTATCTCACATACCCCCTCTATCTCACACACCCCCTCTATCACACACACCCCCTCTATCACACACACCCCCTCTATCACACACACCCCCTCTATCACACACACACCCTCTATCAGACACACCCCCTCTATCACACACACCCTCTATCTCACACACCCCCTCTACCTCACACACACCCTCTATCTCACACACCCCCTCTATCTCACACACCCCCTCTATCACACACACCCCCTCTATCACACACACACCCTCTATCACACACACCCCCTCTATCACACACACCCCCTCTATCTCACACACACCCTCTATCTCACACACCCCCTCTATCTCACACACCCCCTCTATCTCACACACCCCCTCGATCACACACACACCCTCTATCTCACACACACCCTCTATCACACACACGCCCTCTATCTCACACACACCCTCTATCACACACACCCCCCTCTATCACACACACCCCCTCTATCACACACACCCCCTCTATCACACACACCCCCTCTATCTCACACAGCCCCTCTATCACACACACCCCCTCTATCACACACACCCCCTCTATCACACACACACCCTCTATCTCACACACCCCCTCTATCACACACACTCCCTCTATCTCACACACCAACTCTATCACACACACCCCCTCTATCTCACACACCCCCTCTATCACACACACCCCCTCTATCACACACCCCCTCTATCACACACACCCTCTATCTCACACACCCCCTCTATCTCACACACCCCCTCTATCACACACACCCCCTCTATCACACACACCCCCTCTATCACACACCCCCCTCTATCACACACACCCCCTCTATCTCACACACCCCCTCTATCTCACACCCCCCCCTCTAAAACACACACCCCCTCTATCTCACACACCCCCTCTATCTCACACGCCCCCTCTATCACACACACCCCCTCTATCTCACACACACCCTCTATCACACACACCCCCTCTATCACACACACCCCCTCTATCACACACACCCCCTCTATCTCACACACCCCCTCTATCACACACACCCCCTCTGTCTCAAACACCCCCTCTATCACACACTCCCCCTCTATCACACACACACCCGCTATCACACACACCCGCTCTATCTCACACACCCCCTCTATCACACACACCCCCTCTATCTCACACACCCCCTCTATCTCACTCTCCCCGTCTATCACACACACCCCCTCTATCTCACACACCCCCTCTATCTCACACACACCCCCTCTATCTCACACACCCCCTCTATCTCACACACACCCCCTCTATCTCACACACACACCCTCTATCTCACACACCTCCTCTATCACACACACCCCCTCTATCTCAAACACCCCCTCTATCACACACACACCCTCGATCACACACACCCCCTCTATCACACACACCCCCTCTATCACACACAACCCCTCTATCACACACACCCCCTCTATCACACACACCCCCTCTATCTCACACACCCCCTCTATCACACACACCCCCTCTATCACACACACACCGTCTATCACACACACCCCCTCTATCTCACACACACCCTCTATCATACACACCCCCTCGATCTCACACACCCCCTCTATCTCACACACCCCCTCTATCTCACACAAAACCTCTATCTCACACACCCCCTCTATCTCACACAAACCCTCTATCTCACACACCCCCTCTATCACACACACCCCCTCTATCTAACACACCCCCTCTATCTCACACACCCCCTCTATCACACACACCCCCTCTATCTCACACAGACCCTCTATCACACACACCCCCTCTGTCGCACACACCCCCTCTATCTCACACACCCCCTCTATCACACACACACCCTCTATCTTACACACCCCCTCTATCTCACACACACCCTCTATCACACACACCCCCTCTATCACACACACCCCCTCTATCACACACACCCCTCTCTATCTCACACACCCCCTCTGTCACACACACCCCCTCTATCTCATACACCCCCTCTATCTCACACACCCCCTCTATCTCACACACCACCTCTATCACACACACCCCCTCTATCTCACACACCCCCTCTATCACACACACACCCTCTATCTCATACACCCCTTCTATCTCACACACCCCCTCTATCTCACACACCCCCTCTATCACACACACACCCTCTATCTTACACACCCCCTCTATCTCACACACACCCTCTATCACACACACCCACTCTATCACACACACCCCCTCTATCACACACCCCCTTCTCTATCTCACACACCCCCTCTGTCACACACACCCCCTCTATCTCATACACCCCCTCTATCTCACACACCCCCTCTATCTCACACACCCCCTCTATCACACACACCCCCTCTATCTCACACACCCCCTCTATCACACAGACCCTCTCTATCTCACACACCCCCTCTATCACACACACCCCCTCTATCTCACACACCCCCTCTATCACACACACACCCTCTATCACACACACCTCCTCTATCACACAAACCCCCTCAAACACACACACCCCCTCTATCTCACTCTTCCCCTCTATCTCAAACACCCCCACTATCTCACACACCCCCTCTATCTCACACACCCCCTCTATCTCACACAGCCCCTCTATCTCACACACCCCCTCTATCACACACACCCCCTCTATCACACACACCCCCTCTATCACACACCCCCCTCTATCTCACACACCCCCTCTATCACACACACCCCCTTTATCTCACTCTCCCCCTCTATCACACACACCCCCTCTATCTCACACACCCCCTCTATCACACACACCCCCTCTATCTCACACACCCCCTCAATCTCACACACCCCCTCTATCTCACACACCCCCTCTATCTCACACACCCCCTCTATCTCACACACTCCCTCTATCTCACACACCCCCTCTATCTCACACACCCCCTCTATCTCACACACACCCTCTATCTCACACACCCCCCCTTCTCACACACCCCCTCTATCACACACACTCCCTCTATCACACACACCCCCTCTATCACACACACACCCTCTATCACACACACCCCATCTGTCTCACACACCCCCTCTATCTTACACACCCCCTCTATCACACACACACCCTCTGTCACACACACCCCCTCTATCTCACACACCCCCTCTATCTCACACACCCCCTCTATCTCACACACCCCCTCTATCACACACACTCCCTCTATCACACACACACCCTCTATCACACACACACCCTCTATCTCACACACCCCCTCTATATCACACCACCCCTCTATCACACACACCCCCTCTATCACACACACCCCCTCTATCTCACACCCCCCCTCTATCTCACACTCCCCCTCTATCACACACACACCCCCTATATCACACACACCCCCTCTATCTCACACACCCCCTCTATCACACACACCCCCTCTATCTCCACACCCCCTCTATCTCACACACACCCTCTATCTCACACACCCCCTCTATCTCACACACACCCCCTCTATCGCACACACACCCTCTATCTCACACACCCCCTCTATCTCACACACCCCCTCTATCACACACACCCCCTCTATCTCATACACACCCCCTCTATCTCACACACCCCCTCTATCTCACACACCCCCTCTATCTCACACACACATCCTCTATCTCACACACCCCCTCTATCACACACACCCCCTCTATCTCACACACCCCCTCTATCTCACACACCCCCTCATCACACACACCCCCTCTATCTCACACACCCCCTCTATCTCACACACACCCTCTATCACACACACCCCCTATATCACACACACACCCTCTATCACACACACCCCCTCTATCACACACACCCCCTCTATCACACACACACCCTCTATCACACACACCCTCTATCACACACACCCCCACTATCTCACACACACCCTCTATCACACACACCCCCTCTATCTCACATACCCCCTCTATCTCACACACCCCCTCTATCACACACACCCCCTCTATCACACACACCCCCTCTATCACACACACCCCCTCTATCACACACACACCCTCTATCAGACACACCCCCTCTATCACACACACCCTCTATCTCACACACCCCCTCTACCTCACACACACCCTCTATCTCACACACCCCCTCTATCTCACACACCCCCTCTATCACACACACCCCCTCTATCACACACACACCCTCTATCACACACACCCCCTCTATCACACACACCCCCTCTATCTCACACACACCCTCTATCTCACACACCCCCTCTATCTCACACACCCCCTCTATCTCACACACCCCCTCGATCACACACACACCCTCTATCTCACACACACCCTCTATCACACACACGCCCTCTATCTCACACACACCCTCTATCACACACACCCCCCTCTATCACACACACCCCCTCTATCACACACACCCCCTCTATCACACACACCCCCTCTATCTCACACAGCCCCTCTATCACACACACCCCCTCTATCACACACACCCCCTCTATCACACACACACCCTCTATCTCACACACCCCCTCTATCACACACACTCCCTCTATCTCACACACCAACTCTATCACACACACCCCCTCTATCTCACACACCCCCTCTATCACACACACCCCCTCTATCACACACCCCCTCTATCACACACACCCTCTATCTCACACACCCCCTCTATCTCACACACCCCCTCTATCACACACACCCCCTCTATCACACACACCCCCTCTATCACACACCCCCTCTATCACACACACCCCCTCTATCTCACACACCCCCTCTATCTCACACCCCCCCTCTAAAACACACACCCCCTCTATCTCACACACCCCCTCTATCTCACACGCCCCCTCTATCACACACACCCCCTCTATCTCACACACACCCTCTATCACACACACCCCCTCTATCACACACACCCCCTCTATCACACACACCCCCTCTATCTCACACACCCCCTCTATCACACACACCCCCTCTGTCTCAAACACCCCCTCTATCACACACTCCCCCTCTATCACACACACACCCGCTATCACACACACCCGCTCTATCTCACACACACCCTCTATCACACACACCCCCTCTATCTCACACACCCCCTCTATCTCACTCTCCCCGTCTATCACACACACCCCCTCTATCTCACACCCCCCCTCTATCTCACACAGACCCTCTATCACACACACCCCCTCTATCACACACATCCCCTCTATCTCACACACCCCCTCTATCACACACCTCCCCTCTATCACACACCCCCTCTATCTCACACACCCCCTCTATCACACACCCCCTCCTATCACACACACCCCCTCTATCACACACACACCCTCTATCTCACACACCCGCTCTATCTCACACACACCCTCTATCACACACACCCCCTCTATCACACACACCCCCTCTATCACACACACCCCTCTCTATCTCACACACCCCCTCTATCACACACACCCCCTCTATCTCATACACCCCCTCTATCTCACACACCCCCTCTATCTCACACACCCCCTCTATCACACACACCCCCTCTATCTCACACACCCCCTCTATCACACACACCCCCTCTATCTCATACACCCCCTCTATCTCACACACCCCCTCTATCTCACACACCCCCTCTATCACACACACCCCCTCTATCTCACACACCCCCTCTATCTCTCACACACCCTCTATCACACACACCCCTCTCTATCTCACACACACACCCTCTATCTCACACACCCCCTCTATCTCACACACCCCCTCTATCACACACACCCCCTCTATCACACACCCCCCCCTCTATCTCACATACCCCCTCTATCACACACACCCCCTCTATCTCACTCTCCCCCTCTATCAAACACACCCCCTCTATCTCACACACCCCCTCTATCACACACACCCCCTCTATCTCACTCTTCCCCTCTATCTCACACACCCCCTCTATCTCACACACCCCCTCTATCACACACACCCCGTCTATCACACACACCCCCTCTATCTCACACACCCCCTCTATCTCACTCTTCCCGTCTATCTCAAACACCCCCTCTATCTCACTCTTCCCCTCTATCTCAAACACCCCCTCTATCTCACACACCCCCTCTAACTCACTCTTCCCCTCTATCTCACTCTTCCCCTCTATCACGCACACCCCCTCTATCTCACTCTTCCCCTCTATCTCAAACACCTCCTCTATCACACACACCCCCCTATCTCACACACCCCCTCTATCACACACACCCCCTCTATCTCACACACACCCTCTATCTCACACACCCCCTCTATCTCACACACACCCTCTATCACACACACCCCCTCTATCTCACACACCCCCACTATCTCACTCTCCCCCTCTATCACACACACCCGCTCGATCTCACACACCCCCTCTATCTCACACAAACCCTCTATCACACACACCCCCTCTATCACACACACCCCCTCTATCTCACACACCCCCTCTATTACACACACCCTCTATCTCACACACCCCCTCTATCTCACACAAACCCTCTAGCACACACACCCCCTCTATCACACACACCCCCTCTATTACACACACCCTCTATCTCACACACCCCCTCTATCTCACACAAACCCTCTATCACACACACCCCCTCTATCACACACACCCCCTCTATCTCACACACCCCCTCTATCACACACGCCCCCTCTATCACACACACACCCTCTATCTCACACACACCCTCTATCACACACACCCCCTCTATCACACACGCACCCTCTATCACACACACCCCTCTCTATCTCACACACCCCCTCTGTCACACACACCCCCTCTATCTCATACACCCCCTCTATCTCACACACCCCCTCTATCTCACACACCCCCTTTATCACACACACCCCCTCTATCTCACACACCCCCTCTATCACACACACCCCCTCTATCTCACACACACCCTCTATCTCACACACACCCTCTATCACACACACCTCCTCTATCACACACACCCCCTCAAACACACACACCCCCTCTATCTCACTCTTCCCCTCTATCTCAAACACCCCCTCTATCTCACACACCCCCTCTATCTCACACACCCCCTCTATCTCACACACCCCCTCTATCAGACACACCCCCTCTATCACACACCCCCCTCTATCTCACACACCCCCTCGATCACACACTCCCCCTCTATCTCACTCTCCCCCTCTATCACACACACCCCCTCTATCGCACACACCCCCTCTATCACACACACCCCCTCTATCTCACACACCCCCTCTATCACACACACCCCCTCTATCTCACTCTTCCCCTCTATCTCACACACCCCCTCTATCTCACACACCCCCTCTATCACACACACCCCCTCTATCTCACACACCCCCTCTATCACACACACCCCCTCTATCTCACTCTTCCCCTCTATCTCAAACTCCCCCTCTATCACACACAACCCCTCTATCTCACACACCCCCTCTATCACACACACCCCCTCTATCTCATACACCCCCTCTATCTCACACACCCCCTCTATCTCACTCTTCCCCTCTATCACACACACCCCCTCTATCTCACTCTTCCCCTCTATCTCACACACCCCCTCTATCACACACACCCCTTCTATCTCACACACCCCCTCTATCTCACACACCCCCTCTATCACACACACCCCCTCTATCTCACTCTTCCCCTCTATCTCAAACACCCCCTCTATCTCACACACCCCCTCTATCTCACAAACCCCCTCTATCTCACACACCCCCTCTATCTCACACACCTCCTCTATCTCACACACCCCCTCTATCTCACACACCCCCTCTATCTCACACACTCCCTCTATCTCACACACGCCCTCAATCTCACACACCCCCTCTATCTCACACACACCCTCTATCTCACACACTCCCTCTATCTCACACACCCCCCCTTCTCACACACCCCCTCTATCACACACACACCCTCTATCACACACACCCCCTCTATCACACACACACCCTCTATCACACACACCCCCTCTGTCTCACACACCCCCTCTATCTTACACACCCCCTCTATCACACATACACCCTCTATCACACACACCCCCTCTATCTCACACACCCCCTCTATCTCACACACCCCCTCTATCTCACACACCCCCTCTATCACACACACCCCCTCTATCACACACACACCCTCTATCACACACACACCCTCTATCTCACACTCCCCCTCTATCTCACACCACCCCTCTATCACACACACCCCCTCTATCACACACACCCCCTCTATCTCACACACCCCCTCTATCTCACACCCCCCCTCTATCACACACACACCCCCTCTATCACACACACCCCCTCTATCTCACACACCCCCTCTATCACACACACCCCCTCTATCTCACACACCCCCTCTATCTCACACACACCCTCTATCTCACACACCCCCTCTATCTCACACACACCCCCTCTATCGCACACACACCCTCTATCTCACACACCCCCTCTATCTCACACACCCCCTCTATCACACACACACCCTCTATCACACACACCCTCTATCTCACACACATCCTCTATCACACACACCCCCTCTATCACACACACACACCCTCTATCTCACACACCCCCTCTATCTCACACACCACCTCTATCTCACACACACACCCTCTATCTCACACACCCCCTCTATCACACACACCCCCTCTATCTCACACACCCCCTCTATCTCACACAACGCCTCTATCACACACACACCCTCTATCACACACACCCCCTCTATCACACACACACCCTCTATCACACACACCCCCTCTATCTCACACCCCCCCTCTATCTCCCACACCCCCTCTATCACACACACCCCCTCTATCTCACACACCCCCTCTATCACACACACACCCTCTATGACACACACCCCCTCTATCACACACACCCTCTATCACACACACCCCCTCTATCTCACACACCCCCTCTATCTCACACACACCCCCTCTATCTCACACACCCCCTCTATCTCACACACACCCCCTCTATCTCACACACCCCCTCTATCTCACACACACCCCCTCGATCTCACACACACACCCTCTATCTCACACACCTCCTCTATGACACACACCCCCTCTATCTCAAACACCCCCTCTATCACACACACACCCTCGATCACACACACCCCCTCTATCACACACACCCCCTCTATCACATACAACCCCTCTATCACACACACCCCCTCTATCACACACACCCCCTCTATCTCACACACCCCCTCTATCACACACACCCCCTCTATCACACACACACCGTCTATCACACACACCCCCTCTATCTCACACACACCCTCTATCATACACACCCCCTCGATCTCACACACCCCCTCTATCTCACACACCACCTCTATCTCACACAAAACCTCTATCTCACACACCCCCTCTATCTCACACAAACCCTCTATCTCACACACCCCCCTCTATCACACACACCCCCTCTATCTCACACACCCCCTCTATCTCACACACCCCCTCTATCACACACACCCCCTCTATCTCACACAGACCCTCTATCACACACACCCCCTCTGTCGCACACACCCCCTCTATCTCACACACCCCCTCTATCACACACACACCCTCTATCTTACACACCCCCTCTATCTGACACACACCCTCTATCACACACACCCCCTCTATCACAAACACCCCTTCTATCACACACACCCCTCTCTATCTCACACACCCCCTCTGTCACACACACCCCCTCTATCTCATACAACCCCTCTATCTCACACACCCCCTCTATCTCACACACCCCCTCTATCACACACACCCCCTCTATCTCACACACCCCCTCTATCACACACACACCCTCTATCTCATACACCCCCTCTATCTCACACACCCCCTCTATCTCACACACCCCCTCTATCACACACACACCCTCTATCTTACACACCCCCTCTATCTCACACACACCCTCTATCACACACACCCCCTCTATCACACACACCCCCTCTATCACACACCCCCCTCTCTATCTCACACACCCCCTCTGTCACACACACCCCCTCTATCTCATACACCCCCTCTATCTCACACACCCCCTCTATCTCACACACCCCCTCTATCACACACACCCCCTCTATCTCACACACCCCCTCTATCACACACACCCCCTCTATCTCACACACCCCTTCTATCACACACACCCCCTCTATCTCACACACCCCCTCTATCACACACACACCCTCTATCACACACACCTCCTCTATCACACACACCCCCTCAAACACACACACCCCCTCTATCTCACTCTTCCCCTCTATCTCAAACACCCCCACTATCTCACACACCCCCTCTATCTCACACACCCCCTCTATCTCACACAGCCCCTCTATCTCACACACCCCCTCTATCACACACACACCCCCTCTATCACACACACCCCCTCTATCACACACCCCCCTCTATCTCACACACCCCCTCTATCACACACACCCCCTTTATCTCACTCTCCCCCTCTATCACACACACCCCCTCTATCTCACACACCCCCTCTATCACACACACCCCCTCTATCTCACACACCCCCTCTATCACACACACCCCCTCTATCTCACTCTTCCCCTCTATCTCACACACCCCCTCTATCTCACACACCCCCTCTATCACACACATCCCCTCTATCTCACACACCCCCTCTATCACACACACCCCCTCTATCTCACTCTTCCCCTCTATCTCAAACACCCCCTCTATCACACACACCCCCTCCATCTCACACACCCCCTCTATCACACACACCCCCTCTATCTCATACACCCCCTCTATCTCACACACCCCCTCTATCTCACTCTTCCCCTCTATCACACACACCCCCTCTATCTCACTCTTCCCCTCTATCTCACACACCCCCTCTATCACACACACCCCTTCTATCTCACACACCCCCTCTATCTCACACACCCCCTCTATCACACACACCCCCTCTATCTCACTCTTCCCCTCTATCTCAAACACCCCCTCTATCTCACACACCCCCTCTATCTCACAAACCCCCTCTATCTCACACACCCCCTCTATCTCACACACCTCCTCTATCTCACACACCCCCTCTATCTCACACACCCCTCTACTCTCACACACTCCCTCTATCTCACACACGCCCTCAATCTCACACACCCCCTCTATCTCACACACACCCTCTATCTCACACACTCCCTCTATCTCACACACCCCCCCTTCTCACACACCCCCTCTATCACACACACACCCTCTATCACACACACACCCCCTCTATCACACACACACCCTCTATCACACACACCCCCTCTGTCTCACACACCCCCTCTATCTTACACACCCCCTCTATCACACATACACCCTCTATCACACACACCCCCTCTATCTCACACACCCCCTCTATCTCACACACCCCCTCTATCTCACACACCCCCTCTATCACACACACCCCCTCTATCACACACACACCCTCTATCACACACACACCCTCTATCTCACACTCCCCCTCTATCTCACACCACCCCTCTATCACACACACCCCCTCTATCACACACACCCCCTCTATCTCACACACCCCCTCTATCTCACACCCCCCCTCTATCACACACACACCCCCTCTATCACACACACCCCCTCTATCTCACACACCCCCTCTATCACACACACCCCCTCTATCTCACACACCCCCTCTATCTCACACACACCCTCTATCTCACACACCCCCTCTATCTCACACACACCCCCTCTATCGCACACACACCCTCTATCTCACACACCCCCTCTATCTCACACACCCCCTCTATCACACACACACCCTCTATCACACACACCCTCTATCTCACACACATCCTCTATCACACACACCCCCTCTATCACACACACACACCCTCTATCTCACACACACCCTCTATCTCACACACCACCTCTATCTCACACACACACCCTCTATCTCACACACCCCCTCTATCACACACACCCCCTCTATCTCACACACCCCCTCTATCTCACACACCCCCTCTATCACACACACACCCTCTATCACACACACCCCCTCTATCACACACACACCCTCTATCACACACACCCCCTCTATCTCACACCCCCCCTCTATCTCACACACCCCCTCTATCACACACACCCCCTCTATCTCACACACCCCCTCTATCACACACACACCCTCTATGACACACACCCCCTCTATCACACACACCCTCTATCACACACACCCCCTCTATCTCACACACCCCCTCTATCTCACACACACACCCCCTCTATCTCACACACCCCCTCTATCTCACACACACCCCCTCTATCTCACACACCCCCTCTATCTCACACACACCCCCTCGATCTCACACACACACCCTCTATCTCACACACCTCCTCTATGACACACACCCCCTCTATCTCAAACACCCCCTCTATCACACACACACCCTCGATCACACACACCCCCTCTATCACACACACCCCCTCTATCACATACAACCCCTCTATCACACACACCCCCTCTATCACACACACCCCCTCTATCTCACACACCCCCCTCTATCACACACACCCCCTCTATCACACACACACCGTCTATCACACACACCCCCTCTATCTCACACACACCCTCTATCATACACACCCCCTCGATCTCACACACCCCCTCTATCTCACACACCACCTCTATCTCACACAAAACCTCTATCTCACACACCCCCTCTATCTCACACAAACCCTCTATCTCACACACCCCCCTCTATCACACACACCCCCTCTATCTCACACACCCCCTCTATCTCACACACCCCCTCTATCACACACACCCCCTCTATCTCACACAGACCCTCTATCACACACACCCCCTCTGTCGCACACACCCCCTCTATCTCACACACCCCCTCTATCACACACACACCCTCTATCTTACACACCCCCTCTATCTGACACACACCCTCTATCACACACACCCCCTCTATCACAAACACCCCTTCTATCACACACACCCCTCTCTATCTCACACACCCCCTCTGTCACACACACCCCCTCTATCTCATACAACCCCTCTATCTCACACACCCCCTCTATCTCACACACCCCCTCTATCACACACACCCCCTCTATCTCACACACCCCCTCTATCACACACACACCCTCTATCTCATACACCCCCTCTATCTCACACACCCCCTCTATCTCACACACCCCCTCTATCACACACACACCCTCTATCTTACACACCCCCTCTATCTCACACACACCCTCTATCACACACACCCCCTCTATCACACACACCCCCTCTATCACACACCCCCCTCTCTATCTCACACACCCCCTCTGTCACACACACCCCCTCTATCTCATACACCCCCTCTATCTCACACACCCCCTCTATCTCACACACCCCCTCTATCACACACACCCCCTCTATCTCACACACCCCCTCTATCACACACACCCCCTCTATCTCACACACCCCTTCTATCACACACACCCCCTCTATCTCACACACCCCCTCTATCACACACACACCCTCTATCACACACACCTCCTCTATCACACACACCCCCTCAAACACACACACCCCCTCTATCTCACTCTTCCCCTCTATCTCAAACACCCCCACTATCTCACACACCCCCTCTATCTCACACACCCCCTCTATCTCACACAGCCCCTCTATCTCACACACCCCCTCTATCACACACACACCCCCTCTATCACACACACCCCCTCTATCACACACCCCCCTCTATCTCACACACCCCCTCTATCACACACACCCCCTTTATCTCACTCTCCCCCTCTATCACACACACCCCCTCTATCTCACACACCCCCTCTATCACACACACCCCCTCTATCTCACACACCCCCTCTATCACACACACCCCCTCTATCTCACTCTTCCCCTCTATCTCACACACCCCCTCTATCTCACACACCCCCTCTATCACACACATCCCCTCTATCTCACACACCCCCTCTATCACACACACCCCCTCTATCTCACTCTTCCCCTCTATCTCAAACACCCCCTCTATCACACACACCCCCTCCATCTCACAACACCCCCTCCATCTCACACACCCCCTCTATCACACACACCCCCTCTATCTCATACACCCCCTCTATCTCACACACCCCTCTATCTCACTCTTCCCCTCTATCACACAACACCCCCTCTATCTCACTCTTCCCTCTATCTCACACACCCCCTCTATCACACACACCCCCTCTATCTCACACACCCCCTCTAACTCACACACCCCCTCTATCACACACACCCCTCTAGCTCACTCTTCCCCTCTATCTCAAACACCCCCTCTATCTCACACACCCCCTCTATCTCACAAACACCCTCTATCTCACACACCCCCTCTATCTCACACACCTCCTCTATCTCACACACCCCGTCTATCTCACACACTCCCTCTATCTCACACACCCCCTCAATCTCACACACCCCCTCTATCTCACACACCCCCTCTATCTCACACACCCCCTCTATCTCACACACTCCCTCTATCTCACACACCCCCTCTATCTCACACACCCCCTCTATCTCACACACACCCTCTATCTCACACACCCCCCCTTCTCACACACCCCCTCTATCACACACACTCCCTCTATCACACACACCCCCTCTATCACACACACACCCTCTATCACACACACCCCATCTGTCTCACACACCCCCTCTATCTTACACACCCCCTCTATCACACACACACCCTCTATCACACACACCCCCTCTATCTCACACACCCCTCTATCTCACACACCCCCTCTATCTCACACACCCCCTCTATCACACACACCCCCTCTATCACACACACACACCCTCTATCACACACACACCCTCTATCTCACACACCCCCACTATATCACACCACCCCTCTATCACACACACCCCCTCTATCACACACACCCCCTCTATCTCACACACCCCCCTCTATCTCACACTCCCCCTCTATCACACACACACCCCCTCTATCACACACACCCCCTCTATCTCACACACCCCCTCTATCACACACACCCCCTCTATCTCACACAACCCCTCTATCTCACACACACCCTCTATCTCACACACCCCCTCTATCTGACACACACCCCCTCTATCGCACACACACCCTCTATCTCACACACCCCCTCTATCTCACACACCCCCTCTATCACACACACCCCCTCTATCTCATACACACCCCCTCTATCTCACACACCCCCTCTATCTCACACACCCCCTCTATCTCACACACACATCCTCTATCTCACACACCCCCTCTATCACACACACCCCCTCTATCTCACACACCCCCTCTATCTCACACACCCCCTCTATCACACACACCCCCTCTATCTCACACACCCCCTCTATCTCACACACACCCTCTATCACACACACCCCCTATATCACACACACACCCTCTATCACACACCCCCCTCTATCACACACACCCCCTCTATCACACACACACCCTCTATCACACACACCCTCTATCACACACACCCCCACTATCTCACACACCCCCTCTATCACACACACCCCCTCTATCTCACACACCCCCCTCTATCACACACACCCCCTCTATCTCACACACCCCCTCTATCTCTCACACCCCCTCTATCACACACTCCCCCTCTATCACACACACCTCCTCTATCACACACACCCCCTCTATCACACACACACCCTCTATCAGCCACACCCCCTCTATCACACACACCCTCTATCTCACACACCCCCTCTATCTCACACACGCCCTCTATCTCACACACCCCCTCTATCTCACACACCCCCTCTATCACACACATCCCCTCTATCACACACACACCCTCTATCACACACACCCCCTCTATCACACACACCCCCTCTATCTCACACACACCCTCTATCTCACACACCCCCTCTATCTCACACACCCCCTCTATCTCACACACCCCCTCTATCTCACACCCCCTCTATCACACACACCCCCTCTATCACACACACCCCCTCTATCTCACACACCCCCTCTATCTCACACTCCCCCTCTATCACACACACACCCCCTCTATCACACACACCCCCTCTATCTCACACACCCCCTCTATCACACACACCCCCTCTATCTCACACACCCCCTCTATCTCACACACACCCTCTATCTCACACACCCCCTCTATCTCACACACACCCCCTCTATCGCACACACACCCTCTATCTCACACACCCCCTCTATCTCACACACCCCCTCTATCACACACACCCCCTCTATCTCATACACACCCCCTCTATCTCACATACCCCCTCTATCTCACACACCCCCTCTATCTCACACACACATCCTCTATCTCACACACCCCCTCTATCACACACACCCCCTCTATCTCACACACCCCCTCTATCTCACACACCCCCTCTATCACACACACCCCCTCTATCTCACACACCCCCTCTATCTCACACACACCCTCTATCACACACACCCCCTATATCACACACACACCCTCTATCACACACACCCCCTCTATCACACACACCCCCTCTATCACACACACACCCTCTATCACACACACCCTCTATCACACACACCCCCACTATCTCACACACCCCCTCTATCACACACACCCCCTCTATCTCACACACCCCCCTCTATCACACACACCCCCTCTATCTCACACACCCCCTCTATCTCACACACCCCCTCTATCACACACTCCCCCTCTATCACACACACCTCCTCTATCACACACACCCCCTCTATCACACACACACCCTCTATCAGCCACACCCCCTCTATCACACACACCCTCTATCTCACACACCCCCTCTATCTCACACACGCCCTCTATCTCACACACCCCCTCTATCTCACACACCCCCTCTATCACACACATCCCCTCTATCACACACACACCCTCTATCACACACACCCCCTCTATCACACACACCCCCTCTATCTCACACACACCCTCTATCTCACACACCCCCTCTATCTCACACACCCCCTCTATCTCACACACCCCCTCTATCTCACACCCCCTCTATCACACACACCCCCTCTATCACACACACCCCCTCTATCTCACACACACCCTCTATCTCACACACCCCCTCTATCTCACACACCCCCTCTATCTCACACACCCTCTATCACACACACCCCCTCTATCTCACACACCCCCTCTATCTCACACACACCCTCTATCTCACACACCCCCTCTATCTCACACACCCCCTCTATCTTACACACCCCCTCTATCTCACACCCCCTCTATCACACACATCCCCTCTATCTCACACACCCCCTCTATCACACACACCCCCTCTATCACACACACCCCCTCTATCACACACACCCCTCTATTTCACACACCCCCTCTATCACACACACCCCCTCTATCTCACACCCCCTCTATCACACACATCCCCTCTATCTCACACACCCCCTCTATCACACACACCCCCTCTATCACACACACCCCCTCTATCACACACACACCTCTATCTCACACACCCCCTCTATCACACACACCCCCTCTATCACACACACCCTCTCTATCACACACACCCCCTCTATCTCACACACCCCCTCTATCTCACACACACCCTCTATCACACACACACCCTCTATCTCACACACCCCCTCTATCACACACACACCCTCTATCACACACACCCCCTCTATCACACACACACCCTCTATCACACACACCCGCTCTATCTCACACACACCCTCTATCACACACACACCCTCTATCACACACACACACTCTATCTCACACACACCCTCGATCACACACACACCCTCTATCTCACACACCCCCTCTATCTCACACACCCCCTCTATCACACACACCCACTATATCACACACACACCCTCTATCACACACACCCCCAATATCACACACACCCCCTCTATCACACACACACCCTCTATCACACACACCCACTATCACACACACCCCCACTATCTCACACACCCCCTCTATCACACACACCCCCTCTATCTCACACACCCCCTCGATCTCACACACCCCCTCAATCACACACACCCCCTCTATCACACACACCCCCTCTATCACACACACCCCCTCTATCACACACACCCCCTCTATCACACACACACCCTCTATCACACACACCCCCTCTATCACACACACCCTCTATCTCACACACCCCCTCTATCTCACACTCACCCTCTATCTCACACACCCCCTCTATCTCACACACCCCCTCTATCACACACACCCCCTCTATCACACACACACACCCTCTATCACACACACCCCCTCTATCACACACCCCCTCTATCTCACACTCACCCTCTATCTCACACACCCCCCTCTATCTCACACACCCCCTCTATCACACACACCCCCACTATCACACACACACCCTCTATCACACACACCCCCTCTATCACACACACCCCCTCTATCTCACACACACCCTCTATCTCACACACCCCCTCTATCTCACACACCCCCTCTAACTCACACACCCCCTCTATCTCACACCCCCTCTATCACACACACCCCTTCTATCACACACACACCCTCTATCTCACACACCCCCTCTATCACACACATACCCTCTATCACACACATCCCCTCTATCACACACACCCCCTCTATCTCACACACACCCTCTATCACACACACACCCCCTCTTTCTCACACACCCCCTCTATCACACACACCCCCTCTATCTCACACCCCCTCTATCACACACACCCCCTCTATCTCACACACCCCCTCTATCATACACACCCCCTCTATCACACACACCCCCTCTATCACACACACCCCTCTATCTCACACACCCCCTCTATCACACACACCCCCTCTATCACACACACCCCCTCTATCACACACACCCCCTCTATCTCACACACCACCTCTATCTCACACACCCCCTCTATCACACACACCCCCACTATCACACACACACCCTCTATCTGACACACCCCCTCTATCACATACACACCCTCTATCACACACACCCTTCTCTATCTCACACACCCCCTCTATCTCACACACCCCCTCTATCTCAGACACCCCCTCTATCTCACACACCCCCTCTATCACACACACCCCCTCTATCTCATAAACCCCCTCTATCTCACACACACCCTCTATCTCACACACCCCCTCTATCTCACACACACCCTCTATCAGACACACACCCCCTCTATCTCATTCTTCCCCTCTATCTCAAACACCTCCTCTATCTCACACACCCCCTCTATCTCACACACCCACTCTATCTCACACACCCCCTATATCACACACATCCCCTCTATCTCACACACCCCCTCTATCTCACACACCCCCTCTATCACACACACCCCCTCTATCTCACACACCCCCTCTATCACACACACCCCCTCTATCTCACACACCCCCTCTATCTCACACACCCCCTCTATCACACACACCCCCTCTATCTCACACACCCCCTCTATCTCACATACCCCCTCTATCACACACACCCCCTCTATCTCACACACCCCCTCTATCACACACACCCCCTCTATCTCACACACACCCTCTATCTCACACACCCCTTCTATCTCACACACACCCTCTATCACACACACCCCCTCTATCTCACACACCCCCTCTATCACACACACCCCCTCTATCAGACACACACCCCCTCTATCTCATTCTTCCCCTCTATCTCAACACCCCCTCTATCTCACACACACCCTCTATCACACACACCCCCTCTATCACACACACCCCCTCTATCACACACACCCCTCTCTATCTCACACACCCCCTCTATCACACACACCCCCTCTATCTCAAACACCCCCTCTATCTCACACACCCCCTCTATCTCACACACCCCCTCTATCTCACACACCCCCTCTATCACACACACCCCCTCGATCACACACCCGCCCTCTATCTCACACACCCCCTCTATCACACACACCCCCTCTATCTCACTCTCCCCCTCTATGAAACACACCCCCTCTATCTCACACACCCCCTCTATCACACACACCCCCTCTATCTCACACACCCCCTCGATCACACACACCCCCTCTATCTGACTCTTCCCCTCTATCTCACACACCCCCTCTATCTCACACATCCCCTCTATCACACACACCCCCTCTATCTCACACACCCCCTCTATCTCACTCTTCCCCTCTATCTCAAACACCCCCTCTATCTCACACACCCCCTCCAACTCACTCTTCCCCTCTATCTCACTCTTCCCCTCTATCACACACACCTCCTCTATCACACACACCCCCCTATCTCACACACCCCCTCTATCACACACACCCCCTCTATCTCACACACCCCCTCTATCTCACACACCCCCTCTATCTCACACACACCCTCTATCACACACACCCCCTCTATCTCACTCTTCCCCTCCATTTCAAACACCCCCTCTATCTCACACACCCCCTCTATCTCACACACCCCCTCTATCTCACACACCCCCTCTATCTCACACACCCCCTCTATCTCACACACTCCCTCTATCTCACACACCCCCTCAATCTCACACACCCCCTCTATCTCACACACCCCCTCTATCCCATACACCCCCTCTATCTCATACACCCCCTCTATCTCACACACCCCCTCTATCTCACTCTTCCCCTCTATCTCACACACCCCCTCTATCACACACACCCCCTCTATCTCACACACCCCCTCTATCACACACACCCCCTCTATCTCACTCTTCCCCTCTATCTGAAACGCCCCCTCTATCACACACACCCCCTCTATCTCACACACCCCCTCTATCACACACACCCCCTCTATCTCATACACCCCCTCTATCTCACACACCCCCTCTATCTCACTCTTCCCCTCGATCACACACACCCCCTCTATCTCACTCTTCCCCTCTAACTCACATACCCCCTCTATCACACACACCCCCTCTATCTCACACGCCCCCTCCAACTCACACACACCCTCTATCACACACACCCCCTCTATCTCACTCTTCCCCTCTATCTCAAACACCCCCTCTATCTCACACACCCCCTCTATCTCACAAACCCCCTCTATCTCACACACCCCCTCTATCTCACACACCCCCTCTATCTCACACACCCCCTCTATCTCACACACCCCCTCTATCTCACACACTCCCTCTATCTCACACACCCACTCAATCTCACACACCCCCTCTATCTCACACACCCCCTCTATCTCACACACCCCCTCTATCTCACACACCCCCTCAATCTCACACACTTCCTCTATCTCATACACCCCCTCTATCTCACACACCCCCTCTATCTCATACACCCCCTCTATCTCACACACCCCCTCTATCTCACACACCCCCTCTACCTCACACACCCCCTCTATCTCATACACCCCCTCTATCTCACACACCCCCTCTACCTCACTCTCCCCCTCTATCTCACTCTCCCCCTCGTTCTCATTCTCCCCCCTCTATCTCACTCTCCCCCCTCTGTCTGTCTCACCCCTCTATCTCCCTCTCCCCCTCACACTCCCTCTCCCCCTCTCTCCCCCCCTCTCTCCCCCCTCTCTCTCTCTCCACGTCGATCTCTCTCCACCTCAATCTCTCTTTACCCCCTCGATCTCTCTTTACCCCCTCTATCTCTCTCGCCATCTCTCTCTCTCGTTGTCTTTCGCTATTATTGTCTCTGTCTCTCTCTCTCTCACTCCCGCTCCCTCTCTCTCTGTTTCTCTCTGTGTGTCTTTATCTCTCTCTCCCCCCTCTATCTCTCTCTCCCCCCTCTATCTCTCTCTCCCCATCTCTCGCTCTCGTTGTCTTTCACTATCATTGTCTCTGTCTCTCTCTCTCTCACTGCCGCTCCCTCTCTCTCTGTTTCTCTCTCTGTGTCTCTATCTCTCTCTTTCTCTCTCTCTCTCTCTCTATTTCAGTCTGTCCTTCTCTCTCTCTGTTACTCTCTCTCTCTCTGTGCCTCTGTCCATGACTCTACTGTGTCTCTCTCACACCATCTCTGCCTTTCCCTCACTCTGTATCTCTGTCTCTCTCACTGTCCCTCCATCTGTCCTTCCTTCTCTGACACTCCCTCTCTCCTTCTCTCTGTCTCTCCCTCTCTCTCCTTCTCTCTCTCTGTCCCTCCATCTGTCATTCCCTCCCTGTCACCGTCTCTCTCTAATTCTATCTCTCTCTCTCCCTCTCTCCCTCTCTTTCTCTGCCTCTGTCCATAACTCTGTCTGTGTCTCTATGACACCATCTCTCCCTTCCTCCCTCACTCCCAGGATAGCAATGGTTTCAAACATTTTTCCTTCTTTCTTTAACCCTCCCTCTCTGTCCCACTCTCTCCTTCTTTCTCTGTCTCCCTCTGTCCCTCCATCTGTCTTTCCCTCTCTGTCACTCCCTCTCTCTCCTTCTATCTCTGAATCTCCATCTGTCTTTCCCTCTCTCTCCTATCTCTCTCTGTCTGTCCATCTCTCTTTCGATCTATGTCGCTCCCACTCTTTCCTTCTCTCTCTTTCTCTCTCTCTCTCTCTCCATCTCTCCATCAGTCTCCCCCGGATCACTCCCTCTCTCTCCTTCTATCTCTGTCACTCTCTCTCTATCCCTCCATCTGTCCTTCCCTCCCTGTCACTCCATCTCTCTCCTTCTCTCTCTGTCTCTCACTCTGTCCCTCCATCTGTCTTTCCCTCCCTATCACTCCCTCTCTCTCCTTCTATCTCTCTCTCTCGTTCTATCCCTCCATCTATCCTTCCCTCCCTGTCACTCCATCTCTCTCCTTCTCTCTTTGTCTCTATCTCTGTCTCTCCATCTGTCTTTCCCTCCTTGTCGCTCCCTCTCTCTCCTTCTCTCTCTGTCTCTCTCTCTCTGTCTCTTCATCTGCCTTCCCCACCCCCTGACACTCCCTCTCTCTCCTTCTAACTCTGTCTCTGCCTCTCCCTCTGTCTCGCTCTCTCTGTCTCTCCAACAGCCTTTCCCTTTCTGTCTCTCCCTCTCTCTCCTTCTCTCCCTGTCTCTGCCTCCCTCTCTGTCTCTCCCTCTCTGTCCTTCTATCTCTGTCTCTGTCGCTCTATCCCTCCATCTATACGACCCTCCCTGTCACTCCAACTCTCTCCTCTCTCTGTCACTCACTCTGTCCCTCCATCTGTCCTTCCCTCTCTCTCCTTCTATCTCTGTCTCTCTCTCTCTCTGTCTCTCTGTCTGTCCCTCCATCTGTCCTGTCCTCCCTTTCCTTCTATCTCTGTCTCCCTCTCTCTGTCTCTCTCTCTGTTCCTCCATTTGTCTTTCCCTCTCTGTCTCTGTCCTTCTATCTGCTTCACTCTGTCTCTCTCTCTGTCCCTCCATCAGTCATTCCCTGTCTGTTTCTCCATTTCTCTCCTTCTATCTCTGTCTCTCTCTCTCTGTTCCTCCATTTGTCTTTCCCTCTCTGTCTCTGTCCTTCTATCTGCTTCACTCTGTCTCTCTCTGTCCCTCCATCAGTCTTTCCCTGTCTGTTTCTCCATTTCTCTCCTTCTATCTCTGTCTCTCTGTCTGTCCCTCCATCTGTCCTGCCCTCCCTGTCCTTCTATCTCTGTCTCTCTCTCTCTGTCTCTCTCTCTGTCCCTCCATTTGTCTTTCCCTCTCTGTCTCTGTTCTTCTATCTCTGTCTCTGCTTCTCTCTGTCTCTCTCTCTGTCCCTCCATCAGTCTTTCCCTCTCTGTTTCTCCATTTCTCTCCTTCTAGCTCTGTCTCTCTCTCTGTCCCTCCATCTGCCTTTGCCTCTCTGTCACTCCCTTTCTCCTTCTCTCTGTCTCTCCCTCTCTCTCTTCTCTCTCTCTGTCCCTCCATCTGTCTGTCCCTCTATCCCTCCCTCTCTCTCCTTCTATCTCTGTCTCTCTCTCTATCCCTCCATCTGTCCTTCCCTCCCTGTCACTCCATCTCTCTCCTTCTCTCTCTATCTCTCTCTCTGTCTCTCCATCTGCCTTTCCCTCTCTGTCTCTCCCTCTCTCTCCTTCTATCTCCGTCTCTCTCTCTCTCTGTCTTTCCATCTGTCTTTCCCTCCCTGTCACTCCCTCTCTCTCCTTACATCTCTGTCTCTCTCTCTGTTCCTCCATCTGTCTTTCCCTCCCTGTCACTCCCTCTCTCTCCGTCCACCTCTGCCTCTCTCTCTCTGTCTCTCCATCTGTCATTCCCTCTGTCACTCCCTCTCTGTTCTTCTCTCTCTGTTTCTCTCTCTATCCCTCCATCTGTCCTTCCCTCCGTCACTCCATCTCTCTCTTTCTCACTCTGTCCCTCGATCTGTCTTTCCCTTCCTGTCTCTCCCTCTCTCTCCTTCTTTCTCTGTCTCTCTCTCTCTGTCTTTCCATCTGTCTTTCCCTCTTTGTCACTCCCTCTCTCGCCGTCCATCTCTGCTTCTCTCTCTCTGTCTCTCCAACTGCCTTTGCCTCTGTTTCTCTCTCTGTCTCTCCCTCTCTCTTTGTCTCTCTATCACTCCCTCTCTCTCCTTCTATTGCTGTCTATCTCGCTATCCATCTATCCCTCCATCTGTCCTTCCCTCCCTGTCTCACCATCTCTCTCCTTCTATCTCTGTCTCTCTCTCTTTCCCTCCATCTGTCTTTCCCTCTCTGTCGCTCCCTCTCTCTCCTTCTATTGCTGTCTATCTCTCGATCCCTCTATCCCTCCATCTGTCCTTCCCTCCCTGTCTCTCCATCTCTCTCCTTCTATCTCTTTATCTCTCTCTTTCCCTCCATCTGTCTTTCCCTCTCTGTCACTCCCTCTCTCTCCTTCTATCTCTGTCTCTCTGTCTCTCTGTCTCTCCATCTGTCTTTCCCTCCCTGACACTCCCTCTCTGTCCTTCTATCTCTGTCTCTCTCTCTATCCCTCTATCCCTCCATCTGTCCTTCCCTCCCTGTCTCTCCATCTCTCTCCTTCTATCTCTGTCTCTCTCCCTTTCCCTCCATCTGTCTTTCCCTCTCTGTCGCTCCCTCTCTCTCCTTCTATCTCTGTCTCTCTGTCTCTGTCCCTCCATCTGTCTTTCCCTCCCTGACACTCCCTCTCTCTCCTTCTCTCTCTGTCTCTCTCTCTGTCTTTCCATTAGTCTTTCCCTCCTTGTCACTCCCTCTCTCTCCTTCCATCTCTGCTTCTCTCTCTCTCTGTCTCTCCAACTGCCTTTGCCTCTGTTTCTCTCCAACTCCCTCCTTCTCTCTCTGTCTCTCCCTCTCTCTTAGTCTCTCTGTCACTCCCTCTCTCTCCTTCTATTGCTGTCTCTCTCTCTATCCCTCTATCCCTCCATCTGTCCTTCCCTCCCTGTCTCTCCTTCTCTCTCTCTCTTTCTCTCTGTCTCTCCATCTGTCTTTCCCTCCCTATCACTCCCTTCCTCTCCTTCCATCTCTGCCTCTCTCTATCTGTCTCTCCATCAGTCTTTCCCTCTCTGCCTCTCCCTCTCTCTCCTTCTATCTCTGTCTCTCTCTCTCGATCACTCCGTCGGTCCTTCCCTCCCTGTCTCTCCCTCTCTCTCCTTCTATCTCTCTCTTTCTCTCTGTCTCTCCATTTGTCTTTCCCTCTCTGTCTCTCCCTCTCTCTCCTTCTGTCTCTGTGTCTCTCTCTGTCCCTCCATCTGTCTTTCCCTCCCTGTCTCCCCCTCTCTCTTCTACTCTCTCTGTCTCTGCATCTCTCTCTGTCTCTCTCCCTGTCCCTCCATCTGTCTTTCCCTCCCTGTCTCTCCCTCTCTCTCCTTCTCTCCCTGTCTCTGCCTCTCTCTCTGTCTCTCTCCCTGTCCCTCCATCTGTCTTTCCCTCTCTGTCACTCCCTCTCTCTCCTTCCACCTCTGCCTCTCTCTCTCTCTGTCTCTGCATCTCTCTCTGTCTCTCTCCCTGTCCCTCCATCTGTCTTTCCCTCCCTGTCTCTCCCTCTCTCTCCTTCTCTCCCTGTCTCTGCCTCTCTCTCTGTCTCTCTCCCTGTCCCTCCAACTGCCTTTCCCTCTCTGTCACTCCCTCTCTGTCTTTCTCTCTCTGTTTCTCTCTCTATCCCTCCATCTGTACTTCCCTCTGTCACTCCATCTCTCTCCTTCTCTCTCTGTCTCTCACTCTGTCCCTCGATCTGTCATTCCCTCCCAGACACCCCCTCTCTCTCCTTCTCTCTCTGTCTCTCACTCTCTGTCTTTCCATCTGTCCTTCCCTCCCTGTCACTCCCTCTCTCTCCTTCTCTCTCTGTCTATCTCTCTGTCTCTCCAACTGCCTTTCCCTCTGTGTCTCTCCCACTCTCTCCTTTTCTCTCTGTCTCTGCCTCTCTCTGTCTCTATCCCTCCATCTGTCCTTCCCTCCCTGTCACTCCATCTCTCTCCCTCTCTCTCTATCCCTCCATCTGTCTTTCCCTCTCTGCCTCTCCCTCTCTCTCCTTCTATCCCTGTATCTCTCTCTCTCTATCCCACCATCTGTCTTTCCCTCTCTGTCTTGCCCCCTCTCTCCTTCTGTCCCTGTATCTCTCTCTCTGTCCCTCCATCTGTCTTGCCCTCCCTATCTCTCCTTCCATCTCTGTCTCTCTCTATGTTCATCCATCTGTGTTTCCCTCACTGTCTCTCCCTCTCTCTCCTATCTCTGTCTCTCTCTCTGTCTCTATTTTAAATATTCAGCAAGCTATTCCACTGTGGGAGCCATCACACCCTCACGAGACTGTGGAAATTTCATGCTGGCTTATTGGTTAATTTTTAAATCTGTGATTGATAGATTCTTGTTAACCAAAGGTATTAAGAGATAAGGGGCAAAGGCAGGATATATGGTGTAAGATAGATTACAGATCAGCCATGATCTCATTGAATGCAGGAACAGAGTTGTGGAGTTAAATTGCATCCTCCTCTTCCAATATCCCCTGTTAAATATCCTTATTTCTCTGCCAGTCACCCTGTCAGTCCATGTCTCACTGTTTCTCTCTTTCTGTCTCTCTCTCTGTCTCTATCAGACAGTGTAGAGTGAGATTCACTCTGTATCCACCCAATGATGTTCCTGCCCTCGGAGTGTGTGATGGGACAGTGTGGAGGGAAATTTACTCTGTATCCCTGGAATTTAGAAAGTTATGGGGTGATTTGATGAAGGTTTCTGAAATAATACGGGAAACTGATAGGGTGGACTGAGAGTAAAGATTCCCACTGGCTGCGGAGTCAGGAACTTGGGGCATAGTCTGAAAATATAAAGAGTGGCCACTTTAACTTCATCCCATTGTGTCGTATGTATATTCTCACATATAGCAGGTATAGCAGCACATATATAACAGGATAGCAGGTATAACTGTAGTCATAGTATTCAACTGAAAATTGATCAGTTACATTGTTATTTCAGTCCATATTTACAGTACACACGGTACCTTACTGTTGTAATAAAGTCATATAGTATCTATTCATCCCACTGGGGCAAAATGTCACTGGCTCAACATTCTCACCAAATACTAAAGCATTCCACAATGCAAGACTCACAAATTCAACACAAGTTTCCTTTTCTGAGTCTCGCTGGTCTGTTCTGATTCTCTGAGGGATTACTGATGCTTATCCTCCACATGAGCAGTCGTCCTAATCCCGTGTGCCTGTCCCGCTCCCAAACCCGGCATCCGCTTAGATTAAGGCAAGTGATACAGGAGAGCATCTCAGTGACTGAGGCAGGTGAGTCTTGAGGCTGAGCCGGGCACAGTGAGTGACCCGGGTTAATCCGACACTCCAGGGAATGTTTAAACTGAACTGTACTCTGTATCTAACCCGTGCTGTACCTTCTCTGAGATTGCTCGATGGGGCAGTGCAGACAAGGAGACTCTGATAGGGTAGACAGAGAATAACTAGTCCCACTGGCTGCGGAGTCAGGAACTTGTGGGCCGAGTCTAAAAATCTAAACGTAGTCTCAAAACCATTCAGGAGTGAAGTGAAGAAACACTTCAACACACCAAATGTGGTATCAGTTTGAAACTCTCTTCCACAATCAGCAATTGATGCTGAGAAACATGTAAATTTTTAAATCTGAGATTGGTAGATTGTTGTTTACCAAAGGTATTAAGAGCTAAGGGGCAAAGGTGGGATATATGATGTTAGTTAGATCACAGATCAGCCCTGATCTCACTGAATGAAGGAACAGGGTCGAGGGGTTAAACTGCCTCCTCATCTTCCTATGTCTGATGTTAAATATCCTTCTTTCACTCTCAGTCACCCTGTCAGTCTGTTTCTCTCTTTTTCTCTCTCTCTCTGTGTCTGTTTCGGACAGTGTAGAGTGAGAATCACTCTGTATCCACCCCATGATGTTCCTGTCCTGGGACTGTTGGATGGGACAGTGCAGAAGGAGCATTACTCTGTATCTAATCCATGCTGTACCTGTCTGGGGAATGTTGATGGGAGAGTGGAAACAGAGAAGTCTGGGACCAGTGTCCTCATGGGGAGGACTTAATGGTGCCTCCTAATTGACCAGTTAGCAATATTGGTGCTCCAGGGATGAAAGGGACATTGGCTGAGTGGATACGACATTGGCTGAGAGAGTGGACAATGGTTGTTTCAGACTGGAGGGAGGTATACAGTGGAGGTTTATATTAGGACCACTGATCTTTTTGATATATACTAATGACTTGGACTTGTGTTTACAGGGCATAACTTCAATGTTTGCCAATGTTGGTAACATCTGCAATGTAATAAACAGGGAAGGGACTAGTAGCAGACTTCAGGAGGAGAGAGGCAATCTGGTGAAATGGAACACACACGAACAAATTAATTAGGAGCAGGAGTAGGCCATTCGGCCCCTCGAGCCTGCTCTGTCATTCAATGGCTGATCTGATTGCGAACTCAACTCCACTTTCCTGTCTGCGTCCCATAACCCTTGACTCCCTAACTGATAAAAAAATCTATCGAACTCAGCCTTGAATATATTCAATGATCCAGCCTCCACTGCTCTCTGGGGAAGAGAATTCTACAGACTGACCCCCCTCTGAGAGAAACACATTTCTCCTCATCTCAGTTTTAAATGGGACGTCCCTAATTTTTAAACTGTGTCCCCTAGTACTAGTCTCCCCAACAAGTGGAAACATCCTCTCAGCATCCACCCTGTCCAGTCCCCTCGGGACCTGAGATGTTTCACTCAGATCACCTCTCATTCCTCTAAACCCCACTGGGTATAGACCCAACCTGTTCAACCTTTCCTCAAAACGATAACCCCTTCATCCCATGAATCAGCCCAGTGAACCTTCTCTGAACTACTTTGAATGCAATTATATAATTTCTTCAGTAAGGAGACCAAAAGTGTCCATAATCCTGCAGACGTCGTCTAACTTATGCCCTGTACAGCTGTAACAACACTTCCCTACTTCGATATTCTATTCACCTTGCAATAAACAACAATATTCCATTTGCCTTCCTAATCACTCGCTGTCGCTACACGGTAACATTTTGTGATTCATGTACCAGGACACCCAGATCCCTCTGTACCGTACAGTTCTGCAGTCTCTCTCCATTTCAATAATATACTGATTTTTATTCTTCCTGCTAACGTGGACAAGCTCACATTTTCCCACATTATACTCCATCTGACAATTTTTTGCTCACTCACTTAACCTATGGAATTCTCTTTGTAAACTTTTTGTCCTCTTGACAGCTGGTGAAATGGTCAGACACAGGGCAGGTTAACTTCAATGCTGAGAAATGTAAAATGATGCATTTCGGAAGGAAGGCTGAGGAGAAGCGATATAAACTAAATAGTCCAATGTTAAAATGGGTGCTGGTTCAGAGAGATCTGGAATTTCATTTGTGTCACTTTTTAAATCTGAATGATTCAATTTGGGGCTTGCAATCTTGTCAGTTGAATTGAGCTTCATCCTGAAAAGTGTTAGCAAACATGTTTGGAAATGTGTCAAAAGCTGTTTCCATTCAGACATTCCTGCATTGTGGAAGTGTGAGCTATCTTTGCAGAGACAGGAAATAGAGTTGTTTGAATGGACCTGCAGGTTTTAGTTGATGCAATAAGGTGAGAATTTGAATTGTGTCCCTTCCAGATACACAGAATTGAAGGTATTTACAGAACACCACATGAAGTAGTTTACCAATGTCTGACAAACTTCAAAGACTTCAAACACATGGAAGAAGAGGAGAACGGAACAATATACAAAACCTGAGACAGTCAGACAACAGCAGTAGGAAAATGAATCTCTTTTTATGGGTTTTAATTTGAAGGCCTGAGCTGATGATTGAAAAAGCAGGAGTTCAAATCCAACACAGGGCTGTTGTGAATTTGAATTTTGTTTTTTCTTTCAAAAAACGTAAATCTGGAGTTAAAAAGCCTCTAAGTTGGAATGATTCACTCCTGTCTACTAGTGCAAAGCCCGTGTGTGTCTCAGTTTTGCTGTATTTATTAACGATTTAAGATGATGAGGTAGAATGCAACATACCCAAGTTTACCAATGACACAGTAAGCAGTGTAGCTGGAAGCATCAAATTACAAAGAGATATTAATATCTTAAATAAATGGGCAAAACTGTGGTAGTTAGATTTCCATGTCAGTAAAAAAGACTAGAACAGAGTACTTTATAAATGGTGTAAAGCTAGAAACACTGGAGGTTGAAAGAGACTTTGGGGGGTCCATGTCCATTTGAGTGCAGTGCAGATTTACTATAATGATAACTGGACTCCAAGGGTTAAATTACGAGGTGATATTACACAAACTAGGGATTTATTGCCTGGAATTTAGGAGGATCAAGGTAATTTGTTCAAAGGTGTTGAGATATTAAGGGGAACTGATGGGGTAGTTTGGGAGAAACTATTTCAGCAGCTTGGGAACATCGGAACAGGAGAAGGCCATTCAGCCCATCGAGCCTGCTCTGCCATTCAATACGATCATGGCTGATCATCCACTTCAATGCCTTTTTCCCAGACTGAGCTTCCACAGCCCACTGGGGTAGAGAATTCCAAAGATTCACAACACTCTGAGTAAAAATCCGCCACTCCAGACTAAAGGTGGTAGTAGTTTGGAACGTGTCTTCTGCACGCAAACATTGATGCAAAATCAATTGTCATTTTTAAATCGAAGGTTGATCTCATCAAATGCCTTTTGAAAATTGAAATATTCTTCTTTCGCTCTCTGTTCCTGAGTCACTCTGTTTCTGTCTGTGTGTGTGTTTCTGTCTGTGTGTGTGTTTCTGTGTGTGTGTGTGTGTGTTTCTGTGTGTGTGTGTGTGTGTTTCTGTGTGTGTGTTTCTGTGTGTTTCTGTGTCTGTGTGTTTCTGTGTGTGTGTGTGTCTGTGTGTGTCTGTGTGTCTGTTTCTGTGTGTGTGTGTGTTTCTGTGTGTGTGTTTCTGTGTGTGTGTGTGTCTGAGTGTTTCTGTGTGTCTGTGTTTCTGTGTGTCTGTGTGTTTCTGTGTGTCTGTGTGTTTCTGTGTGTGTGTGTTTCTGTGTGTGTGTTTCTGTGTGTGTGTGTTTCTGTGTGTGTTTCTGTGTGTGTTTCTGTGTGTGTGTGTTTCTGTGTGTCTGTGTGTGTTTCTGTGTGTGTTTCTGTGTATGTCTGTGTGTTTCTGTGTCTGTGTGTGTCTATGTCTGTTTCTCTCTCCTCTCTCAGACCCTTTGTAAACCTCCACATACATCAGTTTACCATTTGAAGTCAGCTGCTTTTGGTTTCACCGCATCTGCAGAGGTTGCACTTCCTTATGCAAGCTGGTAAGAAACATGTATTCCGCAGTTGGCTCCAATGTTCCCGTGAAAATTTAGATGTTGTGCGTGCCCATTTTTTTTAACGTGAGCTGTCCCTTGAAATCTTTGAAGAATCTTTGAAGACGTGTGCTATTTATTGTGGAACCGGATCTGCGTGGGACCTTTGAGGCTGCTGCACGCAGATTTGCAGGAACATTGACCAACACTCTCCATCCCAATCTCTTCCTCTTTCTCTCTGGTACTCTCTCCCCATTGCAATCCTTCCCTCTCTCTCTTATTCTCCATATCTATCCCTGTTCTTTCTCACTGTTACTCTCTCCATCTGGATGGAGGAGGAGAAAGAGAGGCATATACAGAGACAGCTTTACTCTGTATCAAACCCCACAGTGTACCTGCCCCCTAGTTCTAGACTTCCCCACAAGGGGAACATCCTCCCAGCATCCGCCCTGTAAAGTCCCCTCAGAATCTTGTATGTTTCAATAAGATCACCTCTCATTCTTCTGAACTCCAATGAGTATAGGCCCAACCTGTTCCACCATTCCTCAAAGATAACCCCTTCATCCCAGGAATCAGCCGAGTGAACCTTCTCTGAACTGATTCCAATACATCCAGGCCTGACCATTTATCCACTTTCAAAGCTTCCAAACACCTTCATATTTCCCCTCTCACTCTGTTTATCCCATCCAATATTTCGCACTCCTCCTCTTTAACTACAATCTCTGTATCGTTCCCACTCTTTTACAAAGACGGACACAGAGAATTCATTAAGAACCATTCCCACATCTCCCACCTCCACAGGTAGGAAGAAGGAGGAGAGGCAATCTAAACTAAAGGATATAGTTATAAAGGGGCTAACATTCTCTGCCTCTTCCTTTGATCTAATATAATCCTTGATTTCTATCATTAACAATGGTTGGAACAATTTACTGAGGTTCTGTCAAAACTTACTCACATTCTTTATCTGTGTCTCTCTGTCCCAGAGAGATGGTGAAGAAACTATTGATGTGTTTCGTTCAGTTAAGCTTGATGACAGTGTTTCCCCAGGATGTTGACGCTGGGGGATTCAGCGATGGGATAATGCTTTGAATGCCAAGGGTAGGTGGTTGGATTCTCTCATGTTGCAGATGGTCATTGCCTGGCACTTGTGTGACGTGAATGTTACTTGTCACTGGTCGGCCCAAACCTGAACGTTGTCTGTGTCTTGGTGCATGTGGCTCTGGATTGCTTCATTATCCGAGGCAAAATACTGTGGATGCTGGAAATCTGGAAAGCATCGAGCTGAATCACTAACACTGTTTCTCTCTCCACAGATGCTTCACTCCAGGGATCGCAGCTGAAGATGGTTGAGCCTCGGACACTACCCTGAGGAACTCCTGCAGTGATGTCCTGGGACTGAGATGATTGACCTCCAACAACCACAACCATCTTCCTTTGTGCTCGGTATGAGTCCAACCAGCAGATTCCCACTGACTTCAGTTTTACTCTGGTTCCTCGATGTCACACTCGGTCAAACGCTGCCTTGATGTTGAGGTCAGTCTCTCTTCCCAGTAGCAGACAGGTGTGAATCGTTCCCTTTGACCCGTTGTACACTGAACAAGCTGTGTTTCTTCACAGCCTGATACAGGACTGTACACGGCCGATTAATGTAGCCCATCAAACAATCCCAGAGCAGTTTCAGCACAGCTTAGGAACAGAGTATAGTTCCTTCAACATTCTCTCTCTGTCTCTCCCTCCTGCTATCTCTGACATTAGGAGAGAGACAGAGGGAGAGAGGGTTAGATATGAAGGCAGAGAGAGGGCTGTAGAGAGGGACAAATTTGGAGAGAGAGATTGTTGAGGTGGATGAAAAGGATAATGTAAGATATATTAATTTGATGTAATCCTTCACTGCTGTGTGCACAAACATATAAGAGATAGATATGGAGAGAAAAAAACATCGGGAGATGGGGAAATGAAGATGAAGTTGGGGCCCAGGCAGATACGTTTGATGATCCAGAAGGAACAGTCTCCATTTTTAACATCCAGCAATCTATTCCACTGTGGGAGCCATCGCACCCTCATGATATTGGTTGTGCAAATTTCATGCTGGCATATTGGTTAATTTTTAAATCTGTGACTGATAGATTCTTGTTAACCAAAGGTATTAAGCGATGAGGGGCAAAGGCAGGATATATGGTGTAAGTTACATCACAGATCAGCCAAAATCTCATTTGATGCCGGAACAGGGCTGTGTGGTTGAATTGCATCCTCCTCTTCCAATATCCCCTGTGAAGTATCCTTCTTTCTCTGTCAGTCACCCTGTCAGTCCATGTCTCTCTGTTTCACTCTTTCTGTCTCTCTCTCTGTCTCTATCAGACAGTGTCGAGTGAGATTCACTCTGTATCCACCCCATGATGTTCCTGCTCTGGGAGTGTGTGATGGGACAGCGTAGAGGGAAATTTACTCTGTGTCAAACCCAACCTTGTGCTTGGCTTGGGAATGTTTAATGGGACAGTGTAGCTGGAAATTTACTGTGTATCCCTGGAATTTTGAAGGCTCAGGTGTGATTTGATGATTGTTTTCAAGATAATAAGGGAAACTGATAGGGTGGACAGAGAGTAACAATTCCCACTGGCTGCAGAGTCTAGAACATGGGGGCATAGTCTAAAAATATAAACCTAGTCTAAAAACCTTTCAGGAGTGAAATGAAGAAACACTTCAACATACCAGGTGTGGTATCAGTTTGGAACTCTCTTCCACAATCAGCAATTGATGCTGAGACACTTGTTAATTTTTATATCTGAGTTTGATAGATTTTTATGAAACCTCTCTGTCTCTCCCTCTCTCTCCTCCCATCTCTGCCTCTCTCTCTCTCTGTCTCTCCATCTGTCTTTCCATCTCTGTCACTCCCATTCTCTCCTTCTCTCTCTGTCTCTCTCTCTGTCAATATCAGGGTCACCTCGCTCCATCTCTATCTCTCCTTGTCTCTCTGTTTCTCCTTCTCTCTCTATCTCTCCCTCTCTCAATCCACCTCTCTCATAGAAACATAGAAAATAGGAGCAGGAGTAGGCCATTCGGCCCTTTGGGCCTGCTCCGTCATTCAATAAAGATCATGACCGATGGTCTAATTCAGTACCCTGTTCCCACTTTCTCCCCATACCCCTTGATCCCTTTGACATTAAGAAATATATCTCTCTCCTCCATGAATATATTTAATGACTTGGCCTCCACTGCCTTCTGCGGTAGAGAATTCCACAGGTTCACCACCCTCTACCCCATCCATCTCTCCCCCTCTTTCTCCGTCTCCACCCTTTATCTCCCTCTCCCCCTCTATCTCCCAATCCCCCTCTATCTACCGCTCCCACTCCCTCGCCCGCTCTCTCTCCCTCTCCCCCCTCTATCACCGTCTCCCCCCTCTATCTCCCTCTGCCCCTCTATCTCCCTCTCCCCCGCTCACACATCCCCTCAATCTCACTCTTCCCCTCTCTCACTCTTCCCCTCTCTCACTCTCCACCTCTATATGTCTCTCCCCCTCTATCTGTCTCTCCCCCTCTATGTGTCTCTCCCCCTCTATCTCACTCTCTCCCTCTATCTCAATCTCTCCCTCTATCTGTCTCTCCCCCTCCATCTCACACACCCCCTCTATTTCCCTCTCCCGCGCTCTCTCCCTCTCCCCCCTCTATCTCCCTCTCCTGCTCTCTCTCCCCCCCTATCTCCATCTCCCCCCTCTATCTCCCTCTGCCCCTCTATCTCCCTCTCCCCCTCTCACACATCCCCTCGATCTCACTCTTCCCCTCTCTCACTCTTCCCCTCTCTCACTCTCCCCCTCTATCTGTCTCTCCCCCTCTATCTGTCTCTCCCCCTCTATCTGTCTCTCCCCCTCTATCACACTCTCTCCCTCTATCTCACTCTCTCCCTCTATCTGTCTCTCCCCCCTCTATCTCACAACCCCCCTCTATCTCACACACCGCCTCTATCTCACACACCCCCTCTATCTCACACACCCCCTCTATCTCATACACCCCCTCTATCTCACACACCCCCTCTATCTCACTCTTCCCCTCTATCTCACACACCCCCTCTATCTCACACACCCCTCTATCTCACACACCCCCTCTATCTCATACACCCCCTCTATCTCACTCTTCCGCTCTATCTCACTCTTCCCCTCTATCTCACACACCCCCTCTATCTCACACACCCCCTCTATCTCACACACACACCCCCTCTATCTCACACACACCCCCGATATCTCACACATCCCCTCGATCTCACTCTTCCCCTCTCTCACTCCTCCCCTCTCTCACTCTTCCCCTCTCTCACTCTCTCCCTCTATCTGTCTCTCCCCCTCTATCTGTCTCTCCCCCTCTATCTGTCACTACCCCTCTATCTCACTCTCTCCCTCTATCTCACTCTCTCCCTCTATCTGTCTCTCCCCCCTCTATCTCACACACCCCCTCTATCTCACACACCCCCTCTATCTCACACACCCCCTCTATCTCACACACCCCTCTATCTCACTCTCCCCCTCTATATCACTCTCCCCCTCTATCTCACACACCCCCTCTATCTCACACACACCCTCTATCTCACACACCAGCTCTATCTCACTCTTCCCCTCTATCTCACACACCCCCTCTATCTCACACACCCCCTCTATCTCATACACCCCCTCTATCTCATACACCCCCTCTATCTCACACACCCCCTCTATCTCACACACCCCCTCTATCTCACACACTCCCTCTATCTCACACACCCCCTCTATCTCACTCTCCCCATCTATCTCACTCTCCCCCTCTATCTCACTCTCCCCCTCTATCTCACTCTCCCTTCTATCTCCCTCTCCCCCTCTAGCTCCCTCTCCCACTCTATCTCACACACCCCCTCTATCTCACACACCCCTCTATCTCACACACCCCCTCTATCTCACACACCCCCTCTATCTCCCTCTCCCCCTCTATCTCACACACCCCCTCTATCTCACACACCCCCTCTATCTCAACCATCCCCTCTATCTCACTCTCCCCCTCTATCTCATTCTCCCCCCTCTATCTGTCTCACCCCTCTATCTCCCTCTCCCCCTCACACCCTCTCCCCCTCTCTCCCCCTCTCTCTCTCCCCCCTCATTCTCTCTCCACATCTATCTCTCTCCACATCTATCTCTCTTTACCCCCTCGATCTCTCTTTACCCCCTCTATCTCTCTTTATCCCCTCGATCTCTCTCGCCATCTCTCTCTCTCGTTGTCTTTCGCTATCATTGTCTCTGTCTCTCTCTCTCTCTCACTGCCGCTCCCTCTCTCTCTGTTTCTCTCTCTGTGTCTCTATCTCTCTCTTTCTCTCTCTCTCTCTCTTTCAGTCTGTCTGTCTCTCTCTCTGTTACTCTCTCTCTCTGTGCCTCTGTCCATGACTCTACTGTGTCTCTCTCACACCATCTCTGCCTTTCCCTCACTCTGTATCTCTGTCTCTCTCACTGTCCCTCCATCTGTCTTTCCCTCTCTGTCACTCCCTCTCTCCTTCTCTCTGTCTTTCCCTCTCTCTCCTTCTCTCTCTCTGTCCCTCCATCTGTCATTCCCTCCCTGTCACCGTCTCTCTCTAATTCTATCTCTCTCTCTCCCTCTCTTTCTCTGCCTCTGTCCATAACTCTGTCTGTGTCTCTATGACACCATCTCTCCCTTCCTCCCTCACTCCCAGGATAGCAATGGTTTCAAACATTTTCCTTCTTTCTTTTTCCCTCCCTCTCTGTCCCACTCTCTCCTTCTTTCTCTGTCTCCCTCTGTCCCTCCATCCGTCTTTCTCTCTCTGTCACTCCCTCTCTCTCCTTCTATCTCTGAATCTCCATCTGTCTTTCCCTCTCTCTCCTATCTCTCTCTGTCTCTCCATCTGTCTTCCCCTCCCTATCACTCCCTTTCTCTCCTTCCATCTCTGCCACTCTCTCTCTATCCCTCCATCTGTCCTTCCCTCCCTGTCACTCCATCTCGCTCCTTCTCTCTCTGTCTCTCACTCTGTCCCTCCATCTGTCTTTCACTCCCTGTCACTCCCTCTCTCTCCTTCTATCTCTCTCTCTCGTTCTATCCCTCCATCTATCCTTCCCTCCCTGTCACTCCATCTCTCTCCTTCCCTCTTTGTCTCTCTCTCTATCCCTCCATCTGTCCTTCCCTCCCTGTCACTTCCTCTCTCTCCTTCTATCTCTGTCTCTGCCTCTCCCTCTGTCTCGCTCTCTCTGTCTCTCCAACAGCCTTTCCCTTTCTGTCTCTCCCTCTCTGTCCTTCTATCCCTGTCTCTGTTGCTCTATCCCTCCATCTATCCTACCCTCCCTGTCACTCCCTCTCTCTCCTTCTCTCTCTGTCCCTCACACTGTCCCTCCATCTGTCCTTTCCTCTATCTCCTTCTATCTCTGTCTCTCTCTCTGTCTCTCTGTCTGTCCCTCCATCTGTCCTGCCCTCCCTGTCCTTCTATCTCTGTCTCTCTCTCTCGGTCTCTCTCTCTGTCCCTCCATTTGTCTTTCCCTCTCTGCCTCTGTCCTTCTATCTCTGTCTCTGCTTCTCTCTGTCTCTCTCTCTGTCCCTCCATCAGTCTTTCCCTCTCTGTTTCTCCATTTCTCTCCTTCTATCTCTGTCTCTCTCTCTGTTCCTCCATTTGTCTTTCCCTCTCTTTCTCTGTTCTTCTATCTCTGTCTCTGCTTCTCTCTGTCTCTCTCTCTGTCCCTCCATCATTCTTTCCCTCTCTGTTTCTCCATTTCTCTCCTTCTATCTCTGTCTCTCTCTCTGTTCCTCCATCTGTATTTCCCTCTCTGTCACTCCCTTTCTCCTTCTCTCTGTCTCTCCCTCTCTCTCTGTCTCTCCCTCTGTCCCTCCATCTGTCTTTCCCTCTATCTCCTTCCATCTCTGTCTCTCTGTCTATCCCTCCATCTGTCCTTCCCTCCCTGTCACTCCATCTCTCTCCTTCTCTCTCTGTCTGTCTCTCTGTCTCTCCATCTGTCTTTCCCTCCCTATCACTCCCTTTCTCTCCTTCCATCTCTGCCTCTCTATCTCTGTCTCTCCATCTGTCTTTCCCTCTCTGCCTCTCCCTCTCTCTCCTTCGATCTCTGTCTCACTCTCTCGATCCCTCCGTCGGTCCTTCCCTCCCTGTCTCTCCCTCTCTCTCCTTCTATCTCTCTCTCTCTCTCTCTCTCTCTCCATCTGTCTTTCTCTCCCTGACACACTCTCTCTCTCCTTCTATCTCTGTCTCTCTCTATGTCCCTCCTTCTGTCTTTCCTTCTCTGTCTCTCCCTCTCTCTCCTTCCATCTCTGCCTCTCTCTCTCTGTCTCTCCATCTGTCTTCCCCTCCCTGACACACTCTCTCTCTCCTTCTATCTGTCTCTCTCTATGTCCCTCCTTCTGTCTTTCCTTCTCTGTCTCTCCCCCTCTCTCCTTCCATCTCTGCCTCTCTCTCTCTGTCTCTCCATCTGCCTTTCCCTCTCTGTCTCTCCCTCTCTCTCCTTCTATCTCCGTCTCTCTCTCACTGTCTTTCCATCTGTCTTTCCCTCCCTGTCACTCTCTCTCTCTCCTTCCATCTCTGTCTCTCTCTCTGTTCCTCCATCTGTCTTTCCCTCCCTGTCACTCCCTCTCTCTCCGTCCACCTCTGCCTCTCTCTCTCTGTCTCTCCATCTGTCATTCCCTCTGTCACTCCCTCTCTGTTCTTCTCTCTCTGTTTCTCTCTCTATCCCTCCATCTGTCCTTCCCTCCGTCACTCCATCTCTCTCCTTTTCTCTCTGTCTCTCACTCTGTCCCTCGATCTGTCTTTCCCTTCCTGTCTCTCCCCATCTCTCCTTCTTTCTCTGTCTCTCTCTCTGTCTTTCCATCTGTCTTTCCCTCTTTGTCACTCCCTCTCTCGCCGTCCATCTCTGCTTCTCTCTCTCTCTCTGTCTCTCCAACTGCCTTTGCCTCTGTTTCTCTCCCACTCCCTCCTTCTCTCTCTGTCTCTCCCTCTCTCTTTGTCTCTCTGTCACTCCCTCTCTCTCCTTCTATTGCTGTCTATCTCTCTATCCCTCTATCCCTCCATCTGTCCTTCCCTCCCTGTCGCTCCATCTCTCTCCTTCTATCTCTGTCTCTCTGTCTATCCATCTGTCTTTCCCTGCCTGACACTCCCTCTCTGTCCTTCTATCTCTGTCTCTCTCTCTATCCCTCTATCGCTCCATCTGTCCTTCCCTCCCTGTCTCTCCATCTCTCTCATTCTATCTCTGTCTCTCTCTCTTTCCCTCCATCTGTCTTTCCCTCTGTCGCTCCCTCTCTCTCCTTCTATCTCTGTCTCTCTGTCTCTGTCCCTCCATCTGTCTTTCCCTCCCTGACACTCCCTCTCCCTCCTTCTCTCTCTGTCCTTCTCTCTCTGTTTCTCTCTCTGTCTCTCTGTCACACCCTCTCTCTCCATCTATCTCTGTCTCTCTCTCTATCCCTCTATCCCTCCATCTGTCTTTCCCTCCCTGACACACCCTCTCTCTCCTCTCTCCGTCTCTCTCTCTGTCCATCCATCTGTCTTTCCCTCTCTGTCTCTCCCTCTCTCTCCTTCTGTCTCTGTGTCTCTCTCTGTCCCTCCATCTGTCTTTCCCTCCCTGTCTCTCCCTCTCTCTTCTACTCTCTCTGTCTCTGCCTCTCTCTCTGTCTCTCTCCCTGTTCCTCCATTTGTTTTTCCCTCTCTGTCACTCCCTCTCGATCCTTCCAACTCTGCCTCTCTCTCTCTGTCTCTCCATCTGCCTTTCCCTCTCTGTCTCTCCCTCTCTCTCCTTCTATCTCCGTCTCTCTCTCACTGTCTTTCCATCTGTCTTTCCCTCCCTGTCACTCTCTCTCTCTCCTTCCATCTCTGTCTCTCTCTCTGTTCCTCCATCTGTCTTTCCCTCCCTGTCACTCCCTCTCTCTCCGTCCACCTCTGCCTCTCTCTCTCTGTCTCTCCATCTGTCATTCCCTCTGTCACTCCCTCTCTGTTCTTCTCTCTCTGTTTCTCTCTCTATCCCTCCATCTGTCCTTCCCTCCGTCACTCCATCTCTCTCCTTTTCTCTCTGTCTCTCACTCTGTCCCTCGATCTGTCTTTCCCTTCCTGTCTCTCCCCATCTCTCCTTCTTTCTCTGTCTCTCTCTCTGTCTTTCCATCTGTCTTTCCCTCTTTGTCACTCCCTCTCTCGCCGTCCATCTCTGCTTCTCTCTCTCTCTCTGTCTCTCCAACTGCCTTTGCCTCTGTTTCTCTCCCACTCCCTCCTTCTCTCTCTGTCTCTCCCTCTCTCTTTGTCTCTCTGTCACTCCCTCTCTCTCCTTCTATTGCTGTCTATCTCTCTATCCCTCTATCCCTCCATCTGTCCTTCCCTCCCTGTCGCTCCATCTCTCTCCTTCTATCTCTGTCTCTCTGTCTATCCATCTGTCTTTCCCTGCCTGACACTCCCTCTCTGTCCTTCTATCTCTGTCTCTCTCTCTATCCCTCTATCGCTCCATCTGTCCTTCCCTCCCTGTCTCTCCATCTCTCTCCTTCTATCTCTGTCTCTCTCTCTTTCCCTCCATCTGTCTTTCCCTCTGTCGCTCCCTCTCTCTCCTTCTATCTCTGTCTCTCTGTCTCTGTCCCTCCATCTGTCTTTCCCTCCCTGACACTCCCTCTCCCTCCTTCTCTCTCTGTCCTTCTCTCTCTGTTTCTCTCTCTGTCTCTCTGTCACACCCTCTCTCTCCATCTATCTCTGTCTCTCTCTCTATCCCTCTATCCCTCCATCTGTCTTTCCCTCCCTGACACACCCTCTCTCTCCTCTCTCCGTCTCTCTCTCTGTCCATCCATCTGTCTTTCCCTCTCTGTCTCTCCCTCTCTCTCCTTCTGTCTCTGTGTCTCTCTCTGTCCCTCCATCTGTCTTTCCCTCCCTGTCTCTCCCTCTCTCTTCTACTCTCTCTGTCTCTGCCTCTCTCTCTGTCTCTCTCCCTGTTCCTCCATTTGTTTTTCCCTCTCTGTCACTCCCTCTCGATCCTTCCAACTCTGCCTCTCTCTCTCTGTCTCTCCATCTGTCTTTCCCTCTCTGTCACTCCCTCTCTGTCTTTCTCTCTCTGTTTCTCTCTCTATCCCTCCATCTGTCCTTCACTCTGGCATTCCATCTCTCTCCTTCTCTCTCTGTCTCTCTCTCTGTCCCTCCAACTGCCTTTCCCTCTCTGTCACTCCCTCTCTGTCCTTCTCTCTCTGTTTCTCTCTCTATTCCTCCATCTGTCCTTCCCTCCGTCACTCCATCTCTCTCCTTCTCTCTCTGTCTCTCACTCTGTCTCTCGATCTGTCATTCCCTCCCTGTCACTCCCTCTCTCTCCTTCTCTCTCTGTCTCTCCCTCTGTCCCTCCATCTGTCTTTTCCTCCCAGACACCCCCTCTCTCTCCTTCTCTCTCTCTGTCTCTCACTCTCTGTCTTTCCAACTGCCTTTCTTTCTGTGTCTCTCCCACTCTCTCCTTTTCTCTCTGTCTCTGCCTCTCTCTGTCTCTATCCCTCCATCTGTCCTTCCCTCCCTGTCACTCCATCTCTCTCCATCTCTCTCTTTCCCTCCATCTGTCCTTCCCTTCTTGTCTCTCCCTTTCTCTCCTTCCATCTCTGCCACTCTCTCTCTCTCTCTCCATCTGTCTTTCCCTCTCTGCCTCTCCCTCTCTCTCCTTCTATCCCTGTATCTCTCTCTCTCTATCCCACCATCTGTCTTTCCCTCTCTGTCTCTCCCTCTCTGTCCTTCTATCCCTGTATCTCTCTCTCTCTGTCCCTCCATCTGTCTTGCCCTCCCTCTCTCTCCTTCCATCTCTGTCTCTCTCCATGTTCCTCCATCTGTCTTTCCCTCTCTGTCTCTCCCTCTCTCTCCTATCTCTGTCTCTCTCTCTCTGTCTCAATTTTAAATATTCAGCAAGCTATTCCACTGTGGGAGCCATCACACCCTCATGATACTGTTTGTGGAAATTTCATGCTGGCTTATTGGTTAATTTTTAAACCTGTGATTGATAGAATCTTGTTAACCAAAGGTTAAAGAGATAAGGGGCAAAGGCAGGATATATGGTGTAAGTTTGATCACAGATCGGCCATGATCTCATTGAATGCAGGAACAGAGTTGTGGGGTTAAATTGCATCCTCCACTTCCAATATCCCCTGTTAAATATCCTTCTTTCTCTGTCAGTCACCCTGTTAGTCTATGTCTCTCTGTTTCTCTTTTTCTGTCTCTCTCTATCTCTCTGTTTCGGACAGTGCAGAGTGAGATTCACTCTGTATCCACCCCATGATGTTCCTGCCCTCGGAGTGTGTGATGGGACAGTGTAGAGGGAAATTTACTCTGTATCCCTGGAATTTAGAAGGTTATGGGGTGATTTGATGAAGGTTTACAAAATAATAAGGAAAACTGATAGGGTGGACTGAGAATAAACATTCCCACTGGCTGCGGAGTCAGGAACTTGGGGCATAGTCTGAAAATATAAACAGTGGCCACTTTGACTTCATCCCATTGTGTCGTCTGTACATTCTCACATATAGCAGGTATAGCAGCACATATATAACAGGATAGCAGGTATAACTGTAGTCATAGTATTCAGCTGAAAATTGATCAGTTACATTGTTATTTCAGTCCATATTTACAGTACACACGGTACCTTACTGTTGTAATCAAGTCATATGGTATCTATTCATCCCACTGGGGCAAAATGTCACTGGCTCAACATTCTCACCAAATACTAAAGCATTCCACAATGCAAGACTCACAAATTCAACACAAGTTTCCTTTTCTGAGTCTCGCTGGTCTGTTCTGATTCTCTGAGGGATTACTGATGCTTATCCTCCACATGAGCAGTCGTCCTAATCCCGTGTGCCTGTCCCACTCCCAAACCCGGCATCCACTTACATTAGGGCAAGTGATACAGGAGCGTCTCAGTGACTGAGACAGGTGAGTCTTGAGGCTGAGCCGGGCACAGTGAGTGACCCGGGTTAATCCGACACTCCAGGGAATGTTTAAACTGAACTGTACTCTGTATCTAACCCGTGCTGTACCTTCTCTGAGATTGTTCGATGGGGCAGTGCAGACAAGGAGACTCTGATGGGGTAGACAGAGAATAACTGTTCCCACTGGCTGCGGACTCAGCAACTTGTGGGCCGTGTCTAAAGATCTAAACGTAGTCTCAAAACCATTCAGGAGTGAAGTGAAGAAACACTTCAACACACCAGGTGCGGTATCAGTTTGAAACTCTCATCCTCAATCAGCAATTGATGCTGAGAAACCTGTAAATTTTTAAATCTGAGATTGATAGATTTTTGTTTACCAAAGGTATTAATAGCTAAGGGGCAAAGGTGGGATAGATGATGTTAGTTAGATCACTGATCAGCCCTGATCTCACTGAATGATGGAACAGGGTCGAGGGGTTAAATTGCCTCCTCATCTTCCTGTCTGATGTTAAATATCCTTCTTTCTCTCTCAGTCACCCTGTCAGTCTGTTTCTCTCTTTTTCTCTCTCTCTCTGTGTCTGTTTCGGACAGTGTCGAGTGAGATTCACTCTGTATCCACGCCATGATGTTCCTGTCCTGGGACTATTGGATGGGACAGTGCAGAAGGAGCATTACTCTGTATCTAATCCATGCTGTACCTGTCTGGGGAATGTTGATGGGAGAGTGGAAACAGAGAGGTCTGGGACCAGGGTGCTCATGGGGAGGACTTAATGGTGCCTCCTAATTGACCAGTTAGCAATATTGGTGCTCCAGGGATGAAAGGGACATTGGCTGAGTGGATACGACATTGGCTGAGAGAGTGGACGATGGTTGTTTCAGACTGGAGGGAGGTATACAGTGGAGGTTTATATTAGGACCACTGATCTTTTTGATATATACTAATGACTTGGACTTGTGTTTACAGGGCATAACTTCAATGTTTGCCAATGTTTGTGACATCTGCAATGTAATAAACAGGGAAGGGACTAGTAGCAGACTTCAGGAGGAGAGAGGCAATCTGGTGAAATGGAACACACAAGAACAAATGAATTAGGAGGAGGAGTAGGCCATTCGGCCCCTCGAGCCTGCTCTGTCATTCAATGGCTGATCTGATTGTGAGCTCAACTCCACTTTCCTGTTTGCGTCCCATAACCCTTGACTCCCTAATTGATCAAAAATGTATCGAACTCAGCCTTGAATATATTCAATGATCCCGCCTTCACTGCTCTCTGGGGAAGATAATTCCACAGACTGATCCCCCTCTGAGAGAAACACATTTCTCCTCATCTCAGTTTTAAATGGGATGTCCCTAATTTTTTATCTCTGTCCCCTGGTTCTCGTCTCCCCAACAAGGGGAAACATCCTCTCAGTATCCACCCTGTCCAGTCCCCTCGGGTCCTGAGATGTTTCACTCAGATCACCTCTCATTCTTCTAAACTCCAGTGGGTATAAACCCAACCTGTTCAACCTTTCCTCATAAGATAACCCCTTCATCCCAGGAATAAGCCCAGTGAACCTTCTCTGAACTACTTTGAATGCAACTATATAATTTCTTCAGTAAGGAGACCAAAAGTGTCCACAATCCTGCAGACGTCGTCCAACTTATGCCCTGTACAGCTGTAACAACACTTCCCTACTTTGATATTCTATTCACCTTGCAATAAACAACAACATTCCATTTGCCTTCCTAATCACTCGCTGTAGCTACACGGTAACATTTTGTGACACCCAGATCCCTCTGTACCGTACAGTTCTGCAGTCTCTCTCCATTTCAATAATATACTGATTTTTATTCTTCCTGCTGAAGTGGACAAGCTCACATTTTCCCACATTATACTCCATCTGCCAATTTTTTGCTCACTCACTTAACCTATGGAAATCTCTTTATAAACTTTATGTCCTCTTGACAGCTGGTGAAATGGTCAGACACAGGGCAGGTTAACTTCAATGCTGAGAAATGTAAAATGATGCATTTAGGAAGGAAGGTTGAGGAGAAGCGATATAAACTAAATAGTCCAATGTTAAAATGGGTGCAGGGACAGAGAGATCTGGAATTTCATTTGTGTCACTTTTTACATCTAAAAGATTCAATTTGGGGCTTACAATCTTGTCAATTGAATTTAGCTTCATCCTGAAAAGTGTTAGCAAACATGTTTGGAAATGTGTCAAAAGCTGTTTCCATTCAGACATTCCTTCATTGTGGAAGTGTGAGCTCTCTTTGCAGAGACAGGAAATAGAGTTGTTTGAATGGACCTGCAGGTTTTGGTTGATGCAATAATGTGAGAATTTGAATTGTGTCCCTTGCAGATCCACAGAATTGAAGGTCTTTACACAACACCACATGAAGTAGTTTACCAATGTCTGACAAACTTCAAAGACTTCAAACACATGGAAGAAGAGGAGAACGGAACAATATACAAAACCTCAGTCAGTCAGACAACAGCAGTGGGAAAATGAATCTGTTTTTATGGGTTTTAATTTGAAGGCCTGAGCTGATGATTGAAAATGCAGGAGTTCAAATCCCACACAGGGCTATTGTGAATTTGAATTCTATTTTTTCTTTCAAAAAACATAAATCTGGAGTTAAAAAGCCTCTAGGTTGGAATGTTTCACTCCTGTCTACTAGTGCAAAGCCCGTGTGTGTCTCAGTTTTGCTGTATTTATTAATGATTTTAAGATGATGAGGTAGAATGCAACATACCCAAGTTTACCAATGACACAAAAATAGGCAGCATTGTAAGCAGTGTAGCTGGAAGCATCAAATTACAAAGAGATATTAATATCTTAAATAAATGGGCAAAACTGTGGCAGTTAGATTTCCATGTCAGTAAAAAAAGACTAGAACAGAGTACTTTATAAATGGTGTAAAGCTAGAAACACTGGAGGTTCAAAGAGACTTTGTGGGGTCCATGTCCATTTGAGTGCAGTGTAGATTTACCAGAATGGTAACTGGACTCCAAGGGTTAAATTACGAGGTGATATTACACAAACTAGGGATTTATTGCCTGGAATTTAGGAGGATCAAGGTGATTTGTTCAAAGGTGTTGAGATATTAAGGGGAACTGATGGGGTAGTTTGGGAGAAACTATTTCAGCAGCTTGGGAACATAGGAAAAGGAGTAGGCCATTCAGCCCATCGAGCCTGCTCCGCCATTCAATACGATCATGGCTGATCATCCACTTCAATGCCTTTTTCCCAGACTGAGCTTCCACAGCCCACTGGAGGAGAGAATTCCAAAGATTCACAGCACTCTGAGTAAAAATCCGCCACTCCAGGCTAAAGGTGGTAGTAGTTTGGAACGTGTCTTCTGCACGCACACATTGATGCAAAATCAATTGTCATTTTTAAATCGAAGGTTGATCTCATCAAATGCTTTTTGAAAATTGAAATATTCTTCTTTCGCTCTCTGTCCCTGAGTCACTCTGTTTCTGTGTGTGTGTGTGTGTTTCTGTGTGTGTTTCTGTGTGTGTGTGTTTCTGTGTGTGTGTGTGTTTCTGTGTGTGTGTGTGTCTGTTTCTGTGTGTGTGTGTTTCTGTGTGTGTGTGTGTTTCTGTGTGTGTCTGTGTGTGTTTCTGTCTGTGTGTGTGTGTTTCTGTGTGTGTGTGTGTGTTTCTGTGTGTGTGTTTCTGTGTTTCTGTGTGTGTGTTTCTGTGTGTGTCTTTCTGTGTGTGTGTGTTTGTGTGTGTGTGTTTCTGTGTGTGTGTGTGTGTCTGTGTGTTTCTGTGTGTGTGTTTCTGTGTGTGTGTGTTTCTGTGTGTGTTTCTGTGTGTGTGTTTCTGTGTGTGTGTGTGTTTCTGTGTGTGTGTGTGTTTCTGTGTGTGTGTGTTTCTGTGTGTGTTTCTGTGTGTGTGTTTCTGTGTGTGTGTGTGTTTGTGTCTGTGTGTTTCTGTGTGTGTGTTTCTGTGTGTGTGTTTCTGTCTGTGTGTGTTTCTGTGTGTGTTTCTGTGTGTGTGTTTCTGTCTGTGTGTGTGTTTCTGTCTGTGTGTGTGTTTCTGTGTCTGTGTGTGTCTATGTCTGTTTCTCTCTCCTCTCTCAGACCCTTTGTAAAGCTCCACATACATCAGTTTGCCATTTGAATTCAGCTGCTTTTGGTTTCACCGCATCTGCAGAGGTTGCACTTCCTTTTGCAGGCTGGTAAAAAACATGTATTCCGCAGTTGGCTCCAATGTTCCCATGAAAATTTAGATGTTGTGCGTGCCCAGTTTTTTTAACGTGAGCTGTCCCTTGAAATCTTTGAAGAATCTTTGAAGACGTGTGCTATTTATTGTGGAACCGGATCTGCGTGGGACCTTTGAGGCTGCTGCACGCAGATTTGCAGGAACATTGACCTACACTCTCCATCCCAATCTCTTCCTCTTTCTCTCTGGTACTCTCTCCCCATTGCAATCCTTCCCTCTCTCTGTTATTCTCCATATCTATCCCTGTTCTTTCTCACTGTTACTCTCTCCAGCTGGATGGAGGAGGAGAAAGAGAGGCATATACAGAAACAAAAACAAGAAATGCTGGATTCACTCAGCAGGTCTGGCAGCATCTGTGGAAAGAGAAGCAGAGTTAACGTTTCGGGTCAGTGACCCTTCTTCGGAACTGACAAATATTAGAAAAGTCACAGATTATAAACAAGTGAGGTGGGGGTTGGGCAAGAGATAACAAAGGAGAAGGTGCAGATTGGACCAGGCCACATAGCTGACCAAAAGGTCACAGAGCAAAGGCAAACAATATGTTAATGGTGTTTTGAAAGACAAAGCATTAGTACAGATTAGGTGTGAATATACTGAATATAGAACATCAGCAAGTGCAAACCTGAAGAAAAACAACCTGAAAAAAACAGTGGGTAAGCAAACTGAACAAACTAAGATGAAATGAAATAAATGCAATAAATGTAAAAAGGAATGCAAAAAAAAAAGAGGAAGAAAAAATAACTAAAAATGACTAAAAATGAAAGTAAAGTGGGGGGCTGTCATGCTCTGAAATTATTGAACTCAGTGTTCAGTCCGGCAGGCTGTAGTGTGCCTAATCGGTAGATGAGATGCTGTTCCTCGAGCTTGCGTTGATGTTCACTGGAACACTGCAGCAATCCCAGGACAGAGATGTGAGCATGAGAGCAGGGGGGAGTGTTGAAATGGCAAGCAACCGGAAGCTCAGGGTCCTGCTTGCGGACTGAGCGGAGATGTTCCGCAAAGCGGTCACCCAGTCTGCGCTTGGTCTCCCCAATGTAGAGGAGACCACACTGTGAGCAGCGAATACAGTATACGACATTGAAAGAAGTACAAGTAAATCGCTGCTTCACCTGAAAGGAGTGTTTGGGGCCTGGGATAGTGAGGAGAGAGGAGGTAAATGGGCAGGTATTACACCTCCTGCGATTGCAAGGGAAGGTGCCCTGGGACGGGGACGAGGTGGTGGGGGTAATGGAGGAGTGGACCAGGGTGTCGCGGAGGGAATGATCCCTTCGGAAAGCTGACAGGGGAAGGGAGGGGAAGATGCGACTGGTAGTGGCATCACGCTGGAGGTGGCGAAAATGGCGGAGGATGATCCTTTGGATATGGAGGCTGGTGGGATGAAAAGTGAGGACAAGGAGAACCCTGTCACGGTTCTGGGAGGGAGGGGAAGGGGTGAGGGTAGAGGTGCGGGGAATGGGTCGGACACGGTTGAGGGCCCTGTCAACCACAGTGGGGGGAAATCCTCGGTTGAGGAAAAAGGAGGTCATATCAGAAGCACCGTCATGGAAGGTAGCATCATCAGAGCAGATGCGTCGGAGACGGAGAAACTGGGAGAATGGAATGGAGTCCTTACAGGAGGTAGGGTGTGAAGAAGTGTAGTCGAGGTAGCTGTGGGAGTCAGTGGGCTTATAATGGATATTGGTAGACAACCTATCCCCAGAGATGGAGACAGAGAAGTCGAGGAAGGGAAGGGAAGTGTCAGAGATGGACCATGTAAAGGTGAGAGAAGGGTGGAAATTGGAAGCAAAGTTGATAAAGTTTTCGAGTTCGGGGCGGGAGCAGGAAACGGCACCGATACAGTCATCAATGTACCGGAAAAAGAGTTGGGGGAGGGGGCCTGAGTAGGACTGGAACAAAGAATGCTCGACATATCCCACAAAAAGACAGGCATAACTAGGACCCATGCGGGTACCCATAGCGACACCTTTTACTTGAAGGAAGTGCGTGGAGTTGAAGGAGAAGTTGTTCAATGTGAGAACAGGTTCAGCCAGGCGGAGGAGGGTGGTGGTGGATGGGGACTGGTTGGGCCTCTGTTCCAGGAAGAAGCGGAGAGCCCTCAAACCATCCTGGTGGGGGATGGAGGTGTAGAGCGATTGGACGTCCATAGTGAAGAGGAGGCGGTTGGGACCAGGAAACTGGAAATTGTCAAAATGACGAAGGGCGTCAGAAGAGTCACGGATGTAGGTGGGAAGAGACTGCACCAGCGGAGAAAAGATAGAGTCTAGATAGGAAGAAATAAGTTCAGTGGGGCAGGAGCAGGCTGACACAATGGGTCTGCCGGGACACTCCCGTTTGTGGATTTTGGGAAGGAGATAGAAGCGGGCTGTCCGGGGTTGCGGGACTATGAGTTTGGAAGCTGTAGAGGGAAGATCTCCAGAGGAGATGAGGTCAGTGACAGTCCTTTGGACGGTGGCTTGATGTTCGGTGGTGGGGTCATGGTCCAGAGGGAGGTAGGAAGAGGTGTCTGTGAGTTGGCGTTGAGCTTCTGCAAGGTAGAGGTCGGTACGCCATACAACAACAGCACCACCCTTGTCTGCAGGTTTGATGACCATGTCGGGGTTAGACCTGAGAGAACGGAGTGCCTCAAGTTCAGAGGGGGACAGGTTAGAGTGAGTGAGGGGGGCAGAGAAATTGAGACGACCAATGTCTCGCCGACAGTTTTCAATGAAGAGATCAAGAGCGGGTAAGAGGCCAGGGTGAGGGGTCCAGGTAGAGGGAGAATACTGGAGGCGGGTGAATGGGTCTGCTGGTCGGGGGGAGGACTCCTGGCCAAAGAAGTGAGCCCGGAGGCGGAGGCGACGGAAGAAGAGCTCAACGTCATGCCGAGCGCGAAATTCATTGAGGTGGGGGCGTAAGGGGATAAAACTGAGTCCTTTGCTGAGTACAGAACGCTCAGCATCAGAGAGGGGGAGGTCAGAGGGTATAGTGAATACAGGGCAAGGGGTCAGATCAGAAGGGGTGGGGTCAGAGGGAAGTGAAGCGGAAGGAGGATCTGGAGGGGCATTAGTCCCCATCAGCTGCTGGAGCTTGCGTTCCTTAACACCTGAAAGGAAGAAAAAAAGTTTTTTGTTAATGCGTCGGATGAGACGTAAGATGAGATGAAACTGTGGAGTAGAACAGATTTGAGATAAGGTGAGACGGTGCTGCTGGAGAGAGAGGTCCAGTGTGTGCATATGGCGGCACATAGCACTGAGTGTGGATCTCAGGATGCGGCGAGAGTAGCAGTCCGAGGAACGTTGTATTTCTCGGAGATACCTGTGATCCTGGGTGGTTTCAAAGCATGATGGGTGAAACTGCAGTTGGAATCCACATGGAATCAGTCGGAGCCGGAGACAGTCACTGAGGAAGGAGATGTGGCTGTGAAAACGAGTTTTGGTAGATACCTTATCAAACACCAGGAGGGAAATAGAAAGCAATGAAGGTGAACAAGGTAAAAGAGACAAACGAAAATCCCGTCGGAGAGAAGAGCAGAACTTCTTCAAGGTAGGCATTCCTGGAAGAGAAGTGGCAGTGAATTAAACACTAAAATAAAAGCAAAATACTGCGGATGCTGGAAATCTGAAACAAAAACAAGAAATGCTGGATTCACTCAGCAGGTCTGGCAGCATCTGTGGAAAGAGAAGCAGAGTTAACGTTTCGGGTCAGTGACCCTTCTTCGGAACTGACAAATATTAGAAAAGTCACAGATTATAAACAAGTGAGGTGGGGGTTGGGCAAGAGATAACAAAGGAGAAGGTGCAGATTGGACCAGGCCACATAGCTGACCAAAAGGTCACGGAGCAAAGGCAAACAATATGTTAAAGGTGTTTTGAAAGACAAAGCATTAGTACAGATAAAGAATGTGAGTAAGCCTTGACAGAACCTCAGTTAATTGTTCCAACCATTGTTAATGATAGAAATCAAGGATTATATTAGAGCAAAGGAAGAGGCAGAGAATGTTAGCCGCTTTATAACTATATCCTTTAGTTTAGATTGCCTCTCCTCCTTCTTCCTACCAGTGGAGGTGGGAGATGTGGGCATGGTTCTTAATGAATTCTCTGTGTCCGTCTTTATAAAAGAGTGGGAACGATACAGAGATTGTAGTTAAAGAGGAGGAGTGTGAAATATTGGATGGGATAAACAGAGTGAGAGGGGAAATATGAAGGTGTTTGGCAGCTTTGAAAGTGGAGAAATGGTCAGGCCTGGATGCATTGGAATCAGTTCAGAGTAGGTTCACTCGGCTGATTCCTGGGATGAAGGGGTTATCTTTGAGGAATGGTGGAACAGGTTGGGCCTATACGCATTGGAGTTCAGAAGAATGAGAGGTGATCTTATTGAAACATACAAGATTCTGAGGGGACTTTACAGGGCGGATGCTGGGAGGATGTTCCCCTTGTGGGGAAGTCTAGAACTCGGGGGCAGGTACACAGTGGAGTTTGATACAGAGTAAAGCTGCCTCTGTATATGCCTGGTGAAGATGGTGAAGAAACTATTGATGTGTTTCGTTCAGTTAAGCTTGATGTCAATCTTTCCCCAGGATGTTGACGCTGGGGGATTCAGCGATGGGATAATGCTTTGAATGCCAAGGGGAGGTGGTTGGATTCTCTCTTGTTGCAGATGGTCATTGCCTGGCACTTGTGTGACGTGAATGTTACTTGTCACTGGTCGGCCCAAACCTGAATGTTGTCTGGGTCTTGGTGCATGTGGCTCTGGATTGCTTCATTATCTGAGTCAACATACTGTGGATGCTGGAAATCTGGAAAGCATCGAGCTGAATCATTAACTCTGTTTCTCTCTCCACAGATGCTGCCTGACCTGCTCAGTATTTCCAGCACTTCCTGCTGGGATTTCATTATCTGAGGAGGTGTGAATGGAACTGAACACTGTGCAATCAACAGTGAACATCCCTACTTCTGACCTTACGATGGAGGGCAGGTCATTGAGGAAGCAGCTGAAGATGGATGGGCCGAGGATACTAACCTGAGGAACTCCTGCAGTGATGTCCTGAGACTACGATGATTGACTTCCAACAACCACAACCATCTTCCTTTGTGCTCGGTATGAGTCCGACCAGCGGATTCCAACTGACTTCAGTTTTACTCGGGCTCCTCGATGTCACACTTGGTCAAACGCTGCCTTGATGTTAAGGTCAGTCTCTCTTCCCAGTAGCAGACAGGAGTCAATCGTCCCCTTTGACCCGTTGTACACTGAACAAGCTGTGCTTCTTCACAGCCTGATACAGGACTGTACACGGCCGATTAATGTAGCCCATCAAACACTCCCAGAGCGGCTTCAGCACAGCTTAGGAATAGAGTATAGTTCCTTCAACATTCTCTCTCTGTCTTCCTCTCTCTGTCTCTCCCTCCTGCTATCTCTGACACGAGTAGAGAGACAGAGGGAGAGAGGGTTAGATATGGAGACAGAGAGTGCTGTGGAGAGGGACAAGGTTGGAGAGAGAGAGATTGCGGGGTCGATTGAAAGGGAGAATGTATGAGAAATTAATTTGATGTAATCTGTCACTGCTGTGTGCACAAACATTTAAGAGATAGGTATGGAGACAGAAACATCGGGAGAGATCTCTGTCTCTCTCTCTGTCTCTCCATCTGTCTTTCCCTCCCTGTCACTCCCTCTCTCTGCTTCTATCTCTGTCTCTCTAACTCTCTGTTCCTCCATCAGTCTTTCCCGCCCTGACACTCCCTCTCTCTCCTTCTATCTGTATCACTGCCTCTCTCTCTCGCTGTCCTCCATCTGTCTTTCCCTCTCTGTCACTCCCTCTCTCTCCTTCTTTCTGTCTCTCTCTCTCTCTATCCCTCCATCTGTCCGACCTCCCTGTCACTCCATCTCTCTCCTTCCAACTGTGCCTCTCTCTCTCTCTGTCACCATCTGTCTTTCCCTCTCTGACTCTCCTTCTCTCTCTCTCTGTCTCTCCATCTGTCCTCACCCACCCCTCACTCCCTCTCTCTCCTTCTATCTCTGTCTCTGCCTCTCACTCTGTCTTTCTCTCTGTCCCTCCATCTGTATTTCCCTCTCTGTCACTCACTCTCTCCTTCTGTCCCTGTCTCTCTCTCTCTATCCCTCCATCCATCCTTCCCTCCCTGTCAATCCATCTCTCTCCTTCTGTCTCTGTCTCTCACTCTGTCCCTCCATTTGTCTCTCCCTTCATGACACTCCCTCTCTCTCCTTCTATCTCTGTCTCTGCCACTCTCTCTCTCTCTCTCTGTCCCTCCAGCTGTCTCTCCCCACCCCCCAGTCACTCCCTCTCTCTCCTTCTATCTCTCTCTCTGCCTCTCTCTCTGTCCCTCTCTCTGTCCCTCCATCTGTCTTTCCCTTTCTGTCACTCCCTCTCTTTTCTATCTCTGTCTCTCCCTCCTGCTATCACTGACACTAGGAGAGTGACAGAGGGAGGGAGGGTTGGATATGAAGGCATAGAGACATCTGTAGAGAGGGACAAACTTGGAGAGAGAGAGATTGTTGAGGTGGATGAAGAGGATAATGTAAGATATATTAATTTGATTTAATCCTTCACTGCTGTGTACACAAACGTATTTGAGATAGGGATGGAGAGAAAGAAAACATCGGGAGGGGGAGAAATGGAGATAAAGTTGGAGCCCAGGCGGACACTTTTGATGATCCAGAAGGAATAGCCTCCATTTTAAACATCCAGCAAGCTATTCCACTGTGGGAACCATCACACCCTCATGATATTTTTTGTGGAAATTTCATGCTGGATTATTGGTTAATTTTTAAACCTGTGATTGATAGATTCTTGTTAACCAAAGGTTAAAGAGATAAGGGGCAAAGGCAGGATATATGGTGTCAGTTACATCACAGATCAGCCTTGACTCATTGAATGCAGGAACAGAGTTGTGGGGTTAAATTGCATCCTCCTCTTCCAATATCCCCTGTTAAATATCCTTCTTTCTCTGTCAGTCACCCTGTCAGTCTATGTCTCTCTGTTTCTCTTTCTCTCTCTCTCTCTCTCTCTCTCTCTCTGTTTCGGACAGTGTCTCGTGAGATTCACTCTGTATCCACCCCATGATGTTCCTGCCCTCGGAGTGTATGATGTGACAGTGTAGAGGGAAATTTACTCTGTGTCAAACCCAACATTGTGCTTGGCTTGGGAATGTTTAATGGGACAGTGCAGCTGGAGATTTACTGTGTATCCCTGGAATTTAGAAGGTTATGGGGTGATTTGATGAAGGTTTACAAAATAATAAGGGAAACTGATAGGGTGGACTGAGAGTAAATATTCCCACTGGCTGCGGAGTCAGGAATTTGGGGCATAGTCTGAAAATATAAAGAGTGGCCACTTTGACTTCATCCCATTGTGTCGTATGTACATTCTCACATATAGCAGGTATAGCAGCACATATATAACAGGATAGCAGGTATAACTGTAGTCATAGTATTCAGCTGAAAATTGATCAGTTACATTGTTATTTCAGTCCATATTTACAGTACACACGGTGCCTTACTGTTGTAATAAAGTCATATAGTATCTATTCATCCCACTGGGGCAAAATGTCACTGGCTCAACATTCTCACCAAATACTAAAGCATTCCACAATGCAAGACTCACAAATTCAACACAAGTTTCCTTTTCTGAGTCTCGCTGGTCTGTTCTGATTCTCTGAGGGATTACTGATGCTTATCCTTCACATGAGCAGTCGTCCTAATCCCGTGTGCCTGTCCTGCTCCCAAACCCAGCATCCACTTACATTAAGGCAAGTGATACAGGAGCATCTCAGTGACTGAGGCAGGTGAGTCTTGAGGCTGAGCCGGGCACAGAGAGTGACCCGGGTTAATCTGACACTCCAGGGACAGTTTAAACGGAGCTTTACTCTGTATCTAATCCGTGCTGTACCTTCTCTGAGAGCGTTTGATGGGGCAGTGCAGACGAGGAGAGTTATTCCTTACCCATTTTAAATATAGAGAAGTGAATATCCAAGAGATTGTTTTAAATGTGATGAGGGTTTCTGCCTCTAACATCCTTTAGAGTCATAGAGAGATACAGCACTTATACAGGCCCTTCGGCCCGTCCAGTCTGTGCCAGCCATCAACCACCAATTTTATACTAATCCCTTCAGGCAGTGAGTTCCAGACACCCACCAGCCACTGGGTGAAGAAACTATTGATGTGTTTCGTTCTGTTAAGTTTGATGTCAATGTTTCCCCAGGATGTTGATGCTGGGGGATTCAGCGATGGGATAATGCTTTGAATGTCAAGGGGAGGTGGTTGGATTCTCTCTTGTTGCAGATGGTCATTGCCTGGCACTTGTGTGACGTGAATGTTACTTCCCACTGGTCGGCCCAAGCCTGAATGTTGTCCGGGTCTTGGTGCATGTGGCTCTGGATTGCTTCATTATCTGAGGCAAAATACTGTGGATGTTGGAAATCTGGAAAGCACCGAGCTGAATCACTAACCCTGTTTCTCTCTCCACAGATGCTGCTTGACCTGCTCAGTATTTATAGCACTTTCTGCTGGGATCTCAGCTGAAGATGGTTGGGCTGAGGACACTACCCTGATAAACTCCTGCGGTGAAGGCCTGGGACTGAGATGATTGACATCCAACAACCACAACCATCTTCCTTTGTGCTCGGTCTGATTCCAATCAGTGGAGAGTTTTCCCCCGATTCCCACTGACTTCAGTTTTACTCGGGCTCCTCGATGTCACACTCGGTCAAACGCTGCCTTGATGTTAAGGTCAGTCTCTCTTCCCAGTAGCAGACAGGAGTGAATCGTTCCCTTTGACCCGTTGTCCACTGAACAAGCTGTGCTTCTTCACAGCCTGATACAGGACTGTGCATGGCGGATTAATGTAGCCCATCAAACACTCCCAGAGCAGGTTCAGCTCAGCTTCGGAATAGAGTATAGTTCCTTCAACATTCTCTCTCTGTCTTCCTCTCTCTGTCTCTCCCTCCTGCTATCTCTGACACGAGGAGAGAGACAGAGGGAGAGAGGGTTAGGTATGCAGACAGAGAGAGTGCTGTGGAGAGGGAACAAGGTTGGAGAGAGAGAGATTGCGGGGTCGATTGAAAGGGAGAATGTAAGAGAAAATAATTTGATGTAATCGTTCACTGCTGTGTGCACAAACATTTAAGAGATAGGTATGGAGACAGCAACATCGGGAGAGATCTCTGTCTCTCTCTCCTTGTCTCTACATCTGTCATTCCCTCTCTGTCTCTCCCACTCTCTCCTTCTCTGCCTCTCTCTCTCTCTGTCCCTCCATCTGCCTTTCCCTCTCTGTCTCTCCCACTCTCTCCTATCTTTCTCTCTCTCTCTGTCCCTCCATCTGTCTTTCCCTCCCTGTCAATCCCTCTCTCTCCTAACATCTCTCCCTCTCTCTCTCTCTCTATCCCTCCATCTGTCTTTTCCTCCCTGTCACTCCCTGTCTCTCCTTCTATCTCTGTCTCTCTCTCTCTCTGTGCCTCCATCTGTCTTTCCCCCTCTGTCTCTACCTCTCTCTCCTTCTATCTTGTCTCTCTCTCTCTGTCCCTCCATCTGTCTTTCCCTCCCTGTCACTCCCTCTCTCTCCTTCTATCTCTGTCTCTTCCTCTCTATCCCTCCATCTGTCTTTCCCTCCTTGTCACTCCCTGTCACTCCTTCTTTCTCTGTCTCTCTCTCTCTCTGTGCCTCCATCTGTCTTTCCCTCCCTGTCACGCCCTCTCTCTCCTTCTATCTCTGTCTCTCCCTCTCTGTCCCTCCATCTGTCATTCCCTCCCTGTCACTCCCTGTCTCTCCTTCTCAATCTGACACTCTCTCTCTCTGTCTCTCCATCTGTCCTTCCCTCCCTGTCACACCGTCTCTCTCCTTCTCTCTCTGTCTGTCTCTCTCTGTCTTTCCATCTGTCTTTCCCTCCCTGTCACTCCCTCTCTCTCCTTCTAACTCTGCCTCTCTCTCTGTCTGTCTCTATCTCTGTCTCTCCATCTGTCTTTCCCTCCCTGTCACTCCCTCTCTGTCCTTCTATCTCTGTCTCTCTCTCTGTCTCTCTCTCTGTCTCTCCATCTGTCTTTCCCTCCCTGTCACTCCCTCTCTGTCCTTCTATCTCTGTCTCTCTCTCTGTCTCTCTCTCTGTCTCTCCATCTGTCTTTCCCTCCCTGTCACTCCCTCTCTCCCCTTCTATCTCTGCCTCTCTCTCTGTCTCTCTCTCTCTCTGTCTCTCTCTCTGTCCCTCCATCTGTCTTTCCCTGTCTGTTTGTCCCTCTCTCTCCTTCCATCTCTGCCTCTCTCTCTCTCTCTGTCCCTCCATCTGTCTTTCCCTCTCTGTCACTGCCTCTCTCTCCTTCTATCACTGTCTCTCTCTCTGTCTCTCCATCTGTCTTTCCCTCTCTGTCTCTCCCACTCTCTCCTTCTCTCTCTGTCTATCCCTCTGTCCCTCCATCTGCCTTTCCCTCTCTGTCTCTCCCACTCTCTGCCTCTCTCTCTGTCTCTCTCTCTGTCCCTCCATCTGTTTTTCCCTCTGTGTCTCCCGCTCTCTCCTATCTTTCTCTCTCTCTCTGTCCCTCCATCTGTCTTTCCCTCCCTGTCAATCCCTCTCTCTCCTAACATCTCTCCCTCTCTCTCTCTCTCTGTCCCTCCATCTGTCTATCCCTCCCTGTCACTCCCTGTCTCTCCTTCTATCTCTGTCTCTCTCTCTCTCTGTGCCTCCATCTGTCTTTCCCCCTCTGTCTCTACCTCTCTCACCTTCTATCTCTGTCTCTCCCTCTCTGTCCCTCCATCTGTCTTTCCCTCCCTATCACTCCCTGTCTCTCCTTCTCAATCTGCGCTCTCTCTCTCTGTCTCTCCATCTGTCCTTCCCTCCCTGTCACACCATCTCTCTCCTTCTCTCTCTGTCTCTCTCTCTCTGTCCCTCCATCTGTCTTTCCCTCCCTGTCACTCCCTCTCTCTCCTTCTATCTCTGTCTCTCCCTCTCTGTCCCTCCATCTGTCTTTCCCTCCCTATCACACCCTGTATCTCCTTCTCAATCTGACGCTCTCTCTCTCTCTCTCTCCATCTGTCCTTCCCTCCCTGTCACACCGTCTCTCTCCTTCTCTCTCTATCTCTCTCTCTCTGTCTCTACATCTGTCCTTCCCTCCCTGTCACACCGTCTCTCTCCTTCTCTCTATGTCTCTCTCTCTCTGTCCCTCCATCTGTCTTTCCCTCCCTGTCACTCCCTCTCTCTCCTTCTATCTCTGTCTCTCTCTCTCTGTCTCTCCATCTGTCTTTCCCTCCCTGTCACTCCCTCTCTCCCCTTCTATCTCTGCCTCTCTGTCTCTCCCTCTCTCTGTCTCTCTCTCTGTCCCTCCATCTGTCTTTCCCTGTCTGTTTGTCCCTCTCTCTCCTTCCATCTCTGCCTCTCTCTCACTCTGTCTCTCTCTCTCTCTGTCTCTCCATTTATCTTCCCCACCCCCTGTCACTCCCTCTCTCTCTGTCTCTCCATTTATCTTCCCCACCCCCTGTCACTCCCTCTCTCTCCTTCTATCTCCATCTCTGCCTCTCTCTCTGTCTCTCTCTCTGTCCCTCCATCTGTCTTTCCCTGCCCTGTGACTCCCTCTCTTTCCTTCTATATTTGTCTCTTTCTCTCTATCGCTCCATCTGTCCTAACCTCCCTATCACTCCATCTGTCTCCTTCTCTCTCTGTCTCTCACTGTGTCCCTCCATCTGTCTTTCCCTTCCTGACACTCCCTCTCACTACTTCTATCTCTGTCTCTGCCCCTCCCAGACACTCCCTATCTCTCCTTCTATCTCTGTCTCTCTCTCTCTGTCTCTCCATCTGTCTTTCCCTCCCTGTCACTCCCTCTCTCCCCTTCTATCTCTGCCTCTCTGTCTCTCTCTCTCTCTGTCTCTCTCTCTGTCCCTCCATCTGTCTTTCCCTGTGTGTTTGTCCCTCTCTCTCCTTCCATCTCTGCCTCTCTCTCTCTCTCTGTCTCTCTCTCTGTCTCTCCATGTATCTTCCCCACCCCCTGTCACTCCCTCTCTCTCCTTCTATCTCCATCTCTGCCTCTCTCTCTGTCTCTCTCTCTGTCCCACCATCTGTCTTTCCCTGCCCTGTCACTCCCTTTCTTTCCTTCTATCTCTGTCTCTTTCTCTCTATCGCTCCATCTGTCCTAACCTCCCTATCACTCCATCTGTCTCCTTCTCTCTCTGTCTCTCACTGTGTCCCTCCATCTGTCTTTCCCTTCCTGACACTCCCTCTCACTACTTCTATCTCCGTCTCTGCCACTCTCTCTGTCTCTCTCTCTTGTTCCTCCATCTGTCTTTCCCTCTCTGTCTCTCCATCTCTCTCCTTCTCTCTCTCCTTCTCTCCCTCTCTCTCTGCCTCTCTCTCTGCCTCTCCCTCTGTCCCTCCATCTGTCTTTCCCTTCCTGACACTCCCTCTCTCTCCTTCTATCTGTCTCTGCCTCTCTCGCTGTCTCTCTCTCTCTGTCCCTCCATTTGTCCCTCCCTCCCTGTCAATCCATCTCTCTCCTTCTATCTCTGTCTCTCTGTCTCTGTCTCTCCATCTGTCCTTCCCTCCCTGTCTCTCCCTCTCTCTCCTTCTATCTCTCTCTTTCTCTGTGTCTCTCCATCTGTCTTTCCCTCCCTGACACTCTCTCTCTCTCCTTCTATCTCTGTCTCTCTCTATGTCTCTCCATCTGCCTTTCCCTCTCTGTCTCTCCCTCTCTGTCTCTCCATCTGTCCTTCCCTCCCTGTCACACCGTCTCTCTCCTTCTCTCTCTGTCTCTCTCTCTCTGTCCCTCCATCTGTCTTTCCCTCCCAGAAACTCCCTCTCTCTCCTTCTATCTCTGTCTCTCTCTCTCTGTCTCTCCATCTGTCTTTCCCTCCCTGTCACTCCCTCTCTCCCCTTCTATCTCTGCCTCTCTGTCTCTCTCTCTCTGTCTCTCTCTCTGTCCCTCCATCTGTCTTTCCCTGTCTGTTTGTCCCTCTCTCTCCTTCCATCTCTGCCTCTCTCTCTCTCTCTGTCTCTCTCTCTCTCTGTCTCTCCATTTATCTTCCCCACCCCCTGTCACTCCCTCTCTCTCTGTCTCTCCATTTATCTTCCCCACCCCCTGTCACTCCCTCTCTCTCCTTCTATCTCCATCTCTGCCTCTCTCTCTGTCTCTCTCTCTGTCCCTCCATCTGTCTTTCCCTGCCCTGTGACTCCCTCTCTTTCCTTCTATATCTGTCTCTTTCTCTCTATCGCTCCATCTGTCCTAACCTCCCTATCACTCCATCTGTCTCCTTCTCTCTCTGTCTCTCACTGTGTCCCTCCATCTGTCTTTCCCTTCCTGACACTCCCTCTCACTACTTCTATCTCTGTCTCTGCCCCTCCCAGACACTCCCTATCTCTCCTTCTATCTCTGTCTCTCTCTCTCTGTCTCTCCATCTGTCTTTCCCTCCCTGTCACTCCCTCTCTCCCCTTCTATCTCTGCCTCTCTGTATCTCTCTCTCCCTGTCTCTCTCTCTGGCCCTCCATCTGTCTTTCCCTGCGTGTTTGTCCCTCTCTCTCCTTCCATCTCTGCCTCTCTCTCTCTCTCTGTCTCTCTCTCTGTCTCTCCATGTATCTTCCCCACCCCCTGTCACTCCCTCTCTCTCCTTCTATCTCCATCTCTGGCTCTCTCTCTCTGTCTCTCTCTCTGTCCCACCATCTGTCTTTCCCTGCCCTGTCACTCCCTTTCTTTCCTTCTATCTCTGTCTCTTTCTCTCTATCGCTCCATCTGTCCTAACCTCCCTATCACTCCATCTGTCTCCTTCTCTCTCTGTCTCTCACTGTGTCCCTCCATCTGTCTTTCCCTTCCTGACACTCCCTCTCACTACTTCTATCTCTGTCTCTGCCACTCTCTCTGTCTCTCTCTCTTGTCCCTCCATCTGTATTTCCCTCTCTGTCTCTCCATCTCTTTCCTTCTCTCTCTCCTTCTCTCTCTCTCTCTGCCTCTCTCTCTGCCTCTCCCTCTGTCGCTCCATCTGTCTTTCCCTTCCTGACACTCCCTCTCTCTCCTTCTATCTCTGTCTCTGCCTCTCTCGCTGTCTCTCTCTCTCTGTCCCTCCATTTGTCCCTCCCTCCCTGTCAATCCATCTCTCTCCTTCTATCTCTGTCTCTCTGTCTCTGTCTCTCCATCTGTCCTTCCCTCCCTGTCTCTCCCTCTCTCTCCTTCTATCTCTCTCTTTCTCTCTGTCTCTCCATCTGTCTTTCCCTCCCTGACACTCTTTCTCTCTCCTTCTATCTCTGTCTCTCTCTATGTCTCTCCATCTGGCTTTCCCTCTCTGTCTCTCCCTCTCTCTCCTTCTATCTCCGTCTCTCTCTCTCTCTGTCTTTCCATCTGTCTTTCCCTCCCTTTCCCTCCCTCTCTCTCCTCCATCTCTGTCTCTCTCTCTGTTCCTCCATCTCTTTCCCTCTCTGTCTCTCCCTCTCTCTCCTTCTTTCTCTGTCTCTCCCTCTCTCTGTCTTTCCATCTGTCTTTCCCTCCTTGTCACTCCTTCTCTCTCCTTCCATCTCTGCTTCTCTCTCTCTCTGTCTCTCCAACTGCCTTTGCCTCTGTTTCTCAGCCACTCTCTCCTTCTCTCTCCGTCTCTGCCTCTCTCTCTGTCACACCCTCTCTCTCCATCTATCTCTGTCTCTCTCTCTATCCCTCTATCTCTCCATCTCTCTTTCCCTTGCTGAAACTTCCTCTCTGTCCTTCTATCTCTGTCACTTTCTCTATCCCTCCAAATCTCCATCTGTCCTTCCCTCCCTGTCACTCCATCTGTCTCCTTCTCTCTCTGTCTCTCACTCTGTCCCTCCATCTGTCTTTTCCTCCCGGTCACTCCATCTCTCTCCTTCTCTCTCTGTCTCTGTCTCTGTCCCTCCAACTACCTTTCCCTGTCTGTCACTCCCTCTATGTCCTTCTCTCTCTGTTTCTCTCTCTGTCTCTCTGTCACACCCTCTCTCTCCATCCATCTCTGTCTCTCTCTCTATCCCTCTATCCCTCCATCTGTCTTTCCCTCCCTGACACTCCCTCTCTCTCCTCTCTCTGTCTCTCTCTCTGTCCATCCATCTGTCTTTCCCTCTCTGTCTCTCCCTCTCTCTCCTTCTGTCTCTGTGTCTCTCTCTGTCCCTCCATCTGTCTTTTCCTCCCTGTCTCTTCATCTCTCTCCTTCTGTCTCTGTGTCTCTCTCTGTCCCTCCATCTGTCTTTTCCTCCCTGTCTCTTCATCTCTCTTGTACACTCTCTGTCTCTGCCTCTGTCTCTGTCTCTCTCCCTGTCCCTCCATCTGTCTTTCCCTCCCTGTCACTCCCTCTCTGTCTTTCTCTCTCTGTCTCTCTCTCTGTCTCTCCATCTGTCTTTCCTTCTCTGTCTCTCCCTCTCTCTCCTTCTATCTCTGCCTCTCCATCTGTCTTTCCCTCTCTCTCTCCCTCTCTCTCCTTCTCTCTCTGCCTCTCTCTGTGTCTCTCTCTCTGTCCCTCCATCTGCCTTTCCCTCTCTGTCACTCTCTCTCTTTCTCTCTGTCTCTCCCTCTCTCTCCTTCTCTCTCTGTCTCTCTCTCTGTCTCTCCCTCTCTCTCCTTCTATCTCTGCCTCTCCATCCGTCTTTCCCTCTCTCTCTCTCCCTCTCTCTCCTTCTCTCTCTGCCTCTCTCTCTGTCTCTCTCTCTGTCCCTCCATCTGCCTTTCCCTCTCTGTCACTCCCTCACTCTCCTATCTCTGTCTCTCTCTCTCTATCCTCCATCTGTCCTTCCCTCCCTGTAACTCCATCTCTCTCCCTGTCTCTCTCTGTCTGTCGCTCCATCTGTCTTTCCCTCTCTGTCTCTCCACACTCTCCTTCTATCTCTGTCTCGCTCTCTGTCTTTCCATCTGTCTTTCCCTTCCTGTCACACCCTCTTTCTCCTTCCATCGCTGCCTCTCTCACTCTCTGTCTCTGACACGAGGAGAGAGACAGAGGGAGAGAGGGTTAGACATGCAGAAAGAGGGAGTGCTGTGGAGAGGGACAAGGTTGGAGAGAGAGAGATTGCGGGGTCGATTGAAAGGGAGAATGTAAGAGAAATTAATTTGATGTAATCCTTCACTGCTGTATGCACAAACATTTAAGAGATAGGTATGGAGACAGAAACATCGGGAGAGATCTCTGCCTCTCTCTCTGACTCTCCATCTGTCTTTCGCTCTCTGTCTCTCACACTCTCTCCTTCTCTCTCTGTCTCTCTCTCTGTCCCTCCATCTGACTTTCCCTCTCTGTCTCTCCATCTCTCTCCTGACATCTCTGCCTCTCTCTCTCTCTCTCTCTCTCTGTCCCTCCATCTTTCTTTCCCTCCCTGTCAATCCCTCTCTACCCTTCTATCTCTGCCTCTCTCTCTGTCTCTCTCTCTCGGTCTCTCTCTCGGTCTCTCTCTCTGTCCTTCCATCTGTCTTTCCCTCTCTGTCTCTCATTCTCTCTCCTTCTCTCTCTCTCTCTCTCTCTGTCTTTCCATCTGTTGTTCCCTCTCTCTCTCCCTCTCTTTCCTTGTCTCTCTGTCTCTCTCTCTCTCTGTCTCTCGATCTGTCCTTCCCTCCCTGTCACTACCTCTCGCTCCTTCCATCTCTGTGTCTCTCTCTATCCCTCCATCTGTCCTTCCCTCCCTGTCACTCCATCTCTCTCCTTCTCTCTCTCTGTCCCTCTGTGTGTGTTACACAGCCGCCTGTTCTTTTCCAGCAATTTACTGATGGAATCTCCTCATTGTCTACTCTTTCATTCTTGCAGGTATTGTATTATGTATTTAATGATATTGTTTTAAGTAACTGTGGCATTATTACTGGATTATTCTGTGTATTGAATGTTTTGGAATGAGATGTTTCAGTGAGGATCAATAATCAGACCATCAGGAGTTTTTAACATTTTCATCATGTGGATCTATCCGGTCCTGGAATATTTTTATGATTGTTTTTGCAGTGATTGATAATGAGACATTTCACAATCTCAGTGTTACAAGGGGACAGAACAATGTCCTCCTTCCCCAATAACATGGCTCAGTTTAACTGGGATTTCAATGTATTTATTGATTATCACAGTTATCAAATATTATTTCATTCTGTGTGTGTCTGACGCTGCTTCAGAAGTCTGGCTACTGAACTGAATTTGCTGCTGACACTTTCACTTCTCCTTCTCTGCTTCACTGTGGACCTTCACTGTCACTGGACTACATTGTAAAATAGAAAGTATGGATCTGATGTTTTACTGGTTTTCACTCTGTCAGTTGGAATCAAGAGGCTTTCCATTTATCTGTAGATTATCAGCTGCAGCGCTGATGTTGGTGTTTTATTAATTAAACAATCCCACATTCTAACAGATTACTTTATAATTCCAGGAGAAGGAATTTCAATGATTGTGAGATTTGTCTGGAAGTAGCTTTCGATCCTGTTTATTCCATGTATTGTAGATGAAGTGAAGAGTGTAGGTGAACAAGTGGAGACTTGAGTGTTCTGCAGATACATTAAATTATTCACAGAGGTTTCACCATTGAACAAACTGACTTGTTGGGCTGTCTCTCAATGTGCTGCCTCGGGGGCGGGGGAGGGGGCCTGTCCATTGATATGTTAATCCCAGGACAGGATCTTCCTGACACTTCCAGTCCATTGATCTGTTAATCCCAGCACAGCAATGCTTTCAGCCATCTCTTAGTTCATTTTAAACCTTTAATTCTTTCCCTGCAGTTTCAAAATATGAAACACTGATCCAACCCTCCCCCCTCAAACCCTCACACTAAACCCACAAAAAAGACAGAGGCGCAAGGGAAGAGCCAACTGTGTAACAGCCCCGACAATCACATTTCTCTGCAGCACCTGTGGAACAGCTTGTCACTCTTGGCCTTTATAGCCACTCCAGGCGCTGCTCCACAAACCACTGACCACCTCCAGGCACTTAGCCATTGTCTCTCGAGATAAGGAGGCCAAAGAAGAAACCCACAATACAGGACTGGGCAGATAATGGGGGTTGTTACTGAGGTTGTGTTTGGGGATTTTTACTGACATCAGTGTGGATTTTAAAGTGTGTCTCCCCTTCCCTCACATCTAAAGTCTCTCAGTGTTGTTGTTGTGTGTTGACAGCTTTTCCAGTGTCCAGTCCCTTTCAACTTATAATAAAATCTGTGGAACACAAATAAATGTAAAGTTTCTCCTACAAGCTGTTTTGTCCTCCATCTTTCACTGTCTTTCTCTGTCACTGCCCTATCTCTCTCTCTGTCTCTCTCAGGACTGGGCAGACACTGGGGAATGTTACTGAGGTTCTGTTGGTCACTTTTACTGACATCAGTGTGGATTGTAAAATCTGTCTGTGTGTGTGTGTCTGTGTGTGTGTGTGTGTCTCTGTGTGTCCCTTTATGTATGTGTCTGTGTGTGTCTGGATGTGTGTGTGTGAGAGAGAGAGAATATCAGGGTCACCTCGCTACATCTCCATCTCTCTTTCTCTCTGTTTCTCCTTCTCTCTCCCTCTCTCAATCCGCCTCTCTCATAGAAACATAGAAAATAGGAGCAGGAGCAGGCCATTCGGCCCTTTGGGCCTGCTCCGTCATTCAATAAAGATCATGACCGATGGTCTAATTCAGTACCCTGTTCCCACTTTCTCCCCATACCCCTTGATCCCTTTGACATTAAGAAATATATCTCTCTCCTCCATGAATATATTTAATGACTTGGCCTCCACTGCCTTCTGCGGTAGAGAATTCCACAGGTTCACCACCCTCTACCCCATCCATCTCTCCCCCTCTATCTCCCTCTCCCCCTCTATCTCCCTCTCCCCCTCTCTCTCCCTCTCCACCCTCTATTTCCCTCTCCCACTCTTTCTCCCTCTCCCCCTCTCTCTCCCTCACCCCCCTCTATCTCCCTCACCCCCCTCTATCTCCCTCACCCCCCTCTATCTCCCTCTCCACCCTCTATCTCCCACTCCCACTCTATTTCACACATCCCCTCGATCTCACTCTTCCCCTCTATCTCACTCTCTCCCTCTATCTGTCTCCCCCTCTATCTGTCTCTCCCCCCCTATCTGTCTCTCCCCCCTATCTGTCTCTCCCCCCTCTATCTGTCTCTCCCCCCCATCTCCCTCTCCCCCTCTATCTTACACACCCCCTCTATCTTACACCCCCCCTCTATCTCACACACCCCCTCTATCTCACTCTCCCCCACTATCTCACACACCCCCACTATCTCACACACCCGCACTATCTCACACACCCGCACTATCTCACACACCCGCACTATCTCACACACCCCCACTATCTCACACACCCCCACTATCTCACACACCCCCACTATCTCATACACCCCCACTATCTCACACACCCCCACTATCTCACACACCCCCACTATCTCACACACCCCCTCTATCTCCCTCTCCCCCTCTATCTGTCTCTCCCCCTCTATCTGTCTCTCCCCCTCTATCTGTCTCTCGGACTCTATCTGTCTCACCCCCTCTATCTCACTCTCTCCCCCTCTACCTCCCTCTCTCCCTCTCCCGCTCTCTCCCTCTCCCGCTCTCTCCCTCTCCCGCTCTCTCTCCCTCTCCCCCCTCTATCTCCCTCTCCCCACTCTATCTCCCACTCCCCACTCTATTCCCCCTCTATCTCCCTCTCCCCCTCTATCTCCCTCTCTCCCTCTATCTCCCTCTCCCCCGCTATCTCACTCTCCCCCTCTATCTGTCTCTCGGACTCTATCTGTCTCTCGCCCTCGATCTCACTCTCTCCCCCTCTATCTCCCTCTCTCCCTCTCCCGCTCTCTCCCTCTCCCGCTCTCTCTCCCTCTCCCCCTCTATCTCCCTCTCCCTCCTCTATCTCACTCTCCCCATCGATCTGTCTCTCGCCCTCTATCACACTCTCTCCCTCTCCCGCTCTCTCTCCCTCTCCCGCTCCCTCTCCCTCTCCCCCTATATCTCCCTCTCCCCCTCTCTCTCCCTCTCCCCCCTCTATCCCCCTCTGCTCCTCTATTTCTCTCTGCCCCTCATCTCCCTCTCCCCCCTATCTGTCTGTCTCCCTCTCTATCTGTCTGTCTCTCCCTCTATCTGTCTCTCTCCCTCTATCTGTCTCTCCCCCCTCTATCTCCCTCTCCCCCTCCTCCTGACACTCCCTTTCTCTCCTTCTATCTCTGTCTCTGCCACTCTCTATGTCTCTCTCTCTGTCCCTCCTTCTGTCTTTCCCTCTCTGTCTCAATGTCTTTCTCCTTCTATCTCTCTCTCTTAATCTCTCTCTCTGCCCCTCCATCTGCCTTTTCCTCTCTGTTTCTCCCTCTCTCTCCTTCTATCTGTGTGTGTGTCTCTCTCTGTCTCTCCATCTGTCTTTCCCTTTCTGTCTCTCCCTCTATCTCCTTCTCTCTCTGTCTCTGCCTCTCTCTCTGTCTCTCCCTCTCTCTCTGTCTCTGCCTCTCTCTCTGTCTTTCTCTCTGTCCCTCCATCTGTCTAACCCTCTCGGTCACTCCCTCTCTCTCCTTCTATCTCTGTCTCGATCTCTGTTCCTCCAACTGTCTTTCCCTCTCTGCCAATCCCTCTCTCCTTCTCTCTGTCTCTCCCTCTCTCTCCTTCTCTCGCTCTCGGTCCCTCCATCTGTATCGCCCCCCCACCCCCCCTACCACCACCTGTCACCCCCTCTCTCTCCTTCTATCTATGTCTCTCGCTCTCTATCCCTCCATCTATCCTTCCCTCTCTGTCACTCCATCACTCTCCTTCTCTCCCTTTCTCTCTCTCTCTGTCTTTCCATCTGTCTTTCTCTCCCTGTCACTCCCTCTCTCTATGTCCATCTCTGCCTCTCCATCTGTCTCTCCCTCTCTCTCTGTCTCTCCCTCTCTCTCTGTCTCTGCCTCTCTCTCTGTCTCTCCCTCTCTCTCCTTCTATCTGTGTGTGTCTCTCTCTCTGTCTCTCCCTCTCTCTCCTTCTCTATCTGTCTCTCCATCTGTCTTTCCCTTTCTGTCTCCCCTCTCTCTCCTTCTCTCTCTGTCTCTGCCTCTCTTTCTGTCTCTCCCTCTCTGTCACTCCATCTCTCTCCTTCTCTCCCTTTCTCTCTCTCTCTGTCTTTCCATCTGTCCATCTCTGCCTCTCTCTATCTCTGTTCCTCCAACTGTCTTTCCCTTCCTGTCACTCCCTCTCTCTCCTTCCATCTGCCTCTCTCTCTCTCTCCAACTGCCTTTCCCTCTCTGTCTCACCCACACTCTCCTTCTCTCTCTCTCTCTGTCTCTCTCTCTGCCCCTCCATCTGTCTTTCCCTCTCTGTTGCTCCCTCTCTCTCCTTCTATCTCTGTCTCTCTCTCTGTTCCATTTGTCTTTCCCTCGCTGTCACTCCCTCTCTCTCCTTCCATATCTGCCTCTCTCTCTCACTCTCTGTCCCTCCATCTGTCTTTCCCTCCCTGTCTCTCCCTCTCTCTTCTTCTCTCTCTGTCTCTGCCTCTCTCTCTGCCTCTCTCTCCGCCTCTCTCTCTGCCTCTCTCTCTGTCTCTCTCTCTGTCTCTCTCTCTGTCCCTCCATCTGTCTTTCCCTCTCTTTCACTCCCTCTCTGTCCTTCTCTCTCTGTTTCTCTCACTATTCCTCCATCTGTCCATCCCTCCGTCTCTCCATCTCTCTCCTTCTCTCTCTGTCTCTCACTCTGGCCCTCGATCTGTCTTTCCCTCCCTGTCACTCCCTCTCTCTCCTTCTCTCTCTGTCTCTCACTCTGTCCCTCCATCTGTCTTTTCCTCCCTGACACTCCCTCTCTCTCCTTCCATCTCTGCTTCTCTCTCTCTCTCTGTCTCTCCAACTGCCTTTGCCTCTGTTTCTCTCCCACTCTCTCCTTCTCTCTCTGTCTCTGCCTCTCTCTCTGTCTCTCTGTCACTCCCTCTCTCTCCTTCTATCTCTGTCTCTCTCTCTATCCCTCTATCCCTCCATCTGTCCTTCCCTCCCTGTCACTCCATCTCTCTCCTTCTATCTCTGTCTCTCTCTCTGTCCCTCCATCTGTATTTCCCGCTCTGTCTCTGCCTCTCTCTCCTTCTATCTCTGTCTCTCTGCCTCTGTCCCTCCATCTGTCTTTTCCTCCCTGACACTCCCTCTCTCTCCTTCCATCTCTGCTTCTCTCTCTCTCTGTCTCTCAAACTGCCTTTGCCTCTGTTTCTCTCCCACTCTCTCCTTCTCTCTCTGTCTCTGCCTCTCTCTCTGTCTCTCTGTCTCTGCCTCTCTCTCCTTCTATCTCTGTCTCTCTGTCTCTGTCTCTCCATCTGTCTTTCCCTCCCTGACACTCCCTCTCTGTCCTTCTATCTCTGTCTCTCTCTGTATCCCTTTATCCCTCCATCTTTCCTTCCCTCCCTGTCACTCCATCTGTCTCCTTCTCTCTCTGTCTCTCACTCTGTCTCTCCATCTGTCTTTCCCTCTCTGTCTCTCCCTCTCAATCCTATCTCTTTGTCTCTCTCTGTCTCTCCATCTGTCTTTCCCTCCCTGTCTCTCCCTCTCAATCCTATCTCTGTGTCTCTCTCCGTCTCTCTCTCTGTCTCTCCATCTGTCTTTCCCTCCCTGTCTCTACCTCTCTCTCCTTCTCTCTCTGTCTCGGCCTCTCTCTCTGTCTCTCTCTCTCTGTCTCTCCATCTGTCGTTCCCTCTCTGTCGCTCCCTCCCTCTCCTTCTATCTCTGTCTATCTCTCTGCTATCACTGACACCAGAAGAGAGACAGAGGGATGGAGGTTTAGATATGAAGGCATAGAGAGGGCTGTAGAGAGGGACAAACTTGGAGAGAGAGAGAGAGATTGTTGCGTTGGATGAAGAGGATAATGTTAGATATATTAACTTGATTTAATCCTTCACTGCTGTGTGCACAAACATATTTGAAATAGGTATGGAGAGAAAAAAAATGTCGGGAGAGGGAGGAATTCAGATGAAGTTGGGGCCCAGGCGGACACTTTTCATGATCCAGAAGGAGTTGCCTCCATTTTAAATATTCAGCCTGCTATTCCACTTTGGGAACCATCACACCCTCATGATATTGTTTGTGGAAATTTAGTGCTGGCTTATTGGTTAATTTTTAATCCTGTGATTGATAGATTCTTGTTAAGCAAAGGTATTAAGAGATCAGGGGCAAAGGCAGGATATATGGTGTTAGTTTGATCACAGATCAGCCAAGATCACATTCAATGCAGGAACAGAGTTGTGGAGTTAAATTGCATCCTCCTCTTCCAATATCCCCTGTTAAATATCCTTCTTTCTCTGTCAGTCACCCTGTTAGTCTATGTCTCTCTCTTTCTCTTTTTCTCTCTCTCTCTCTATCTCTGTGTTTCGGACAGTGTCCAGTGAGATTCACTCTGTATCCACCCCATGATGTTCCTGCCCTCGGAGTGTATGATGGGACAGTGCAGAGGGAAATTTACTCTGTCAAACCCAACATTGTGCTTGGCTTGGAAATGTTTAATGGGACAGTATAGCTGGAGATTTACTGTATATCCCTGGAATTTAGAAGGTTATGGGGTGAATTGATGAAGGTTTACAAAATAATAAGGAAAACTGATAGGGTGGACTGAGAGTAAATATTCCCACTGGCTGCGGAGTCAGGAACTTGGGGCATAGTCTGAAAATATAAAGAGTGGCCACTTTGACTTCATCCCATCGTGTCGTATGTACATTCTCACATATAGCAGGTATAGCAGCACATATATAACAGGATAGCAGGTATAACTGTAGTCATAGTATTCAGCTGAAAATTGATCAGTTACATTGTTATTTCAGTCCATATTTACAGTACACACGGTACCTTACTGTTGTAATCAACCATATAGTATCTATTCATCCCACTGGGGCAAAATGTCACTGGCTCAACATTCTCACCAAATACTAAAGCATTCCACAATGCAAGACTCACAAATTCAACACAAGTTTCCTTTTCTGAGTCTCGCTGGTCTGTTCTGATTCTCTGAGGGATTACTGATGCTTATCCTCCACATGAGCAGTCGTCCTAATCCCGTGTGCCTGTCCTGCTCCCAAACCCGGCATCCGCTTACATTAATGCAAGTGATACAGGAGCGTCTTAGTGACTGAGGCAGGTGAGTCTTGAGGCTGAGCCGGGGACAGTGAGTGACCCGGGTTAATCCGACACTCCAGGGAATGTTTAAACTGAACTGTGCTCTGTATCTAACCCGTGCTGTACCTTCTCTGAGATTGTTCGATGGGGCAGTGCAGACAAGGAGACTCTGATAGGGTAGACAGAGAATAACTATTCCCACTGGCTGCGGAGTCAGGAACTTGTGGGCCGAGTCTAAAAATATAAACGTAGTCTCAAAACCTTTCAGGAGTGAAGTGAAGAAACACTTCAACACACCAGGTGTGGTATCAGTTTTGAACTCTCTTCCACAATCAGAAATTGATGCTGCGAAACTTGTTAATTTTTAAATCTGAGATTGATAGATTTTTGTTAACCAAAGGTATTAAGAGATAAGGGGCAAAGGTGGGATATATGGTGTTAGTTAGATCACAGATCAGCCCTGATCTCACTGAATGCTGGAACAGGGTCGAGGGGTTAAATTGCCTCCTCATCTTCCTATGTCTGATGTTAAATATCCTTCTTCTCTCAGTCACCCTGTCTGTCTGTGTCTCTCTTTCTGTCTCTCTCTGTGTCTACTTCGGACAGTGTAGAGTGAGATTCACTCTGTATCCACCCCATGATGTTCCTGTCCTGGGACTGTTGGATGGGACAGTGAAGAAGGAGCATTACTCTGTTTCTAATCCATGCTGTACCTGTCTGGGGAATGTTGATGGGAGAGTGGAAACAGAGAAGTCTGGGACCAGTGTCCTCATGGAGATGACTTAATGATGCCTCCTAATTGACCAGTTAGCAATATTGGTGCTCCAGGGATGAAAGGGACATTGGCTGAGTGGATACGACATTGGCTGAGAGAGTGGACAATGGTTGTTTCAGACTGGAGGGAGGTATACAGTGCAGGTTTATATTAGGACCACTGATCTTTTTGATCTCTACTAATGACTTGGACTTGTGTTTACAGGGCATAACTTCAATGTTTGCCAATGTTTGTGACATCTGCAATGTAATAAACAGGGAAGGGACGAGTAGCAGACTTCAGGAGGAGAGAGGCAATCTGGTGAAATGGAACACACAAGAACAAATTAATTAGGAGGAGGAGTAGGCCATTCGGCCCCTCGAGCCTGCTCTGCCATTCAATGGCTGATCCGATTGTGAACTCAACTCCACTTTCCTGTCTGTGTCCCATAACCCTTGACTCCCTAATTGATCAAAAATCTATCGAACTCAGCCATGAATATATTCAATGATCCAGCTTCCACTGGTCTCTGGGGAAGAGAATTCCACAGACTGACCCCTGTCTGAGAGAAACACATTTCTCCTCATCTCAGTTTTAAATGGGACGTCCCTAATTTTTTAACTGTGTCCCCTCGTTCTAGTCTCCCCAACAAGGGGAAACATCCTCTCAGCATCCACCCTGTCCAGTCCCCTCGGGACCTGAGATGTTTCACTCAGATCACCTCTCATTCTTCTAAACTCCAGTGGCTATAGACCCAACCTGTTCAACCTTTCCTCATAAGATAACCCCTTCATCCCAGGAATCAGCCCAGTGAACCTTCTCTGAACTACTTCGAATGCAATTATATAATTTCTTCAGTAAGGAGACCAAAAGTGTCCACAATCCTGCAGACGTCGTCTAACTTATGCCCTGTACAGCTGTAACAACACTTCCCTACTTTTATATTCTATTCACCTTGCAATAAACAACAACATTCCATTTGCCTTCCGAATCACTCGCTGTAGCTACACGGTAACATTTTGTGATTCATGTACCAGGACACCCAGATCCCTCTGTCCCGTACAGTTCTGCAGTCTCTCTCCATTTCAATAATATACTGATTTTTATTCTTCCTGCTAAAGTGGACAAGCTCACATTTTCCCACATTATACTCCATCTGCCAATTTTTTGCTCACTCACTTAAACTATGGAAATCTCTTTGTAGACACTTTATGTCCTCTTGACAGCTTACTATCCAACCTATCATTGGACAGACACAGGGCAGGTTAAATTCAATGCTGAGAAATGTGAAGTGATGCATTTTGGAAGGAAGACTTAGTGATATAAACTAAATGGTACAATGTTAGAATGGGTGACAGGACAGAGAGATCTGGGATTTCATCAATGTTACCTGCTCTACCCAAAAGCTCAATTTGGCGCTTGGAATCTGTGAGTTGAATTTAGCTTCATCCTGGAAAGTGTTAGCAAACGTGTTGGGAAATGTGTCAAAAGCTGTTTCCATTCAGACATTCCTGCATTGTGGAAGTGTGAGCTATCTTTGCAGAGACAGGAAATAGAGTTGTTTGAATGGACCTGCAGGTTTTGGTTGATGCAATAAGGTGAGAATTTGAATTGTGTCCCTGCCAGATAAACAGAATTGAAGGTATTTACAGAACACCACATGAAGTAGTTTACCAATGTCTGACAAACTTCAAAGACTTCAAACACATGGAAGAAGAGGAGAACGGAACAATATACAAAACCTCAGTCAGTCAGACAACAGCAGTCGGAAAATGAATCTCTTTTTATGGGCTTTAATTTGAAGGCCTGAGCTGATGATTGAAAAAGCCGGAGTTCAAATCCCACACTGGGCTGTTGTGAACTTGAATTTTGTTTTTTCTAAAAATAAACATAAATCTGGAATTAAAGAACCTCTAGGATGGAATGATTCACTCCTGTCTACTAGTGCAAAGCCCGTGTGTGTCTCAGTTTTGCTGTATTTATTAACGATTTCAGATGATGTGGTAGAATGCAACATACCCAAGTTTACCAATGACACAAAAATAGGCAGCATTGTAAGCAGTGTAGCTGGAAGCAGAACAATGCAAAGAGATATCTGAAGTGAATGGGCAAAACTGTGGTAGATAGATTTCCATGTCAGTAAAAAAGACTAGAACAGAGTACTTTATAAATGGTGAAAAGATAGAAACACTGGAGGTTCAAAGAGACTTGAGGGGTTTGTGTCCATTTGAGTGCAGTGCAGATTTACTAGAATGATAACTGGACTCCAAGGATTAAATTACCAGGTGATATTACACACACTGGGGATTTATTCCCTGGCATTTAGGAGGATCAAGGTGATTTGATCAAAGTTGTTGAGATATTAAGGGCAACTGAGGGGGAGTTTGAGAGAAACTATTTCGGCAGCTTTGATAAAGGAACAGGAGTAGGCCATTCAGCCCATCGAGCCTGCTCCGCCATTCAATACTATCATGGCTGATCATCCACTTCAATGTGTTTTTCCCAGACTATCCTCATATCCCTTTATGTCATTGGTATTCAACAATCTGTCAATTTCTGCTTTAAACATACTCAATGACTGAGCCTCCACAGCCCTCTGGGATAGAGAATTCCTAAGATTCACAACCCTCTGAGTAATGACATTTCTCCTCATCTCTGTCCCAAGTGTCTTGCCCCTTCTTTTGAAATTGTATCCCCTGGTTCTAGACTGCTCAACCAGGAGAAACATCTTACCTACATCTACCCTGTCTATCTGTAACGTTACCCCAGGGTCCCCACACAACCTGTCTCCCCGTCCCCCTGCTTCTAAAGTCTCTCAGGGTCTCCTGGCACTTTCTATCTCTCTGCTTCTGTCTCTATCCCTCACTATCTCTCTGTACTCTCTCCATTTCTATCTATCCCTATATCTCTGTTACTCTACCTCTGTTCCTCTCTCTCTGTCTATCACTCTCTCCCACCGTGTTGGTTATCATTGGGGGTTGAGTTAAATCACAGACAAAATAAACACTTCACCTGTCTGCCCCGGAATAAATAGCAAAATTTGTGGATATTTTATGCCAGTATTCAGACAATATAGACATATTATATGATGGGATGCTGCAAATCGATTTACACTCGTACTGTTGGAAATACAACTTTAAAAGAATTATTCACAAGTTCAGTCCAACTTAACGACAGATTTGACCCGATAAGGTACTAAATGCCAAAAGTCTGGAGTTTTTTGGAGTACGTTAAGCTTTACTCTGTCTGGCTTTCAGAAATTAAACATTACACATGCACTGCAAGATTAAAGATTATACATAGGTTCGGTTACATAGAATTTTGGAAGGACTAACAAGGCTAGGGAATATCCAATGAATGCTCGGACCATAGGAAGTACAGAGTGTCAGAGGGATCTTGGTGTACTTGTCCATAGATCACTGAAGGCTGCAGCGCAGGTAGACAAGGTGGTTAGGAAGGTATATGGGATACTTGCCTTTATTAGTTGAGGCATAGAATATAAGAGCAGGGAGGTTATGATGGATCTGCATTAGCGGAGGGGTCAATAACCAGGGCGCATACATTGAAGGCAAGGGGCAGGATGTTGAGAGGGGATTTGAGGAAAAGATTTTTCACCCGTAAGGTTATGGGGTGATTTGATGAAGGTTCACAAAATAATAAGGGAAACTGATAGGGTGGACTGAGAGTAAATATTCCCTTTGGCTGCGGAGTCAGGAACTTGGGGCATAGTCTGAAAATATAAAGAGTGGCCACTTTGACTTCATCCCATTGTGTCGCATGTACATTCTCACATATAGCAGGTATAGCAGCACATATATAACAGGATAGCAGGTATAACTGTAGTCATAGTATTCAGCTGAAAAATGATCAGTTACATTGTTATTTCAGTCCATATTTACAGTACACATGGTACCTTACTGTTGTAATCAAGCCATATAGTATCTATTCATCCCACTGGGGCAAAATGTCACTGGCTCAACATTCTCACCAAATACTAAAGCATTCCACAATGCAAGACTCACAAATTCAACACAAGTTTCCTTTTCTGAGTCTCGCTGGTCTGTTCTGATTCTCTGAGGGATTACTGATGCTTATCCTTCACATGAGCAGTCGTCCTAATCCCGTGTGCCTGTCCTGCTCCCAAACCCGGCATCCACTTACATTAAGGCAAGTGATACAGTAGCGTCTCAGTGACTGAGGCAGGTGAGTCTTGAGGCTGAGCCGGGCACAGTGAGTGACCCGTATTAATCCGACACTCCAGGGACAGTTTAAATGGAGCTTTACTCTGTATCTAACCCGTGCTGTACCTTCTCTGAGAGTGTTTGATGGGGCAGTGCAGACGAGGAGAGTTATTCCTTACCCATTTTAAATATAGAGAAGTGAATATCCAAGAGATTGTTTTAAATGTGATGAGGGTTTCTGCCTCAACCATCCTTAAGAGGCATAGAGAGATACAGCACTTATACAGGCCCTTCGGCCCGCCCAGTTTGTGCCGGCCATCAACCACCCATTTTATACTAATCCTTTCAGGCAGTGAGTTCCAGACACCCACCAGCCACTGGGTGAAGAAACTATTGATGTGTTTCGTTCAGTTGAGTTTGATGTCAATGTTTCCCCAGGATGTTGACGCTGGGGGATTCAGCGATAGGATAATGCTTTGAATGCCAAGGGGAGGTGGTTGGATTCTCTCTTGTTGCAGATGGTCATTGCCTGGCACTTGTGTGACGTGAATGTTACTTGCCACTGGTCGGCCCAAGCCTGAATGTTGTCTGGGTCTTGGTGCATGTGGCTGTGGATTGCTTCATTATCTGAGGCAAATTACTGTGGATGCTGGAAATCTGGAAAGCATCGAGCTGAATCACTAACTCTGTTTTTCTCTCCACAGATGCTGCTTGACCTGCTCAGTATTTCCGATATTTTCTCCTGTGATCTCAGCTGAAGATGGTTGGGCCTCGGACACTACCCTGAGGAACTCCTGCAGTGATGTCCTGGGACTGAGATGATTGACCTCCAACAAGCACAACCATCTTCCTTTGTGCTCGGTATGAGTCCAACCAGCAGATACCCACTGACTTCAGTTTTACTCGGGCTCCTCAATGTCACACTCGGTCAACCGCTGCCTTGATGTTCAGGTCAGTCTCTCTTCCCAGTAGCAGACAGGAGCGAATCGTTCCATTTGACCCGTTGTACACTGAACAAGCTGTGTTTCTTCACAGCCTGATACCGGACTGTACACGATTAATGTAGCCCATCAAACACTCCCAGAGCAGGTTCAGCACAGCTTAGGAATAGAGTATAGTACAGAGCGAGGGCTGTACAGGGGGACAAAGTTGGAGAGAGAGAGATTGTTGAGGTGGATGAAAAGGATAATGTAAGATATATTCATTTGATGTAATCCTTCACTGCTGTGTACACAAACAGAAAGAGATAGATATGGAGAGAAAAAAACATGGGCAGAGGGGGAAATGCAGATGAGGTTGGGGCCCAGGCAGATACGTTTGATGATCCAGAAGGAACAGCCTCCATTTTAAACATCCAGCAAGCTATTCCACTGTGGGAGCCATCACACCCTCATGATATTTGTTGTGCAAATTTCTTGCTGGCATATTGGTTAATTTTTAAATCTGTGATTCATAGATTCTTGTTAACCAAAGGTATTAAGAGATAAGGGGCAAAGGCAGGATATATGGTGTAAGTTACATCACAGATCAGCCATGATCACATTGGATGCCGGAACAGGATTGTGTGGTTGAATTGCATCCTCCTCTTCCAGTATCCCCTGTGAAGTATCCTTCTTTCTCTGTCAGTCAATGTCTCTGTTTCTCTCTTTCTGTCACTCTCTCTGTCTCTATCGGACAGTGTAGAGTGAGATTCACTCTGTATCCACCCCAGAATGTTCCTGCCCTGGGAGTGTGTGATGGGACAGCATCGAGGGACATTTACTCTGTGTCAAACCCAACGTTGTGCTTGACTTGGGAATGTTTAATGGGACAGTGTAGCTGGAGATTTACTCTGTATCCCTGGAATTTTGAAGGCTCAGGTGTGATTTGATGATTGTTTTCAAGATAATAAGGTAAACTGATAGGGTAGACAGAGAGTAACAATTCTCACTGGCTGCAGAGTCTAGAACATGGGGGCATAGTCTAAAAATATAAACCTAGTCTAAAAACCTTTCAGGAGTGAAATGAAGAAACACTTCAACACACCAGGTGTGGTATCAGTTTGGAATTCTCTTCCACAAACAGCAATCGATGCTGAGACACTTGTTAATTTTTAAATCTGAGTTTGATAGATTTTTATGAAACCTCTCTGTCACTCCCTCTCTCTTCTCCCATCTCTGCCTCTCTCTCTCTCTCCATCTGTCTTTCCATCTCTGTCACTCCCACTCTCTTTCTCTGTCTCTCCATCAGTCTCCCCACCCATCACTCCATCTCTCTCTGTCTCTCACTCTGTCCCTCCATCTGTTTTTCCCTCCCTCTCCTTCTATCTCTCTCTCTCTCTCTGTCGCTCTGTCCCTCCATCTATCCTTCCCTCCCTGTCACTCCATCTCTCTCCTTCTATCTTTGTCTCTATCTCTGTCTCTCCATCTGTCTTTCCCTTCTTGTCGCTCCCTCTCTCTCCTTCTATCTCTGCCTCTCTCTCTCTGTCTCTTCATCTGCCTTCCCCACCCCTGACACTCCCTCTCTCTCATTCCATCTCTGTCTCTGCATCTCTCTCTGTCTCTCTCTATTTCCCTCAATCTGCCTTTCCCTCTCTGTCACTCCCATCTGCCTTTCCCTCTCTGTCACTCCCACTCTCTCCATCTGTCTCTGTCTCTCTCTGTCTCCATCCATCCATCTGTCCTTCCCTCCCTGTCACTCCTTCTCTCTCTGTCTCTCTCTCTGTCCCTCCATCTGTCTTTCTCTCCAAGACGCTCCCTCACTCTCTTTCTATCTCTGTCTTTCTCTCTGTCTCTCCATCTGTCTTTCCCTCCCTGTCGCCCCCTCTCTCTCCTTCCATCTCTGCCTCTTTATCTATGTCTCTCCATCTGTCTTTCCCTCTCTGTCTCTCCATCTCTCTCCTTCTATCTCTGTCTCTGCCTCTGTCTCTGTCCCTGTCTCTCTCTCTGTCCCTCCATCTGTCTTTCCCTCTCTGTCTCTCCATCTCTCTCCTTCTATCTCTGTCTCTGCCTCTCTCTCTGTCTCTCTCTCTGTCCTTCCATCTATCCTTCCCTCCCTGTCACTCCATCTCTCTCCTTCTCTCTCTGTCTCTCACTCCCTCCCTCCATCTGTCTTTCCCTCTCTGTCTCTCCGTCTCTCTTCTTCTATCTCTGTCTCTGCCTCTCTCTCTGTCTCTCTCTCTATCCCTCCATCTGTCCGTCCCTCCCTGTCACTCCCTCTCTCTCCTTCTCTCTCTGTCTCTCTCACTCTGTCCCTCCATCTGTCTTTCCCTCTCTGTCTCTCCCTCTCTCTCCTTCTCGCTCTGTCTCTCTCTCTGTCCCTCCATCTGTCAAAGAACAGTTCAGCACAGGAACAGTCTATTCGGCCCTCCAAAACTGCGCCGATCTTGATGCCTGCCTGAACTAAAACCTTCTGCACTTCCGGGGTCCGTATCCTTCTATTCCCATCCTATTCATGTATTTGTCAAGATGTCTCTTAAACATCTCTATGGTACCTGCTTCCACCATCTCCCCCGGCAACACGTTCCAGGCACTCACCACCCTCTGTGTAAGGAACTTGCCTCGCACATCCCCTCTAAACTTTGCCCCTCTCACCTTAAACCTCTGTCCCCTAGTAACTGACTCTTCCACCCTGGGAAAAAGCTTCTGACTATCCACTCTGTCCATGCCACTTATAACTTTGTAAACCTCTATCATGTCGCCCCTCCACCTCCGTCGTTCCAGTGAAAACAATCCGAGTTTATCCAACCTCTCCTCATCGCTAATGCCCTCCAGACCAGGCAACATCCTGGTCAACCTCTTCTGTACCCTCTCCAAAGTCTCCACGTCCTTCTGGTAGTGTGACGACCAGAATTCTAAGTGTGGCCTAACTAAAGTTCTGTACAGCTGCAACATGACTTGCCTATTTTTATACTCTATGCCCCGACCAATGAAGGCAAGCATGCTGTATGCCTTCTTGACTACCTTATCCACCTGTTTTTCCCAACTTGACACTCCCTCTCTCTTCTTCTATCGCTGTCTCTCTCTCTCTGTCTCCCATCTGTCTTTCCCTCCCTGTCACTCCCTCTCTCTCCTTCTATCTCTGTCTCTCTTCTATCCATCCATCTGTCCTTCCCTCCCTGTTACTCCATCTCTCTCCTTCTCTCTCGGTCTCTCTCTCTCTGTCCCTCCTTCTGTCTTTCCCTCCGTGACACTCCCTCTCTCTCCTTCTATCTCTGTCTGCCTCTCACTCTGTCCCTCCATCTGTCTTTCACTCTCTGTCTCTCCATCTCTCTCCTCTCTCTGTCTCTTTCTTTGCCCCTCCATCTGTCTTTCCCTCTCTGTCCCTCCGTCTCTCTCCTTCTCTCTCTCTCTCTGCCTCTCTCTCTGTCTCTCTCTCTCTGTCTCTCTCTCTCTGTCCCTCCATCTCTTTCCCTCTCTGTCTCTCCCTCTCTCTCCTTCTATCTCTGTCTCTCCATCTGTCTTTCCCTCTCTGTCTCTCCCTCTCTCTCCTTCTCTCTCTGTCTCTGTCTCTGTCTCTCTCTCTGTCCCTCCATCTGTCCATCAGGCTCCTGGATGCCACACTCGGTCAAGCACTGCTTTGATGTTCAGGTCAGTCTCTCTTCCCAGTAGCAGACAGGAGTGAATCGTTCCCTTTGACCCGTTGTATACTGAACTTGCTCTGCTTCTTCACAGCCTGATACAGGACTGTACACAGCCGATTAATGTAGCCCATCAAACACTCCCAGAACAGGTTCAGCACAGCTTCGGAACAGAGTACAGTTCCTTCAACATTCTCTCTCTGTCTCTTCCTCCTGCTATCTCTGACACTAGGACAGAGACAGAGGGAGAGAGGGTTAGATATGAAGGCAGAGAGAGGGCTGTAGAGAGGGACTAAGTTGGAGAGAGAGAGATTGTTGAGGTGGATGAAAAGGATAATGTAAGATATTTTAATTTGATGTAATCCTTCACTGCTGTGGACACAAACATAGAAGAGATAGATATGGAGAGAAAAAAACATCGGGAGAGGGGGAAATGTCGATGATGTTGGGGCCCAGGCAGATACTTTTGATGATCCAGAAGAAATAGCCTCCATTTTAAACATCCACTGAGCTATTCCACTGTGGGAGCCATCACACCCTCATGATATTGTTTGTGGAAATTTCATGCTGGATTATTGGTTAATTTTTAAACCTGTGATTGATAGATTCTTGTTAAGCAAAGATAGTAAGAGATAAGGGGCAAAGGCAGGATATATGGTGTAAGATAGATCACAGATCAGCCCTGATCTCATTGAATGCCGGAACAGGGTTGTGGGGTTAAATTACATCCAATATCCGATGTTAAATATCCTTCTTTCTCTGTCAGTCACCCTGTCAGTCTATGTCTCTCTGTCTAAACTAAATGGTACAATGTTAAAATGGGTGAAGGAACAGAGAATCCTTCCCCATCCAGGAGCTGACCGTGTCTCTCTCTCTCTCTCTCCCCCCTCTCTCACTCCCCACTTTTTACTGTCTCTCTTTCTCTTTCAATCCTGATCCTGACTTTTCTCGGAATCCTTCTTGGTTGAATAGTACCCTGAAATGTTTCAGTCTCACTGTTACAAGGAACAAGTCACATTTCTGTGGTATTTTCGATATCTTAATGGTTCAATTTGGAGCTTCGATTGTGTCAGGTAAATGTGGTTTCTCATTCAGACATTTCTGCATTGTGGAACTGTCAGTTATCTGTGCAGGGACAGGATATCGGGGTGTCTGAATGGAGTTGAAGAATTTGGTTGCTTGAATAGGGTGTGAATTAGATTGTGGATTGTGTCCCTGAAGGTATTTAAGCCGATGATCTGAGAGAATGAAGTGGTTTACCAATGTCTGAATAACATCAAAGTCTTCAGACACATGAAAGAACAAGATTGGAAACAATACACAAAAGCTGAGACAGTCAGGTCACAACAGGAGGGAGGTGAATGTATTTTACAGTTTGTAATCTGAAAGCCTGAGCTAATGACTGAAAAAGTCGGAGTTCAAATCCCACATTGTGCTCTTGTGAATTTGAATTTCTCTGAAAATAAAAAATAACTCTGGAATAAGAAATCCTCCAGGATGAAATGATTCAGTCTCACTGCTCTGACACTGATTTACCTTCAAGTAGCGTTTTCCAGTCCACCTTTTCTAAATCGCCTTCCACCGGCCCAGCTTCATTCCCTAAAACTAAGTGTCAAACTGACCCATCTCTTGTTGACCTTGCTACGTACTGGCCTAAAAAACTTCCCCTGAATGTATATTTAGAATTCTGTATCCTTGATACCTTTTACACTAGTCTCAGTTATCAATGCACTAGTTAGGTCTGCACGAGACCCTGTCTCTGTTTATATTACACATGGACCTGTCTCTGCTATAAAAATGGTTTAAAAAGTGGAGAGCAAACCCTCCAATTTATACACTCGATCCGAAGAAATAGGAGCAGGAGTAGGCCATTCAGCCTCTTGAGCCTGTTCTGTCCATCAATATGATCATGATTGATCTGATAGTGACTTTAACTCCATTTTCCTGCCTGCCCCCCATAACCCTTGACTCCCTTGTAAATTCATTGACCCAACCTCCACTGCTCTCTGGGGAAGAGAATTCCAATGCCGAACCAACCTCTGGGAGAAAGAAGTCTTCCTTAGCTCAGTCTTAAATGGCAGAACCTTTATTTTTAAACGGTGCCCCCTAGTTCAAGACTCCTCCACAAGGGAAACATCCTCCCAACATCCGCCCTGTCAAGTCCCCTCAGAATCTTGTATGTTTCAATAAGATCACCTCTCATTCTTCTAAACTCTAATGAGTATAGGCCCAACCTGTTCAACTATTCCTCATAAGACAACCCCTTCATCCCAGGAATCAGCCCAGTGAACCTTCTCTGAACTTATTCCAAGGCATCCAGGCCTGACCATTTATTCACTTTCAAAGATGCTAAACACCTTAATATTTCCCTCTCACCCTGTTTATCCCATCCAATATTTCACACTCCTCCTCTTTAACTACAATATCTGCATCGTTCCCCCTCTTTTATAAAGACGGATACAAAGTATTCATTAAGAACCATGCCCACATCTCCCACCTCCATACACACATTCCCTTTTTGGTCCCTAATACTCTATCCTTAGTTATCCTCTTGCTCTTCATGTATTTATAAAACATCTTTGTGCTTTCCTTGATTTTACTTGGTAATATTATTTTCCAGCCATTTCTTTGCTCTCCTAATTTGATTTTTAATTTCACCCTTGTAGTTTCTACACTCATCTCGGCTTTCTGTGGGATTGAGCTCTCGGTATCTGACATAAGCTTCCCTTTTGTGCCTTATTCTACCTGGTTTGATTCTTGCTATCTAAGGGGCTCTAGATTTGGGAGTCTCACCCTGTTTGTCTTTGTGGGAAAATATTTGTTCTCAACCCTCTCAGGGAGTCGAGGGTTCTGCAGAGCAGGCCTGAAAGAGGAGTTGAGTGTTGGGACAGATCAGTCATGATCTTATTGAATGGCAAGGCGGGCTCGAGGGGCTGAATGGCCTACTCCTGCTCCTATTTCTTGAGTTCTTGTGTCCAGTTCAATATCTCCTTTAGTGACTTGGTGCCAAATTGTTATTATTTTTTATTCATTTGTTGGATGTGTTCATTACTGGCTATGCCAGCATTTTATTGCCCATCACCAATTGCCGTTGAACCTTCTTGAACCGCTGCAGTCCATGTGGGGTAGGTACACCCACAGTGCTGTTAGGAAGTGAGATCCAGGATTTTGACCTAGTGACAGTGAAGGAATGGTGATATAGTTCCAAGTCAGGATGGTGTGAGACTGGAAGGGAAACTTGCAGGTGGTGGTGTTCCCATATGTGTTTCCTGTTTGTTTGCTCTCTCTCCCCCTCATTATTTCTAGACCTCCCTGTCCTTCTGTCCCTCTCTGTCATGGGAACTTGAGAACAGAAGGACGTGGGTGCAGGAACAGAGAGACCTGGGGATGTCTGTGCACAAATTGATGGTGGCAGAGCTAGTTGAGAAAGTGGTTAAAAGGAGTATGGGATCCTAGGCTTTGTAAATAGAGGCTTAGAGTATAAAAGCAAGGAGGTTATGATGAAGCTTTATAAAACACTGCTTCATCCTCATCTAGTATTGTGTCCAATTCTGGACACCGTGCTTTAGGTAGGATGTGGAGGCATTAGAGAGGATGCAGAAAAGATTCACGAGCAAGGTTCAAGGATGAGGGACTTCAGTTGTGTGGATAGATTGGAGAAGCTGGGGTTGTTCTCTGTGTCTTTCTCTGTCTTCCTCTCTCTATCTCTCCCTCCTGCTATCTCTGACACGAGGAGAGAGACAGAGGGAGAGAGGGTTAGTTATGAAGCCAGGAGAAAAAGAAAAACAAATTCAGCAACCATTTCAGTCGGAGAAAAGCCAATAACAATCACAAGCTGATGGAGGGACGGGAAATAATTTACGAAGGGACAGAGTATCTGATCACACCCGTGATGGTGGAATGGATACCAACAAAGCCCCATTTCAGCCTGCAATATGAAAAAGAGGGTCAGAGAGCTGGGAGGGAATGAGTTAATTTTGACTGAGTTAATGAGGGAGCAATGGCGTCCTGCGCCTCCCATAATGCCCCGCGAGTGGGAATGGCCCCTTTCTGCGGTACAGGCCGCGCTGCACTCTGGGAGGATGCTCCGCACATGCGCATCTCCACAAGAGCGTTAACCGCCGCATTTTTATATTCTCCCCCGGCTCAGACATGCAACTTTCCTCCATTGAGATCGACAGCTGAAGCCGCTTCTCCTTTTCCTTTCAGCTGCTGTTTGCGGAAATAAGCGGCCGGCGGGTGACGTCACGCAAACATGGCGGCTGATGACACCTCCCTCCCTCCAAGGCGTCAGTGAGGTCTCATTGGCTGCTTCGCCCCACGTGTCTGGAGGTCAAGGGGTCAAAAGCTGCCTCTGGCCTCCGCGCAGCCGCGGTTTAGGCGACTTGTAACCCCGCCCCTGGGCTGGGGGACGGGGTGTCAGCACCAGACTCTTAAAGGGACCCTGCACCACCAGAACTGTCCCAAACTCTTAAAGGGACCCAACATGGACAGAAAGAGCAACAGAGTTGGAGAGCAAGTAATAGAGAGGGAAATAGAAAAGAGAGAGTGATGGGGAGAGAGAGAGAGGAAGAACTGAGCTTGAAAGAATCATAGAGAGATGGAGAGCCTGAGAGAAAATAGGTGAGAGGGAGAGAGTGAGAGATGGTGAGAAATGGAGGGAGAATCTCCTCAATTGGACACGGATGGAGAGAGAGTGATAGAGAGATGTGAAGAGAGATCAAAGAGAAAGGAAGGTGGAGAGTGAGGGAGAGGTAGAGTTTGAGAGTGAGGAAACAGATAAATGGAAAGATAAAGGTGAGGAGAGAGTAACAGAGCAGAAGAGAGAGAGAGAGAGATGGAGAGAGAGAGTGGGAAGGAAATGAGAAATTAGAGGAAAAGAGCAGACACAGGGTGTACAGAAAGTGTGAAAAATGAATGGGAGATAGAGTGTCCGTCAGAGAGAGAGGGAAAGTCCGGGATATATGTGGGCAGAGAGAGAGGCAGATAGTGTGTGTGTCTGAGAGAGAGAGAGAGACATCAGCACACGTTCACAGCAAAGAAAGTCTCGCCATGTCAAACAGTCATTTAATTGGGTGCACAACCAGACAAAAGTAACTTTATCCCCGGGAGAATGAGTGGAGTCAGACATATAAAAACAGATTGCAGGTTAATGCCCAGATAAGCTTGATTAAAGATTAAAAGTTGCAGAGAGAAATCACCCAGTAATCCTAGTTGCAACCCATTGGACTCAATACAATGGTCCAAAAATATTATCACTGCCAATCAAACAATTTCATCAGCTCAACAGCAAACAGTGAAATGATCCATAAACTGCAGTGTTCAATGATTCAAGGAAGATTACAGAGCATGAGAGAGAACATAAAGACAGACAGAGAGTATTTGTTTAGCTTCTCTGCCATTGTCCTATGATGAGAGGCTGAGTAAATAGGACCTGTATTCTCTGCAGTTTTGTAGAATGAGAGGTGATCTCATTGAAACATATCAGATTCTAAATGGACTGGATAGGGTGGACACTGAGAGATTATTTCCACTGGTCGGGAAATGAAAGTCTCCCTTATCCCTTCCTAACCAGCTTATCCACCTGTCCTGTCAGCCTCAGGAATCAGTGAACATTCACTCCAAGGTCCCGCTGTTCACAGACACAGAGATCATGTTGGAGACAGTCATGTTGTTAGGTTAGATCAAAAGTGCAAATGACAAATGTTATCATAGTTTGATGTAATCCTGTGTACACAGAGGTACAAGAAATAGGTGTAGAGTGTGAAACACCAGGAGAGAGGGAGGAATATAGATGGAGAGAGGGTAACAGTGAGAAAGGGAGAGATATGCATGGAGAGAGAAGTGGAGAGCTACTCTTACTGGTAATCTCTCTCCATCTCCGTCGTCCCCTCTCTCTTACTGACTCAATCAATCACTAGTTTCCCTCTCTGCTACTCTCTCCTTGTTTATTTCTCTCTCTCTGTAGCCTCTTAATCTCAATCTCTCACTGTGTCATACCTTCCAGGATGCTGCACACAGCTTTGCGGGAATGCTGACCGACACTCTCCATCCTAATCTCGTCCTCTTTCTCTCTGGTAATCTCTCCCCATTGCTATCCTTCCCTCTCACTGTTCTTCCCTCTCTATATCTATCCCTGTCTTTCTCACTGTTACTCTCTCCATCTGGATGGAGGAGGACAAAGCGAGGCATATATAGAGGCAGCTTTACTCTGTATCTAACCCCACACTGTACCTTCCCTGGGAGTGTTTTCTAGAACAGAGAAGACAGAGATTTACGCAATAGCTAACTAATAGCTTGGCAGCATTTGATGGGACAGTGTAGACGGAGCTTTACTCTGTATCCCTGGAATTTAGAAGGGTAAGGGGTGATTGATCAATGTTTAAAGTGGTGGATGGGGTACCAATCAGGTGGAGTGCTTTGTCCTGGATGGTGTCGAGCCTCTGGACTGTTGTAGATGTTACACACATCCAGGCAAGTGGAGAGATACCATCACACACCTGACTTGTGTCTTGCAGTTGGTTGAAAGGCTTTGGGGAGTCAGGGGGCGAGTCACTTGTAGCCACAGTACTGATGTGATTACTTCAGCTCAGTTCCTGGTCAATGTCTCCCTAGGATGTTGATGCTGGGGGATTCAGCGATGGGATAATGCTTTGAATGCCATGGGGAGGTGGTTGGATTCTCTCTTGTTGCAGATGGTCATTGCCTGTCTGTGTGTGTTTTTCTGTGCTCTGGGACCAATTTCCTCATGGGGAGGACATAATGCTGCGTCATAATTGATTAGTTCACAAAAGGAATGCTGATGGAATGAATGGGACAGGGACAGAGTGGATACAACATTGGCTAAGGGACAGGACACAGAGAGTAGTGGTGAATGGTTGCTTCAGACTGGAGGGCGGTATCTTTGACTGACATAATCTTATACACTTCTATTCAATCTCCCCTCCATCTCCTTTGTTCTCAGGAGATCAAACCCAGCTTTTCCAACCTAACCTTGTAGCTAAAATCCCCCATCTCTGAAACCATTCTGGTAAATCTCTGCACCCGCTCAAGGAACCTCACATCCTTCCTAAAGTCTGGTGACCAGAACTGGACACAGTTCTCCAGTTGGGGCCGAAATAGAGCTTTATAAATGTTCAGCATAACCTCCCTGATTTTGTACTGACTGTATACAGTGTACATTGTGGTACAGTGGTATTCCCCAGGGGTTTGGATTAGGACCACTGATCTTTTTGATATATATTAATGACTTGGACTTGGGTTTACAGGGCATAACTTCAACATTGTGCCATCTGCAATGTAATAAACAGAGAAGGGAATAGTAGTAGTAAATCTCTGTCTTCTCTGTTTTATAAAACACTGTCAGGGCAGGTACAGTGTGGGGTTCAGGAGGATAGAGGCAGTCTGGTGAAATGGTCAGACACATGGCAGGTTAACTTCAATGCTGAGAAATGTAAAATGATGCATTTAGGAAGGAAGGCTGAGGAGAAGCGATATAAACTAAATAGTAAAATGTTAAAATGGGTGCTGGGACAGAGAGATCTGGAATCTGAAGAGATCGGCGTCAGTTTTTATATCTGAAAGATTCAATTTGGGGCTTCGAGTCTTGTCAGTTGAATTTAGCTTTACCCTGAAAAGTGTTAGCAAACGTGTTGGGAAATGTGTCAAAAGCTGTTTCCATTCAGACATTTCTGCATTGTGGAAGTGTGAGCTATCTTTGCAGAGACAGGAACTAGAGTTGTTTGAATGAACCTGCAGGTTTTAGTTGATGCAATAAGGTGAGAATTTGAATTGTGTCCCTTCCAGATACACAGAATTCAAGGTATTTGCAGAACACCACATGAAGTAGTTTACCAATGTCTGACATACTTCAAATACTTCAAACACATGGAAGAAGAGGCGAAGGGAACAATATACAAAACCTCAGTCAGTCAGACAACAGCAGTAGGAAAATGAATCTCTTTTTATGGGTTTTAATTTGAAGGCCTGAGCTGATGATTGAAAAAGCAGGATTTCAAATCCCACACAGGTTTGTTGTGAATTTGAATTCTATTTTTTCTATAAGAAAACATAAATCTGGAATTAAAAAACCTCCAGGATGGAATGATTCACTCCTGTCTACTAGTGCAAAGCCAGTGTGTGTCTCAGTTTTGCTGTATTTATTAACGATTTAAGATGATGTGGTAGAATGCAACATACCCAAGTTTACCAATGACACAAAAATAGGCAGCATTGTAAGCAGTGTAGCTGGAAGCATCAAATTACAAAGAGATATTAATATCTTAAATAAATGGGCAAAACTGTGGTAGTTAGATTTCAATGTCAGAAAATAAAGACTAGAACAGAGTACTTTATAAATGGTGTAAAGCTAGAAACACTGGAGGTTCAAAGAGACTTTGTGGAGGTCCATGTCCATTTGAGTGCAGTGTAGATTTACCAGAATGAAACCTGGACTCCAAGGGTTAAATTACGAGGTGATATTACACAAACTGGGGATTTATTGCCTGGAATTTAGGAGGATCATGGTGATTTGTTCAAATATGTTGAGATATTAAGGGGAACTGATGGGGTAGTTTGGGAGAAACTATTTCAGCAGCTTGGGAACATAGGAACAGGAGTAGGCCATTCAGCCCATCGAGCCTGCTCCGCCATTCAATACGATCATGGCTGATCATCCACTTCAATGCCTTTTTCCCAGACTGAGTTTCCACAGCCCACTGGAGTAGAGAATTCCAAAGATTCACAACCCTCTGAGCAAAGACATTTCTCCCCATCTCTGACCTAAGTGGCTTCCCCTTTATTTTGAAATTGTGTCCCCTGGTTCTAGAATCCCGAACCAAAGGAGACATCTCACCTGCATCTAACCTGTCTATCCCTTTAAGTATTTAGTATGTTTCAGTAAGATCACCCGGACGGCACAGTGGCGCAGTGGTTAGCACCGCAGCCTCACAGCTCCAGGGACCCGGGTTCGATTCCGGGTACTGCCTGTGTGGAGTTTGCAAGTTCTGCCTGTGTCTGCGTGGGTTTTCTCCGGGTGCTCCGGTTTCCTGCCAAAAGACTTGCAGGTTAATAGGTTAATCGGCCATTATAAATTGTCAGTAGTACAGGTAGGTGGTAGGGAAATATCGGGACAGGTGGGGATATTTGGTAGGAATATGGGATTAGTGTAGGATTAGTATAAATGGGTGTTTGATGTTCGGCACAGGGCCTGTTTTAGTGCTCTCTCTCTAATCTAATCACCTCTCATTCTTCTGAACTCCAATGAGTTTACGCCCAACATGTTCAACCATTCCTCAGAAGACAACCCCTTCATTCCAGGGATCAGCCGAGTGAACCTTCTCTGAACTGGTTCCAATGCATCCAGGCCTGACCATTTATCCACTTTGAAAGTTGCCAAACACCTTAATATTTCCCTCTCACTCTGTTTATCCCATCCAATATTTCACACTCCTCCTCTTTAACTACAATGTCTGCATAGTTCACCCTCTTTTATAAAGATGGAGACAAAGTATTCATTAAGAACCATGCCCACATCTCCCACCTCCACACACACATTCCCTTTTTGGTCCCTAATTCTCTATCCTTAATTATCCTCTTGCTCTTCATTTATTTATAAAACATCTTTGTGATTTTTTTGATGTAATGGTAATATTATTTTCCGGCCATTACTTTGCTCTCCTAATTTGATTTTTAATTTCACCCTTGTACTTTCTACACTCATCTCGGCCTCTGTGGTATTGAGCTCTCGGTATCCGAGATAAGCTTCACTCTTGTGCCTTATCGTACCCGGTTTGATCCTTGACATCCAAGGGGCTCTAGATTTGGGAGTACCACCCTGTTTGTCTTTGTGTGAACATATTTGATATCAACCCTCAGTAACTCTCACTGCTCTGACACTGATTGATCTTCAAGTAGCTGTTTCCAGTCCACTTTGCTAAAATCCCCCATCTCTGGATCCACCATCCCCTCTGCTCCCTACAATGGACTCTCACACCCTTCTGAAAGTGTGGTCACCAGAATTGGATGCAATATTCTGGTCGTGGCCTAACCAGAGGTTTATAAACATTCAGCATAACCTTCATGCTTTTGTATTCAAAATCTCTATTTATGAAGCCCAAGATCCCATATGCTTTGCTGACTACTTTCTCAATATGTCCTGCCACCTTCAAAGATGTATGTACATGTATCCCCAGGTCTCTCTGTCCCTGCACACTCCCTAGAACTGGGCCATTAAGTCTATATTCCCTCTCCCTATCCCTTCTGCCCATCTCACATTTCCCTGTATTAAATTCCTTCTGCCACTTGTCTGCCCATCCCACTCACCTATCTATGTCCTGTTGTAGTCGATTGGTGTCACCCTCACTGTTTGCATCTCCTCCAAGTTCGTTAACAGCAAATATTAATATTTTACAAGAAGTACTGACTTTTGGGGAACACTGCTGTCTACCATCTTCCAGTCTGAAATACAACCATTTACCACAACTGGCTGTTTTCTGTCCTTTCACCAATTTTTGATCCAAGCTGACACTGGCCCTCCTATCCCATGAGCCTCAGTTTTGTTAACCAGAATTTTATGTGCTACTTTGTCAAACGCTTTCTTCAAATCCATATAAAATCCATTGCATTCCCTTCATCAACCTTCTCTGTTACTTCATCAAATTCTTGCTGGCTTTCCCTAATTAACTCAAACCTCTCCAGGTGCCTGTTGATTTTTTTTCTCTTTCAATGATTTCTCCAATTGTCCTTTTGAAAGCTACTATTGAATCTGTCTCCACCACTATCAGACATTGCATTTCAAATCTGAAGCACTTGTGTGGAAAAAAAATCCTTTTCCTCATGTCGTCAATGTTTGTTTTTGCCGATCACCTTCAATCTGTGCTCTCTGGTTATCAATCCTTCAGCCATTGGAAACACTTTCTCTTTATTTCCTCCATCTAAAGCTTTCATGATTTTATACACCTCGATCAAACCTCCTTTTAATCTTCTCTGCTCTAAGGAGAACAAGCCCAGTTTCTCCAGTCTATCAGTGTAACTGTAATGATCTCATCCAGGAACCGTTCTAGTAAATCTCTTCTGTACATTCACCAAAGCCTCCATGTCTTTCCTAAAGTGTGGTTCCAGAATTAGACACAATACTGCAGCTGAGGACAAACTATTATTTTATAAATGTTTAGCATCACTTCCTGACTTTTACACTCTATACCTGTTTATAAAGCTCAGGATCCCATCGGCTTTATTAACCCATCAACAAAGGGGGAAAGTGGACCAGAACAATTGATCAGTTCCCTTAGACATGAATCCGTGAGTCGTTCCAAGGCTGGCGGGAGGGTTTAGAGAGAACCCCAAACTGGTCATTTTTTGAAGCAGAAAACCATCAATGCATTGGCAGGGATATTAATAAAGCCCTTCGGAAGACAGGAGGAGGCCATTCGTCCCCTCGAGACTGTCCTGCCCATTCATTCAGGTCATGGCTGATTTGCTCCTTATCCACATAGAGCTGTCTCGGCTCCGTAAACATTAATACCCTTTCCGAACAAATCTCTACTGACAATCAGGAATTAATGTCACTGCCTGTTAATACTGGGGAATTCCTTCCCTAAACCTCTCCGTCTCTCTATCTCTCATTCCTGCTTGAAGACGTTCCTTAAAACTAACCTCTTTGACCAAACATATGGGCATCACACTTAATCTCAACTTCTGTGGGTTTGGTGTCAGATTTGTTTCATAATGCACCCTGTGCAGTGTCTTTGGGATTTTTTATTCCTCACCTTCTCCTTCACTCCGTCTCTCTCTCTCTCTCTCTCTCCCCCCTTCACCCCCCCATCTCTCCCTCTCACTCTCTCTTCATCCCCTCACCCCCCTCTCTCTTTTTCTCCCCCTCACCCCCGTCTCTCCCTCTTTCTCCCTCTTTGTCCCCCCCAACCCCCTCTCTCTCTCTTTCTCCCCCTCACCCCCTCTTTCCCTCTCTCTCTCTTTATACCCCCTGCCACTCTATCTCTCTCTCTCTTTCTCCCCCTCACCCCCTGTCTCTCTCTCTATCTCTTTGAAAAATTCAGCGATGGGATAATGCTTTGAATGCCAAGGGGAGGTGGTTGGATTCTCTCTTGTTGCAGATGGTCATTGCCTGGCACTTGTGTGACGTGAATGTTACTTCCCACTGGTCGGCCCAAGCCTGAATGTTGTCCGGGTCTTGGTGCATGTGGCTCTGGATTGCTTCATTATCTGAGGCAAAATACTGTGGATGCTGGAAATCTGGAAAGCATCGAGCTGAATCACTAACTCTGTTTCTCTCTCCACAGATGCTGCCTGACCTGCTCAGTATTTAAAGCACTTTCTGCTGGGATCTCAGCTGAAGATGGCTGGGCTGAGGACACTACCCTGATGCACTCCTGCAGTGAAGGCCTGGGACTGAGATGATTGACTTCCAACAACCAAAACCATCTTCCTTTGTGCTCGGTATGATTCCAACCAGTGGAGAGATTTCCCCCGATTCCCACTGACATGAGTTTTACTCGGGCTCCTCGATGTCACACTCGGTCAAACGCTGCCTTGATGTTAAGGTCAGTCTCTCTTCCCAGTAGCAGACAGGAGTGAATTGTTCCCTTTGACCTGTTGAACACTGAACAAGCTGTGTTTCTTCACAGCCTGATACAGGACTGTACACGGCCGATTAATGTAGCCCATCAAACACTCCCAGAGCAGGTTCAGCTCAGCTAAGGAACAGAGTATAGTTCCTTCAACATTCTCTCTCTGTCTCTCCCTCCTGCTATCTCTGACATTAGGAGAGAGACAGAGGGAGAGAGGGTTAGATATGAAGGCAGAGAGAGGGCTGTAGAGAGGGACAAATTTGGAGAGAGAGAGGTTGTTGAGGTGGATGAAAAGGATAATGTAAGATATATTAATTTGATGTAATCCTTCACTGCTGTGGACACAAACATATTAGAGATAGATATGGAGAGAAATAAACATCGGGAGAGGGGGAAATGTAGATGAAGTTGGGGCCCAGGCGGATAATTTTGATGATCCAGAAGGAATAGCCTCCATTTTAAACATCCAGCAAGCTATTCCACTGTGGGAGCCATCACACCCAAACAGACATCGACACACACACACACACACAGAAATACCCACACAATGATATTGGTTGTGCAAATTTCATGCTGGCTTATTGGTTAATTTTTAAATCTGTGATTGATAGATTCTTGTTAACCAAAGGTATTAAGAGAGAAGGGGCAAAGGCAGGATATATGGTGTAAGTTACATCACAGATCAGCCAAGATCTCATTTGATGCCGGAACAGGGCTGTGTGGTTGAATTGCATCTTCCTCTTCCAATATCCCCTGTGAAGTATCCTTCTATCTCTTTTAGTCACCCTGTCAGTCCATGTCTCTCTGTTTCTCTTTTTCTGTCTCTCTCTCTGTCTGTCTCTATCAGACAGTGCAGAGTGAGATTCACTCTGTATCCACCCCATGATGTTCCTGCCCTGGGAGTGTGTGATGGGACAGTGTTGAGGGAAATTTACTCTGTGTCAAACCCAACATTGTGCTTGACTTGGGAATATTTAATGGGACAGTGTAGCTGGAGATTTACTGTGTATCCCTGGAATTTTGAAGGCTCAGGTGTGATTTGATGATTGTTTTCAAGAAAATAAGGTAAACTGATAGGGTAGACAGAGAGTAACAATTCTCACTGGCTGCAGAGTCTAGAACATGGGGGCATAGTCTAAAAATATAAACCTAGTCTAAAAACATTTCAGGAGTGAAATGAAGAAACACTTCAACACACCAGGTGTGGTATCAGTTTGGAACTCTCTTCCACAATCAGCAATTGATGCTGAGACACTTGTTAATTTTTAAATCTGAGTTTGATAGATTTTTGTTAACCAAAGGTATTAAGGGGCAAAGATAGGTACATGGAGTTAGATCACACATCAGCCATGAGCTCATTGAATGACAGAACAGGGTTGAGGGGCTAAATGGCCTCCTCCTCTTCCTCTGTCCTACGACAAATATCCTGCGATCACTCTCTGTGTCTTGGTCTCTGTCTCCCTCTTTGTCTCTCTTTCTGTCTGTCTTTATGTCTCTCTCTCTCTCCTCTCATCTGTGGAAATCCACACACATCAGTCAGCCATTTTAGGTTCATTTTCAGTGGCCATTTTATGTTACCACAACACTGGGACAATTATCGCTGTCTATCCCAAACCATCTCTCTTTGCAATCTATTTGTGTTCTCCTCACAGCTTATTGTCCCACCTAACCTAGTATCTCTCTCCTTTGCTCCGTCTCACTCACACACTCTCCCCCATCTCTCTCCCCCGCCATTTGTCTCCCCCACCCCCTGCAATCTCTCTTTAAGTGTCCTGTTATCACATCCTTTATTATAGATTCGAGCATTTTCCCTATGACTGATGTTAGATGAACAGGTCTTTAGTTCCCCATTTTCTCTCTCCTTCCTTTTGTAAATAGTGGGGTTACATTTGCTACCTTCTAATCTGCCTCTCTCACTCTGCCTCTCTCACACTGCCTCTGTCCCTCGCTATCTGTCTTTCCCCCCTCTCTTTATCGCTCTATCTCTCCCTCTCTCTCTCTACCTCTGTCCATGTCTCAATTTGTGCCTCCCTCACACCATCTCTCCCTCTCTCTCTGTCTCTCTCGAGCTCACTGTCTGCCTCTCTATTTCTGCCTCTCTGTGTCTCCTTCTCTCTCTGTGCCTCTCTCACTCTCTATCTGTCTCTCCCCCAGCTCTCTCACTCTCTTTCTCAACCTCTGTCCATGTCTCAATTTGTGCCTCCCTCACACCATCGCTCCCTCTCTCTCTGTCTCTCTCTATCTCTCTCTCTCTGCCTCTCTCTCTCTCTCTGCCTCTCTCTCTCTCTGCCTCTCCCTCTCTATGTCTCCCTCTCTCTCTCTCGCTGCCTCTGTCCACGTCTCAGTTTGTGTCTCCCCCACACCATCTCTCCCTCCGTCTCTCCCTCCCTCTCTCCCTCCCTCTCTCTCTCCCTCTCTTTCTCCCTCTCTCCCTCCATCTCTGTCTCTGTCTCAGAGTAACAGCTCAGATGATTAACCTCTTTATCCATGTGTTATGAACACGGGACTTTGTCTCTCTCCCATTTTCTAGGATGTTGCCAAGACTGGAGAATTGTAGCTATGAGGATAGGCAGGGGTTGTTGTGCTTGGAACAGAGAAGGCTGAGGGGAGATCTGATTGAAATGTACAAAATTGAGGGTCCTGGATGGAGTGGAGGTGAAGGGCAGAGAACCATAGCAGAAAGGTCAGTGACGAGGGGGCATAGATTTAAAGTGATTGGTCGAAAAATTAGAGGGGAGTTGAGGAAAATCTTTTTCACCCAGAGGGTCGCGATGATCTGGAACTCACTGCCTGAAAGGGTAGTTGAGGCAGAGACCCTCAAGTCATTCAGAAGGAGTCTGGATCGGCACCTCAAGTGCGCTAAGCTGCAGTGCTCGGACCAAATGTTGGAAGGTGGGATTAGAATAGGTTGATCGTTTTTCAGCTGGCACAGAGAGGATGGGCCAAGTGGCCGCTTTCTGTGCCTTAAAATTTCTATGTTGCCCTCGCCAACTCTATTTTTCCCTCTGTTACTCTCTGAATTCCAGTCTCTCCCTCTCTGTTACCCTCTGAATTCCAGTCTCTCCCTCTCTGTTACTCTCTGAATTCCAGTCTCTCTCTCTCTGTTACCCTCTGAATCCCAGTTTCTCCCTCTCTGTTACCCTCTGCATTCCAGTCTCTCCCTCTCTGTTACCCTCTGAATTCCAGTTTCTCCCTCTCTGTTACCCTCTGAATCCCAGTTTCTCCCTCTCTGTTACCCTCTGAATCCCAGTCTCTCCCTCTCCGTTACCCTCTGAATCCCAGTCTCTCCCCCTCTGTTACTCTCTGAATCCCAGTCTCTCCCTCTCTGTTACCCTGTGAATCCCAGACTCTCCCTCTCTGTTACCGTCTGAATCCCAGTCTCTCCCTCTCTGTTTCCCTCTGAATCCCAGACTCTCCCTTTCTGTTACCATCTGAATCCCAGTCTCTCCCCCTCTGTTACCCTCTGAATCCCAGTCTCTCCCTCTCTGTTTCCCTATGAATTGCAGTCTCTCCCTCTCTGTTACCCTCTGAATTCAATCTCTCTCCTTCTCTCTCTGTCTCTCACTCTGTCCCTCCATCTGTCTTTCCCTCTCTGTCTCTCCCCTTCTATCTCTGTCTCTCTCTCTCTGTCTCTCCATCTGCCTTTCCCTCCCTGACTCTCCCTCTCTCTCCGTCTGTCTCTGTCTCTACCTCTCTCTCTGTCCCTCCATCTGTCAAAGAACAAAGAACAATACAGCACAGGAACAGGCCATTCGGCCCTCCAGGCCTGCGCCGATCTTGATGCCTGCCGAAACTAAAACCTTCTGCACTTCAGGGGTCCGTATCCCTCTATTCCCATCCTATTCATGTATTTGTCAAGATGTCTCTTAAACCTCTCCATGGTACCTGCTTCCACCACCTCCCCTGGCAACAGGTTTCAGGCACTCACCACCCTCTGTCTCAGGAACTTGCCTCGCACATCCCCTCGAAACTTTGCCCCTCTCACCTTAAACCTCTGTCCCCTCGTAACTGACTCTTCCACCCTGGGAAAAAGCTTCTGACTATCCACTCTGTCCATGCCACTCATAACTTTGTAAACCTCTATCATGTCGCCCCTCCACCTCCGTCGTTCCAGTGAAAACAATCCGAGTTTATCCAAACTCTCCTCATAGCTAATGCTCTCCAGACCAGGCAACATCCTGGTAAACCTCCTCTGTACCCTCTCCAAAGCCTCCACGTCCTTCTGGTAGTGTGGTGACCAGAATTACACGCAATATTCTAAGTGTGGCCTATCTAAAGTTCAGTACAGCTGCAGCATGACTTGCCTATTTTTATACTCAATGCCCCGACCGATGAAGGCAAGCATGCCGTATGCCTTCTTGACTACCTTATCCACCTGCGTTGCCACTTTCAGTGACCTGTGGACCTGCACACCCAGATCTCTCTGCCTGTCAATACTCCAACGGGTTCTGCCATTTACTGTATACCTGCCACCTGCATTAGACCTTCCAAAATGCATTACCTCACATTTGTCCGAATTAAACTCCATCTGCCATTTCTACGTCCAAGTCTCCAATCGATCTATATCCTGCTGTATCCTCTGACAATCTTCATCACTATCCGCAACTCCACCAACCTTTGTGTCATCCGCAAACTGACTAATCAGACCAGCTACATTTTCCTCCAAATCATTTATATATACTACAAACAGCAAAGGTCCCAGCACTGATCCCTGCGGAACACCACTAGTCACATCCCTCCATTCAAAAAAACACCCTTCCAATGCTACCCTCTGTCTTCTATGACTGAGCCAGTTCTGTATCCATCTTGCAGCCAGTTCTGGATCCATTTTGTCTTTCCCTCTCGTGTCACTCCCTCTCTCTACTTCTATCTCTGTCTCTCTCTCTGTCACTCCATCTGTCTTTCCCTCCCTGTCACTCCATCTCTTTCCTTCCATCTCTGTTTCTTTCTCTGTCTCTCCATCTCTATTGCCCTCTCTGTCTCTCCCTCTCTCTCCTTCTAGCTCTGTCTTTCTCTCTCTCTCCATCTGTCTTTCCCTCTCGGTCTCTCCCTCTCTCTACTTCTCTCTCTCTCTGTCTCTCACTCTGTCCCTCCATCTGTCTTTCCCTCTCTGCAACACCCTCTCTCTCCTTCTCTCTCTGTCTCTCTCACTGTCCCTCCATCTGTTTTTCCCTCCATGTCACTATTTCTCTTTCCTTCTATCGCTGTCTCTCTCTCTCCATCTGTCTTTCCCTCCCTGTCACTCCCTCTCTCTCCTTCTATCTCTGTCTCTCTCACTATCCCTCCATCTGTCCTTCCCTCCCTGTCATTCCATCTCTCTCCTTCTCTCTCTGTCTCTCTCTCTCTGGCCCTCCATCTGTCTTTCCCTCCCTGACACTCCCTCTCTCTCCTTCTGTCTTTCTCTTTCTCTCCATCCCTCCATCTGTCTTTCCCTCCCTGACACTCCCTCTCTCTCCTTCAATCTCTGTCTCTCTCTCTGTCCCTTCATTTATCTTTCCCTCTCTTTCACTACCACTCTCTCCTTCTATCTTTGTCTTTCTCTCTCTATCCCTCCATCTGTCCTTCCCTCCCTGTCACTCCATCTCTCTCCTTCCATCTCTGTTTCTTTCTCTGTCTCTCCATCTCTATTGCCCTCTCTGTCTCTCCCTCTCTCTCCTTCTAGCTCTGTCTTTCTCTCTCTCTCCATCTGTCTTTCCCTCTCGGTCTCTCCCTCTCTCTACTTCTCTCTCTCTCTGTCTCTCACTCTGTCCCTCCATCTGTCTTTCCCTCTCTGCAACACCCTCTCTCTCCTTCTCTCTCTGTCTCTCTCTCTGTCCCTCCATCTGTTTTTCCCTCCATGTCACTATTTCTCTTTCCTTCTATCGCTGTCTCTCTCTCTCCATCTGTCTTTCCCTCCCTGTCACTCCCTCTCTCTCCTTCTATCTCTGTCTCTCTCACTATCCCTCCATCTGTCCTTCCCTCCCTGTCATTCCATCTCTCTCCTTCTCTCTCTGTCTCTCTCTCTCTGGCCCTCCATCTGTCTTTCCCTCCCTGACACTCCCTCTCTCTCCTTCTGTCTTTCTCTTTCTCTCCATCCCTCCATTTGTCTTTCCCTCCCTGACACTCCCTCTCTCTCCTTCAATCTCTGTCTCTCTCTCTGTCCCTCCATTTGTCTTTCCCTCTCTTTCACTACCACTCTCTCCTTCTATCTTTGTCTTCCTCTCTCTATCCCTCCATCTGTCCTTCCCTCCCTGTCACTCCATCTCTCTCCTTCCATCTCTGACTCTCTCTCTCTGGCTCACCATCTGTCTTTCCCTCTCTGTCTCTCCATCTCTCTCCTTCTCTCTCTCTCTGTCTCTCCATCTGTCTCCACCCCCCGTCACTCCCTCTCTCTCCTTCTATCTCCGTCTCTGCCTCTCTCTGTGTCCCTCCATCTGTCCTTCCCTTTCTGTCTCTCCCTCTCTCTCCTTCTTACTCTGTCTCTGCCTCTCTCTCTCTCTCGCTCTCTCTCTCTCCAATTGCCTTTCCCTCTCTGTCTCTCCCTCTCTCTCCTTCTCTTCCTGACACTCCCTCTCTCTCCTTCTCTCTCTGTCTCTCTCTCTCTGTCCCTCCATCTATCCTTCCCTCCCTGTCACACCATCTCTCTCCTTCTATCTCTGTCTCTCTCTCTCTCTCCTTCCATCTCTGCCTCTCTCTCTCTGTCTCTCCATCTGGCTTTCCCTCTCTGTCTCTCCCTCTCGGTCCTTCTATCTCTGTCTCTCTCTCTCTTTATCCCTCCATCTGTCCTTCCCTCCCTGTCACTCCATCTCTCTCCCTGTCTCTCTCTCTCTGTCCCTCCATCTGTCATTCCCTCCCTAACACTCCCTCTCTCTCCTTCCATCTTCCCCTGTCTCTCTCCGTCTCTCCGTCTGTCTTTCCCTCTCTGTCTCTCCCTCTCTCTCCTTCGATCTCCGTCTCTCTCTCTCTGTCTCTCCGTCTGTCTTTCCCTCCCTGTCACTCCCACTCTCTCCTTCCATCTCTGTCTCTCTGTTCCTCCATCTGTCTTTCCCTCTCTGTCTTTACCTCTCTCTCCTATCTCTGTCTCTCTCTCTGTTTCCATTTTAAATATTCAGCAAGCTATTCCACTGTGGGAGTCATCACACCCTCATGATATTGTTTGTGGAAATTTCATGCTGGCTTATTGGTTAATTTTTAAACCTGTGATCGATAGATTCTTGTTAACCAAAGGTATTAAGAGATAAGGGGCAAAGGCAGGATCTGTGGTGTAAGATAGATCACAGATCAGCCATGATCTCATTCAATGCAGGAACAGAGTTGTGGAGTTAAATTGCATCCTCCTCTTCCAATAACCCCTGTTAAATATCCTTCTTTCTCTGTCAGTCACCCTGTTAGTCGATGTCTCTCTGTTTCTCTTTTTCTCTCTCTCTCTCTATCTCTGTGTTTCGGACAGTGTCTAGTGAGATTCACTCTGTATCCACCCCATGATGTTCCTGCCCTCGGAGTGTGTGATGTGACAGCGCAGAAGGAAATTTACTCTGTCAAACCCAACATTGTGCTTGGCTTGGAAATGTTTAATGGGACAGTGTAGCTGGAGCTTCACTGTGTATCCCTGGTATTTAGAAGGTTATGGGGTGATTTGATGAAGGTATAACAAAATAATAAGGGAAACTGATAGGGTGGACTGAGAGTAAATATTCCCACTGGCTGCGGAGTCAGGAATTTGGGGCATAGTCTGAAAATATAAACAGTGGCCACTTTGACTTCATCCCATCGTGTCGTATGTACATTCTCACATATAGCAAGTATAGCAGCACATATATAACAGGATAGCAGGTATAACTGTAGTCATAGTATTCAGCTGAAAATTGATCAGTTACATTGTTATTTCAGTCCATATTTACAGTACACACGGTACCTTACTGTTGTAATCAAGTCATATAGTGTCTATTCATCCCACTGGGGCAAAATGTCACTGGCTCAACATTCTCACCAAATACTAAAGCATTCCACAATGCAAGACTCTCAAATTCAGCCCAAGTTTACTTTTCTGAGTCTCGCTGGTCTGTTCTGATTCTCTGAGGGATTACTGATGCTTATCCTCCACATGAGCAGTCGTCCTAATCCCGTGTGCCTGTCCTGCTCCCAAACCCGGCATCCGCTTACATTAAGGCAAGTGATACAGGAGCGTCTCAGTGACTGAGGCAGGTGAGTCTTGAGGCTGAGCCGGGCACAATGAGTGACCCGGGTTAATCCGACACTCCAGGGAATGTTTAAACTGAACTGTACTCTGTATCTAACCCGTGCTGTACCTTCTCTGAGATTGTTCGATGGGGCAGTGCAGACAAGGAGACTCTGATAGGGTAGAGAGAGAATAACTATTCCCACTGCCTGCGGAGTCAGGAACTTGTGGGCCGAGTCTAAAAATCTAAACGTAGTCTCAAAACCTTTCAGGAGTGAAATGAAGAAACACTTCAACACACCAGGTGTGGTATGAGTTTGAAACTCTCTTCCACAATCAGCAATTGATGCTGAGACACTTGTTAATTTTTAAATCTGAGTTTGATAGATTTTTGTTAACCAAAGGTATTAAGGGGCAAAGATAGGTACATGGAGTTAGATCACACATCAGCCATGAGCTCATTGAATGACAGAACAGGGTTGAGGGGCCAAATGGCCTCCTCCTCTTCCTCTGTCCTGCGACAAATATCCTGCTATCACTCTCTGTGTCTTGGTCCCTGTCTCCCTCTTTGTCTCCATTTCTGTCTGTCTGTCTGTCTCTCTCTCTCTCCTCTCATCTGTGGAAATCCACACACAACAGTCAGCCATTTTAGGTTCATTTTCAGTGGCCATTTTATGTCACCACAACACGAGGACATTTATCGCTGTCTGTCCCAAACCATCTCTCTTTGTAGTCTATTTGCGTTCTCCTCACAGCTTATTGTCCCACCTAACCTAGTATCTCTCTCCTTTGCTCCGTCTCATTCACACACTCTCCCCCATCTCTCTCCCCCCCATTTCTCTCTCCCCCATTTCTCTCTCCCCCCCACCCCCTGCAATCTCTCTTTAAGTGTCCTGTTATCACATCCTTTATTATAGATTCGAACATTTCCCCTATGACTGATGTTAGACGAACAGGTCTTTACTTCCCCATTTTCTCTCTCCTTCCTTTTGTAAATAGTGGGGTTACATTTGCTACCTTCTAATCTGCCTCTCTCACACATCCTCTCTCACACTGCCTCTGTCCCTCGCTATCTGTCTTACCCCCCTCTCTCTCTCGCTATCTCTCCCTCTCTGTCTTTTTCTCTCTCTCGCTCTATCGCTCCCTCTCTCTCTCTATCTCTGTCCACGTCTCAATTTGTGCCTCCCTCACACCATCTCACCCTCTCTCTCTGTCTCTCTCGAGCTCTCTGTCTGCCTCTCTGTGTCTCCTTCTCTCTCTGTGCCTCTCTCACTCTCTATCAGTCTCTCCCCCAGCTCTCTCTCTCTGTCTCTCCCTCTCTCTCTTTCTCAACCTCTGTCCATGTCTCAATTTGTGCCTCCCTCACACCATCGCTCCCTCTCTCTCTGTCTCTCTCTATCTCTCTCTCTGCCTCTCTTTTTCTGGAACACAAATAAATGTAAAGTATCTCCTACAAGCTGTTTTGTCCTCCCTCTTTCACTATCTTTCTCTGTCACTGCCCTATCTCTCTCTCTCTGTCTCTCTCAGGACTGGGCAGACACTGGGGATTGTTACTGAAGTTCCTTTGGTCGTTTTTACTGACATATGTGTGGTTTGTAAAATCTGTCTGTCTGTGTGTCTGTGTGTGTGTCTCTGTGTGTCCCTTTATGTATGTGTCTGTGTGTGTCTGGATGTGTGTGTGTCTGTGTGTCCCTTTATGTATGTGTCTGTGTGTGTCTGGATGTGTGTGTGTCTGTGTGTCCCTTTATGTATGTGTCTGTGTGTGTCTGGATGTGTGTGTGTCTGTGTGTCCCTTTATGTATGTGTCTGTGTGTGTCTGGATGTGTGTGTGTCTGTGTGTCCCTTTATGTATGTGTCTGTGTGTGTCTGGATGTGTGTGTGTCTGTGTGTCCCTTTATGTATGTGTCTGTGTGTGTCTGGATGTGTGTGTCTCTGTGTGTCCCTTTATGTATGTGTCTGTGTGTGTCTGGATGTGTGTGTCTCTGTGTGTCCCTTTATGTATGTGTCTGTGTGTGTCTGGATGTGTGTGTGTCTGTGTGTCCCTTTATGTATGTGTCTGTGTGTGTCTGGATGTGTGTGTGTCTGTGTGTCCCTTTATGTATGTGTCTGTGTGTGTCTGGATGTGTGTGTGTGAGAGAGAGAGAGAGAATATCAGGGTCACCTCGCTCCATCTCTATCTCTCCTTCTCTCTCTGTTTCTCCTTCTCTCTCTATCTCTCCCTCTCTCAATCCACCTCTCTCATAGAAACATAGAAAATAGGATCAGGAGCAGGCCATTCGGCCCTTTGGGCCTGCTCCATCATTCAATAAAGATCATGACCGATGGTCTAATTCAGTACCCTGTTCCCACTTTCTCCCCATACCCCTTGATCCCTTTGACATTAAGAAATATATCTCTCTCCTCCATGAATATATTTAATGACTTGGCCTCCACTGCCTTCTGCGGTAGAGAATTCCACAGGTTCACCACCCTCTACCCCATCCATCTCTCCCCCACTATCTCCGTCTCCACCCTCTATCTCCCTCTCCCCCCGATATCTCCCTCTCCCCCCGATATCTCCCTCTCCCCCCGATATCTGCCTCTCCCCCCGATATCTCCGTCTCCACCCTCTATCTCCCTCTCCCCCTCTATCTCCCAATCCCCCTCTATCTCCCGCTCTCTCTCCCTCTCCCGCTCTGTCTCCCTCTCCCCCCCTCTATCTCCGTCTCCCCCCCTCTATCTCCGTCTGCCCCTCTATCTCCCTCTCCCCCGCTCACACATCCCCTCTCTCACTCTTCCCCTCTCTCACTCTCCCCCTCTATCTGTCTCTCCCCCTCTATCTGTCTCTCCCCCTCTATCTGTCTCTCCCCCTCTATCTCACTCTCCCCCTCTATCTCACTCTCCCCCTCTTTCTCACTCTCTCCCTCTATCTGTCTCTCCCCCCTCTATCTCACACGCCCCCTCTATCTCACACGCCCCCTCTATCTCACACGCCCCCTCTATCTCACACACCCCCTCTATCTCACACACCCCCTCTATCTCACACACCCCCTCTATCTTATACACCCCCTCCATCTCATACACCCCCTCCATCTCATACACCCCCTCTATCTCACACACCCCCTCTATCTCACACACCCCCTCTATCTCACACACCCCCTCTATCTCACACACCCCCTCTATCTCACACACCCCCTCTATCTCACACACCCCCTCTATCTCACACACCCCCTCTATCTCACTCTTCCCGTCTATCTCACACACACCCTCTATCTCACACACCCCCTCTATCACACACACCCCCTCTATCTCACACACCCCCTCTATCTCACACACCCCCTCTATCTCACACACCCCCTCTATCTCACACACCCCCTCTATCTCACACACCCCCTCTATCTCACACACCCCCTCTATCTCACACACCCCCTCTATCTCACACACCCCCTCTATCTCACTCTCCCCCTCTATCTCACTCTCCCCCTCTATCTCACTCTCCCCCTCTAGCTGCATCTCCCCCTCTATCTCCCTCTCCCCCTCTCGCTCCATCTCCCCCTCGATCTCACTCTCTCACCTCGATCTCACCCCCCCTCTATCTCACACACCCCCTCTATCTCACTCTCCCCCTCTATCTCACTCTCCCCCTCTATCTCATTCTCCCCCTCTATCTCATTCTCCCCCTCTATCTCATTCTCCCCCTCTATCTCATTCTCCCCCTCTATCTCATTCTCCCCCTCTATCTCATTCTCCCCCTCTATCTCATTCTCCCCCTCTATCTCATTCTCCCCCCTCTATCTCACTCTCTCACCTCTATCTCACTCTCCCCCTCTATCTGTCTCACCCCTCTTTCTCCCTCTGCCCCTCACACTCCCTCTCTCTCTCTCTCTCCCCCCTCTCTCTCTCTCCACGTCTATCTCTCTCCCCCCTCGATCTCTCTATACCCCCTCTATCTCTCTATATCCCCTCTATCTCTCTATACCCCCTCTATCTCTCTCGCCATCTCTCTCTCACGTTGTCTTTCGCTATCATTGTCTCTGTCTCTCTCTCTCTTTCACTGTCGCTCCCTCTCTCTCTGTTTCTCTCTCTGTGTCTCTATCTCTCTCTCCCCCTCTATCTCTCTCTCCCCCCTCTATCTCTCTCTCCCCATCTCTCTCTCTCGTTGTCTTTCGCTATCATTGTCTCTGTCTATCTCTCTCTCACTGCCGCTCCCTCTCTCTCTGTTTCTCTGTCTGTGTCTCTATCTCTCTCTTTCTGTCTGTCTCTCTCTCTTTCTGTCTGTCTGTCTCTCTCTCTGTTACTCTCTCTCTCTCTGTGCCTCTGTCCATGACTGCATTGTGTCTCTCTCACACACTCGCTGCCTTTACCTCACTCTGTACCTCTGTCTCTCTCACTGTCCCTCCATCTGTCTTTCCCTCTCACTCACTCCCTCTCTCCTTCTCTCTGTCTCTCCCTCTCTCTCCTTCTCTCTCTCTGTCCCTCCATCTGTCATTCCCTCCCTGTCACCGTCTCTCTCTAATTCTATCTCTCTCTCTCCCTCTCTTTCTCTGCCTCTGTCCATAACTCTGTCTGTGTCTCTATGACACCATCTCTCCCTTCCTCCCTCACTCCCAGGATAGCAATGGTTTCAAACATTTTTCCTTCTTTCTTTAACCCTCCCTCTCTGTCCCACTGTCTCCTTCTTTCTCTGTCTCCCTCTGTCCCTCCATCTGTCTTTCCCTCTCTGTCACTCCCTCTCTCTCCTTCTATCTCTGAATCTCCATCTGTCTTTCCCTCTCTCGTCTATCTCTCTCTGTCTCTCCATCTGTCTTTCCCTCCCTGTCACTCGCTCTCTCTCCGTCCATCTCTGTCTCTCCATCTCTCTTTCGATCTATGTCGCTCCCACTCTTTCCTTCTCTCTCTTTCTCTCTCTCTCTCCATCAGTCTCCCCCGGATCACTCCCTCTATCTCTTTCTATCTCTGCCACTCTCTCTCTATCCCTCCATCTGTCCTTCCCTCCCTGTCACTCCATCTCTCTCCTCTCTCTGTCTCTCACTCTGTCCCTCCATCTGTCTTTCCCTCTCTGTCACTCCCTCTCTCTCCTTCTATCTCTCTCTCTCGTTCTATCCCTCCATCTATCCTTCCCTCCCTGTCACTCCATCTCTCTCCTTCTCTCTTTGTCTCTATCTCTGTCTCTCCATCTGTCTTTCCCTCCTTGTCGCTCCCTCTCTCTCCTTCTCTCTCTGTCTCTCTCTCTCTGTCTCTTCATCTGCCTTCCCCACCCCCTGACACTCCCTCTCTCTCCTTCTATCTCTGTCTCTGCCTCTCTCTCTGTCTCTCTCTCTGTCCCTCCATCTGTCTTTCCCTCTCTGTCACTCACACTCTCTCCTTCTTTCTCTGTCTCTCTCTCTCTCTCCCTATCCATCCATCTGTCCTTCCCTACCTGTCACTCCCTCTCTCTCGCTCTCTGTCCCCCCATCTGTCTTTCTCTCCCTGACACTCTCCCTCTCTCTCCTTCTATCTCTGTCTATGCCTCTCTCTCTGTCCCTCCATCAGTCTTTCCCTCTCTGTCACTCCATCTCTCTTCTTCTCTCTCTGTCCCTCACTCTGTCCCTCCATCTGTCCTTCCCTCTCTCTCCTTCTATCTCTGTCTCTCTCTCTCTGTCTCTCTGTCTGTCCCTCCATCTGTCCTGCCCTCCCTGTCCTTCTATCTCTGTCTCTCTCTCTCAGTCTCTCTCTCTGTTCCTCCATTTGTCTTTCCCTCTCTGTCTCTGTCCTTCTATCTGCTTCACTCTGTCTCTCTCTCTGTCCCTCCATCAGTCTTTCCCTGTCTGTTTCTCCATTTCTCTCCTTCTATCTCTGTCTCTCTGTCTGTCCCTCCATCTGTCCTGCCCTCCCTGTCCTTCTATCTCTGTCTCTCTCTCTCTGTCTCTCTCTCTGTTCCTCCATTTGTCTTTCCCTCTCTGATTCTGTCCTTCTATCTGCTTCATTCTGTCTCTCTCTCTGTCCCTCCATCAGTCTTTCCCTGTCTGTTTCTCCATTTCTCTCCTTCTACATCTGTCTCTCTCTCTGTCCCTCCATTTGTCTTTCCCTCTCTGTCTCTGTTCTTCTATCTCTGTCTCTGCTTCTCTCTGTCTCTCTCTCTCTGTCCCTCCATCAGTCTTTCCCTCTCTGTTTCTCCATTTCTCTCCTTCTATCTCTGTCTCTCTCTCTGTCCCTCCATCTGTCTTTCCCTCTCTGTCACTCCCTTTCTCCTACTCTCTGTCTCTCCCCCTTTCTCTGTCTCTCTCTCTGTCCCTCCATCTGTCTTTCCCTCTATCTCTCCCTCTCTCTCCTTCTATCTCTGTCTCTCTCTCTATCCCTCCATCTGTCCTTCCCTCCCTGTCACTCCATCTCTCTCCTTATATCTCTGTCTCTCTCTCTGTCCCTCCATCTGTCTTTCCCTCTCTGTCACTCCCTTTCTCCTACTCTCTGTCTCTCCCCCTTTCTCTGTCTCTCTCTCTGTCCCTCCATCTGTCTTTCCCTCTATCTCTCCCTCTCTCTCCTTCTATCTCTGTCTCTCTCTCTATCCCTCCATCTGTCCTTCCCTCCCTGTCACTCCATCTCTCTCCTTCTCTCTCTGTCTCTCACTTTGTCTCTCCATCTGTCTTTCCCTCCCTATCACTCCCTTTCTCTCCTTCTATCTCTGCCTCTCTCTCTATGTCTCTCCATCTGTCTTTCCCTCTCTGTCTCTCCCTTCTCTCTCCTTCTATCTCTCTCTTTCTCTCTGTCTCTCCATCTGTCTTTCCCTCCCTATCACTCCCTTTCTCTCCTTCTATCTCTGCCTCTCTCTCTCTGTCTCTCCATCTGTCTTTCCCTCTCTGTCACTCCCTCTCTCTCCTTCTATTGCTGTCTCTCTCTCTATCCCTCTATCCCTCCATCTGTCCTTCCCTCCCTGTCTCTCCTTCTCTCTCTCTCTTTCTCTCTGTCTCTCCATCTGTCTTTCCCTCTCTGCCTCTCCCTCTCTCTCCTTCTATCTCTGTCTCTCTCTCTCTCGATCCCTCCGTCGGCCCTTCCCTCCCTGTCTCTCCCTCTCTCTCCTTCTATCTCTCTCTCTCTCTCTCTGTCTCTCCATCTGTCTTTCCCTCCCTGACACACTCTCTCTCTCCTTCCATCTCTGCCTCTCTCTCTCTGTCTCTCCATCTGCCTTTCCCTCTCTGTCTCTCCCTCTCTCTCCTTCTATCTCCGTCTCTCTCTCTCTGTCTTCCCATCTGTCTTTCCCTCACTGTCACTCCCTCTCTCTCCTTCCATCTCTGTCTCTCTCTCTGTTCCTCCATCTGTCTTTCCCTCCCTGTCTCTCCCTCTCTCTCCGTCCAATCCTGCCTCTTTCTCTCTGTCTCTCCATCTGTCATTCCCTCTGTCACTCCCTCTCTGTTCCTCTCTCTCTGTTTCTCTCTCTATCCCTCCATCTGTCCTTCCCTCCGTCACTCCATCTCTCTCCTTCTCTCTCTGTCTCTCACTCTGTCCCTCGATCTGTCTTTCCCTTCCTGTCTCTCCCTCTCTCTCCTTCTTTCTCTGTCTCTCTCTCTCTGTCTTTCCATCTGTCTTTCCCTCCTTGTCACTCCCTCTCTCGACGTCCATCTCTGCTTCTCTCTCTCTCTGTCTCTCCAACTGCCTTTGCCTCTGTTTCTCTTCCACTCCCTCCTTCTCTCTCTGTCTCTCCCTCTCTCTCCTTCTATTGATGTCTATCTCGCTATCCCTCTATCCCTCCATCTGTCCTTGCCTCCCTGTCTCACCATCTCTCTCCTTCCATCTCTGTCTCTCTCTCTTTCCCTCCATCTGTCTTTCCTTCTCTGTCGCTCCCTCTCTCTCCTTCTATTGCTGTCTATCTCTCTATCCCTCTATCCCTCCATCTGTCCTTCCCTCCCGTCTCTCCATCTCTCTCCTTCTATCTCTGTCTCTCTCTCTTTCCCTCCATCTGTCTTTCCCTCTCTGTCACTCCCTCTCTCTCCTTCTATCTCTGTCTCTCTGTCTCTCTGTCTCTCCATCTGTCTTTCCCTCCCTGACACTCCCTCTCTGTCCTTCTATCTCTGTCTCTCTCTCTATCCCTCTGTCCCTCCATCTGTCCTTCCCTCCCTGTCTCTCCATCTCTCTCCTTCTATCTCTGCCTCTCTCTCTTTCCCTCCAACTGTCTTTCCTTCTCTGTCGCTCCCTCTCTCTCCTTCTATCTCTGTCTCTCTGTCTCTGTCCCTCCATCTGTCTTTCCCTCCCTGACACTCCCTCTCTCTCCTTCTCTCTCTGTCTTTCTCTCTGTCTTTCCATTAGTCTTTCCCTCCTTTGCACTCCCTCTCTCTCCTTTCATCTCTGCTTCTCTCATTCTCTGTCTCTCCAACTGCCTTTGCCTCTGTTTCTCTCCCACTCCCTCCTTCTCTCTCTGTCTCTCCCTCTCTCTTTGTCTCTCTGTCACTCCCTCTCTCTCCTTCTATTGCTGTCTCTCTCTCTCTCTCCCTCTATCCCTCCATCTGTCCTTCCCTCCCTTTCTCTCCTTCTCTCTCTCTCTTTCTCTCTGTCTCTCCATCTGTGTTTCCCTCCCTATCACTCCCTTTCTCTCCTTCCATCTCTGTCTCTCTCTCTCTGTCTTTCCATCTGTCTTTCCCTCCCTTTCCCTCCCTCTCTCTCCTCCATCTCTATCTCTCTCTCTGTTCCTCCATCTGTCTTTCCCTCTCTGTCTCTCCCTCTCTCTCCTTCTTTCTCTGTCTCTCCCTCTCTCTGTCTTTCCATCTGTCTTTCCCTCCTGGTCACTCCCTCTCTCTCCTTCCTTCTCTGCTTCTCTCTCTCTCTGTCTCTCCAACTGCCTTTGCCTCTGTTTCTCTCCCACTCTCTCCTTCTCTCTCCGTCTCTGCCTCTCTCTCTGTCTCTCTGTCACACCCTCTCTCTCCATCTATCTCTGTCTCTCTCTCTATCCCTCTATCTCTCCATCTGTCCTTCCCTCTCTGTCGCTCCCTCTCTCTCCTTCTATCTCTGTCTCTGTCTCTCCATCTCTCTTTCCCTTCCTGACACTCCCTCTCTGTCCTTCTATCTCTATCTCTTTCTCTATCCCTCCAAATCTCCATCTGTCCTTCCCGCCCTGTCACTCCATCTCTCTCATTCTCTCCCTGTCTCTGTCTCTGTCCCTCCGACTGCCTTTCCCTGTCTGTCACTCCCTCTCTGTCCTTCTATCTCTGTCTCTTTCTCTATCCCTCCAAATCTCCATCTGTCCTTCCCTCCCTGTCACTCCATCTCTGTCCTTCTCTCTCTGTTTCTCTCTCTGTCTCTCTGTCACACCCTCTCTCTCCATCTATCTCTGTCTCTCTCTCTATCCCTCTATCCCTCCATCTGTCTTTCCCTCCCTGTCACTCCCTCTCTCTCCTCTCTCTGTCTCTCTCTCTGTCCATCCATCTGTCTTTCCCTCTCTGTCTCTCCCTCTCTCTCCTTGTGTCTCTGTGTCTCTCCCTGTCCCTCCATCTGTCTTTCCCTCTCTGTCACTCCCTCTCTCTCCTTCCACCTCTGCCTCTCTCTCTCTGTCTCTCCATCTGTCTTTCCCTCTCTGTCACTCCCTCTCTCTCCTTCCACCTCTGCCTCTCTCTCAGTGTCCCTCTAACTGCCTTTCCCTCTCTGTCACTCCCTCTCTGTGCTTCTCTCTCTGTTTCTCTCTCTATCCTTCCATCTGTCCTTCCCTCCGTCACTCCATCTCTCTCCTTCTCTCTCTGTCTCTCACTCTGTCCCTCCATCTGTCTTTTCCTCCCAGACACTCCCTCTCTCTCCTTCTCTCTCTGTCTCTCACTCTCTGTCTTTCCAACTGCCTTTCCCTCTGTGTCTCTCCCACTCTCTCCTTTTCTCTCTGTCTCTGCCTCTCTCTGTCTCTATCCCTCCATCTGTCCTTCCCTCCCTATCACTCCATCTCTCTCCTTCTCTCTCTAACCCTCCATCTGTCCTTCCCTCCCTGTCTCTCCCTTTCTCTCCTTCCATCCATGCCACTCTCTTTCTCTCTCTCCATCTGTCTTTCCCTCTCTGCCTCTCCCTCTCTCTCCTTCTATCCCTGTATCTCTCTCTCTCTCTATCCCACCATCTGTTTTTCCCTCTCTGTCTCTCCCTCTCTCTCCTTCTGTCCCTGTATCTCTCTCTCTCTGTCCCTCCATCTGTCTTGCCCTCCCTCTCTCTCCTTCCATCTCTGTCTCTCTCTATGTTCCTCCATCTCTCTTTCCCTCTCTGTCTCTCCCCCTCTCTCCTATCTCTGTCTCTCTCTGTGTCTCTATTTTAAATATTAAGCAAGCTATTCCACTGTGGGAGCCATCACACCCTCATGATACTGTTTGTGGAAATTTCATGCTGGCTTATTGGATAATTTTTAAACTTGTGATTGATAGAATCTTGTTAACCAAAGGTATTAAGAGATAAGGGGCAAAGGCAGGATATATGGTGTAAGTTTGATCACAGATCAGCCATGATCTCATTCAATGCAGGAACAGATTTGTGGGGTTAAATTGCATCCTCCCCTTCCAGTATCCCCTGTTAAATATCCTTCTTTCTCTGTCAGTCACCCTGTCAGTCCATGTCTCTCTGTTTCTCTCTTTCTGTCTCTCTCTCTGTCTCTATCAGACAGTGTAGAGTGAGATTCACTCTGTATCCACCCCATGATGTTCCTGCCCTGGGAGTGTGTGATGGGACAGCGCAGAGGGAAATTTACTCTGTGTCAAACCCAACATTGTGCTTGGCTTGGGAATGTTTAATGGGACAGTGTAGCTGGAGATTTACTCTGTGTCCCTGGAATTTTGAACCAGGGGTCGAGTTAAATCACAGACAAAAGAAACACTTCACCTGTCTGCCCCGGAATAAATAGCAAAATTATTGGCTATTTTATGTCTGTATTCAAACATGATCACAGTGATGTAGACAGCAAAATATATTATATGATGGGATGCTGCAAATCGATTTACACTAGTACTGTCGGAAAAACAACTTAAAAAGAATTATTCACAAGTCTAGTCCAACTTAACGACAGATATGACCCGATAAGGTAATAAATGCCAAAAGACTGGAGTTTTTTGGAGTACGTTAAGCTTTACTCTGTCTGGCTTTCAGAAATTAAACATTACACATGCACTGCAAGATTAAAGATTATACATAGGTTAGGTTACATAGAATTTTGGAAGGACTAACAAGGCTAGGGAATATCCAATGAATGGTAGGATCATAGGAAGTACCGAGTGTCAGAGGGGTCTTGGTGTACTTGTCCATAGATGACTGAAGGCTGCAGCGCAGGTAGACAAGGTGGTTAGGAAGATATATGGGACACTTGCCTTTATTAGTTGAGGCATAGAATATAAGAGCAGGGAGGTTATGATGGAGCTATATAAAACACTGGTTAGGCCACAGCTGGAGTACTGTGTACAGTTCTGGGCACCACACTGTAGGAAGGATGTGATTGCACTGGAGAGGATGCAGAGGAGATTGACCAGGATGTTGCCTGGGCTGGAGCATTTCAGCTATGAAGAGAGACTGAAAAGGCTGGAGTTGTTTTCCTCAGAGCAGAGAAGGCTGAGGAGGGACCTGATTGAGGTGTACAAAATTATGAGGGGCATTGATTGGTTAGATAGGAAGAAACATTTTCGCTTAGCAGGGGGGTCAAGAACCAGGGGGCATAGATTGAAAGCAAGGGGCAGGAGGTTTGGAAGGGATTTGAGGAAAAGATTTTTCACCCAGAAGGTTATTGGGTGATTTGATGAAGGTTGACAAAATAATAAGGGAAACTGATAGGGTGGACTGAGAGTAAATATCCCCACTCCAAGTGTCACTACGTGCTGAGTTTCTATCTGTCCCCGGTGTTGCGAAGGATGGGCCTGGTCACATTGCCGCAGAACGCACCGTGCAGTTGGGCGGCACCGTACCACCTATCCTTCGTGGAGCAGTTTCTGCGGAAAAACACCTTTGACCACCGGTCCATCAGGCAGTGGTCTGCACGGAATGTCCTCAAGGCCCTACGGGAAAAGGAAACGGTGGATCCTGTCGGATGGTTCCCCGAGCAGACCGTCAAAGTCATTTGGCGGAATGCCTCATCACCAGAACTTTCAAACAAGCACCAAGACGTAGCTTGGCTGGTGGTGAGAAGGGCCCTCCCCGTCAGATCCTTCATGCACACCCGAAGTCTCGCCCCCTCCGCACAGTGCCCCCGCATTGGCTGTGGTGGGGAAGAGACGGTCGCCCACCTCCTCCTGGAATGTGCCTTTGCAAAGCAGGTGTGGAAAGAGATGCAGTGGTTTTTGTCAAGGTTCATCCCAAGCAGCTCTGTAACACAGGAGTCTGTGCTCTACGGGCTGTTCCCAGGGACGCACACCGAGACAAACATCAACTGCTGCTGGAGGACTATCAATTCGGTGAAACACGCCCTTTGGTCTGCCCGAAACTTGCTGGTCTTCCAGCGCAAAGAGTTGTCCACCACCGAATGTTGCAGACTGGCACATTCCAAGGTCCAGGACTCCGTGCTGAGGGACGCACTAAAGCTTGGGGCAGCCGCAGCAAAGGCTCAATGGGGAAAGACCACAGTGTAAGGTTCCCCCACCAAGCTGGACTGAGGGGCTGGAACCATGGGAAACCCCTCGAACTGTATCGTTAATATTCTCAATTGCTGTAAATGTAAAACTGTAATTGACATGACAATTGTGAAACGGAAGGGTTGGGAAGAAACTCATGACATTATTGAAAGAAACTGATCTCTTTTGCAGTGTTTGTATTTTTTGGTGCTGTTTGGAAACTGTTTGGCAATTTAATTTTTACAGATTTTTATGAATAAAGTATATTTTGGAAATAAAATTTTAAAAAAACTGAGCTTCTTTACTTCCCCCATATGGGGGGCATTTGAATTGCTTAACCTCATTTTAACCCCTTGTGTCCCGGTCTTTCTGATTTTGCTGCTCAATGTTCTGACTGTCAGATGGATTTTATTCTCCAGCAAAGTCCGCAGGGGATTCCGGCGCCACAGCAATGCAGAGAATCACAAGGACCCAGAGATGGAGAATCGCAGGAAATCAATTATTTTACTCTTCAGTATATCCTGCAGTTTTATCCTGTTATGGGTGACCCGGGTTGTGTTTATCATTTATACTCGAATTACAGATATTAATTATTATTCCTCCTACACTGACCCTCTCTTTATCACAGATCAAACATCAAAGATGCTGCAGGTTCTCAGTTCCTGCACCAGCACATGTATTTACATTGTGACCCAGACTAAATTCAGACAGGAGCTGAAGAAGGGGGTGAAATACCCTCTCAATCTCATTGTTAAATTAGTGAAATCATAGAAAGAGCTGAAGGGTTTCAAACACTGGAACTAAATCCCATTCCCCCTCCTCCTCACACCACCCCCCCCCCCCCCAGACCCCCAGCTCCACCTCCCACCCTCCACCCGCCTCTGTGATTATTTGACCGGCGCCATCTTTAGTCCTGGCAGCTGCCTGAACGTGGGCAGACCCTGACGTTTAACTGGAATAGTGTACGTTTGCGCATGTGCCAGTACAGCGCCACCTTGTGGTTGCTGTTGCCAACAACAGCAGCCAGTGGACAAAGCTGCAAATCGCAGTGATTGAGGTCGTGAGCAAGGCAGTAACTGCAGTGTGTCAGGGACACCAGCAGATGGAGATGGTGAGAGGGGCAGTAACTGCAGTGAGGCAGGGATACCATCAGATGGAGATGGTGAGAGGGGGACAGTAACTGCAATGAGAGAGGGACACCAGCAGATGGAGATGGTGAGAGAGGGGCAGCAACTGCAGTGAGAGAGGGATACCAACAGATGGAGATGGTGAGAGGGGGCAGTAACCGCAGTGAGACAGGGACATCAGCAGATGGAGATGGTGAGAGGGGTGACCGGAACTGCAGTGAGAGAGGGATACCATCTGATGGAGATGGTGAGAGGGGGACAGTAACTGCAGTGAGAGAGGGATACCAGCAGATGGAGATGGTGAGAGAGGGACATTATCTGCAGTGAGACAGGGGCACCAGCAGATGGAGATGGTGAGAGGGGGACAGTAACTGCAATGAGACAGGGACACCAGCAGATGGAGATGGAGAGAGGGGGACAGTAACTGCAGTGAGACAGGGACATCAGCAGATGGAGATGGTGAGTGTGGGACAGTAACTGAAATGAGACAGGGACACCAGCAGATGGAGATGGTGAGAGGGGGACAGTAACTGCAGTGAGACAGGGACATCAGCAGATGGAGATGGTGAGTGTGGGACAGTAACTGCAATGAGACAGGGACACCAGCAGATGGAGATGGTGAGAGGGGGACAGTAACTGCAGTGAGAGAGGGATACCAACAGATGGAGATGGTGAGAGGGGGACAGTAACTGCAGTGAGAGAGGGATACCAACAGATGGAGATGGTGAGAGGGGGACAGTAACTGCAGTGAGAGAGGGATACCAGCAGATGGAGATGGTGAGAGGGGGACAGTAACTGCAATGAGACAGGGACATCAGCAGATGGAGATGGTGAGTGTGGGACAGTAACTGCAATGAGACAGGGACACCAGCAGATGGAGATGGTGAGAGGGGGACAGTAACTGCAGTGAGAGAGGGATACCAACAGATGGAGATGGTGAGAGGGGGACAGTAACTGCAGTGAGAGAGGGATACCAACAGATGGAGATGGTGAGAGGGGGACAGTAACTGCAGTGAGAGAGGGATACCAGCAGATGGGGATGGTGAGATGGGGACAGTAACTGCAATGAGACAGGGACACCAGCAGATGGAGACCTCAATTAATATCAGCTGGAGTTGTACTGAGTCCCAGTCAAACACAAGGAAAGAGCCAATTCAATCCAGGCCTCTATTAATATCAGCTGGAGTGTTCCTGATTCCCACTCACACACCTGGAAAGAGCCAATTCAATCCAGGCCTCTATTAACATCAGCTGGAGTGTTCCTGAGTCCCACTCACACAGCAGGAAAGAGCCAATTCAATAATCACCTCTATGAATACCAGCTGGAGTATTACCCAGCCCCACTCATCCAGCAGGAAAGAGCCAACTCAATACAGACCTCTACTAATACCAGCTGGAGCGTTACTGAGTCCCAATCAGACACCAGCAAAGAGCCAATTCAATCCAGACCTCTATTATTATCAGCTGGAGTGGTACTGAGTGCCAATCAGACACCAGCAAAGAGCCAATTCAATCCAGACATTTAATTAATACCGGAAGGAGTGGTAAAAAGCCCCACTCACACACCGGGAAAGAGCCAATTCAATCCTGGCCTCTAGTAATATCAGCTGGTGTGGGACTGAGTCCCACTCACACTCCAAAAAGAGCCAATTCAATCCAGGCCTCCATTACCAGTGGAGTGGCACTGAGACTCACTCACACACCGGGAAAGAGCCAATTCAATCGTGGCCTCTAGTAATATCAGCTGGTGTGGGACTGAGTCCCACTCACACTCCAAAAAGAGCCAATTCAATCCAGGCCTCCATTACCAGTGGAGTGGCACAGAGACTCACTCATACACCAGGAAAGAACCAACTCAATACAGACCTCTACTAGTACCAGCTGGAGTGGTACTGAGCCCAACTCACACACCAGAAAGGAGCCAATTCAATCCAGACCTCTGTTAATACCAGCTGGAGAGGACGTCACTGCAATTCGCACACCAGGAAAGAGCCAATTCAATCCTGGCCTCTATTCATTCCAGCTGGAGTGGGACTGAGATCCGCTCACTCGGCAGTAATGAGCCAATTCAATCCAGGCCTCTATGAATACCAGCTGGAGTGATACTGAGTCCCACTCACACACCAGGAAAGAGCGAATTCAATTCAGATCTCTATTAATACCAGCTGGAGTGTTTCTGAGTCCCACTCACACACCAGGAAAGAGCCAATTCAATACAGACATCTTATTTATGGCTGCAGGAGTGGTACTAAGCCTCACGCACACACCAGGACAGATCCAAGTCAATCCAGGCCTCTATTAATACAAGCTGGAGTGGTACTGAGCCCAACTCATACACCAGAAAAGAGCCAATTCAATCCAGGCCTCCATTACTATCAGCTGGAGTTGTACTGAGTCCCACTCACACACCAGGAAAGAGCCAATTCAATCCAGGCCTCCATTGACATCAGCTGGAGTGTTCCTGAGTCCCAAGCACACACCAGGAAAGAGCCTATTCAATAATGACCTCTATGAATACCAGCTGGAGTATTACCCAGCCCCACTCATACAGCAGGAAAGAGCCAACTCAATACAGACCTCTACTAATACCAGCTGGAGCGTTACTGAGTCCCAAGCAGACACCAGCAAAGAGCCAATTCAATCCAGACATCTATTAATACCAGCTGGAGCGTTACTGAGTCCCAATCAGACACCAGCAAAGAGCCAATTCAATCCGGGCCTCTATTAACATCAGATGGAGTGTTCCTGAGTCCCACTCACACACCAGGAAAGAGCCTATTCAATAATGACCTCTATTAATACCAGCTGGAGTATTACCCAGCCCCACTCATACAGCAGGAAAGAGCCAACTCAATACAGACCTCTACTAATACCAGCTGGAGCGTCACTGAGTCCCAATCAGACGCCAGCAAAGAGCCAATTCAATCCAGACATCTATTAATACCAGCTGGAGTGGTACTGAGACCCAATCGCACACCAGGAAACAGACAATTCAATCCAGACCTCTATTAAAATCAGCTGGACTGGTACTGAGCCCCACTCACACACCAGCAAAGAGCAAATTATATCCAGGCCTCCATTAATACCATCTGGAGTGGTACAGAGTCTCACTCACACACCAAGAAAGAGCCAATTCAATCGAGACATCTATTCATGCCAGTTGGAGTGTTACTGAGAACCAATCAGACACCAGCAAAGAGCCAATTCAATCCAGACCTCTATTAATATCAGCTGGAGTGGTAATGAGTCCCAGTCAGACACGAGCAAAGAGCCAATTCATTCCAGACATCTATTAAAACCTGCTGGAGTAGTGCTGATAGATAGTCGCAAACCAGGAAGGAGCCAAATCAATCCAGACCTCTATTAATACCAGCTGGAGTGGTACTGAGCCCCACTCACACACCAGGAAAGAGCCAATTCAATCCAGGCCTCGATTAATACCATCTGGAGTGGTACTGAGTCTCACTCACGCACCAGAAAAGAGCTAATTCAATCGAGACCTCTATTAATGCCAGTTGGAGTGGCACTGAGTCCCAGTCACACACCAGGAAATAGCCAATTTCAACCCAGGCCTCTATTAATTCCAGCTGGTGTGGTACTGAGCCCCACTCACTCAGCAGGAAAGAGCCGATTCAATACAGCCCACTATTAATACCAGCTGGAGTGGTACTGAGACCAACTCATACGCCAGAAAAGAGCCAATTCAATCCAGGCCTCTATTAATACCAGCTGGAATTGTACTGAGTCCCTCTGACAAACCAGAAAAGAGCCAATTCAATCCAGGCCTCTATTAATACAAGCTGGAGAGGTACCCAGCACAACCCATACACCAAAAAAAAGCCAATTCAATCCAGGCCTCCATTAAAACCATCTGGAGTGGTACTGAGTCCCACTGACACACCAGGAAAGAGCAAATTTAATCCAGGCCTCTATCGATGCCAGCTGGAGTGGTACTGAGTCCCACTCACAAACCAGGAAAGAGCGAATTCGATCCAGATCTCGATTAATACCAGCTGGGGTGGTACTGCGTACAACGCACACACCAGGAAAGAGCCAATACAATCCAGGCCTCCATTAATACCATCTGGACTGTTACAGAGACTCACTCACACACCAGGAAAGAGCCAATTCAATCGAGACCTCTATCAATGTCAGCTGGAGTGGGACTAGTCCCACTGACAAACCAGGAAAGCGCCAATTCAATCCAGGCCTCTATTAATACCAAATGGAGGGGTAATGAGTCCCACTCACACACCAGGAAAGAGCCAATTCAATCCAGACATCTTATTAATACCGGCAGGAGTGGTACTAAGCCCCACTCACACACCGGGAAAGAGCCAATTCAATGCAGGCCTCTATTAATAAAAGCTGTATTGGTACTGAGCCCAACTCATACACCAGAAAAGAGCCAATTCAATCCAGGCCTCCATTACTACCATCTGTCGTGGTACCTAGTCTAACTCGCACACCAGGAAAGAGCCAATGCAATCGAGACATCTATTAATACTAGTTGGAGTGGTACTGAGCCCCACTCACATCAGGAAAGAGCTAATTCAATACAGCCCTCTATTAATACCAGCTGGAGTGGTATTGAGTCCAACTCACACACCAGGAAAGAGCCAATTCAATCCAGACATCTTATTAATACCGGCAGGAGTGGTACTAAGCCCCACTTACACACCGGGAAAGAGCCAATTCAATACAGCCCTCTATTAATACCAGCTGGAGTGGTATTGAGTCCAACTCACACACCAGGAAAGAGCCAATTCAATCCAGACATCTTATTAATACCGGCAGGAGTGGTACTAAGCCCCACTTACACACCGGGAAAGAGCCAATTCAATCCAGGCCTCCATTAATACCATCTGGACTGTTACAGAGACTCACTCACACACCAGGAAAGAGCCAATTCAATCGAGACCTCTATCAATGTCAGCTGGAGTGGGACTAGTCCCACTGACAAACCAGGAAAGCGCCAATTCAATCCAGGCCTCTATTAATACCAAATGGAGGGGTAATGAGTCCCAACCACACAACAGGAAAGAGCCAATTCAATCCAGACATCTTATTAATACCGGCAGGAGTGGTACTAAGCCCCACTCACACACCGGGAAGTAACCAATTCAATCGAGACCTCTATTAATACAAGTTGGAGTGTTACTGAGTCCAACTCACACGCCACGAAAGAGCCAATTCAATCCTGACATCTTATTAATACCGGCAGGATTGGTACTAAGCCCCACTAACACACCAGGAAAGAGCCAATTCAATCCAGGCCTCTATTAATACAAGCTGGTGTGGTACTGAGCCCACCTCATACACCAGAAAAGAGCCAATCCAAGCCAGGCCTCTACTACTATCAGCTGGAGTTGTACTGAGTCCCACTCACACACCAGGAAAGAGCCAATTCAATCCAGGCCTCTATTAACATCAGCTGGAGTGTTCCTGAGTCCCACTCACACACCAGGAAAGAGCCTATTCAATAATGACCTCTATGAATACCAGCTGGAGTATTACCCAGCCCCACTCATACAGCAGGAAAGAGCCAACTCAATACAGACCTCTACTAATACCAGCTGGAGCGTTACTGAGTCCCAAGCAGACACCAGCAAAGATCCAATTCAATCCAGACATCTATTAATACCAGCTGGAGCGTTACTGAGTCCCAATCAGACACCAGCAAAGAGCCAATTCAATCCAGGCCTCTATTAACATCAGATGGAGTGTTCCTGAGTCCCACTCACACACCAGGAAATAGCCTATTCAATAATGACCTCTATTAATACCAGCTGGAGTATTACCCAGCCCCACTCATACAGCAGGAAAGAGCCAACTCAATACAGACCTCTACTAATACCAGCTGGAGCGTCACTGAGTCCCAATCAGACGCCAGCAAAGAGCCAATTCAATCCAGACATCTATTAATACCAGCTGGAGTGGTACTGAGACCCAATCGCACACCAGGAAACAGGCAATTCAATCCAGACCTCTATTAAAATCAGCTGGACTGGTACTGAGCCCCACTCACACACCAGCAAAGAGCAAATTCTATCCAGGCCTCCATTAATACCATCTGGAGTGGTACAGAGTCTCACTCACACACCAAGAAAGAGCCAATTCAATCGAGACATCTATTCATGCCAGTTGGAGTGTTACTGAGAACCAATCAGACACCAGCAAAGAGCCAATTCAATCCAGACCTCTATTAATATCAGCTGGAGTGGTAATGAGTCCCAATCAGACACGAGCAAAGAGCCAATTCATTCCAGACATCTATTAAAACCTGCTGGAGTAGTGCTGATAGATAGTCGCAAACCAGGAAGGAGCCAAATCAATCCAGGCCTCGATTAATACCATCTGGAGTGGTACTGAGTCTCACTCACGCACCAGAAAAGAGCCAATTCAATCGAGACCTCTATTAATGCCAGTTGGAGTGGCACTGAGTCCCAGTCACACACCAGGAAATAGCCAATTTCAACCCAGGCCTCTATTAATTCCAGCTGGTGTGGTACTGAGCCCCACTCACTCAGCAGGAAAGAGCCGATTCAATACAGCCCACTATTAATACCAGCTGGAGTGGTACTGAGACCAACTCATACGCCAGAAAAGAGCCAATTCAATCCAGGCCTCTATTAATACCAGCTGGAATTGTACTGAGTCCCTCTGACAAACCAGAAAAGAGCCAATTCAATCCAGGCCTCTATTAATACAAGCTGGAGAGGTACCCAGCACAACCCATACACCAAAAAAAAGCCAATTCAATCCAGGCCTCCATTAAAACCATCTGGAGTGGTACTGAGTCCCACTGACACACCAGGAAAGAGCAAATTTAATCCAGGCCTCTATCGATGCCAGCTGGAGTGGTACTGAGTCCCACTCACAAACCAGGAAAGAGCGAATTCGATCCAGATCTCGATTAATACCAGCTGGGGTGGTACTGCGTACAACGCACACACCAGGAAAGAGCCAATACAATCCAGGCCTCCATTAATACCATCTGGACTGTTACAGAGACTCACTCACACACCAGGAAAGAGCCAATTCAATCGAGACCTCTATCAATGTCAGCTGGAGTGGGACTAGTCCCACTGACAAACCAGGAAAGCGCCAATTCAATCCAGGCCTCTATTAATACCAAATGGAGGGGTAATGAGTCCCACTCACACACCAGGAAAGAGCCAATTCAATCCAGACATCTTATTAATACCGGCAGGAGTGGTACTAAGCCCCACTCACACACCGGGAAAGAGCCAATTCAATGCAGGCCTCTATTAATAAAAGCTGTATTGGTACTGAGCCCAACTCATACACCAGAAAAGAGCCAATTCAATCCAGGCCTCCATTACTACCATCTGTCGTGGTACCTAGTCTAACTCGCACACCAGGAAAGAGCCAATGCAATCGAGACATCTATTAATACTAGTTGGAGTGGTACTGAGCCCCACTCACATCAGGAAAGAGCTAATTCAATACAGCCCTCTATTAATACCAGCTGGAGTGGTATTGAGTCCAACTCACAAACCAGGAAAGAGCCAATTCAATCCAGACATCTTATTAATACCGGCAGGAGTGGTACTAAGCCCCACTTACACACCGGGAAAGAGCCAATTCAATCCAGGCCTCTTGTAATATCAGCTGTAGTGGTACTGAGTCCCACTCACACTCCAGGAAAGAGCCAATTCAATCCAGGCCTCCATTACTTCCATCTGGAGTGGGACTGAGTCCCACTCGCACACCAGGAAAGAGCCAATGCAATCGAGACATCTATTAATACTAGTTGGAGTGGTACTGAGCCCCACTTACACACCGGGAAAGAGCCAATTCAATCCAGACATCTTATTAATACCGGCAGGAGTGGTACTAAGCCCCACTTACACACCGGGAAAGAGCCAATTCAATCCAGGCCTCTTGTAATATCAGCTGTAGTGGTACTGAGTCCCACTCACACTCCAGGAAAGAGCCAATTCAATCCAGGCCTCCATTACTTCCATCTGGAGTGGTACTGAGTCACACTCATCCACCAGTAAAGAGCCAATTCAATCCAGGCCTCAAGTAATACAAGCTGGAGTTGTACTGAGTCCCACTCATACACCATGGAAGAGCCAATGCAATCCAGGCCTCTATTAATACCAGCTGGAGAATTAGTCAGCCCCACTCATACACCAGGAAAGATCCAACACAATACAGACCTTTACAAATACCAGCTGGAGTGGTACAGAGCCACACTCACCAACCAGGAAAGAGACGATTCATTCCAGACATCTATTGATACCAGCTGGAGTGTTACTGAGTCCCAATCAGACAACTGCAAAGTGCCAATTCAATCCAGTCCTCTATTAATCCCAGTTGGAGTGGTACTGAGCCCCACTCACTCACCAGGAAAGCCAATTCAATCCAGACCTCCATTAATACCATCTGGAGTGGCACTGAGCCCCACTCACACACCAGGAAAGAGCGAATTCAATCCAGATCGCTACTAATACCAGCTGGAGTGTTACTGAGTCCCACTCACACACCAGAAAAGAGCCAATTCAATCCAGACCTCCATTAATACCATCTGGAGAGGCACTGAGTCTCACTCACACAACAGGAAAGAGCCAATTCAATCCAGTCCTCTATTAATACCAGTTGGAGTGATACTGAGCCCCACTCACTCACCAGAAAAGAGCCAATTCAGTCCAGGCCTCTATTAATTCCAGCTGGAGTGGTACTGAGCCCCACTCACACAGCAGGAAAGAGCCAAAGCAATCCAGGCCTCTATTAATACGAGCGGGAGCTTTAATCAGGCCCACTCATACACCAGGAAAGAGCCAACTTAATACAGACCTCTGCTAATACCAGCTGGAGTGGTACTGAGCACCACGCACTCACCAGGAAAGAGCCAATACAATACAGTCCTCTATCATTACGAGCTGGAGTATTGCTGAGCAGCACCCAAACACCAGGAAGGAAACAATTCAATCCAGACCTCTATTAATACTAGCTGGAGTGTTAATGACTCCCAATCAGATCGCAGCAAGGTGCCAATTCACTCCAGACATCTATTAATACCAGCTGGCGTGGTACTGAGACCCAGTCGCACACCAGGAAGGAAACAATTCAATACAGACCTCTATTAATATCAGCTGGAGTGGGACTGAGTCCCGATCAGACTCCAGCAAAGAGCCAATTCAATCCAGACCTCCATTAATACCATCTGGAGTGGTACTGAGTCCCACTCACACACCAGGAAAGAGCCAATTCAATCGAGCCCTCTATTAATACCAGTTGGAGTGGTACTGAGTCCCTCTGACAAACCAGGAAAGAGCCAATTCAATCCAGGCCTCTATTAATACCAGCTGGAGTGGTACTCAGCCCCACTCACACACCAGAAAGAGCCAATTTAATCCAGGCCTCTATTAATACAAGCTGGAGTTGTACTGAGTCCCACTAATACACCAGGAAAGAACCAATCCAAACCAGGCCTCAATTAATATCAGCTGGAGCATTACTCAGCCCCACTCATGCACCAGGAAAGTGTCAAATCAATACAGACCTCTATTAATACCAGCTGGAGTGGTACTGAGCCCCACTCACGCGGCAGAAAGGAGCCAATTCAATCCAGGACCCTGTTAGTACCAGATGGAGAGGACTTAACTCCAATTCGCACACCAGGAAAGAGCCAATTCAATCCAGGCCTCTACTAATACCAGCTGGAGTGGGACTGAGTCCCACTCACACACCAGGAAAGAGCGAATGCAATCCAGATCAATATTAATACCAGCTGGACTTTACTGAGTCCCACTCACACACCAGAAAGAGCCAATTCAATCCAGACATCTTATTAATACCGGCAGGAGTGGTACTCAGCCCCACTCAGACTCCGGGAAAGAGCCAATTCAATCCAGGCCTCTATTAATTCCAGCTGGATTGGTACTGAGCCCCACTCACACAGCAGGAAAGAGCCAAAGCAATCCAGGCCTCTTTTAATATGAGCGGGAGCTTTAATCAGGCCCACTCACACTCCAGGAAAGAACCAATTCAATCCAGGCCACCATTACTACCATCTGGAGTGGTACTGAGCCTCACTCGCACACCAGGAAAGAGCCAATTCAATCGAGACCTCAATTAATATCAGCTGGAGTTGTACTGAGTCCCACTCATACACCAGGAAAGAGCCAATACAATTCAGGCCTCAATTAATATCAGCTGGAGTAATACTCAGCCCCACGCATACTCCAGGAAAGAACCAACTCAATACAGACCTCTACCAGTACCAGCTGGAGTGGTACTGAGCCCAACTCACACAACAGGAAAGAGCCAATTCAATCCTGGCCTCTCTTCATTCCAGCTGGAGTGCTACTGAGCCCCACTCACTCGGCAGTAAAGAGCCAATTCAATCCAGGCCAAAATGAATACCAGCTGGAGTGGGACTGAGTCCCACTCACACTAGGAAAGAGCGAATTCAATACAGATCTCTATTAATACCAGCTGGAGTGTTACTGAGTCCCACTCACACACCAGGTAAGAGCCAATTCAATACAGGCCTCTATTAATACAAGCTGGTGTGGTACTGAGCCCAACTCATACACCAGAAAAGAGCCAATTCAATCCAGGCCTCCATTAAAACCACCTGGAGTGGTACTGACTCTCACTCACACCAGGAAAGAACCAATTCATTCGAGACCTCTATTAATACAAGTTGGAGTGGTACTGAGTCCAACTCACACACCAGGAAAGAGCCAATTCAATCCTGACATCTTATTAATACCGGCAGGATTGGTACTAAGCCCCACTCACACACCAGGAAAGAGCCAATTCATTCTAGGCCTCTATTAACATCAGCTGGAGTGTTCCTGAGTCCCACACACACCAGGAAAGAGCCTATTCAATAATGACCTCTATTAATACCAGCTGGAGTATTACCCAGCCCCACTCATACAGCAGGAAAGAGCCAACTCAATACAGACCTCTACTAATACCAGCTGGAGCGTTACTGAGTCCCAATCAGACACCAGCAAAGAGCCAATTCAATTCAGACATCCATTAATATCAGCTGGAGTGGTACTGAGACCCAGCCGCACACCAGGAAGGAGACAATTCAATCCAGACCTCTATTAAAATCAGCTGGACTGGTACTGAGCCCCACTCACACACCAGCAAAAAGCAAATTATATCCAGGCCTCCATTAATACCATCTGGAGTGGTACTGAGTTTCACTCCGACACCAGGTAAGAGCCAATTCAATCGAGACCTCTATTAATGCCAGTTGGAATGTTACTGAGTCCCAATCAGACACCAGCAAAGAGCCAATTCAATCCAGACCTCTATTAATATCAGCTGGAGTGGTACTGAGTCCCTGTCACACACCAGGAAAGAGCCAATTTCAACCCAGGCCTCTATGAATTCCAGCTGGTGTGGTACTGAGCCCCACTCACTCGGCAGGAAAGAGCCGATTCAATACAGCCCACTATTAATACCAGCTGGAGTGGGACTGAGCCCAAATCATGCACCAGAAAAGAGCCAAATCAATCCAGACAACTATTAATACCAGCTGGAGTGGTACTGAGTCCCATTCAGACTCCAGCAAAGAGCCAATTCAATCCAGACATCTATTAATACCATCTGGAGTGGTGCTGAGTCCCATTCAGACACCAGCAAAGAGCCAATTCAATCCAGACCACTATTTATACCAGCTGGAGTGGTACCGAGACCCTGTCCCAAACCAGGAAAGAGCCAATACAATCCAGACCTCTATTAAAATCTGCTGGACTGGTACTGAGCCCCACTCACACACCAGGAAAGAGCCAATTCAATCGAGACCTCTATTAATACCAGTTGCAGTTGTACTGAGTCCCACTAATACACCAGGAAAGAACCAATCCAATCCAGGCCTCAATTAATATCAGCTGGAGTATTACTCAGCCCCACTCATGCACCAGGAAAGTGTCAACTCAATACAGACCTCTATTAATACCAGCTGGAGTGGTACTGAGCCCCACTCACGCGGCAGAAAGGAGCCAATTCAATCCAGGACCCTGTTAGTACCAGATGGAGAGGACTTAACTCCAATTCGCACACCAGGAAAGAGCCAATTCAATCCAGGCCTCTACTAATACCAGCTGGAGTGGGACTGAGTCCCACTCACACACCAGGAAAGAGCGAATGCAATCCAGATCAATATTAATACCAGCTGGACTTTACTGAGTCCCACTCACACACCAGAAAGAGCCAATTCAATCCAGACATTTTATTAATACCGGCAGGAGTGGTACTCAGCCCCACTCAGACTCCGGGAAAGAGCCAATTCAATCCAGGCCTCTATTAATTCCAGTTGGATTGGTACTGAGTACCACTCACACAGCAGGAAAGAGCCAAAGCAATCCAGGCCTCTTTTAATATGAGCGGGAGCTTTAATCAGGCCCACTCACACTCCAGGAAAGAACCAATTCAATCCAGGCCACCATTACTACCATCTGGAGTGGTACTGAGCCTCACTCGCACACCAGGAAAGAGCCAATTCAATCGAGACCTCAATTAATATCAGCTGGAGTTGTACTGAGTCCCACTCATACACCAGGAAAGAGCCAATACAATTCAGGCCTCAATTAATATCAGCTGGAGTAATACTCAGCCCCACGCATACTCCAGGAAAGAACCAACTCAATACAGACCTCTACCAGTACCAGCTGGAGTGGTACTGAGCCCAACTCACACAACAGGAAAGAGCCAATTCAATCCTGGCCTCTCTTCATTCCAGCTGGAGTGCTACTGAGCCCCACTCACTCGGCAGTAAAGAGCCAATTCAATCCAGGCCAAAATGAATACCAGCTGGAGTGGGACTGAGTCCCACTCACACTAGGAAAGAGCGAATTCAATACAGATCTCTATTAATACCAGCTGGAGTGTTACTGAGTCCCACTCACACACCAGGTAAGAGCCAATTCAATACAGGCCTCTATTAATACAAGCTGGTGTGGTACTGAGCCCAACTCATACACCAGAAAAGAGCCAATTCAATCCAGGCCTCCATTAAAACCACCTGGAGTGGTACTGACTCTCACTCACACCAGGAAAGAACCAATTCATTCGAGACCTCTATTAATACAAGTTGGAGTGGTACTGAGTCCAACTCACACACCAGGAAAGAGCCAATTCAATCCAGACATCTTATTAATACCGGCAGGAGTGGTACTAAGCCCCACTTACACACCGGGAAAGAGCCAATTCAATCCAGGCCTCTTGTAATATCAGCTGTAGTGGTACTGAGTCCCACTCACACTCCAGGAAAGAGCCAATTCAATCCAGGCCTCCATTACTTCCATCTGGAGTGGTACTGAGTCACACTCATCCACCAGTAAAGAGCCAATTCAAGCCAGGCCTCAAGTAATACAAGCTGGAGTTGTACTGAGTCCCACTCATACACCATGGAAGAGCCAATGCAATCCAGGCCTCTATTAATACCAGCTGGAGAATTAGTCAGCCCCACTCATACACCAGGAAAGATCCAACACAATACAGACCTTTACAAATACCAGCTGGAGTGGTACAGAGCCACACTCACCAACCAGGAAAGAGACGATTCATTCCAGACATCTATTGATACCAGCTGGAGTGTTACTGAGTCCCAATCAGACAACAGCAAAGTGCCAATTCAATCCAGTCCTCTATTAATCCCAGTTGGAGTGGTACTGAGCCCCACTCACTCACCAGGAAAGCCAATTCAATCCAGACCTCCATTAATACCATCTGGAGTGGCACTGAGCCCCACTCACACACCAGGAAAGAGCGAATTCAATCCAGATCGCTACTAATACCAGCTGGAGTGTTACTGAGTCCCACTCACACACCAGAAAAGAGCCAATTCAATCCAGACCTCCATTAATACCATCTGGAGAGGCACTGAGTCTCACTCACACAACAGGAAAGAGCCAATTCAATCCAGTCCTCTATTAATACCAGTTGGAGTGATACTGAGCCCCACTCACTCACCAGAAAAGAGCCAATTCAGTCCAGGCCTCTATTAATTCCAGCTGGAGTGGTACTGAGCCCCACTCACACAGCAGGAAAGAGCCAAAGCAATCCAGGCCTCTATTAATACGAGCGGGAGCTTTAATCAGGCCCACTCATACACCAGGAAAGAGCCAACTTAATACAGACCTCTGCTAATACCAGCTGGAGTGGTACTGAGCACCACGCACTCACCAGGAAAGAGCCAATACAATACAGTCCTCTATCATTACGAGCTGGAGTATTGCTGAGCAGCACCCAAACACCAGGAAGGAAACAATTCAATCCAGACCTCTATTAATACTAGCTGGAGTGTTAATGACTCCCAATCAGATCGCAGCAAGGTGCCAATTCACTCCAGACATCTATTAATACCAGCTGGCGTGGTACTGAGACCCAGTCGCACACCAGGAAGGAAACAATTCAATACAGACCTCTATTAATATCAGCTGGAGTGGGACTGAGTCCCGATCAGACTCCAGCAAAGAGCCAATTCAATCCAGACCTCCATTAATACCATCTGGAGTGGTACTGAGTCCCACTCACACACCAGGAAAGAGCCAATTCAATCGAGCCCTCTATTAATACCAGTTGGAGTGGTACTGAGTCCCTCTGACAAACCAGGAAAGAGCCAATTCAATCCAGGCCTCTATTAATACCAGCTGGAGTGGTACTCAGCCCCACTCACACACCAGAAAGAGCCAATTTAATCCAGGCCTCTATTAATACAAGCTGGAGTTGTACTGAGTCCCACTAATACACCAGGAAAGAACCAATCCAATCCAGGCCTCAATTAATATCAGCTGGAGCATTACTCAGCCCCACTCATGCACCAGGAAAGTGTCAACTCAATACAGACCTCTATTAATACCAGCTGGAGTGGTACTGAGCCCCACTCACGCGGCAGAAAGGAGCCAATTCAATCCAGGACCCTGTTAGTACCAGATGGAGAGGACTTAACTCCAATTCGCACACCAGGAAAGAGCCAATTCAATCCAGGCCTCTACTAATACCAGCTGGAGTGGGACTGAGTCCCACTCACACACCAGGAAAGAGCGAATGCAATCCAGATCAATATTAATACCAGCTGGACTTTACTGAGTCCCACTCACACACCAGAAAGAGCCAATTCAATCCAGACATCTTATTAATACCGGCAGGAGTGGTACTCAGCCCCACTCAGACTCCGGGAAAGAGCCAATTCAATCCAGGCCTCTATTAATTCCAGCTGGATTGGTACTGAGCCCCACTCACACAGCAGGAAAGAGCCAAAGCAATCCAGGCCTCTTTTAATATGAGCGGGAGCTTTAATCAGGCCCACTCACACTCCAGGAAAGAACCAATTCAATCCAGGCCACCATTACTACCATCTGGAGTGGTACTGAGCCTCACTCGCACACCAGGAAAGAGCCAATTCAATCGAGACCTCAATTAATATCAGCTGGAGTTGTACTGAGTCCCACTCATACACCAGGAAAGAGCCAATACAATTCAGGCCTCAATTAATATCAGCTGGAGTAATACTCAGCCCCACGCATACTCCAGGAAAGAACCAACTCAATACAGACCTCTACCAGTACCAGCTGGAGTGGTACTGAGCCCAACTCACACAACAGGAAAGAGCCAATTCAATCCTGGCCTCTCTTCATTCCAGCTGGAGTGCTACTGAGCCCCACTCACTCGGCAGTAAAGAGCCAATTCAATCCAGGCCAAAATGAATACCAGCTGGAGTGGGACTGAGTCCCACTCACACTAGGAAAGAGCGAATTCAATACAGATCTCTATTAATACCAGCTGGAGTGTTACTGAGTCCCACTCACACACCAGGTAAGAGCCAATTCAATACAGGCCTCTATTAATACAAGCTGGTGTGGTACTGAGCCCAACTCATACACCAGAAAAGAGCCAATTCAATCCAGGCCTCCATTAAAACCACCTGGAGTGGTACTGACTCTCACTCACACCAGGAAAGAACCAATTCATTCGAGACCTCTATTAATACAAGTTGGAGTGGTACTGAGTCCAACTCACACACCAGGAAAGAGCCAATTCAATCCTGACATCTTATTAATACCGGCAGGATTGGTACTAAGCCCCACTCACACACCAGGAAAGAGCCAATTCATTCTAGGCCTCTATTAACATCAGCTGGAGTGTTCCTGAGTCCCACACACACCAGGAAAGAGCCTATTCAATAATGACCTCTATTAATACCAGCTGGAGTATTACCCAGCCCCACTCATACAGCAGGAAAGAGCCAACTCAATACAGACCTCTACTAATACCAGCTGGAGCGTTACTGAGTCCCAATCAGACACCAGCAAAGAGCCAATTCAATTCAGACATCCATTAATATCAGCTGGAGTGGTACTGAGACCCAGCCGCACACCAGGAAGGAGACAATTCAATCCAGACCTCTATTAAAATCAGCTGGACTGGTACTGAGCCCCACTCACACACCAGCAAAAAGCAAATTATATCCAGGCCTCCATTAATACCATCTGGAGTGGTACTGAGTTTCACTCCGACACCAGGTAAGAGCCAATTCAATCGAGACCTCTATTAATGCCAGTTGGAATGTTACTGAGTCCCAATCAGACACCAGCAAAGAGCCAATTCAATCCAGACCTCTATTAATATCAGCTGGAGTGGTACTGAGTCCCTGTCACACACCAGGAAAGAGCCAATTTCAACCCAGGCCTCTATGAATTCCAGCTGGTGTGGTACTGAGCCCCACTCACTCGGCAGGAAAGAGCCGATTCAATACAGCCCACTATTAATACCAGCTGGAGTGGGACTGAGCCCAAATCATGCACCAGAAAAGAGCCAAATCAATCCAGACAACTATTAATACCAGCTGGAGTGGTACTGAGTCCCATTCAGACTCCAGCAAAGAGCCAATTCAATCCAGACATCTATTAATACCATCTGGAGTGGTGCTGAGTCCCATTCAGACACCAGCAAAGAGCCAATTCAATCCAGACCACTATTTATACCAGCTGGAGTGGTACCGAGACCCTGTCCCAAACCAGGAAAGAGCCAATACAATCCAGACCTCTATTAAAATCTGCTGGACTGGTACTGAGCCCCACTCACACACCAGGAAAGAGCCAATTCAATCGAGACCTCTATTAATACCAGTTGCAGTTGTACTGAGTCCCACTAATACACCAGGAAAGAACCAATCCAATCCAGGCCTCAATTAATATCAGCTGGAGTATTACTCAGCCCCACTCATGCACCAGGAAAGTGTCAACTCAATACAGACCTCTATTAATACCAGCTGGAGTGGTACTGAGCCCCACTCACGCGGCAGAAAGGAGCCAATTCAATCCAGGACCCTGTTAGTACCAGATGGAGAGGACTTAACTCCAATTCGCACACCAGGAAAGAGCCAATTCAATCCAGGCCTCTACTAATACCAGCTGGAGTGGGACTGAGTCCCACTCACACACCAGGAAAGAGCGAATGCAATCCAGATCAATATTAATACCAGCTGGACTTTACTGAGTCCCACTCACACACCAGAAAGAGCCAATTCAATCCAGACATTTTATTAATACCGGCAGGAGTGGTACTAAGCCCCACTCACACTCCGGGAAAGAGCCAATTCAATCCAGGCCTCTATTAATTCCAGCTGGAGTGGTACTGAGCCCCACTCACACAGCAGGGAAGAGCCAAAGCAATCCAGGCCTCTATTAATATCAGCTGGAGTAATACTCAGCCCCACTCATACACCAGGCAAGAACCAACTCAATACAGACCTCTACTGGTACCAGCTGGAGTGGTACTGAGCCCAACTCACACACCAGGAAAGAGCCAATTCAATCCTGGCCTCTATTCATTCCAGCTGGAGTGCTACTGAGCCCCACTCACTCGGCAGTAAAGAGCCAATTCAATCCAGGCCTCAATGAATACCAGCTGGAGTGGTACTGAGTCCCACTCACACACCAGGAAAGAGCGAATTCAATACAGATCTCTATTAATACCAGCTGGAGTGTTACTGAGTCCCACTCACACACCAGGTAAGAGCCAATTCAATACAGGCCTCTATTAATATAAGCTGGTGTGGTACTGAGCCCAACTCATACACCAGAAAAGAGACAATTCAATCCAGGCCTCCATTAAAACCACCTGGAGTGGTACTGACTCTCACTCACACCAGGAAAGAACCAATTCATTCGAGACCTCCATTAATACAAGTTGGAGTGGTACTGAGTCCAACTCACACACCAGGAAAGAGCCAATTCAATCCTGACATCTTATTAATACCGGCAGGATTGGTACTAAGCCCCACTCACACACCAGGAAAGAACCAATTCAATCCAGGCCCCTATTAATACAAGCTGGTGTGGTACTGAGCCCAACTCATACACCAGAAAAGAGCCAATTCAAGCCAGGCCTCTACTAATATCAGCTGGAGTTGTACTGAGTCCCACTCACACACCAGGAAAGAGCCAATTCAATCCAGGCCTCTATTAATATCAGCTGGAGTATTCCTGAGTCCCACTCACACACCAGGTAAGAGCCAATTCAATACAGGCCTCCATTAATACAAGCTGGTGTGGTACTGAGCCCAACTCATACACCAGAAAAGAGCCAATTCAATCCAGGCCTCCATTAAAACCACCTGGAGTGGTACTGACTCTCACTCACACCAGGAAAGAACCAATTCATTCGAGACCTCTATTAATACAAGTTGGAGTGGTACTGAGTCCAACTCACACACCAGGAAAGAGCCAATTCAATCCTGACATCTTATTAATACCGGCAGGATTGGTACTAAGCCCCACTCACACACAAGGAAAGAACCAATTCAATCCAGGCCTTTATTAATACAAGCTGGTGTGGTACTGAGCCCAACGCATACACCAGAAAAGAGCCAATTCAAGCCAGGCCTCTACTAATATCAGCTGGAGTTGTACTGAGTCCCACTCACACACCAGGAAAGAGCCAATTCAATCCAGGCCTCTATTAATATCAGCTGGAGTGTTCCTGAGTCCCACTCACACACCAGGAAAGAGCCAATTCAATCCAGGCCTCTATTAATATCAGCTGGAGTGTTCCTGAGTCCCACTCACACACCAGGAAAGAGCCAATTCATTCTAGGCCTCTATTAACATCAGCTGGAGTGTTCCTGAGTCCCACACACGCCAGGAAAGAGCCTATTCAATAATGACCTCTATGAATACCAGCTGGAGCATTACTCAGCCCCACTCATACACCAGGAGAGAGCCCATTCATTCCAGGCCTCTGTTAAAACCAGCTGGAGAGGTCTTAACTCCAATTCGCACACCAGGAAAGAGCCAATTCAATCCAGGCCTCTATTAATACCAGCTGGAATTGTACTGAGTCCCTCTGACAAACCAGAAAAGAGCCATTTCAATCCAGGCCTCTTTTAAGACCAGCTGGAGTGGTACTCAGCCCCACTCACACACCAGGAAAGAGCCAATTCAATCCAGGCCTCAATTAATATCAGCTGGAGCATTACTCAGCCCCACTCATACACCAGGAGAGAGCCCATTCAATTCAGGCCTCTGTTAAAACCAGCTGGAGAGGTCTTAACTCCAATTCGCACACCAGGAAAGATCCAATTCAATCCAGGCCTCCATTAATTCGAGTTGGAGTGATACTGAGCCCGCTTTCACTCCAGAAAAGAGCCAATTCAATCCAGGCCACTGTTAATACCAGCTGGAGTTGCGCTGATCCCCACTCAGACACCAGAAAAGATCCAATTCAATCCAGACAACTATTAATACCAGCTGGAGTGGTACTGAAACTCAGTCGCACACCGGGAATGAGCCAATTCAATCCAGACCTCTATTAATACCAGCTGGAGTGGTACTGAGTCCCATTCAGACTCCAGCAAAGAGCCAATTCAATCCAGACATCTATTAATACCATCTGGAGTGGTGCTGAGTCCCATTCAGACACCAGCAAAGAGCCAATTCAATCCAGACCTCTATTTATACCAGCTGGAGTGGTACTGAGACTCTGTCCCAAACCAGGAAAGAACCAATACAATCCAGACCTCTATTAAAATCTGCTGGACTGGTACTGAGCCCCACTCACACACCAGGAAAGAGCCAATTCAATCGAGACCTCTATTAATACCAGTTGGAGTGACACTGAGACCCACTGACACACCAGGAAAGAGCGAATTCAATCCAGGCCTCTATTAATTCCAGCTGGAGTGGTACTGAGTCCCACTCACTCACCAGGAAAGAGCGGATTTAATCCAGATCTCTATTAATACCAGCTGGAGTATTATTGAGTTCCACTCATACACCAGGAAAGAGCCAACTCAATACAGGCCTCTATTAATACAAGCTGGAGAGGACTTAACTCCAATTCGCACACCAGGAAAGAGCCAATTCAATCCAGGCCTCTATTAATTCCAGCTGGAGTGGTACTGAGCCCCACTCATAAAGCAGGAAAGAGCCAATCCAATCCTGACATCTTATTAATACCGGCAGGAGTGGTACTGAGCCCCACTCACACGCCAGAAACCAGCCGATTCAATCCAGGCCTCTATTAATACAAGCTGGAGTGGTACTGAGCCCAACCCATACACCAGAAAAGAGCCAATTCAATCCAGGCCTCTATTAATATCAGCTGGATTGGTGCTGAGTCCCACTCATACCCCAGAAAAAAGCCAATTCAATCCAGGCCTCCATTAAAACCATTTGGAGTGGTACTGAGTCCCACTCACACACCAGGACAGAGCGAATTCAAACCAGATCTCTATTAATACATGCTGGAGTGGTACTAAGCCCCACTCACACACCGGGAAAGGTCCAATTCAATCCAGGCCTCTATCAGTACAAGCTGAAGTGCTACTGAGCCCAACTCATACACCGGAAAAGAGCCAATTTAATCCAGGCATCTATTAATATCAGCTGGAGTGGTACTGAGTCCCACTCGCACACCAGGAAAGAGCCAATTCAATCCAGGCCTCCATAAATACCATCTGAAGTGGTACTGAGTCTCACTCACACACCAGGAAAGAGCCAATTCAATCGAGACCTCTATTAATACCAGTTGGAGTGGTACTGAGTGCCACTCACACAGCAGGAAAGAGCCAATTCAATCCAGGCCTCTATTGCTACCAGCTGGAGTGGTACTGATTCCCACTCACACACCAGGAAAGAGCCAATTCAATCCAGATCTCGATTAATACCAGCTGGGGTGATACTGAGTACCACTCACACACCAGGAAAGAGCCAATTCAATCCAGGCCTCCATTAATACCATCTGGAGTGGTACTGAGTACCACTCACACACCAGGAAAGAGCAATTCCATCCAGGCCTCTATTAATAACAGTTGTACTGGTACTGAGCCCCAGTGACATCACCAGGGAAGTGCCAATTCAATCCAGGTCTCTATTAATACGAGCTGAAGTGGTACGTTGTGCCTCTCACACAGCAGGGAAGAGCCTATTCAATACAGATCTCTGTTAGTTCCAGCTGGAGTGGTATTGAGTCCCACTCACACGCCAGGAAGGAGCCAATTCAATCCTGGCCTCCATTAATACCAGTTGGTATGGTATTGAGTCCCACTCACACTCCCAGAAAGGGCCAATTCAATCCAGGCCTCCATTAATACCAGTTGGAATGGTACTGAGTCCCACTCACATACCAGGAAAGAGCCAATTCAATCCAGGCCTCCATTAATACCAGCTGGAATGGTATTGCGTCCGACTCACTCACCAGGAAAGAGCCAAATCAATCCAGACCTCTATTAATACCAGCTGGAGAGGTACTGAGTCCCACTCACACACCAGGAAATAGCCTATTCAGTCCAGGCTTCTGTTAATAGCATCTGGGATGGTACTGTTTCCCACTCACACACAAGGAAAGAGCCAATTCCATCCAGGCCGATATTAATACCAGCTGGAGTGGTACTGAGTCCCACTGACACAGCAGGAAAAGCCAATGCAATCCAGACCTCTATTGATATCAGTTGGATTGGTACCGAGCCCCTCTCACTCACCAGGAAAGAGCCAATTAATCCAGGCCTCTATTTTTTCCAGCTGGAGTAGTACTGAGCCCCACTCACATAGCATGGAAGAGCCAATTCAATCCAGGTTTCTATTAATACCAGCTGGAGCGGTACTGAGTCCCACTCACACACCAGGGAAGAGCCAATTCAATCCAGGCCTCTATTAATACCAGCTGCAGTGGTAATGAGTCCCACTCACACACCAGGATAGAGAGAGAGGGAGAGATAGAGAGAGAATATCCTGTGACATTTACCAGCATATATGAAGCCATCTCGTTTAATGGATAATGCACCAGAGATCAGATTATTTGGAATCCATTCCATTATTTGTCACAAAAATGGCTTTTTAAGTTGTTTATGATCTGGGCCTAAACCTGCATGCAGCGTGCATCCTGCCTGCTCCTATTATATTCCAAGTACTCTACTTAAGGTTTCAGCTCTAATGGTGAGAAAAGTCCTCTCACAGACCGGGTGTGGGCTGTGTGGGATGGGGGATAAAGTGCTGTGTGTGGAGATGGAGAATGGGACTTGTGAGGAAGGTACAATGGGACATGCAAGAGTGGAGGTCGAATGCTTAACGTTAGCAGAGTTAAATGGGATATGATCGAAACAATGGAAAGGGTCGGGCGAGAAGCAATAGAATCAGACCAGTTGGAAGAGAGGTTCGAATCAGAGCAATGAGTGGAGAGGTAGAATCAGAGCGATGAGAGGAGAGGTAGAATCAGAGCAATGAGAAGAGCGGTGGAATCGGAGCAGTGAGTAGAGAGGTAAAATCAGAGAAGTGAGAGGGGAGGTAGAATCAGAGCAGTGAGAGGAGAGGTAGAATCAGAACGGTCAGAAAAGAGGTAGAATCACAGCAGTGAGAAGAGAGGTAGAATCACAGCAGTGAGAGGAGAGGTGGAATCAGAGCAGTGAGAGGAGAGGTAGAATCAGAACCGTGAGAGGAGAGGTAGAATCACAGCAGTGAGAGGAGAGGTAGAATCAGAGCAGTGAGAGGAGAAGTAGAATCAGAACCGTGAGAGGAGAGGTAGAATCAGAGCAGTGAGAAGAGAGGTAGAATCACAGCAGTGAGAGGAGAGGTAGAATCAGAGCAGTGAGAGGAGAGATAGAATCAGAACCGTGAGAGGAAGGTAGAATCAGAGCAGTGAGAAGAGAGGTAGAATCACAGCAGTGAGAGGAGAAGTAGAATCAGACCAGTGGGAAGAGAGGTAGAATCAAAGCAGTGAGAGGAGAGGTAGAATCAGACCACTGTGAGGAGAGGTTGAATCAGACCACTGGGAAGAGAGGTAGAATGGGGCAAGAGATAGCAGAGCAACAATGGGACGTCAGCCCTGAGATGGACTGCGACCTGTGACGAAATGTAAAAACGGGACATGTGGAGACAGGTCGAAGGAGGACAATGAAAAGAGAACGACAAGAGGACACTGAGAAGAGAGGTACATTGGGACAAATGACAAGAGCAGACAATAGAACTCTTGGAGGAGAGGTGGATTCGGAATGGAAAGAATTGGAGGTGAGTTGATATTAATGAGGATAGAGACGATGGGATATGTGGGACAGCCCAGTGTTTCCTGTCAGCTGTATGTGTCTATCGCCACACAGAAAGCTGGACTACATATCAGTTTTAAATAAACAGGCTGTTCACACCTTCATGACAGTAAGCTGTCCATGCACAATAATTTAGTGCTTAGAGGAGTTTGTAGCCCAAAGAGTACAAAGAAAATTCAGAGGGAACATTGGTCTGCGGCCTTTTTCATATCTTCCACTTGACGAGAGATCTACCTATATTTAAGCAACCAATCAGAATGACACAGGAGCTAGAATATCCTGCATTTCTCTCTTACGTCAGTCCCCCAATATTGCCAATCACATCTGCTGAAACCTACAGTTTTTCTCCCAACGATTCAGATATTGTTTGAAGGAACTTTGCGAACGCATGCTCCGCCCCTTTGTTTGTTTTGCTCTTTTCCAGAGATTTTGCACACAACTGGTGAGAGGTGGTAACTACCTTAAATGGTCACCACGCTCTCTCATACCACTCCCGTTCCCTTAATTTATACATCAGAAATCGTTTGCTATTACCTTTGATGTCTCATGCAACTTGACTGTATCCCTGTTTTCACTCCCATTGCTTTCTGTTTATCCCCTTGGATGCTGCTTTTCTTTATCACTCTCCCAGCCTGCTACAAGTCCTTTACTCCTTCTATATAAATGCATACAGATTTGTTTTTAAAAAGAGTTAATCGTGCTTAATAACTCATGCAAAGGAGGATATATCCGGCAATGCAGCAGCTAATCACTGAATGGTTCATTTAATTTATGTCTTTAAGTGCTGCGGATTGTGGGGTAACCAACGGCTTTCTGATTAAATGTAGAACGTTAAATGCAGAACGCTGAAAAAAATAAAGAAAAGGAATTAATCTTGCAGGCAATTCTGCTAAGTATGTAGTCAGTTATATTATTTATCATAGAGAGTAACTTTGTTTCTGTTGACAGTGATAACAATGGAATACAACAGGAAGTTGTTTAAGATAACGGAAAGAAACATTATTTATTGTATATAAATCTACTCTCCGGTGATGTCTGCCACCTTTGCACCAAATATATCAATTCCTTTCAGTGCACAATGTAATGTATTTATAGCTAGAAGAATTGGAGCGATTTTAATAAGTATTTTGGAGATTGTTTTTAGCTCAGCCTCAATCCTTTCTTCCAAGATATCCAGAGTGTTCATTAAAGTCACCTGACCCCGTTTCTCATTTACAACTAAAATAAAAGCAAAATACTGCGGATGCTGGAAATCTGAAATAAAAACAAAAAATTCTGGAACCACTCAGCAGGACTGGCAGCATCTGTGGAAAGAGAAGCACAGTTAACGTTCCGTTCCGTTCCGTTAACTGTCAGTTCCGAAGAACGTTCACTGACCCGAAACGTTAACTCTGCTTCTCTTTCCACAGATGCTGCCAGACCTGTTGAGTGGTTCCAGCATTTCTTGTTTTTATTTCTCACTTACAACTGCCGCCTGATGGTACACTAGGTTGTAATGTAGTCAGTGAACAACTAAACAGACATTAACGTACTTGAAAGTAAAGTTTGAAACAAAACCTACTTTAATTCAAGAGGGAAAATCAGATTTGAGCAGCCACTGCAGGTTACACAAAATTGCAACAGGGAAATAAGACGACTATTTTCAAATATGTGAAGCACACAACAGCATGCACGGAACTGGTAGAAATGAACACGATTAGTACCTGTTTTTCTTATTAATTCATGGGATGTGTGCGTCACTGGCCAGGCCAGCATTTACTGCCCATCCCTAATTGCCCTTGAGAAGGTAGTGGTGAGCTGCCTTCTTGAACCGCTGCAGTCCTTGTGGGGTAGGTACACCCACAGTGCTGTTAGGAAGGGAGTTCCAGGATTTTGACCCAGCGACAGTGAAGGAACGGCGATATAGTTCCAAGTCAGAATGGTGTGTGACTTGGAGGGGAACTTGCAGGTGATGGTGTTCCCATGTATTTGCTGCCCTTGTCCTTCTGGTTGGCAGAGGTCGCGGTTTTGGAAGGTGCTGTCTAAGGAGCCTTGGTGCATTGCTGCAGTGCATCTTGTAGATGGTACACACTGCTGCCACTGTGCGTCGGTGGTGGAGGGAGTGAATGTTTGTAGATGGGGTGCCAATCAAGCGGGCTGCTTTGTCCTGGATGGTGTCGAGCTTCTTGAGTGTTGTTGGAGCTGCACCCATCCAGGAAAGTGGAGAGTATTCCATCACACTCCTGACTTGTGCCTTGTCGATGGTGGACAGGCTTTGGGGAGTCAAGAGGTGAGTTACTCGCCTCAGGATTCCTAGCCTCTGACCTGCTCTTGTAGCCACGGTTTTTACATGGCTACTCCAGTTCAGTTTTCGGTCAATGGTAGCCCCTAGGATATTGATAGTGGGGGATTCAGCGATGGTAATGCCGTTGAATGTCAAGGGGAGATGGTTGGATTCTCTCTTGCTGGAGATGGCCATTGCCTGGCAATTGTGTGGCGCGAATGTTACTTGCCACTTATCAGCCCAAGCCTGGATATTGTCCAGGTCTTGCTACATTTCTCTACGGACTGCTTCAGTATCTGAGGAGTAGCGAATGGTGCTCAACATTGTGCAATCACCAGCGAACATCCCCACTTCTGACCTTATGATTGAAGGAAGGTTATTGATGAAGCAGCTGAAGATGGTTGGGCCTAGGACAGTACTCTGAGGTACTCCTGCAGTGAAGTCCTGGAGCTCAGATGGTTGACCTCCAACGACCACAACCATCTTCCTTTGTGCTAGGTATGACCCCAGCCAGCGGAGGTTTTTCCCCCTGATTCCCGTTGACCTCAGTTTTGCTAGGGCTCCTTGATGCCATACTCGGTCAAATGCTGCCTTGATGTCAAGGGCAGTCACTCTCACCTCACCTCTTAAGTTCAGCTCTTTTATCCATGTTTGAACCAAGGCTGTAATGAGGTCAGGAGCTGAGTGGCCCTGACAGAACCCAAACTGAGCATTACTGAGCAGGTTGTTGCTAAGCAAATGCCGCTTGATGGCACTGTTGATGACACCTTCCGTCACTTTACTGATGATTGAGAGTAGTTTAATGGGGCGGTAGTCGCCGGGTTGGATTTGTCCTGCTTTTTGTGTACAGGACATACCTGGGCAATTTTCCACACTGCAGGGTAGATGCCAGTGTTGTAGCTGTACTGGAACAGCTTGGCTAGGGGCACGGCAAGTTCTGTACCACAGGTCTTGAGTACTATTGCCGGAATGTTATCAGGCCCCATAGCTTTTGCAGTATCCAGTGCCTTCAGTCGTTTCTTGATATCACGTGGAGTGAATCGAATTGGCTGAAGTCTGGCATCTGTGATGCTGGGGACTTCAGGAGGAGGCCGAGATGGATCATCAACTCGGCACTTCTGGCTGAAGATTGTTGCAAGTGCTTCAGCCTTATCTTTCGCACTGATGAGCTGGGCTCCCCCATCATTGAGGATGGGGATATTTGTGGAGCCACCTCCTCCAGTTAGTTGTTTAATTGTCCACCACCATTCACGGCTGGATGTGGCAGGACTGCAGAGCTTACATCTGATCCGCTGGTTATGGGATCACTTAGCTCTGTCTATCGCATGCTGCTTACGCAGTTTGGCATGTAGGTAGTCCTGTGTTGTGGCTTCACCAGGTTGACACCTCATTTTGTGGTATGCCTGGTGCTGCTCCTGACATGCCCTCCTGCACTCTTCATTGAACCAGGGTTGGTCTCCTGGATTGAAGGTAATGGTAGAGTGGGGGATATGCTGGGCTATGAGGTTACAGATTGTGGTGGAGTACAATTCTGCTGATGCTGATGGCCCACAGCGCCTCATGGATGCCCAGTTCGAAATCTATCCCATTCAACACAGTGATAGTGCCACACAACACGATGGACTGCATCCTCAATGTGAAGGCGGGACGTCATCTCCACAAGGACTGTGCGGTGGGAATCCTGCCAATACTGTCATGGACAGATGCATCTGCGGAAGGCAGATTGGTGAGGACGAGGTCGAGTATGTTGTTCCCTCGTGTTGGTTCCCCCACCACCTGCCACAGACCCAGTCTAGCTGCCATGTCCTTTACGACTCGGCCAGCTCGATCAGTAATGGTGCGACCGAGCATCTCATGGTGATGGACATTGATGTCCCCCACGCAGAGTACATTCTGTGCCTTTGCCCCCCTCAGTGCTTCCTCCAAGTGCTGTTCAACATGGAGGAGTACTGAGTCATCAGCTGAGGGAGGGCGGTAGGTGGTAATCAGTAGGAGGTTACCTTGCCCATATTTGACCTGATGCCATGAGACTTCATGAGGTCCAAAGTCGATGTTGAGGACTCCCAGGGCAACTCCCTCCCTACTGTATACCACTGTGCCACCACCTCTGCTGGGTCTGTCCTGCCAGTGGGACAGGACGTACCCGGGGATGGTGATGGCTGTGTCTGGGACATTGTCTGTTAGGTATGATTCCGTGAGTACGAATATGTCAGGCTTTTGCTTGACTAGTGTGTGGGACAGATCTCCCAACTTTGGCACAAGCCCCCAGATGTTAGTAAGGAGGACTTTGCAGGGTCGACAGGGCTGGGTTTGCCGTTGTCGTTTCCGGTGCCTAGGTCGATGCTGGGTGGTCCGTCCGGTTTCATTCCTTTTTATAGACTTTGTAGCGGTTAGTTCCAACTGAGTAGCTTGCTGGGCCATTTCAGAGGGCATGTAAGAGTTAACCACATTGCTGTGGATCTGGAGTCACATGTGGGCCAGACCAGGTAAGGAAAGCAGATTTCCTTCCCTGAAGGACATTAGTGAACCAGATACGTTTTTACAACAATCGACAATGGTTTCATGGCCATCATTAGTCCAGTTTTAATTCCAGATTTTTTTTATTAAGTTCAAATTCCACCTTCTGCTGTGGTGGGATTCGAACCCAGGTCCCCAGAGGAATACCCTGGGTCTCTGGGTTATTAGTCCAGTGATAATACCACTACACCACTTGCCACCGACACTAACAGCTAACAAAATATGATAGTGAATGACCGAAATTTGATAAAATATTGGGTCATCCAGTTTCTTTAAGAAACAATGATACCTGCTGTATAGGTGACATTAGGCCCAGTGAGAATTCGGAGGTGCCACTATGATGGAAGCTTTTGTATATGGCAGTGAGAATTCTTCAGTGGCACAGTTCCGTCCCTTGATCATTGATTTTTGTTAAAATGACTGTACCGATGTCAGCTCTTTTACTCCCATGTGAAGATTTTTTGGAAATGAAAATTTAAAATCATCACCTCAAACAGCAGTGTTCTACCTTTGGTTTATTGAATAGCAAACTGGATAAATGGGAGAAAACAACTGGTAAATGTCGCATGAGTCATGGCAGTACAGGGGAAGCAGCTGATGGGGCTCTGCAAGGAGATATATTGGGACCGGTATTGTTTTTAATTTTCTTCAATAATCTGTTTTCAGAAACTCAATGAAAATTGGTTAACTGCAGATGCGACCTGGAAAAAGGAGGAAATGTACAGTCGAGGACTCTACTCAGAATCTCAAAATAATGTGTAGGGTGATATACGCAAGAAAGTAGCCTATATTTTGAATTTAAAGAGTGCAAAGTGTTCCACACAGTAATAGAAATGGGAACCAGACCTATTCCGTGAAAAGTAAGCACGCATTCAGAATAAATTTGCCATATAATGAATGATGCACATGAAGTGGATGGCATGCAGTCAATGCAGACGCACAATCACCCAAGTTTAGTAGTATTGGAAACCGATAGATTCGTGGAATGGACTCTTTAAATGAGCATTGGATTTTATTCCTCGATGTGATAATGTAATGGACGCCCCGATACAATGATGCAATGGACCCCAATATTGTACCACAAAGAACTCCATGATGGAACAATGGACGAGTTGTGGAAAAGAATTTCAAGTGAAATAATGGAATAGGCTCCCATTAAACTAACATCATGAAACCCAGATATAATAATGGAATAGATTCCTGTTAGTATGCTTAATATTTTCATGTTCATGCTTCAAAAATAACTGCAAATGTTGCAAATATGAAATGAAAATGGAAAATGTCAGAAAGGTCCCTTATATCCGCTAATATCTGTCGAAAAAGGAAGGTAGGATGAACCATTCAGGCCTATAAAATGGTCACGGACCTCAACAGTTAACTGGATGGACCCATTTATATTAATGCTGGTGGAGTTGTTAACCTTTTCCAATATTTCTAGATTTGTGTTTACTCTTCTCTTTTTCTGTATTTACACTATTTCTTTTTCACTGTTACCTGTGAAGCTGTCAGCTCTGTTTCATTTGTATTCTGTTTTGTGTATTTAATGTAACATAAGGAGTATCCTGAGAGCAATAATGCTCAATGTACAATAACACTTAAAGCGAAAAACTATCCACCAATGAATCATTGAATCATTCAGCACCGAAGAAATCCATTCGTCCCATCACCATTCCTGTGCCAGTTCTTTGAGAGGCCTGCAAATGAGTCCCACCCCCCTTTTCTTTCCCCATAGCAATTCACATTTAGAACATTTCAAAATATATATCAAATCGCATTTTGAACGTTCCCATGGTTTTTCCCATGGGCCCTGTCAACAACAGTGGTGGCGGTGGGGCGGGGGGGGGGGGGGAATCCTCGGTTGAGGAAAAAGGAGGTCATATCAGAAGCACCATTATGCAATAGCATCATCAGAGCAGATGAGTCAGAGACGGAGAAACTGGGAGAATGGAATGGAGTCCTTACAGGAGGTAGGGTGTGAAGAAGTGTAGTCGACGTAGCTGTGGGGGTCGGTGGGCTTATAATGGATATTAGTAGACAACCTATCGCCAGAGATGGAGACAGAGAAGTCGAGGAAGGGAAGGGAAGTGTCAGAGATGGACCATGTAAGGGTGAGAGAAGGGTGGAAATTAGACAGGGCCCTCAACCGGGTCTGGCCCATTTCCCGCACCTCTGCCCTCAACCTTCCCCTATCTCCCAGACCGTGCCTGGGTTCCCCTTGTCCTCACTTTCCACCCCCTCAGCCTCCATATCCAAAGGATCATCCACCGCCATTTCCGTCACCTCCAGTGTGACTTCACGACCAAACGCATCTTCCCCTCCCTTCCCCTGGCAGCATTCCAAAGGGATCGTTCCCTCCGCGGCACCCTGGTCCACTCCTCCATTACCCCCACCACCTCGTCCCCGTCCCATGGCACCTTTCCCTGCAATCGCAGGAGGTGTAATGCCTGCCCATTTGCCTCCTCTCTCCTCACTATCCCAGGCCCCAAATACTCCTTTCAGGTGAAGCAGCGAGCTACTTGTACTTCTTCCAATGTAGTATACTGTATTGGCTGCTCACAATGTGGTCTGCTCTGCATTGGGGAGACCAAGCGCAGACTGGGTGACCGCTTTGCGGAACACCTCCGCTCAGTCCACAAGCAGGACCCTGAGGTTCCGGTTGATTACTATTTCAACACTCCCCCCTGCTCTCAGCCTCACATCTCTGTCCTGGGATTGCTGCAGTGTTCCAGTGAACATCAACGCAAGCTCGAGGAACAGCATCTCATCTACCGACTAGGCACACTACAGCCTGCCGGACTGAACATTGAGCTCAATAACTTCAGAGCATGACAGCAACCCCCCGCCCCACTTTTTACATTTATTTTTAGTTATTTTTTCTTTTTTTCTTTTTTACATTTTTTACAATCTTTCCTTTTTCTTTGAATTTATTTAGTTTCATCTTAGTTTGTTTAGTTTGCTTACCCACTGCTTTTTTTCATGTTAGCACTTGCTGCTGTTCAATCATCAGTCGGTTAACACCTTATCTGTTCTAATGCTTTGTCTTTCAACACACGATTAACATTTTGTTTGCCTTTGCTCCATGGCCTTTTGGTCAGCTATGTGGCCTTGTCCAATCTACACTTTCTCCTTTGTTATCTCTTGCCCCACCCCCTCCTCACTTGCTTATAACCTGTGACATTTCTAATTTTTGTCCGTTCCGAAGAAGTGTGACTTACCCGAAACATTACCTCTGCTTCTCTTTCCACAGATGCTGCCAGACCTGCTGTGTGGTTCCAGCATTGCTTGTTTCATTCCTAATACTTGTACTGTGCGATCCTACTCAGAAAATCCAAAATGCTGTCATCAGCAATTTTTTGTGATTTACTTAGTTTTTCAAAATTTCATGGAATTATTAATTTCATTCATTAATTATTTCATTCAATCCACACCCTTCAGCGACTTTGTTCTCAACTATATATATATAAAATGATTCCGTTATGATATCTTCACATTACATTAAAATGCTGCCAAAGTAAGCGGTCAGCACAAATGAAAATCATCTGTACAAACTGTGCAATTTGGTTCAGTTTGAAACGGGGAGAATCCCCTGACTAATCCACACATTTCTAAAATTAGAGATCGGGATCCTTCCACTCTAACTCCCAATCATCTCTCACAACTGTGTGACTTATTGTGGGACAGAAAACGGACTGATCTTGATAAAGTCATGCATTTCTACATTTGGAGATCTGGTTCCATTGGCCAAAGTTCAAATAATTTGACACTAGCATTACGACATGTTCCCTAATTTTAGATCGGATTAAGGATTATAACAATGGTTAGAGCCACTTGTTTACAATTGTTCAATGGATCCCTCTCCCCACAATGGAATAGTTCTTCAATTGGACCCACCTTCAATTGAAGTGAAACAAAAACAAGAAATGCTGGATTCACTCAGCAGGTCTGGCAGCATCTGTGGAAAGAGAAGCAGAGTTAACGTTTCGGGTCAGTGACCCTTCTTCGGAAGGGTCACTGACCCGAAACGTTAACTCTGCTTCTCTTTCCACAGATGCTGCCAGACCTGCTGAGTGAATCCAGCATTTCTTGTTTTTGCTTCAGATTTCCAGCATCCGCAGTATTTTGCTTTTATTCAATTGAAGTGATGTCAGTAAACTGCATCCGTTTGTAACTGCATTTCATCAAGCAGGTTATTATCGTTTCCAATTGTCACTTTTGCACAAGCAGTTCATATGCAAAGACGCTGATCCAACAATGTAAACAATTTAGATTCAGATTTGGAAGAACCTGGACACTAGCTCCTTTGCAGAAAGCTGAGCAGATGCAGAGAGTAGGAATAGCGAGAACAACAACGTTTTAATTTTATTCCGATGCATGGCCATGTCATAACATACAAGCTATTTCCCAAATACCCCTGAGAAGCTACGGTATCATAGACTGTATGTCTAAAAGGAGAACAGCAATAATTAAAGAAAATATCTAATAAAACTGCAATCTGTACATGAGTTGGAGAACATAGAAATGGGATATAGAAAACAGAAACGTTAGATATAATGAAAAAAGCTCCAATTTAGTGACTGTAGATAAACACAGTTTTGGCAAAATATTCCACAATTGTCTCAGAATTTTAAAAGGCCAATATCAGTGCGATATCTATCCAAAATCAGGTTGTGTTCTTGGAGATGGCGATGATTAATTTAGTTCAGGTTGTCTGGGAGATACATCTCTTCATGTTGATTTAATCCTAACTGTGTAAAACAACAATGGGAAAACTTACAAGCAGTTTTCAGCAGGAGGAAAAAAATGAGCGTGAAGGAAAGAGGTAAAAATTCAGTGCATAGAAAGAAGAAGATTGCATGATAAACGAGGAAGAAAGGGATTAGCAGAGAAGTCAGAAAACAAATACGAAACCAAAGAGAAACAGTGAAGTTAAATTATCAAGGAATATAAAACAGAATAATAACATATTTTAGAGGCATATTAATAAAAAACGGACTGGATTGGGAATGGGACCACTAAGGAATAGATAGGATAATACCACAAAGTGGGAGTGGGGGCGAAGGGTGGAGAGAGGGCGAGAATGTTAAATATATATTTTGCTTTAGTGTATATCAGGATGTTAGAACAGCCAAACATGGCATTGAAGGATGAGATGAGCAATGTGATCAGTACATTTCAAATAAAATGGTGATGTGCTGAATTAGCCAATCAAACTGAAAGATGATGAAGCTCCTCAGCCGGATTGATTGCATCCACATACTTTATAACAATCTGGGGGAGATTTAGAGACATTGCAACAAATATTTAATAATTCAAAGAAAAGGTTCATTGCCCGAAGACTGGCGGATAGCTGACGTAATTCCATATTTAAGAAGGATGACGGAACATGTGCAGAGAATTATAGCCCAATTAGCTTAAGATTGGTGGTAGGAAACATAATGGAATCCCTACTAAAGGAGAGAATAGAAGAATATCTGGAAATTGAAAATATATAATGAATAGGCAGCATGGATTTCGAAGTGGCAAATCTTGCTTGACCAACTGTGTTGAATTGTTTGAAGAGGTAGCAAATAGAATAGAAAATGCTAATGTAGCATACATAATATATCTGGTGTTTCAAAATGTGTTTGATAAGATATCCCATAATAGAGCAATGAATAAAGTTAGAGAATGCGGAATCAGGGGACAACTGGCAGAATAGGTTGCTAGCTGGCCTCAAGACAGAAAGCAGACAGTGGAAGCAACGGGTAATTACTCAGAGTGGCAGAAGTTGGGATGTGGTGTTCCATATGGATTAGTGATGGGATCACTGATATCTAAAATCTACATTAACGATTTGGACTTTGGAATTTAAAAAAAATCTAAATCTGTGGATGGCACTGAATTGAGGTTGGATAGTCAGGACTGAGGAAGCCTGCAACAAATTAGAGGCGGACATGAATAAACATACAGAATGGCAAATACTAGGCAAATGAACGTCACTTAATTCTTGGGAGGTGTAAGTCTTGGTGGGGAAAGGGTAAAAAAGGATCTCGGAGTGCAAATCCACCAGTCACGAATAGTTCCACAACAGATTGGCAATACGATATAAAAGAAAAAAAGCAGACAATGAAAGCGAGCTCTCGGCTTTATTTCTCGAGGGAGAGAATTGATAAGTCGGCAAGTTACTCGAAATCTTATCAAACATATTTACCAAAAGAGCAATGTGAATGTGGGACTCGCTATCCCAGGGAGAGGCTGAAGGAAATAGTACCGATACATTTCATGAGAAGGTAGACAGGCATATGAGAGAGAAGGCAGTAGAGGATTATGGTGACAGATTTAGATGAGGAAAGGTGGGAGGTTTCTTGACTGGAGCACAAATGCCAGCCTGAACTGGTTGTCTGAATGGCCCGTTTCTGTGCTCTATGTATTCATACACAAAGCTTAGAATTTGCTCTTGCTCTTGCTCATATAATGGACAATTACGTAACTCTTTCCAAAGGAAATGTGTCCACTTAGGGCCCATCCATTTCTCATCTACATTTGTCCTTCAGTGAGATCATTTAAAAACACAGCATTAGTTCCCAAATGTGTGCTGAAAATACCCAGCTTTAGTTTACCCATAATACTTATCTTTGCATCTTCAATTTCTTTTAATTGTCGGTCTGATTTTCTGTTATCTAGTACTTGATGAACAGAACTCTCCTCAACTGAATACAGGGAAGACAGCAGCCATTGTTCTTTAGTCCACACTGCAAATGATCTTATCTAGTCACAGCTCCCTCCCTCTCACTGGTATCTGTCGGAGGATGATGAATACTGTTTACACCATTGGTGTCATATTTACACCCGAGATGTGCATCTGACCACATATCTACAGCGTCACTGAGACTGCCTACTTCCATCACTGGAACATCACCTGATTCTGTTCCTATCTCTGCCCAGCGGCTGTTATACTTTCATCTATGCATTTATTTACTCCATACCATTTTCAACATATTGCTAGCGGGCTTTTCATTTTCATTACATCGGAGTGATCGTTGTCGTTGTAGTGTGCTTGTTTTTTTCAAGTGAGGGTAACTAATATAAAGGATCAACGGTATATCTGTGTACCGACTTAACCCCTGCATAAATCAGGGCTCTTTGGAATGTATCAGCTCTGTGTGTCTGTCAGAGCTATGTGTTGAAGAGCAACTGAAGTCATTCCCTCTTACCGATGTGGGATGTCCAGTAGCCATTCAAATAGAACGGATTTACTATTCTGCTATTGCAGTTTTTGGAGTTCCTAATGAACTGTTATCTCATCTGTTAGTAGGGTATAACGTTGCCAACTGTGTTGCGGCATTGACATCCTACTTTTTCTACCATGTTTTCACACAGCGACTTGAATAATTGAAAATGTTATGCCTGTTCCCTTTTAGTTTTCTGACACCTGCATTATGTGTACTCATCTCTGTGCATTCTACACTGGCATTGCTAACGAATGTATTGGAATCAAATGTCTGTCCAAAGATCAAGTATGAAACCAACATATTTTGCAGCAGTTTCATGTTGTGGGATTAACCTCGTCTGGATTTTATTTCATAAATGTTTTCAATGATTGCAAACGAGACAGCTCACGACTTGAGTGTAGCAAGTTACTCGATTAATGTGCTTCCACCCCAATAATTTGCTTCCGTTTGAACAGGCGTTCAATGTATTAGCTTGTTATGAATGTTGTGATAGGTCATTTAATTTCGTGTGTGTCTGATGCAGGTTCAGAGGTCTGGCTATTGAACTGAGTTTACTGTTGGTGCTAACGCATCTTCTTGCAGGATTTACTGTGAATGAATAAACGTATTGTCACTAAAATTCATTATAAAATGAAATATTTTTAGTTATGTTGTATCAATTTTCAGTATTGGTATCATGGGATTCTTTATTTACCTCAAGATTATGAAGTGGCAATGAATCATGGTCAGTCCTACTAATACTGACATGGAATGATGCATCTGCATCTTTTGCCTCTTATTGGTTCCCTCACCAACTGCCGCAGACCCAGTCTAAATGGTTTGCTCGGCCATTTCAGAGAGCATTTAAGAATCAACCACTTTGTTGTGCGTCTGAGGTCACATGTCGGCCAGATCAGGTAAGGACAGCAGATTTCCTTCCCTAATGGGCATTAATGAACCAGATGTGTTTTTAACCACAATCAGCAATAGTTTCATGGCATGAAAACAGGATATGCTGGACATTCTCAGCAGGTCTGTATGCATCTGTGGAGAGAGAAGCAGAGTTCACGTTTTAGGTCAGTAACCATTGATCAGAACTAGTCTGATGGCCATCATTAAACTTGCTTTGTTTAAAATTCCAGATCTATCAATTTAACACAAATTACACTTTTAAATCACGTGGGATTCGAACCCATGTACCCGAACCAATACCCTGGGTCTTTGGGTTAATAGGTCAATGACAATACCACTACACCATCACCCCCCAAGTTCCATGAGGTGTGGCATCCATGTCCTAACTCTGCACGGTAGAACTACAAGAACATCAGTTTAGATTATTCTGAGGTCTGCCTGGATGAGGCCTTCGTTCCTGTTTATTCCATGTTTTGAATATGAAACGAGTAATATAGGGAAATGGGTGATGACTTGGACTATGATAAGAAACATCAAAATATTCCACAGAGGTTTAAAACACTGACACTGACATAGCATCATTGTAAAAAGCGAGTGATGAACAGAAATTTCAATTAGGATGGCAGAGATGAGCCTGATCCGAAAATCAGAGTTGAGAAACAGAGCAGAGAGCGCTAAGTCCAGAGATAAACTGTTATGAAAGAGACTGCAAGTGAATGTTAAATAGAGGGGGAATACAAGCGAGATCAAAGGAAATAGAGATTAATATTCCGTGGTGACATGACTACCTAGAACTGTACTCCAGAGAGAATGTTGTCACCAAGACCGCCCTCAATGCAGCCCAGCCACTTCCAGTCATGGATGAGCTGGACATACAGCCAACCAAATCCGTACTCAGTGATGCCATTGATTCTCTGGCCAGCGGAAAAGCCCCAGGAAAAGACAGCATTACAATGAACAACAGATGCCTCTCGACATTGTTTTCATTGATCTCACCAAAGCCTTTGACCTCGTCAGCAGACGTGGTCTCTTCAGACTACTAGAGAAGATTGGATGGCCACCAAAGCTACTAAATATCATCACCTCATTCCATGACAATATGAAAGGCACAATTCAACATGGTGGCTCCTCATCAGACCCCTTTCCTATCCTGAGTGGCGTGAAACAGGGCTGTGTTCTCGCACCCACGCTTTTTGGGATTTTCTTCTCCTTGTTGCTTTCACATGCGTTCAAGTCCTCTGAAGAAGGAATTTTCCTCCACACAAGATCAGGTTGCAGGTTGTTCAACCTTGCCCGTCTAAGAACGAAGTCCAAAGTACGGAAAGTCCTCATTAGGGAACTCCTCTTTGCTGACGATGCTGCTTTAACATCTCACTCTGAAGAGTGTCTGCAGAGTCTCATTGACAGGTTTGCAGCTGCATGCAACGAATTTGGCCTAACCATCAGCCTCAAGAAAACGGACATCATGGGGCAGGACGTCAGAAATGCTCCATCCATCAATATTGGCGACCACGCTCTGGAAGTGGTTCAAGAGTTCACCTACCTAGGCTCAACTATCACCAGTAACCGGTCTCTCGATACAGAAATCAACAAGCGCATGGGAAAGGCTTCCACTGCTATGTCCAGACTGGCCAAGAGAGTGTGGGAAAATGGCGCACTGACACGGAACACAAAGGTCCGAGTTTATGAGGCCTGTGTTCTCAGTACCTTGCTCGATGGCAGCGAGGCCTGGACAACGTATGTCAGCCAAGAGCGACGTCTCAATTCATTCCATCTTCGTTGCCTCCAGAGAATCCTTGGTCTCAGGTGGCAGGACCGTATCACCAACACAGAAGTCCTCGAGGCGGCCCTCATCCCCAGCTTATACACACTACTGAGTCAGCAGTGCTTGAGATGGCTTGGCCATGTGAGCCGCATGGAAGATGGCAGGATCCCCAAAGACACATTGTACAGCGAGCTCGCCACTGGTATCAGACCTATCGGCCGTCCATGTCTCCGCTTTAAAGACGTCTGCAAACGCGACATGATATTGTGATATTGATCAGAAGTCGTGGGAGTCAGTTGCCAGCGTTCGCCAAAGCTGGCGGGCAGCCATAAAGACGGGGCGAAAGTGTGGCGAGTCGAAGAGACTTAGCAGTTGGCAGGAAAAAAGACAGAGGCGCAAGGGGAGAGCCAACTGTGCAACAGCCCCGACAAACAAATTTCTCTGCAGCAGCTGTGAAAGAGCCTGTTACTCCAGAATTGGCCTTTTTAGCCACTCCAGGCGCTGCTTCACAAACCACTGACCACCTCCAGGCGCTTATCCATTGTCTCTCGAGATAAGGAGGCCAAAGAAGGTGAATAATTCGCAAAAGATGATATAGTAGAAATTCCACGGCAATTAAACATGCGAAATATTGCTATCAGATTTTGTACTTGGTCCCCGATCCTCAACCCGTCTTGGTGAATGCTCCTTTTCTTTATTTTATGCCACATACATAAATATAAGGCAAATAAAATGATAGAATTGGATCAGTTAAGTAGGGCTGGCATTGAATGAATAGGATACTGTATGTTATGAAGCTGTGACTGTTAAATATAATACTGAATGAAGCGGATTTTATTGATCTGTATTAATACCGTTTTGACTGAATGTGTTGCGTACATTTATTGAACAGATTATGTTCCCAAGGAGCTTTTCTGAGATCTCAGTAACAAGAGAAATTAGCCATGGAATGTAATGATTCCCTTTATGTTACTTGGATTTAAAGCTGATTTCCTTTAACAAACGATGGTTGTCCGGCCCTCCGGTCAAAGGCAGCGGAAAAGCGTGCATTAAAAGAGTGTCTTTAAGATACAAAGGTGCTTATGAAGAACAATATCAACAAAAACAGTTATGGCACAGAACTACAGATGCAGCATCAAGACGGGTGACAAAAAGATTTGCTGAAGAATTAGGTTATATGGATCATCTTAAAAAGAATTGAAAGAGAGAGAAAGGCAGAGAGGCATAGAGATGTAAGGAGAGAACTCCAGAGTTTAGGCTGAAGACAGACGAAAGGAATGTCACAATTGATGGAGAAATACAGATCAGGGTTGAACTAGCCGGGCCTTTGCGAAAATGTTCTAGGACAATGCAGGCATCTACCTGGCAATGTGGAAGATTCTCCAGCTGTGTGCTACACACAAAAAGCAAGGCAGATCAGATGCGGCCAATTACAGGTGAATCAGAGGTGTCAGCGTCAGTGCTATCAACTGGCACTGGCTCAACAAGAAGCTACTCACCGATGCTCAGATTGGGTTCCCACAGGTGAGGTCCCAGAGGACTGGAGAATAGCCAATTTTGTTCCTTTGTTTAAGAAGGGTGGAAAGGATAATCCAGGAAACTATAAGCCGGTGAGCCTTACATCAGTGGTAGGGAAACTATGAGAGAGAATTCTTCGGGACAGGATTTGCTCCCATTTGGAAAGAAACGAGCATATTAGCGAGAGACAGCATGGTTTTGTGAAGGGGAGGTCGTGTCTTACTAATTTGATTGAGTTTTCTGAGGAAGTGACGAAGATGATTGATGAGGGAAGGGCGGTGGATGTTGTCTATATGGACTTTAGTAAAGCCTTTGACAAGGTCCCGCATGGCAGACTGGTGCAAAAGGTGATCAGAGGCGAGCTGGCAAGATGGATACAGAATTGGCTCAGTCACAGAAGGCAGAGGGTAACAGTGGACGGGTGTTTTTCTGAATGGAGAGATGTGACTAGTGGTGTTACGCAGGGATCAGTGCTGGGACCTTTGCTGTTCGTAGTATATATAAATGATTAGGAGGAAAATGTAGCTGGTCTGATTAGTAAGTTTGCGGACGACACAAAGGTTGCTGGAGTTGCGGATAATGATGAGGATTGTCAGAGGATACAGCAGGATATAGATCGGTTGGAGACTTGGGCGGAGAAATGGCAGATGGAGTTTAATCCGGACAAATGTGAGGTAATGCATTTTGGAAGGTCTAATGCTGGTGGGAGGTATACAGTAAATGGCAGAACCCTTAGGAGTATTGTTAGGCAGAGAGATCTGGGCGTACAGTTCCACAGGTCACTGAAAGTGGCAACGCAGGTGGATAAGGTAGTCAAGAAGGCATACGGCATGCTTGCCTTCATCGGTCGGGGCATAGAGTATAAACATTGGCAAGTCATGTTGCAGCTGTACAGAACCTTAGTTAGGCCACACTTAGAATATTGCGTGCAATTCTGGTCGCCACATTACCAGAAGGACGTGGAAGCTTTGGAAAGGGCACAAAGGAGGTTTACCAGGATGTTGCCTGGTCTGGAGGGCATTAGCTGTGAGGAGAGGTTGGATAAACTCCGATTGTTTTCACTGGAACGACGGAGGTGGAGGGGCGACATGATAGAGGTTTACAAAGTTATGAGCGGCATGGACAGAGTGGATTGTCAGAAGCTTTTTCCCAGGGTAAAAGAGTCAGTTACTAAGGGGCATAGGTTTAAGGTGCTAGGGGCAAAGTTTAGAGGGGATGTGCGAGGCAAGTGTTTTTACACAGAGGGTAGTGAGTGCCTGGAACTTGCTGCCAGGGGAGTACTCGTTTAGAATCTCACCCATTTTCTCTGACTCCACGCATAACTTTCCTCCGTTGTCCTTGAGTGGGCCAATCCTATCTCTAGTTACCCTCTTGCTCCTTATATATGAATAAAAGGCTTTGGGATTTTCCTTAACCCTGTTTGCTAAAGATATTTCATGACTCCTTTTAGCCCTCTTGATTCCTCGTTTCAGATTGGTCCTACATTCCCGATATTCTTTCAAAGCTTTGTCTTTCTTCAGCCGCCGAGACCTTCTGTATGCTTCCTTTTTCCTCTTAGCTAGTCTCACAATTTCACCTGTCATCCATGGTTCCCTAATCTTGCCATTTCTATCCCTCATTTTCACAGGAACATGTCTCTCCTGAACGCTAATCAACCTCTCTTTAAAAGCCTCCCACATATCAAACGTGGATTTACCTTCAAACAGCTGCTCCCAATCTACATTCCCCAGCTCCTGCCGAATTTTGGTGGTGTTGGCCTTCCCCCAATTTAGCACTCTTCCTTTAGGACCACTCTTGGCTTTGTAAATGAGTATTCTAAAACTTACGGAATTGTGATCACTATTCCCAAAGTATTCCCCTACTGAAACTTCAACCACCTGGCCGGTCTCATTCCCCAACACCAGGTCCAGTATGGCCCCTTCCCGAGTTTGACTACTTACATACTGCTCTAGAAAACCCTCCTGGATGCTCCTTACAAATTCTGCTCCATCTAGACTGCTAACACTAAGTGAATCCCAGTCTATGTTGGGAAAATTAAAATCTCCTATGACCACCACCCTGTTGCTCCTACATCTTTCCATAATCTGTTTACACATTTGTACATCTATCTCACGCTCGCTGTTGGGAGGCCTGTAGTACAGCCCCAACATTGTTACCGCACCCTTCCTATTTCTGAGTTCTGCCCATATTGACTCACTGTTCGAGTCCTCCATAGTGCCCTCCTACAGCACAGCTGTGATATCCTCTTTGACCAGTAATGCAACTCCTCCACCCCTTTTACCTCCCTCTCTATCCCGCCTGAAGCATAGATATCCTGGGATATTTAGTTGCCAATCATGCCCTTCCCTTATCCAAGTCTCAGTAATAGCAATAACATCATTCTCCCAGGTACTAATCCAAGCCCTAAGTTCATCTGCCTTACCTACTACACTTCTTGCATTAAAACAAATGCACCTCCGACCACCAGTCCCTTTGCTTTCATCATCTTCTCCCGGCCTACTCTTTCCCTTAGTCACGCTGACTTCATTATCTAGTTCCTTACAGGCTTTTGTTACTACCTTCTTACTGTCCGCTGATCGCCTCATTTGGCTCCCAATCCCCTGCCACATTAGTTTAAACCCTCCCCAACAGCGTTAGCAAAAGCACCCCCAAGGACATTGGTTCCATTCCGGCCCAGGTGTAGACCGTCCAATTTGTAATAGTCCCACCTCCCCAGAACCGGTCCCAATGTCCCAAAAATCTGAACCCCTCCCTCCTGCACCATCTCTCAAGCCACGCATTCATCCTGACTATTCTTTCATTTCTACTCTGACTATCACGTGGCACTGGTAGCAATCCTGAGATTACTACCTCTGAGGTCCTACTTTTTAACTTGGCTCCTAACTCCCTAAATTCAGCTTGCAGGACCTCTTCCCGGTTTTTACCTATATCATTGGTGCCTATGTGCACAACAACAACTGGCTGGGCACCCTCCCCCTTCAGAATGTTCTGCAGCTGATCTGAGACATCCCTGACCCGTTATCCTAGGAGGCAACATACCATTCGGGAGTCTCGTTTTCAACCACAGAACCGCCTATCTACTACCCTTACAACCGAATCCCCTATGACTATAGTCCTTCCACTCTTTTTCCCGCCCTTCTGAACAGCAGAGCCAGCCAGGGTGCCATGAACCTGGCTACTGCTGCCTTCCCCTGGTGAATCATGTCCCTCAACAGTATCCAAAACGGTATACCTGTTCTGGAGGGAGATGACCGCAGGGGACACCTGCGCTGCCTTCCTGCTCTTTCTCTGCCTTTTGGTCACCCGTTCCCTTTCTCCCTCAGCAATCCTAATCTGCGGTGTGACCAATTCGCTAAACGTGCTATCCACGACATCCTCAGCACCGCGGATGCTCCAAACTGAGTCCATCCGCAGCTCTAGAGCCGTCATGCGGTCTAACAAGAGCTGCAGCTGGCCACACTTCCTGCACGTGAAGGAATCAGGGACATCAACCGTGTCCCTGAGCTCCCACATTGAGCAAGAGGAGCATAACACGGGTCTGTGATCTCCTGCATTTTTAATCTTAAGCTTAACTTAGTCTGAAACTTAGAAAAAATGAAAAAGGAACGAAAAGTTTTTACCAATCACACAATAAAAAAAAATTAGAAAAAGCCTTACCTTATCTGCACACCACCGAGTCCTATTTTTTTGGTTAGAGAAGGAGAGCGGGTGGGAGACACTACCCGTGTAGTTTCTCGGGTTCAGAAAAGGCCCAAATATATAGGGTTTTATTTACTCAGCAGCCCCTTGTTCCGCCGAAAACAAAAGGGAATTAAGTTTAAGCTGAAACTGACCTTCCCAGCTGCTCACTCGCTCGCACTCTCTGCTCCCGAATAAGCTGCTGCAATGATAGGTAAGTTATTTTAAACGGCCCAAATAAATAGGGTTTTACTTTCTCAGCAGCCCCTTGGTCCGCCGAAAACAAAAGGGAATTAAGTTTAAGCTGAATCTGACCTTGCCAGCTGCTCACTCACTCGCACTCTCTGCTCCCGAATAAGCTGCTGCAATGAAAGGTAAGTTATTTTAAACGGCCCAAATATATAGTGTTTTACTTTCTCAGCAGCCCCTTGGTCCGCCGAAAACAAAAGGGAATTAAGTTTAAGCTGAAACTGACCTTCCCAGCTGCTCACTCGCTCGCACTCTCTGCTCCCGAATAAGCTGCCGCAGTAAAGTGATGGAAAATGCTTTTGAAAATACATTCAACCTGCACTGAAACAAAATAACCTGTTCACTGCCGATCAATTTGCATTCCACAAGCACCGCTCGGCTCCTGACTTCATTGTAGACTTGGTCCAAATATGGACAAAAGAGGTTAACTCGAGAGATGAGGTGAGACTGAATGCCCTTGATACCAAGGCATTTGACCAAATGCGCCATCAAGGAGGTCAGGCAAGATTGTAGTCAGTGAGAATCATGGGGAAATTCTCCACTGGTTGGAGTTATACCTAGTACAGAGGTTATTGTTGTTGAAGGTCAATTATATCAGTCCCAGGAAATTACTGCAGGAGTTCTTCAAGATAATGTCAAAGTCCCAACCATCTTCAGTTGTTTCATCAATGACCTTCGCTCAACCATAAATCAGAAGTGCTGCTGTTCACTGATGGTAGTATGATATTCAGGACCACTCACAACTGCTTTGTTCCTGAAGCAGTTCGCACTCAGATGCTACAAGACCTCACCAACATTCAGGCTTGGGCTGCGAAGTGACAAGTAACATTCTCGCCAGACAGGTTTAAGGCGACGGATCTCTCAACAGAAGAGAATCTAGCCATTTCTTCTTGACATTCAACGGAATTACCTTCGCTGAATCCGGTGAAAGAATATTAATTTCTTGAAAAAATATCCGCCAGGTCCTATTGGCTGACGATCTCTGGAAATGCTAACTGTTAATGAATGCATAGTCTAATTTTGACAGCTGTACCTTCAACTGTATCCATGCTTCAGAATGTACCCCAAAGATTCTGAGTTTCCCTCTCTTTCTTTCAGACATTCATATATCCCATCTCTTGTTCCAAGGTTTTTATCAGAAGTCTAAATCATTTCTTCTTTGGCTATGTATCTATTTCTGACTTGCTGTACTTATGTGGCATTCGATATTTAATTTGTTAAAATTGTAATATCAATAACATAAATATTATTATCTTTTGCCATCCTCCGCAATATTATTCTCACAATTGTTTTCCATTCATTCAGACAAATACATCTCCTTTTCCTGCTATTTCTTCCGTCTGAAATCCAATCATTTACCATGATTTGTGCCACTTGTGATATATTCTTGTTTATTTTGCCTGGATAGGTTCAGCTCCGACCATCTCCACTTGACATTCACCTGCATTACCATTGGTAAATCCCCCACCAGTGACATCCTGGGGTTTGCCATTGACCTGAGACAGAGCTGCACCAGCCACATAAATGCTATGACTGCCTCTAAGAGGCTGGGAATTCTGTATCAAAAACGCACCTCGCCAAATCCTTCCAAATGTTACGTCACGAGTGCGATGTAACAATCTCCAATTTCCTAGATACCTTCTGCTCCAAAAACAAACCAGCAACACAAGACCATCCAAGATAAAGCATCCCATCTACCACCTTAAACATTCACTGCCTCCACCACCAGTGCACAGTGGCAGCAGTGTGTACTCTCTACAAGATGCCATGCAGGAACTCACCAAGGCTCCATCGACAGCGCCTTCCAAACCCATGACCTCTACCATCTCGAAGAATAAGAGCTCCAGACACAAGGGAGCACTACCACCTGTGAGTTTCCCTCTAAGACACAAACCATTGTGACATTGAACTATACCACCAGTCATTCACAGTCATTCGGTCAAAAACATGGAACTCCCTTCCTAACAGATATATGGGTGCACCTGCACTGCATCAACTTAGAGATGCTGAATAAATGTTGGTCAGGCCTGCAACACTCACATCCGAAGATGGAATAAAAATGCAAAGAGAAACCATAACTTGAAAGTTGAATAGAAAGGTCAAAGAATTTTTGGGAGACACATGTCAATGGAAATTAAGTTCCAGTAATAGTTGAGCATGATGGGCAGAGGGAATTCAGAAAGTGGGAAAAAAAGGGCTAGAGTAAAGTAATAATGGCGAGAAAACAAAAGAGAAAAGCCCAAAAAAGGAAACCAATAGCTGGCAAATATAAATTTACATTAAAAGTTGTGTATAAAGCAATGCATTTAAGAAATAAACAGAGCGCGAGATGGGCTACCGGGAATGATAACGAGGTCCATATGAAAAGATAGATAGCGAAAAACACGGTGACTGAGACTATACAGTCATGGGAATGAAAATTAGAATTCATAACGTGGATACCGATAGAGAAAGGGAAATAAGTATATTTCAATATATTAATTCTTGGTACATCAGTATCACATCAAAGGGTGGGCGCTTTTTGCAAATCCCTACTTGCCCTAGTAAGGTGGTATAACCACTTCAGAGGGCAGTTAGGTTCAAATACAATGTGCCATATAATTGGAGTCACATTTAGGGCGAAGGGGCAACTTCCCTTCCATAGAGGGCATTAATGAGCCAGTTGGATTGTTATGACAATAAAACAACTTCCTTCTTACTTTGACTGATACCACATTGTTAACTCCAGTTTTTATAAAGTGAGTACATATGCACAAAGTGTCTTGGTGTGATTAGACTTCCGATAACGTCCAGATTATAAATCCATTCCTCTGGATTTCTTGCCCAGTAATATAACGAATACAGCAGCCTGCCCTTGTCGGGAGAGGAGCAGAACAAATGACGAAGGGAGTGATGGAAGTAGAGAAATAGTACGGACATCGAGAGAGAAAAACAAAAAAAATAAACTCTGCAAAGAGGAAGATAGAAAACAGGAATTAAACTAGTACAAGTTAAATGGCAAATCAGATCTAAAATCAGAGTGAGTTCAGTTGTATTCCAATGTATAAAATATACGTTAAAACAACATTATCTACACTATTATAGGATGGGATCCTAGTTATAAGTAAGTCTGAAGTTTAATACTGCTTTGCATGTTGAACATCAATTACTGTAGATTTATTAAGCAGGCAGCCTATGCAATGAAGGTAAAACATATACTTCTAGGGCTGCACTTACAAACAAACGAGTTGGTGTTTGCATCGCAGTTCCTGACTTTGTGTCAAGGTGATAAGGCCTTATCAAATCCGAGGTATCAGCTCCAACTCTGGTTTTAAATTGGTTTCAATAAACACTTTGCATGACCAATGGCATTATACTGCAGTAAATTATGTTATAGTTAATTCGCAGTCCCATAGTACATGTATTTTACGAGTTTGTATCTCTTGCAAGACGATTTCTGGTTTAACAGGTAAGGCTTCATATGACTATAGTCTAAAGAGAACCGAATAGATATATAGAATTCGTAGACTTCAGGAAAATCCGACCCAACATTTTCTTACAATTTGTCCTTCATTGAGTGTAGAATATCTAAAACCAGAATTAAGCATTATTTTATCAGCAGCGTGTGTCAGCCGCGATCAATTCTGTTGTGCAAATATTTCATGGATTTTTCCTTTATGGCCAGGTGGTTGAAGTTTCAGTAGGGGACTACTTTGGGAATAGTGATCACAATTCCGTAAGTTTTCGAATACTCATGGACAAAGACGAGTGTGGCCCTAAAGGAAGAGTGCTAAATTGGGGGAAGGCCAACTATACCAAAATTCGGCTGGATCTGGGGAATGTAGATTGGGAGCAGCTGTTTGAAGGTAAAACCACATTTGATATGTGGGAGGCATTTAAAGAGAGGTTGATTAGCGTGCAGGAGAGACATGTTCCTGTGAAAATGAGGGGTAGGAATGGCAAGATTAGGGAACCATGGATGACAGGTGAAATTGTAAGACTAGCTAAGAGGAAAAAGGAAGCATACATAAGGTCTCGGCGGCTGAAGAAAGACAAAGCTTTGAAAGAATATCGGGAATGTAGGAAAAATCTGAAACGAGGAATTAAGAGGGCTAAAAGGAGTCATGAAATATCTTTAGCAAACAGGGTTAAGGAAAATCCCAAAGCCTTTTATTCATATATAAGGAGCAAGAGGGTAACTAGGGAAAGGATTGGCCCACTCAAGGAAAAAGGAGGAAAGTTATGCGTGGAGTCAGAGAAAATGGGTGAGAATCTAAACGAGTACTTTGCATCGGTATTCACCGAGGAGAGGGACATGACGGATGTTCAGGTTAGGGACAGTTGTTTGATTACTCTCGGTCAAGTCGGCATAAGGAGGGATGAAGTGTTGGGTATTCTAAAAGGTATTAAGGTGGACAAGTCCCCAGGTACGGATGGGATCTATCCCAGGTTACTGAGGGAAGTGAGAGAGTAAATAGCTGGGGCCTTAACAGATATCTTTGCAGCATCCTTAAACACGGGTGAGGTTCCGGAGGACTGGAGAATTGCTAATGTTGTCCCCTTGTTTAAGAAGCGTAGCAGGGATAATACAGGTAATTATAGACCGGTGAGCCTGACGTCAGTGGTAGGGAAGCTGCTGGAGAAGATACTGAGGGATAGGATCTATTCCCGTGTGTAAGAAAATGGGCTTATCAGTGATAGGCAACATGGCTTTGTGCAGGAAAGGTCATGTCTTACCAACTTAATAGAATTCTTTGAGGAAGTGACAAAGTTGATTGATGAGGGGAGGGCTGTAGATGTCATATACATGGACTTCAGTAATGCGTTTGATAAGGTTCCCCATGGTAGGCTGATGGAGAAACTGAAGTCGCATTGGGTCCAAGGTGTACAAGCTGGATGGATAAAGAACTGGCTGGGCAACAGGAGACAGAGAGTAGCAGTGGAAGGGAGTTTCTCAAAATTGGGACGTGTGACCAGTGGTGTTCCACAGGGATCCGTGCTGGGACCACTGTTGTTTGTGATATACATACATGATTTGGAGGAAAGTATAGGTGGTCTGATTAGCAAGTTTGCAGACGACACTAAGATTGGTGGAGTAGCAGATAGTGAAGGGGACTGTCAGAGAATACAGCAGAATATAGATCGATTGGAGAGTTGGGCAGAGAAATGGCAGATGGAGTTCAATCAGGGCAAATACGAGGTGATGCATTTTGGAAGATCCTATTCAAGAGTGAATTATACAGTAAATGGAAAAGTCCTGGGGAAAATTGATGTACAGAGAGATTTGGGTGTTCAGGTCCATTGTTCCCTGATGGTGGCAACGCAGGTAAATAGAGTGATCAAGAAGGCATCCGGCATGCTTTCCTTCATCGGACGGGGTATTGAGTACAAGAGTTGGCAGGTCATGTTACAGTTGTGTAGGACTTTGGTTCGGCCACATTTGGAATACTGCGTGCAGTTCTGGTCGCCACATTACCAAAAGGATGTGGATGCTTTGGAGAGGGTGCAGAGGAGATTCACCAGGATGTTGCCTGGTATGGAGGGCGCTAGCTATGAAGAGAAGTTGAGTGGATTAGGATTATTTTCATTAGAAAGACGGAGGTTGAGGGGGGACCTGATTGAGGTGTACAAAATCATGAGAGGTATCGACAGGGTGGATAGCAAGAAGCTTTTTCCCAGAGTGGGGGATTCAATTACTAGGGGTCACGAGTTCAAACTGAGAGTGGAAACGTTTAGGGGTGATCTGCGTGGAAAGTTCTTTATGCAGCGGGTGGTGGGTGCCTGGAACGCGTTGCCAGCGGAGGTGGTAGACGCGGGCACGATAGCGTCTTTTAAGATGTATCTAGACAGATACATGAATGGGCAGGAAGTAAAGAGATACAGACCCTTAGAAAATAGGCGACATGTTTAGATAGAGGATCTGGATCGGCGCAGGCTTGGAGGTCCGAGGGGCCTGTTCCTGTGCTGTAATTTTCTTTGTTCTTTGTTCTTTTGTGTCACAAACATATCTTTGGCCTCCTTGTCTCGAGAGACAATGTGTATGCGCCTGGAGGTGGTCATTGGATTGCGAAGCAGCGCCTGAAGTGGCTGTAAAAACCAATTCTAGATTGACAGGCTCTTGCGCATGTGCTACAGATAAAATTGGTTAAAATAAAAGCAAAATACTGCGGATGCTGGAAATCTGAAACAAAAACAAGAAATGCTGGATTCACTCAGCAGGTCTGGCAGCATCTGTGGAAAGAGAAGCAGAGTTAACGTTTCGGGTCAGTGACCCTTCTTCGGAACTGGTTACAGTTGTCGGGGCTGTTACACAGTTGGCTCTCCCCTTGCGCTTCTGTCTTTTTTCCTGCCAATTGCTAAGTCTCTTCGACTCGCCACATTTTAGCCCCGCCTTTATGCTGCCCGCCAGCTCTGGCGATCACTGGCATCTGACTCCCATGACACAGGACTCATGTCGCGTTTGCAGACGTCTTTAAAGCGGAGACATGGACGGCCGGTGGGTCTGATACCAGTGATGATCTCGCTGTACAATGTGTCCTTGGGAATCCCGCCATCTTCCATGCAGCTCACATGGCCAAGCCATCTCAAGCACCGCTGACTCAGTAGCGCGTATATGCTGGGTATGTTGGCCACCTCGAAGTCTTCTGTGTTGGAGATACGGTCCTGCCACCTGATGCCAAGGATTGTCCGGAGGCAGCGAAGATGGAATGAATTGAGACGTCGCTTTTATCAGACATACGTTGTCCAGGCCTTGCTGCCATCGAGCAAGGTACTGAGGGCAAAGGCTTGATACACTCGGACTTGTTTGTTCCGTGTCAGTGCGCCATTTTCCCACACTCTCTTGGCCAGTCTGGACATAGCAGTGGAAGCCTTTCCCATGCACTTGTTGATTTCTGCATCGGGAGACAGGTTATTGGTGATAGTTGAGCCTAGGTAGGTGAACTCTTGAACCACTTCCAGAGCGTGGTGGCCGATATTGATGGATGGAGCATTTCTGACGTCCTGTCCCATGATGGTCGTTCTCTTGAGGCTGATGGTTCGGCCAAATTCGTTGCAGGCAGCCGCAATCCTGTCGATGAGTTTCTGCAGACATTCTCATGTGTGATAAAAGCAAAATACTGCGGATGCTGGAAATCTGAAATAAAAACAAGAAATGCTGGAACCACTCTGCAGGTCTGGCAGCATCTGTGAAAAGAGAAGCAGAGTCAACGTTTCGGGTCAGTGACCCTTCTTATGTGTGAGCTTTTAATGCAGCATCGTCGGAAAAGAGGAGTTCCCTGATGAGGGCATTCCATACTTTGGTCTTCGCTCTTAGACGGGCAAGGTTGAACAACCTGCCACCTGATCTTGAGTGGAGGAAAATTCCTTCTTCTGACGACTTGAACGCACGTGAGAGCAGTAAGGAGAAGAAGATCACAAACAGTGTGGGTGCGAGAACGCAGCCTTGTTTCACGCCACTCAGGATAGGTAAGGGGTCTGATGAGGTGCTGCTATGCTGAATTGCGCCTTTTATATTGTCATGGAATGAGGTGATGATACTTAGTAGCCTTGGTGGACATCCGATCTTTTCTAGTAGTCTGAAGAGTCCACGTCTGCTGACGAGGTCAAAAGCTTTGGTGAGATCAATGAAAGCAACGTAGAGGGGCATCTGTTGTTCACGTCATTTCTCCTGTAGCTGGTGAAGGGAGAACAGCATGTCAATGGTAGATCTCTGTGCTCGGAAACCACACTGTGCCTCAGGGTAGACACGCTCAGCCAGCTTCTGGAGCCAGTTTAGAGCAACTCGAGCGAAGACTTTCCCCACTATGCTGAGCAGGGAGATTCCACGGTAGTTGTTGCAGTCTCAGGCATCACCCATGTTCTTATAGAAGGTGATGATATTGGCAAACATTACGAATATAAATATACGTTGCAAAGCGAGCAGGACCTTGAGACCTCGGGCTGTTTGACCGGTGAGGAACGTACCAATACCGTATCAGTAGTACGATCAGAGGATATGTCTGATACATTAAAGATGGTTCCCTGCAAACAGGGTTGATAACTTGTTAGAAATTGCATACCCATGCTGAAAATGATCGCAAAACAACATCACCCTGAAGGAGCTATGCTAAATTGCGCAAACACCAAATCAGCTAACTAGCATTCTACCTACTTAATGGCGGGAGTAACGAATGCATGCTGAAAAAGATTCATAATACACGATTCATCCCCCTAGGAAAACAGAACTGGAAAAATGATGGAAGGCTGAGGGAACTCATCGTACTGAAAGGAAGAGTAAGCAGGAACGACGTTAAGTGTCACTTATGGGGTTCACACTGATTAGTTTTGAGATACAGCACTGAAACAGGCCCTTCGGCCCACAGACCCGACCATCAACCACACATTTATACTGATCCTACACTAATCCCATATTCCTACCACATCTCCACCTGTCCCTATATTTCCCTACCACTTACCTATACTAGGGGAATTTTTTTTATAATGGTCAATTTACCTATTAACCTGCAAGTCTTTTGGCAGGAAACCGGAGAAAACCCACGCAGACACAGGGAGAATTTGCGAACTCCACACAGGCAGTACCCAGAATTGAACCCGGGTCGCTGGAGCTGTGATGCTGAGGTGCTAACCACTGTGCCACTGTGCAGCCCATGATAGTGGGCGAGAGTCAGGACGGGGTAACAGCGCACTCATGATGTTCACCTGATAACAGAATCCGTGGGCCAGGATAGAGTTCTGGGAGAACTTATGATTCTCCCTGATATCACAGTGAATGGACCTACTCGGAGGACTGCTCACATTGGAAGATAAAAACAAACGGACATGAGTCGGCTGTTCATAGCTGATCTGCAGCTAACGCCATATACTCACATTTCCCCATATCATTTGACAACTATGGTTAACAAATATTTATCAACCAAAGTTTTAAAAATAATAATCAAGCCGGTGTGAATCGTCATTTGCAGAAGACAGTTCCAAAGTTTGAACAACTTTTGCATGAAGAAATATTTCTGCACCTCTCTCCTGAAAGATCTGTCTCTAATTTTTAAACTATGCCCCATATTGCGCTACTCCCTTAGGAGGAGAAATAATATCTCCATCTATTCTTTCTGTGCCATCTAGCATATAAAATAAAATATGGCAAATCACCATTTAACCTTCTAAATTCCAGGGAATTTAACCACAGATTGTGCAATATATCATCGTAACTTGAACCTTGGATTGCATTTTAAATCATCACTGCAGTCGCTCCATGGTCAAATAATGCTGGGTCAGGTGTTACCCAGAAATGTTTAGAGCTTCCGAGTGTGGTCCAACAAGGGCTTAGTATTGGCAAAGCATGACTTCTTTTTTTTTATTATTCATTCATGGGCTGTGGGCGTTGTTGGTTAGGCCAGCATTTATTGTCCATCCCTAATTGTCCTTGAGAAGGTGGTGGTCAGTTGCCTTCTTGAACCGCTGCAGTCCAAGTTTGGTAGGTCCACCCACAGTGTTGTTAGGAAGAAAGTTCCAGGATTTGAACCAGCGACAGTGAAGGAACGGCGATATAGTTCCAAGTCAAGATGGTGTGTGACTTGGAGGGGAACTTGCAGGTGGCGTTGTTCCCATGCATTTGCTGTCCTTGTCCTTCTAGTTGGTCGAGCTCGCAGGTTTGGAAGGTGCTGTCTCAGGAGTCTTGGTGCGCTGCTGAAGTGCATCTTGTAGATGGTACACACTGCTGCTACTGTGCGTCGGTGGTTGAGGGAGTGAATGTTTGTGAATGGGGTGCCAATCAAGCGGGCTGCTTTGTCCTTGATGGCGTCGAGCTTCTTGAGTGCTGTTGGAGCTGCATCCATCTATGCATTGGAGAGTATTCCATCACACTCCAGACGTGTGCCTTGTAGAGGGTGGACAGGCTTTGGGGAGACAGGAGATAAGTTGCTCGCCGCAGGATTACTAGCCCCTGACCTGCTCCTGTAGCCATGCTATTTATATGGTTACTCCAGTTCAATTTCTTATCAATACTAGCCCCTAGGATGTTGATAGTGGGGGATTCAGCGATGGTAATGCCATTGAATGTCAGGTGGAGATGGTTAGATTCTCTCTTGTTGGAGATGGTCATTGCCTGGCACTTGTGTGACGCGAATGTTACTTGCCACTTATCAGCCCAAGCCTGGATATTGTACAGGTCTTGCTGCATTTCGACACGGACTGCTTCAGTATCTGAGGTGTCGCGAATGGTGCTGAACATTGTGCAATCATCAGCGAACATCTCCACTTCTGACCTTACGGTTGAAGGAAGGTCATGGATGAAGCAGCTGAAGATGGTTAGGCCTAGGAGACTACCCTAAGGAGCTCCTGCAGTGATGTCCTGGAGCTCAGATGATTGACCTTCAACACGCACAACCATCTTCCTTTGTGCTGGGCATGACTACAACCAGCGGAGAGTTTACCCTCTGATTCCCATTGACTGTAGTTTTGCTAGGATTCCTTGCCGCTATTCTCGGTCGAATGCTGTCTTGATGTCAAGGGCAGTCACTCATGTATTTGAGTGATCTCGATATAAACGCTGCATTCCATTTGTCATTTTGATTATTTTCTGCCTCTGTTCATGACATGTAAATGATCCTTCTACCAGGACATTCAAGTCTTTTTTGCCCTCTACTGTTTCTCTCTCCTCACCATTCAGAACGTGATGCTTTGATGCTTTTAAGTTCCAAAGTAGATGCCATCCCGTTTTCCTACCATGCAATCCATTTTCCACCGTTTTGTTCATTCGCTGAATACATCAATATGTCTTTGAAAATTCATGCTTACATCTACATTGCATACACTGTTGCCTATCTTTGTGCCATCGCAGATTTGGATATGTGGATTTCTATCCTATCAGCTTGTAAGATTATTAGGTTACTAAAAGTTACTAACCAGAGTACTCAATGTTCAAATCCAGTTATTATAAACTAGCAACTAAATTATTATCATAAACTTGCATTTAGATTTATTAGAACCTTTCTTTGTAGCATGGAAAAGTAGAAAAAAAAAGACTTAGGAAATAAGGCACATTGTAGCCAAGATGTCAAGCCAGCAGAATTCTGGGAAATTGCGTCCAGCATTAAAATGTTCACTTGCAGCAGAAGGGTGAGACGTTGAGAGCCGACAGCGAAAACAGCTTCTGTGTCGAATTGTCATGTAATTAGGTTAGGAATGTAGAAATGTAAAAGCATTGAGATAATGTAATCTAAAGAAAGGGGTGCTACTTGTGCAAATCCAAAAGGTTATCAACCATCAAAAAATGATCCTTGATTGGTTGAGAAAGGCATGCGTTAATACAAGACCAATCACTGATTGGGAGAGTGGAGGGCTAAATGGAAAATTGCCAGGATAAAAAAAGAACTGTTTTTGACACTGTACAGCAGAGAATTTTCGAACAAGAGACAAGAGAGACCGACAAGGAAAACTTGAAGAGCAAAAGCTCCAAGAGAAAGAGCCATGCAATCTGTTATCCAGTCTCTACTATGGGCAATATATGTGTTCAGCTGTTAATTATTGTCCGAGTTTGTGACAATGGCTTATCTGAAAGCTTAACAAACTTGTTTTCACCTTTCTCTCAATAATGTCGATTCACAACAAGCTGTTATGCTGCCAAATCTTTTGCACCTGAGAAGGGGGTGTAAAACATCCTATCTTATCAAATCTCACATTCCATGTCATGAATAATAGAGGCACGAACACATGTCCTTTTCTCAGGTTTTGGCAATGACTATTCCTTTGCGTTTTTCATACTCTCTGTCTTTTGCTTAACCATTTTCCTATCCAGGTCAACAATGTTTCCTTCAATTCCATGAGCTTCTACTTTAGACTTCGGCCAACTGTATTAGAGATGTTATCAAATGAGTTCTGAAGTCCATGTAAATAATAGCCATATTATTTTGGCCATTCTGTCAGTCCTCCTCCAAATATACCAGGTTTGACTCAGCCTGTCCAAAAAGCCCCTCATCAGGTTCTCTGGTAGAGGAGTGAGAGGGGTAGAACTAAGGGCTGAGGTACTTCGTGGAGTTTTCTCGTCTAGAGGACCGATTGGATTAGGAACAATGGGTAAAGCTGACCTGGCACAGGGCCAGGGCAGAGAGTTAGGCGTATTGGTCAGACTCGACTGATAGAAAAATGAGTGAGTCTGGAGAGCTCAGCAGGGCATTTGGAAGTGATATCCCTGCTGTGGAACAGCACATTGCAGTGAGGCACCCGAATGTTTGCCACCTATCCGGTAACAGGAATGAAATAGAAACAAGGATTGTGTGTATTATGATAGAATGGAACTCTAAGATACACTTTAAATTATTGACTGCCTAGAAGATGATGGGAAGTTACTTGCATAGGCACAATATTCTGTCTGGGCTGAAGTCAGGACACTTGATGCTTGGGTATTGGGCAGCTTTTGGCATGTGGCTTCTGAACTCAGGATGGATGTCAGTGCTGTTTCACCAACAGTGATGCCATTGGGAAAAAGGTCGGTATGGATCTGATTCAATCAAGGTCTGCGTGGAGATAACCGTTGATTTAAACATTCCTCAGATTTTCTTTCTTCCTCACCCCAAGAACCCTGGAGAAAAGGATCCAGCTTCATATCTTCCGCTTTTTCAATCATAGTGATGTGTTCGTAAGTTATCACCATGACCACCTCTATTGTTTTTACTGTTAAGGTCAGTGAAAGGTTGGTCAGATCAATCAAACAACTGATCATTTTTGTAAAATTGAACGCGAGGATACTTTAGTTATCCGGTGTGTCTGTGACTGTGAATTTGTGTAAACTTGTCCACTTCACAACCGAATCTCAGTTTGTTTAATGAGGAAAGCCTCTATTCTATGTGGCACAAATATCTGTAGGAGAAATGACTCACCTAAACAAAACAAGCAGTTTCCTTGGTAGTCCAATTTGCATCTCATGCAGCAGAATCGGTATCTGAGTAGTTCATATTGGTGGCCTCCAACCAATGCTCGATCTGCAGTCTACCAATGTTACCTTATAGGAGCGGTGTGTGAACTGTCTCCAGTCTATATCCACTCTTCTTGTGGTCGAGATCTCTTGAATCGACCTCCTTGTAAAGTCATGATGGGTGCAAGCTATCGAGGTGAACACAAGAAATAGATAATATCAGAGGCGGCTCAATAGTAGCTCTCGCGCCTCTGCGTCACAGAAGCATTGGTCTAAAGACTAGTGTCGAGTGGAAAATCTCAGCTAACAGACCAGTCCTGTACTGATGAAGTGCTGCACTGTCGGAGGTGCTGTGTTTCGGATGAAATATTATACCTAGCTGTCTCTCAGGTGGAAGGTACATATTGCACAGACAATATTTTGAAGAACAAGGGAGAGATCCGCCCTGTGTCAGGCCAACATTTATCTGACAAGCAACATCTCTCAAACAAATGATCTGGTCATTATCCTTACTGAAGTGGACCTTGGCATGTTCAAGTTGGTTGTCATATTTCTAACGTTGCAACAAATGGTTTGCCTGCGCTTGTGAAACTTCTATGTAAATGCAAATTAATTTTTTATAATTAGAGGAATATGCATCACAGAAGTAGACCAGTTGGCCCATCGTTTCTTGTGCGAGCCAGTTAGCTGAACAAAAAACTGCTCTTTACCCATAGCCCTCCATATTGTTCTGCGTTGCATTTTGTATAAGTAATAAACTAAATGAGGCCAAAGAACACGCTGTCAATTAGACATAGGGCATAGGACCTAATGATCAAAACAAGTGAGGCCTAATCGCCCACGGGTGAGGTATCTTTCAATGCAGAGATGAAAACAATAGTAATTGGATTACCGTCCAGCCTGCATGAACTTATTCTTATGTGGATGATGGGGATCCTACAGATTTAGCATATCTGGACTTCCAGAAGGCATTTGATAAGGTGCCGCACAAAAGGTTAATACACAAGGTAAGGTCACATGGGGTTTGGGGTAATATATTTGCTTGAATAGAGGTTTTAGCTAACTAGCAAAAAACAGAGAGTTGGGATAAATGGGTCTTTTTTCTGGCTCCCAGGATGTAATTAGTGGCGTGCCACAGGTTCGGTCCTTGGGCAACAATTATTTACAATATGTATTGATGACTTGTATGCAGGAATAGAAGGTACTAATGCCAAATTTACAGATGGCGCTAAAATGGGCGGGATAGTAAGTTGCAATGAAGAAATACGAAATTTTCAAATGGATATAGATAGGTTCGGTGAATATGCCAAAATGTGGCAGGTGGAGTTTACCGTGGATAGGTGTGAGGTTACCCATCTTGGTCAGAAGAATAAAAAGGCAAATTATCATCTAGATGGAGAGAAACTTCAGAGTGAATTGGTGCAGAGGAATCTGGGTGTCCTCGTGCACGATTCGCTGAAAAGTAGTATGCAGGTACAGCAGGTAAAAGGAAGACAAAATGGAATTTTGGAATTTATTGTGAAAGGAATAGAGTATAAAAGTAGGGAAGTGTGGCTGCAACTGTACAAGGCGGTAGTGAGACCACACCTGGAGTATTGTACAGTTTTGGTCCCCTTACTTGAGAAGGGAAGTAGTTGCCCTGGAGGCAGTTCAGAAGATGTTCACTAGATTGCTTCCAGAGATGAGGGGTTTGTGTTATGAAGAAAGATTGAGCAGATTAGGCCTTTACTCTCTGGAGTTTAGAAGAATGAGAGGAGATCTAATTGAGGAATATAAGATGATTAAAGGGATCGACAAAGTAGACTTGGAGAGGATGATTCCTCTGGTGGGGCAATTTAGAACAAGAGGTCATAGTTGTAGGATAAGGAGTAGCAGATTTAAAACAGAGATTAGGAGAAATTACTTCTCTCAAAGGGCCGTGAGTCTGTGGAATTCATTACCCCAGAGTGCGGTCGATACCACGACATTGAGTGAATTTAAGGAGGAGATAGACAGATTTTTAATTAGAAATGGGTTGAAGAGTTATGGAGAACGGGCAGGAAAGTGGAGTTGAGGCCAAGATGAGATCAGCCATGATCATATTGAATGGCTGAGCAGGCTCGAGGGGCTGAATTGCCTACTCCTTCTCCTAGTTCTATGTTCTTATGTTCTTATCTACTTCCTCTGATGTCTCTCCCCAAATTAACCATTTCCCTAGTTTTCATCCTTCAAGGTTGCCAGCCTTTCGTGATTCACATTAATACCTCTTGGTTCAGCCACGGTACACATTGTCTTAAGGCTTTACCCTAAAGCATAAAGCGTTACCCAGAGTTTTCTCAAAAGTCGTTGGCTCAAAAGCAGTCCTTTTGTCACTCTGATGAAGGAATATGATGCAGCAGAACGCCCTCTAATGATAGAAAATGCCAGTTAAAGAGCTGGTACAAAAGTAAAAACTGTGGATTATGGAAATCTGAAATAAAAATAGGAAATGTTCGAAACACGCAGCGGGTCTGGCAGTATCTGTGGAGCGAGAAACACAACGAAACTTTCAGACCTGTTATTTTTCATTAGAAATGACGAACGTGATGTAATGAGATCTGCTGTATGATCCCGTTTCTGATGCTCATTGTGTGATGTCATGGAATCTGCTGTATGACCATTGTTTGGATCCTCATTGCATGTTGTACTGGCACATGCTGTATGGCACATGTTCTAATGTAAAGGGTGGGACATAATGTGCCCTAAGTTATTATCACTGATCGGATGGACATTGTGACGTACTGAGACGTGCTGTATGACCCTTGTCCAGCGAATCCATGTCTGATATTCTTGGGGCTGTTGTCTGATTCCTGCTCTAATGTTAATGGCGTAATATACAGAACACTGTTGTATAATCCTTGTCCTGATGGTAAACCTGAGCTGTGCAGGCGGCTGCTCTCTGATTTCTCTTCTGAAGTTCAATGTTTGATGTGCTGGGACCTGCTGCATGACCCTTGCTCTTACATGCAGTGTGTTTTGTATTGGAGCTGCTTTACCTTCCCTGTTCTGATGTTCGGTATGTTATGTACTAGGTCCTGCTGTATGATCCCTGTTCCGATGGACAGCGGGATCTACTATGACCTGCTTTATTTTCCCTGTTCTAATTTTCAGTCTGTTATGTGCTGGCTCATGCTGTACAATCCCTATACTTATGTTCAGTGCGTTTTGTATTGGACTTGCTTCCCCCTTCACTGTTCCGATGTTCGGTATGTTATACACTCAGTCTAGCTGTATGATCCCTGTTCTAATGAACAGTGTGTGTTGTATTGGGACCTGTTTTATATTTACGGTTCTAATGTTCGGTATATTATACATTAAGTCCATCTGTATGATCCCCGTTCTGATGAATAGTGTGTGTTGTATTGGGACATGTTTTATGTTCACTGTTCTGATGTTCGGTATGTTATGCATTCAGTCCAGCTCTAAGATGCCTGTTCTGATGAATAGTGTATATTGTATTAGGACCTGTTTTATGTTCCATGTTCTGATGTCCAGTGTGTGATGCCCCAGGCCTTGCTTTGTGATCCTTGTTCTGATGGTGTTCACTCGACTGATACCTGGGATCGGGGTGTTTCTCAAATGAAGACATGTTGAATAGGTGTTTAGAAGAATGAGAGGTGATCTTATTGAAACGTAAAAGAACCTGAGGGGAACTGACAGGGCGGATCCTGAAAGGATGTTTCCCATTGTGGGAGAGACTAGAATAGTGGGACAGAGCTTAAAAATAAGGGGTAGCTAATTTAAGATGGAGATGAGGAGTTTGTTCTTTTATTTTTTCTCTCAGATACTTGTGTGTCTTTGTTGCTCTCATCCCCAGACAGCGGTGGAGGCAGGGTCATTGATTACGTTTAAGGTAGTGGTAGATACATTCATGACTAACAAGAGGATCAAAGGGTATCGGGGGTAGGTGGGAAAGTGGAGTTGAGGCCACAATCAGATCAACCATGATTTAGTGGCGGATCAGGCTCGATGGTGCCGAATGGCCTACTCCTGCTCCTAATTCGTACGTTCATGTGCTCATATAATGGACTGTGTAATGATTCCCTGCACTGCTGCACAATGTCTGATGTACTTACACCTGCTGCATGACTCATTTCCTGACGAATTCTGATCGACGCTGCTGCTGCTGACCACAGGCCACATTACCAAAATTGTGCCACGTGCCAACTTATTCATACAGCCCCAGTTGTGGGCAACTGATACAATTCACAACATAGCTGCACCTTCTGGCATTTGGCCTCATTCCTTGAGCTTCCAATCCTGCGTGCACATTGTCATATTTCCGGTACAATGACATCAGGCTGTACCTGGCCACGAGGAAGTAATAGAGTATTAGTCCAATGTCTTCAGTGGGGAAATTTGCAAGAATTAGTTATTAGGAACAGAATGTCTGACGGGTTGCAAAAATATGAGTTGATCAGAGAGAATTAGCATGGAATTGTAAACGGTAAATGAAGTTGAACTAAACAAATTGGTTTTTGAGTAGGTACACAATGTGCTTGATAAAGCATTTTATGGCATTCCAGACTCAATATTAGGTCTGCAATTTAAGATTCAAACACCTGCTACGATTCTTCTTCAAGATAGAAAATGTTTGCAATGATTCTGCTGCTGTGATTTCTCACTCCTCTAGACACATCATTTGTTTCTTACGTGTATGGGATATATTGTTACTTCCATAAGAGAGTGATAAAGCTCCTCATAAGAGCCTGTTAACTGGGGGTAAAGTGAATGGAGTTGACAGCATTTTTTAGCCGGGTTAAGAAATTGGCTGAGTGGGAGAAGACGGAGTGGAGGGGTAATGGACAGTTAATCTAATTTGTAGGCCGTAGATATTGATGTTGTGCAAGGATCTGGTTTGGGCCTGAAATGTTCACCATCTTTATCAATAACTTCGATGTTGTAATTGAAAGCCACATATCCATATTTGCTGATGATCGAAGTATCAAAGGCATTGTAAGCAAAAATTAGAAAGGGATAGTGATACATGACATATACCATTAACATTTGTCATAAACAGTTGAGCCTTCAACTCGGATGTCTGTGGAACCTCATTAGTTATAGTGTGCCAAGCATAACATGATCCATTTACCCAACTTTCTGCTATTTTTTTCTCATCAATCCTCTATACATGCTAATATATCAGTAACAACATCATGGGCACTTAACTTGTGCAGTCACCTTATATATGTCACCATAGCGACACATGTGGTGCATTTGTGTCCACTGGAAGCTACATATCTTAATGCACAGCGTCCTGTTCCTTCCAGATGGAAAGAATATATACACACATTGCGTCTGTTTCAGAGAAACAAAATAAGTGTCAGCCATTGCTTGTTCATTCCTCTGGGCAAAGTCTTGACAAATCAACGTCAAGCTGACTGGTTTACATTTCAAACAAAGTTTGGCTGTTAACTGAAATTACCATAAACTGGTTCAAATACCAACGCCAGCCAATTGGCACTCTCTTCTAATACGGTATAGCTTTGTTGCTTTCACTTACATTGGTATTCATTCGATTTGTCCTAATGAATGCAAGACGAAATGCTTTAACAAAACGTATGTTTTCAACAATATTCAAACTTTTAAGGTGCTCCTGATGCACTTTGCAGGCTCTCAGCAGCCACTTGCAGAAATGCAAACATAATCTAACATGGAAGATTCGTCCATCTGTTCTCAAAACTTTTATTTGATTAGTTTTAGAGGACCTCCTACCTCATGTCCCTAAACTAATTCAAATGTACTCAAACTGGTAGATTCATTACATGGATGCCTAGTGGTAGAAAAAACAAATTCCAACCCTTAATCCCAATCATGGTGATATTCATGACATTATGCCCTGATCATCGTTTTGGGCATCTGATGGTGCCGTTATAAAGACGCTTGTGTCTCTAGGTGGTAGACAGACGAATTTAACTGTGTTATACCCAGGATACTCATAACTTTGTGGACATTTTCGACATAAAATTGGAGCCTTCATCCGACTGAAACTCTGCTGGTAACCCATATCTAGTGAAGAACATGGTTGACTTCTCTCGGCTATCTTAGCCAAAATTGTTCTCAAGGGAATGGCCTCTGGAAACGCAGACTTCATATCCATAATTGTGAGTATATTGATGTCCCACTTTTGTTTTCGGTAAAGGTCCTACAAAATCTGCCAACATCCTCAAATATGTTTGCCCAAAAACTGGTATGGGAATTCAAGGTGTGGGTTTTATGGCAGGTTGCGGTTATCACACAAACTATCACGTATAGCACGTTTTACTAAACTGAACCACGTCCTTGAAAAGACCAGGCTAGTAGAAATATCTACTTATAAGTGTTTGGGTCTTCCGGATCCCCACTTGTCCCATCATTGGAATTTCGTCGGCTATCCTTAATATTTCTTGGCGATACTTGGCAGGTACCATTATTTGGTAAACAATTGTCCAGTCTTCATCCGCAGGTCTGTAAGGATGTCTCCACTTCCTAACCAGAATTCCACTTTGAGATATCCAGCTGCAGTGTCAAGTTGTCCTCTGACAATGTTTAGCCATTGCTCAGGTCAACCCACGTGCCGGAAAAACTCCTGGGACCTTTTCCTGCAACTGTTCTGTCTCTTTGACTTCGTTGGTCTTTCCTTCGAGCAAAATCATTACCCAGGATCAGTTCAACCGCATCTACAGGTTAATTATGGACAACTCTGACAGTTCCAGTTCCAGAAATTAAGTCACACTCAAGTTTTGCCTGATACAAAGGTATGGTTTGATACACCCCGCCGATGCCATTCTCTAAAACCTTGGCAAGATGTGAACTCTCTGGTGGAAAATTTATGCCTTTGCCTCGCAGAAAAGTTTGGTTGTATCCTGTATCCCTATGTATAACTATAGGTTTACCTGCCTCCTTGATGGGTAAGGAGCTGCTTTTCCTTTTGACTGAAATTCCCTATAACTCTGAAGTATATTGTTCACATCCCGTGCACTCTCTGTGATCGTTGTACTTGACCTGGCAGCTGCAGTCAGAACTACAGCCTGATCTGCCATACTCTTGATCAGAGCCCCTTTCTTTGCATTGGCTTTGTGAACCCCAATATGTCCCATGGGTTTACCTCACAAGTTCCAACATTTTTCACAAAGGTGTCCCACCTTGTGACAATGGAAACACTCAGCGTCTTCCTTTCTGGCCTGAGAGGAGATGCCTGGGCGCTGCCCCTGTCTACGTGCGTTCTTTTCACCCTGCCACATTCTATCGTTCTAGGGTTTATGAGAGTGATGGACAACAGATTTGGGCGCATAAACAGTCTTGTAACCATCATCAATCTCAGTTGTCTGACAGGCTGTTGAAACCTTCTGGCTCTCAACATTCGTTGTTACTGATGGAGGGAGTGACTTTTTTAAATTCTTCCGGTTGAATTATTTCCCTAACGATCTCATCTGTGGCCTTTGTCTTTAGTTTCCACATTCAACGATCAGAGTTAATTTGCTTTACCCTTTCAAATTTTATGTAAGTCTGCCCAAGCTGTTTCCAGAGTTTCCCAAGCTTTCGGCCTGTACGCTCAGGGAGCTACTCATAAGCAGCGAGAATTGCCTTTTTGCCATCTCATAATCTGCAGACGCCTCTTCAGGAAGCATGGCTTAAACTTCATGAGCTCTGCCAATCAAGCTGCTGTGCATCAGTAATGTCCAGCTTTCCTTCAGTCACTTCATCTGTCTAGCTATTGTTTAGAAAGAAATAAAAAGTGTCTCTACATCCCTTTTCTCAAACTTAAGGAGGGTTTGCAGAAATGTAAACAGCTCTCCAGTGGGGCCTGAATTGAAGTCTGTTCTTTCCTCACCAAAATTTTCACTGGCGTCAAGCCCACCCTCTTTTAGAGTTCTAGATTCTTTAATTCGAATACCCTTTCTTGCTCACTTTCTTCCTTTTCTCTTCTGTTTCTGTCTCCAGCCTCACTTCTATTTCCTTTTGTAACTGTAGTACAAGTTTTCTTATATCTCGTTCTTGTTCAAACAGCTTCAACTCCAACTGAAGTCTGGCTAATTCAACTGAATTATCGTCTGGATTGCGTTTCCCTTCTTCCAATTTTCAGTGCTGTACTATTTCCTCAAGTATGTCTGCCCTTGGTTTAACTTTAACGCCAAATGTTCTGCAAATTCCTGTTAACCTCGCCTTGGTTAAGTGTTCCAAATAACTCAGGGATAAATCCTTCCTTCCGAGTTAGGTTGTAACAACTGACAAAGCCATTCCAGCAGTGTAAACTTTACGCTAATGTACATGAAACCTCGTGTTTTCATTTTCCCCTTTCCAGTTATGATTACTCCACCACAATTGCACTCAATTAGCTATTGGTTATCCCACACAGAACCCCCAATTGTATGTTATGATGGAGGTGGGAGAAATGCACTGTCTTCCTTTAATTCTAATTCTCCACAGGTCAGAACATATATTTAAACGTGTACCAGTAACCAGTCCGGCCAATTATATACTCCATTGTTATTTTGGAATAAGATACATCAACCCGGGTTCTTTAATAAACAACCAAAGTTATATATATATATATATATATATATATATATATATATATATATATATATATATATATATATATATATATATATATATATATATATAGATGTATATACACACACATATATATATATATATATATATATATATATATATATATAAAACAGGACTTAGCCAATAAAGATGCAAAGCAGTAACACACAGTTTGAAATGTATATTCCCTTCAAAATACCAAACATACATACATGCACATACTTGTTAAAGGTAAAATTAAAAAAAAAATGTTTTGTCCAATGTACTTGTTAATTGTAGAAGAACAAGGATAGGATACGTTATTTTTCAGGTGGGATACAGTCTGGCATCCTTGTCCAAATGGACGGGCCACTGGGATATTTTCAAAAGCACTTCGTTCAGGAGATGTACAGAGGAAGTCTTCTCGCAACTTCTCAGGGAAAATGCGACATCAGGGATTTTAACTGTAGCACAATGGATGTTTTAGGGTTTCTCAGAGAGGTGGAGAACAGATGAGTGGAGTGCTTATCTCTTAGCAGGCTTACCCTCAATTGACTCAAAATAATTGTTCAAATTTTTCCCACTCTGGCCCTACATGCTGGCGCACACTTATGTTTGTAGACTCCGTTCCTTCCGAGCACACTACGGTTATTATTACTCGTATTGCGGCTCTGCAATAATGCCTAGTACTATCTCCTTAACGTTATAAATTTCCTCTCACTGAATTCCTCCCCCCCCCCATTATTTAGTTGAAAGAATAAGATATGTTCTGTTCCAGATGGCATAGAGTCTGGGATCCGAATACACATAGACGGGTCACTGGGATATTTCAGAAGCACTTCGTTCAGGAGATGTACAGAGGAATTCTTCTAATCTAGTTGAAAGCCCTCTCTACAGTGCTAGTTATTCGATTCACCAGAACACTGGTCCCAATGTGATTCAAATGAAACTCGTCGCAGTGGAACCTCTATATTAGTGAAGTGATCATTTTGGTGGGAATTACGTGGTCGGGCAATATAAGATCAAGGCGTTAATCCCAAAGGGAGTGCAAAAGCTGAGGGACCTATGGGTACACGTGTACAGCAATTGAATGTGGCAGGGGACGGTTGAGAAGCAGGATTCTGGGCTTCACACTATATTATTCCCAGGAGAAGCGCTAACACTTTTCAGCGATTCCTTCTTTGCATTTCTCTTCCTGAAAAAATAAACATAAACAAAGGTTCGTTCTGCATTTGTCCCTATTACACTATCCAGGGTCTGTAGATCCAATAGGTTAAAAAGCAAGCAATTATTTACACAATATACAAATCAGCCGTTGACATTTATGAATTATCAATTTACATTTTGGGCCATTAGGGCTAGCACAATTTGGGCTCTCTCCCTTACTGGTGGCTCCTCCTGTTGTCATTTTTCTATGGGGTGAGACTGATACTGCCGGCCCTCATGGCTGTCCCTGTGGCTGTATCAACAAAGCTACACCCTCATCTTCCATGGTCTACCATTTTATCAGTCTCATAACAGTCCTTCCCATTCTCTGTTGGTGCTTTTGGGGTTTGTACAGTTCCATTTGATTGGCGTTGGGAACCATTTAAAATTCTAAAATCGTTATACCAAATATACCACTGTGATTGATTTTTCCCCAGATTGCTATAAATTCTATAAGTGAGTTACAAACAAACATAGGATCTGAACAAACAGGATATGGTAGTGGTGACTCGGTTGGCTGTGTTGCTGGGTGATACAGCAGCGAACTCCGCATTCTGTGCACTCAGATCATTCAGTAAATTCATTGATGCAGCTATCTCATTAGTCAAATACCATATTATTCTCCCCTGCGGGTGAATGCCGTTCTTAAATCCTATTTCCACTTTACACATTACGTCTACTGTACAATTATGTGGTGGGCCCATGTAATCCATACGTACTGCGAGGGCAGGGTGGTTCAATGGTGCCACCCTGACATCACATGACCTCAACAACATATGATCAGAATAAAGCGAGATGCCATCTGTGTTTTTTTTTTAAATTCTCCCGTCCACTAATAGTCTCGCTTGAGGATGTATTTTTCTATTCTTCCGTGACATTGTGGGCGTCAGTGCCAAGGTGAGCATTTTTCGCCCATCCCTATTAACGGTTGACAACTGAATCGCTTGTTTGGCCACTTAGTTTGGAGTCACATGTAGGCCAGATTGGGTAAGGACACCGAATTTCCTTCCCTCAAGGGCATTGGTGTTATTTCCATTATTTTAGTGACAAATCGATGCTAGTTTTATGGTATTATTACTGATACTAGCTTTCCATTCCACATTGTTGTTGATTAAATCTACATGTCACCAGTTGCAGCGGCAGGATTTGAACCCATGTCCCCAAATCATTAGCCTGGGCTTCTGGATTAGTACTTCAATGACATTGCCACTACGTCACCGACTCCGCGTTGTCAGGGTCGTTCTGGCGGTTCACATAAATACAACAAAGTGCTAAACTGTCCAAAACGTAGCCAAAACATGCCACTCACATGCTGAGTGCACAATTTCAACCGGAGTTAATGTACGCTACTAGTCTAAGTTTCACATGGGCTAATTGTAAAAACAGAACACATACACTCGCTTCCATCTAGCCAGAAATTCTGTAAGGGGTCTGTTGTTCCCAAAGTTAGGACTGTTTGCAGGTTTTCCTGAAGTGTATGAAAAACTCTCACATTGTACGCTCCACTTTCATGTTCATGTGCTCAATCGACCAGCTATAACTGCATAATTTTCTTTAAACTCACGGCAATATCCCATCAATCTTAAAAAAAAATCAGAAAGCCGAAACGTCTTCTGGTATCTGTAACTCTTGTACTGCTTTCCTTTTTGTCTCATCTATGCCTTTCTCTCTCGTCTCAGTCTGAGCTCCAGTATTTGTACCTCCATTTGCCCTATTCGGCCTTTTTAGAGTTTTCGTTCACCCCTATCTTGGCAAAAGCTGCAACAATTCCTTCAGTAATACCAGAGTTTCCTCAAGAATCTGTGGGAATATTAATAAATCATTCACATACTGGATCAGCTTCTCCCTGCCAGAGAACGCTTCAAAACACGGAGCCATTTACTGATTGGATATCAAGGGAATATCATGAGAACTTTGTGGCAGACATGTCCAAATGTACTTCTGCTCCTTAAGGGTAAATGCAGATTTGTACCGATCTTCGTTCTTCATTGGAATAGATCAAAACCCGACAGAAATATCAAGTACAGTGTATACGTTCATGCACCTTTGTCTAATGCCAAGCAAATCTGCAACAGCAACAATCATTGGGGCACATGATTGAATGTTTTATTTGATACCATATAAACAATCGTCATCCTCCAAGATCCAGTTGATTTCTATAGGTCACATTGTTGAATGCACGTGTGTCACCAGAGGTATTAAGGCCTCTTGATCCACAAAGGACGTTACTGCTACCTTTAAATCCCTGTCTGCTTCTCTGGGGAAATTATATTGCCTTTGTGGGGTTTTCATAGGTTCTCATTCCACTACTACCTATATTCCTGGTTTTCACCTAATGTCGTCTCTGTGTTGAGAATACTCTGCCTTCTCCTGCCCTATAATGGCTTTACCATACTCTGGGCTTCTTTTTACTGATGCCTCCGATTCGTATATCCTTTTTCCTGAAAGCAAGCACATCTTTCCTTGCACATGCTGCAGAATGCACTGTCCATTATTCCCCCTTCCATAAAACGTGATTATTAGGTTTAACACCAACCCATTTGCCTCCATCCAGTCTCATGCCAATATGCCTCTCTCCTCACCCCAATTCATTATTATTCATAGCCTTTCTGTTTCGCTTGGCCCACTTGTATTCAAAAGAGATTTTCATACCGTGCCAGCCAGCGTTTTACCATTAATTCTCCCAAAATGTACGGTTCACCGCTAGATCAATTGGGCTTCCACGGATCCTTTGACTGGACAAACATATGTGACATCCCTTTATCGATCATTTTTACCCTTTCTTTCCTTCGACTATTAAACCTACTGTCGGTCTTCCATGACTGCCATGTGGGCACAGTTATAATGGCTGGTTGTTACAACTCCTTAAATACTTAGAGGGTGAAAAGAGTTCCAGCTTAGGTTCCCCTTCCTTTCCTCCCTTGTTGAAATTACATTTACCTCCATCCTGGCTTACTTCCTTCTCCATGGAATGGGCAAGATGCGCTATTTCATCCTGAGATCCCTCACTGTCAGGATCCTTTCTCAGTCCTTCCCTATTGCTTGATGAATTGCACTCCCCTGCAAGATGACTGCATTTCCTGAAATTATTCCATTACCTGTTATCTCTATATGGCTGCTTACAATCACATTTCCACTGGTTTTGCACCTGCATTTCTCAACTGTCGTCCTGGCTCTGTTTAGGGGCCCATTTGGAGTTGCCTGGAGTTTCATCTCCTGCACGTTTCATTTCTTGCCGCTTTCTAACCTGTTAATAGCCTGTTTGCCCTGTTTATCCTCCAAAAGCATGATCTGCCTGCTCCTGAGCTTCACTCATGTCGACGTCTCCCAAGTCTAATGCTGTCTTAGCTGAATTACTGACAGCTTCTGTGCAGTATATAAGAGCTCTTAACCATTAGTGGAGACTGTCTCCTGCCAGTTGCTTCCTATCCAACCCTCCTCCTTATGGTTCTTTGTAATTGGTCATAATCTGCTCGCAACAGCTTTTGGGTGTTCCTGCTCTCCATACATTATTGATGCCATGTTCTTAAATAGATCACCCCTTTCGGGCCGACAAGCTTCTCGAAAGTACCGCTTATTATTGTCCCAAATTACTGCCTTCAAGGATACTTGGGTCTTTTGGTAGCTCGGCCAAGAACACTTCATCCAGACCTAAAGGGAAATACCTCATTTTCTCAGATTCGTCAAAATCTTGTATCACAGCCATCGTCTCTAAATACAGAAGGGTGCCCTTCTACTCCCCATCTGAATATTTGTGCATTCGTTGTTGCTTCCATTCATTGCGAAGAGTATGAATTGCATCATGATTAGACATTACCGGGATTTCCCAGCTACCAGTGTCATTTGCTTGCACCGCACTGGGCACATTACACCTCTCTCTATATCACCACCACCTATCGCTTCAACTTCAAGAACTTCCATTTCTACCTTTTCCCACCACTTTTCTAACACATTGCCTTCTTCCACTGCCCCGGCCATGGGGACGACAATACCTCTCTATCTCTGTAGCTTGTGCTGGATCCATTCCATCTCTTCCTCACCTACTGAAAAGCCTGCACAGGTATCGAGTTCGGTGTGCCCCTCTCGCAGCACGCGGAATGCCGCCTTTAAATCACCACACTCCTGCGAGAACCTCAACCATTTTCTTCCCATTCACTGTCCAATTTTTCCCACAGCTGTCTGCGTTCGTGTTACAAGTCACCCTACTGTATGTCTTGGCAGCTGTAGCTTATCTCCATCTTTTCCCTTCTGTCTCCTTTCCACACTCGAACAATTCTTTCATCAATCTAGCTCGTAGTGCATCCTTTTCCAGCAATCTTTTAACCTTCTCCTGCAAACTTTCTGCATAGCACTGATGTTACTGTGCCAACTGGTGCATTTTCACCTCTACTCTGACACTCACACAGCCTGTATTTCCCATGAACCTATGAACTAGGAGCAGGCTATTCGGCCCCTCAATTCTGTTCCATAATTCAGTAAGATTATGGCTGATCTGTTGGTGGACTCAACTCGACTTTCCTTCCTGCCCCAGTTCCCTTTGACTCCGTCATTTGTCAAGAATCTGTCTACCTCTGTCTTAAAAAAAATCTAATGACCTTGTCTCTGCCGATCTCCTGGGAAGAGAGTTCCACACAGTAAGGATCTGCCGAGAGAAAAAAAAGCAATCTACGTATCTGTCTGAATTGGGCAACACCTTATTTTAAATTATGCCTCGTAATTTCAAGCTCTCCTACAAGGGAAAGCATCCTATCAATATCCACCCTGAACAGGTCCCTCAGGATATTTTGTGTTTCAATAAGATCACCTCTCATTCTTCCAAACTCCAATGAATACAGACCCATCCTTTCAATACTTTCCTCATTAGATAACCCTTTTCCTCTCAGGAATCAGTCGAATGAATCTTCTCTGAACTGCTTCCAAAGCAAGTATACCCTTTCTTAAACAAACACGCCAAACAGTGCACAATACTCTCGATGTGGTTTCAGCAATGCCTTCTACAAGGTATTTCTCGCAAAACAACTCTACTTTTGTGTTCCATCCCCATTGCATCAAACGACAACATTTCATGTGCCTTCTTAATCACTTGCAGTACCTGCATACTAACTTTTGCTGTGTATTTCGTGCACTAGGACACTCAGATCCCTCTGCATCTCAGAGTTCTGCAATCTCTCGCCATTTAAATAATATGTTGCTTTTCTATTTACTAGCCAACGTGGACAAGTTCAGACTTTCTCACATTATACTCCAACTACAAATTGTGTCCACTCATTTAACCTATTTCTAGGCCTTTGACGACTCCTTATGTCTTCTTCACAACGTACTCGCTGATGTATATTTGTGTCATTTGCAAATTTAACAACCATACATTACGTCCCTTCATCCAAGATATAGATTGCAAACAGTTGAGGCTCCAGCACTGATTCCCCTTGGACTTCTCTAGTTACAGCTTTCCAAACTGAGAATGCCTCATTTATCCATAATATCTGCTTCCTGTTAGCTAACAAATACTCTATCCATGCTAATATTTACCTCATTTATCATTGGCTCGTATTTTATGTAGTAACCTTTGATGTGAATCCCTGTCATATACCTTGTGGAAATCTAAGTACACCACACCCACAGGTTCTGCTTTATCCAGGTTGCTTGTTACTTCCTCAAATAACTCCAATAAATTATTCTGACACGATTTCCCCTCTCAAAACCATGTTGACTCTGCCTGATTACACTGAAATTCCCTAAATGACCTGCTATGAACTCCTTAATAATAGATTCCAGTATTTTCCCATAGACAGATATTAAACTCACTGCTATGTAAAAACCGGCTTTCTGCCTTCCTCTTTTCTTGAATAGCAGAGTTACATTTGCTATTTTCCAGTCTGATGGGAACTTTCCATTACCTAGGGAGCATTGGAAAATTAAAGTCAATGCATCCACTATCTCAGCAGAGAATTCTTTTAATACCCTAACATCAAGAACAACACCTGGGGACTTGTCAGATTTTAGGTCCAATAATTATCTCAGGACCCTTTCCTCGGTGATGACAGTTGTTTTAAGTCGCTCCCTCTTTTACAACTCTTGATTCACAATTATTTCTGGGTTGTTATTTGTATCCTATACAGTGAAGACAGATGCAAAAATATATTAAATGCATCCACCATTTCCTTACTTTCCATAAATAACTCCCCACACTTACTTTTGAGAGGACCAACACTCGATTTACTTACTTTTTCCCTTTTCAAATAACTGAAGGAACTCTTGCTATCCGTTGTTACATTTTTAGTTAGCTTTCTCTTGTAATTTAATTTCTCTCTCATTATTCATTTGGTATTTTTTTAAATATTCTGTCCAATCTTCTGACCTGCCACTACTCTTCGCTGAATTATAAGCATTTTCACTCAATTTGATACTATCTTTAACTTCCTTAGTAAGCCATGGATGGTGTGCCCTTCCCTTAGAGCTTTTATTTCTCACTGGAATGTATCTTTGCTGAGTGTTATGAAATATCTCCTTAAATGTCTGCCACTGCATTTCTACTGACCTGTCCTTAACCTAATTTCCCTGTTTAACTCTGTCTTCAAACCCTCATAATTATCCTTATCTAAATTTAAAACACAAGTATTAGATCCACTCTTCTCAGTCTCAAACTGAATGGGAAATTCAAACATGCTGTCATCACTGCTACCTAGTGGCCACTATACTATGTGATAATAAATTAATCCTGTCTCGTTAAACATGACCATATCTGGAATAACCTGCTATCTCATTGGCTCTGGAATGTGCTGCTCTATGAATTAATCTTCCAAGCTAGATTCGCCAGTCTGATTGGTGCAAGCTGTCTCTAGATTAAAATCACCCATGATCTTCGCCATACCTTTCTCACAATCTCATGTACTTCTTCCTGTACACCACGTCCTCCAGTGTGCTCACTGTTATGCGGGCTATAAACTGCAACCACAAGTGACATCCCACCTTTACTGTTCCTTATCTGTATCCAAACTGATCCTATATCATGTTTTCTAGAACTAAGGTCACCTCTCCCTGTTGTGGTACTGTCATCCTTAATTAGCAGACCCACCCCTCCCCCATTTCCCAGTTTTCTGTCATTTCGGTGTCATGTACCCTTGTTATTTTGCGGCCATGTCTCTGTACTGGCTATCAGATCATACATATTTATTTCTATTTGAGCGATCAATTAATTTGTTTTTCCATGAATATTACACATATTCAAATACTGAGTCTTTACTTCTGGTTTACCACTTGCATAACCGTTAGCCTTACCTTTTAATTTTGTACATTCTGTCCCTTCTTACCATGCTCTGATTATTATTTCCCATTTTGCCACCTGGTTCTCTTGCCTCGTCCTCTCTCCATATTTTTTTCATATCTTCGCTCACTTGATCTCTAGCCCCCACGATTTACTTTAAACCCTCTCTGCTGCTTTAGTTATACAGCTTGACAGAACACTGGTCCCTGCACTGTTTAGTGGAAGACAGTCCTATCGGTTCAGGTCCTATTTTGCTCAGTGCTGGTGCCAGTGTGCCACGAATCAAAACCCATTTCTGCCATACCGGTCTCTAAGCCACTGGTTTAACTCTCTAATCGTATTTACCACACGTCAGTTTGTTCGTCTTTCAGGTATTATCCACAGATTTGAAGTTATGTTTTTTTAAATTTAGCCCCTAGTTTCTCATACCTTCCATACAGAACCTCTTTCCAATCCTATCCACGTCGCTGGTATCCACGGGAACCACGAAAACTGTGATAGCCTTCTGATATATGAGTTTTCTTCCATGCCTAAGCGTCTTTTCGATATGTGTACGCAGCTGTGATGGCTCGTATGTATCTCTCTTTCAAAAGTAATTTGTTACCCAAATACTGTTCTACACTGTCTTCAATTTTCTTTAGCAGGCACCACTTGCGTCTCTAAAGCTGTAGTTCGATGAACCCGCATCTCCCCTCTTATACTCCACACTCTAACGTCCAACCTGAACCCGTCTGGGCAGTGAAAATGATCAAGGATCACAAGTCAATACACTCGCAATTCTTTTAACAGTTTATTGTACGACTGCTAACATTTCGATATCAGCACACTGTTCCCTTCAAGTTAAATCGATACTCACAACGATGCCCATTAATTTCCGAACTGCACTCACCCTGTCGATTACTCAGCGAACTATGTTCTCATCTGTGTGATTGATCAATTCCACTCATGGTTCTCTTGCAAGTCGCTGCTCTGGTTCATAAATACACGTTTCTTACAGTACAAATATTATACCCATGACAATGATTGATGCAAAACCCTCCTGCTTCTGATTTGCAACTTCTTAAATGTTGAAACGTTTCCACATCCTGTGTTTACGTTCGGCCATTAGCATATTAAGTTGTGTCAGGGGACAGATTCCAGCTTACTAACATCATCATATTGGTGAATGGTTATCACCCGAATGAAACCGTTTTTCGGATTAACAAGGGTGTCCCACATCTCATTACCTTTCGGCTACAGGAGTTCACTTGTCGAGCTAAATTACTGAAATCTGGACAGACACATACCACTGTGTGGTGTGGTTGCATCAGCTCTCCCTTGCGTTGCATATCCATAAAGTCATTCCATTGTTTTACTGTTTCCTTTCAATTTACAGCTTGCTTATTTTCAAAATCCAGCTTTCATATTAGTGTGGGATCCTGGGATATAAGACCTAGCCGATTTCCAACAATTGTCCATTGCAAACCACTTTTTTACAGTACCATCGTTTGAATGTTAAATGTTGACTCCCTTTGAGTTGAATGTGTTCTTGGTGAAGGACCGGCTACAGAAATGATGGAGGAGCTAAGAGAGAGAGGGAGTGTAGTAGGGACTGGAGAGATTACAGAGATATGGAGTGCTATAGGCACTGGAGAAGATTACAGAGACAGTGAGTGTTGCAGTGACGGAGGAGCTGGAGGGTGTTGTAGCGTTTTCTAGATTGCTGGGAAAGGAGCCAATCTATGGAAGGATGTAAAAACAAGCACGAATATTTTAAAATAGAGTCATTACTAGTCTGGGAGCCAAAATAGGCCACCAAACACAGGGTGTAATTGGTTAATCCGACATGGTGCAAGTAAGAAAACGTGCAGGGGGTATTTTTAACAGAAGTTGGAATGCGGAAGGCCAGCCGGGAATGGAAGAGCCGAGTGATGAGGAAGAAAAGGCAGGGATGAAGGTTACAGCCGCTGATAAGCTGAGTCAGTGGTGAAGTCGGACAATGGAAATAGGTGGCCTTAGCGATGACATGATTATGTGGTCACAAGTTCATTCTTAGGCTTAAATATGATACCAAGTTTGTGAATAGTCCGGTTCAACCTCAGCTTCATGCCAGGCTGAGGGATGGAGACAATTAATCCTTAAGGAACAGCAGATATAACGGTGCAGAAGCAGGAATATAAGTCATTGCAACTGATTATATAGATAAGAACGGAACCAGGTGAGAGCAGTTCCAGCCAGCTGGACGACAGTGGAGATGTGTTGAAGGAGAATGGTGTGGTCAACCGTATCAATGGCTGTAGACAGGTCACGAAGGACGAGCAGGGAAAGTTTATCTTTGTCACCATCACAGAGCCTCTCATTTAGTGGCGTTGATGAGATGCTTCAATACTGTGGAAAAGACTGAAACCTGACTGGAAGTAGTCAAACATGGGGTTCAGTGAAAGATGGGCATGGATGCGGAAAACAACAACATCGTTGAGGACTTGAGAGCTTTAAAGGATGTAGGAGATTGGGCAGTAAGTGCAAGAAAAAGGGCTCAAGGGTTTGCAGCATAAGCTAATATGGAAGCCAAGAAGGGATTCGGCCCCATCCATCCGCCTCGCCATGCTAAGGCACAGAGGTTGTTTGGACTTGTGCTGAGTTAGCCCCTCTTCGTCTCCTCCAGAACCCGACCCCGATCCGAGCCCATCAGCAGACTTGTCCAGATTCAAACGCCCCTGACCACACCACACCATCATTTAACTCATACAGAGAGATAGATAGATTTCAGTGACCGGTGTGAGTGCGTGTGTGTGTGTGTCTGTGTGTGTGTGTGGGGTGGGGGGTGGATGGTGATGCGGGGGCAGGGGGTGGTGGTGGGTGGTCGCTGGAGGAGGGGATAGCTGAGAGCAAGAACAACTCAATAAAGTAATTCTAAACATAACTAAAAATAAAATGATCAACTAACACGAGAATATTTTAAGCATCTGCACCATTTTGACTTTTGTACGAACATGTTTATTTTTTTCTCAGCAGATGTGCAGAGTTGAGAATCAAACCAGTTGAGATGGAGGGAAGACTGTGGCTGCTGTTATACCTCCTGTCAAGCAAGGGGCTCCCTAATTTCCTCCTGGCCGCTTTCCCTGTGACCTACCAAATGTCAGCTCCTGCTTGCTGCTCCGCTGCTCTTTGCCATGTGTAAACCACCGCCCCCACTGCTGTATTTCCGGTCATCCAGCTGCTGATCACCTCTTGCCCACCACACCGCTGTCCTTTGCTGTATGTGACACACCCCCAAGTGTATTTGGGGTCATCCCGCTGTCAGTCACCTCTTTCTCGCCGACAACATGCTGTTTGTCATGTGGGACTCCGCCCCCTTCCGCCAGTGTATTTCCGATGATCCAGCTGTAGGTCAAATATAGCCTTCTGCTCTGCTGCTCTTTGCGTGGGTGACCCTCCCCTCCAGTGTATTTTGTCTATGAACGAGCTCCAGGTCACCACTTTCCCACCATCCCTCTGCTAATTGCCATGTGTGACCACCCCCACCAATGTATTTCGGGAGATCCAGCTGTCGGTCACCTCTTACCGTTTGTGGATATATATTATATTCATGGACTGGAAACACTGGACCCGCCTCTGGACCACTTTCAGTTGTTTTGTTTATTAATTAATGCAATAATTGCTGTAACTGGATACTTTACCACACTTAAGACCTGCTTTCTGAACTTGGACTGAATCACCCCATAAATAAATGTGTTTAGTGCAGCAACTTAAATTCAGCAGCATATATCCGAAGCATCGAAATATACATTCAGAGTCATTGTCATCACCAGTATCTTCACCTGTAATTTTATATTTTATAAATGCTATGAAATACACCAACCACAGAGGTATGAAGCTGCCGGATATGGTGAAGAGTTGAATCGCAGATTTCCTTCTGCTCTCGATCTCGGGGTCACTGTGGTTCTCTCCCTTCTCCTGACCTCTCAGTCCCTTACGGACTCGACTAACCACGAAAATGTGGTTGAATGTCAGAGCATTGAGTAACAGAATGAAAGTGAGTGGGAGCAATGGGCTTAAAACTTTATCAAACCAGTCATATCCCACCCATCTGGCTCAGTATAATAGGTTGACTTCATAGGACAGAACCATGGTACATTGTCAATTATCTCTCCAGGTTCAAATATAAAGTAGTGGGGGACGTTTTAGAAAGGGAGCAGAGTGCAGGTTGTTGCGAGAACCACAGCCGCAGTTTTCTCAGTGTTATATTTACTTTTCAGCTTCTGGCAACAAATGGCCACAAATGAATCAAATGTGAAAGTGACGGTGAACCAGACAGAACAGTCTCTTGCTGCACGTAACAGGGCAATAATAGCACTACACACAGGAGTGATATTCAGAAAAGAACTCAGGAGATAATAATAACTGATCTGCCACAGTATACCATTAGTGCTAACGACCAGGAGATCCGCTGTTGCCATGGCCACCAGGTAGTGAATGGTGCAGGTAAAGACACTGCACTTTGCCCGGGTCAGGATACCCAAGCGCCAGTAAATTAACTGTAAAAGAGAGATTAGAAAGAAAATGAAAATTACAGATCCAGTGTTCTCGGTGTCTGACCCAAACAGTTAGGACAGAAATTTCGCACAAAATACGGATGAGCTTGAGGCAAGTCAGAGGCTTTTATTTAAAAACCTTCACTCTGACCACAACCCACCTGCAAAACGCCCAATCCTGGATCGAACAGAGTTAGGTCAGAGGCCGGGAGACAACCTCTCCCAGGTACAGGATACGCAATTAAATATTTAAAAGAGGCTGGAAGTCTCTGATTTAATTAGTTTTGCATGTTTAACTCTGACTGGCTGGGTTTCCTCAGTAAACCCCTCACAACACACAATGACACCTGGAATTGGTGAGCAGTACTTTAGCCCACCACCACTCCCACCCCCCCCCCCCCGGGATTTGACCACTGCCGCATGATAAAGAACATCTGCACCAGTGACTGCATGCCCCACCAGAAATTTACACCACCCCCATATGATCGGGCATTTGCAACCGAGTATCAGACCTGCCTGCCGGGATTGAACCACCCTCCTGTGATCAGAACCCCTCTGCGTTTTGACGCAATGAGAATCAGACTCCGCCAACGTGTCTTAGATCAGGCATTAACTCGCCCCTCCCTCTCCCCAAACTCGGAACATGCACAAAGATAGGAGACACCTCCCCGGAGTTGAGGATCAGGCTCCCTACCTCTCTCCATCGCCAGTCGTGAAAGCCACTACAGGATAGGAGCTCCCATCCCTGGTTAAGGATCAGGCGCAGCCCCTAGCACTCAGTCTCAGCCTCAGCCTCAGATGGCTCACAATGATAGATGGCAACTGCTAGAAATCTGATTTAAAAAACAAGCAAACAGGAACATGCTGGAAACACACAGAAGGTCAGGCAAACTCTGGAGAATAAAACAGAGTTAATGTTTCAAGGCTAATAGGCTGTCATCAGAAATAGAATACATCAGAGATTAACAGATTAAATCACTGGAAGAACGACAATAATTTAGGGTATTGGGGGAAGGGTCGGATGGAGGGCCAGGGTGATTCAGTGGCAAAGGGGTGATGGTGCAAGGTGAATTGGGCAAGTAAAGTATTAAAGGTTGGTTCCAAAGGAGGTGTAAATTGATACAGCAGAATAGTAGAGGCGGGGACATGGAAAATCTAGCAAGGAGTAGAAATCTCCAGGGACCAAGATCAAAGACAGCAATGTATGGGTATAACCTTGAGGTGTGGATGAGCCTACAGGCTGTGTACCAATCAGTGATCCCCACTCCCAGTATCAGCCCACACCCTCTCCAGTCCTAGTAACACTTGGCTAGCTGTCCTCCTGCACAGACGATCCAAGAAAGTGGAAGCAATGTTTATAATCTGAAGTTTTAATCCCAAACTTGAAACTGGCAGGCAATAAAATGAATAATCAAAATATCCAGTTTTATTACTCGTTGTCTTGCACTGGATGTCGAGGGTAGAGAGGTCAGAGTACGAGTGGGATGCAGAATTAAATAGAGAAGTGACCGGAAATTCAGGTTCTCACTTGAAGACCACATGGATGAGTTCAGCAAAACAATGCGTTTGCTCCTCTCCATCGCGAGCGTCGAACACAGTTAGTAAATTGTCACAAGTACAAGGAAATCACTATTACACCTGGAACGTGTGCTTGGGGCCTTGAACAGTCTGAAAGAAGGAGGTAGAAAAGCAGGTGTTACATCTCCTGTGCTTGCACTGGAATGTGCGATGTGAAGAGGAGCAAGGTTGGGGGTCATTAAGGAGTTCAGCAGCGAGCCATGATTGGTGGAGTGATTGAGATGGGAGCAAAATATAGGGTTGTTCCTGGACTTAGCTGGATGTAGCAGAAATGTTGGAGGATGTTGCATTAAATGTGCAGACTGTTAGGCGTGGATGGCGAGGGCAAAGGGAAGATTATCATGTTTATGGCATGGAGGGGAAGGGGTGAAGGCAACAATAGGGTGAAATGAGATGGACAGGCTCGAGGGCCCATGCTGAAGGGGAATTCCTCAGCTGAGCAATAATCAACATTTCGGAACTACTGGTGTGAAAGGTAGCTTCCTCAGAACAGATGGAATGGAAATGCAGAAACTGGGAAAATTGAACAAACTCGTTCTAGGAAGTGCAGTGGAGAAGTATAATTAAGGTACCTGTGGGAATTGTTATGGTAATAGTAAATATTTGTGGGCAGACAATCCACAAGAATGGAGATAGACAGGTCTAGGAAGGAACATAGGAACATAAGAAAATAGGAAATTGGAGCACCAGTAGTTCATTCAGCCCATCAAGCCTACTCCGCCATTCAAGCTGATCATGGATAATCATCCACTGCTGCTTCATTTTTCCGAACTATCCTCATATCCCTTGAAGGCGTTAACATTCAGAAATCTATCGATTTTGGTCTTGAACATGCCTAATAATTGAGCTTCAACAGCCCTCTGGGGTAAAGAATTCCAAAGATTCATCAACCTCTGAGTAAAGAAATTCCTCCTTATCCCAGGCCTAAATGGCCAGCCCCTTATTCTGAGACAGAGTCTCCTGGTTATACCCTCACCAAACAGAAGAAACATCCTATCCACATCTACCCTGTCATGCCCTGTAAAGATTTTGCAAGTTTCAATGGAATCACTTCTCATTCTTGGAAAACTGTTGAGAATACAGGAACAGTTTCTGCAATGTCTCTTCATAAGACCATCCCACAACAGGTATTAGTCTGGTGAACCCATACTGCACTCTTTCAATGGCATGTTTATCAATCCTTAGCTGAGGAGACCACAGCTGTACACAATACACCATTGCGAGCCCACCAAGGCACTATACAATTGCAACAAGGCGACTTTGCCCCGTACTGAAATTCCTTTGTAATGAAGGCCAAGATGCCACTTGCATTCCTTATTGTTCGCTGCACCTGCGTACTAGCTTTCAGTGACACATGAACAAGGACACCCAGGTCCCTTTGGACATCAACACTTCCCAACCTCTCATCATTTAAGAAATACTCTGCCATTCTTTTTTCCTGCACCGTGCATCACTTCACAATAATTCACATTTCATCCATCTGGAAAAAGAAGAGAAGTGACTGGAGGAGCCCATGTGAAGATGAGGGAGGAGTGGAAATAAGCCGCAAATTTCTTGAAGTTTCCTATTTCAAGGGAAAAAAGAAATGGCGTCAGCACCGTCATCAAAGTATCAGTAAAATATGTGAAGAGGTGACCTAAATAACTTGGAAAATAAGAATGGTTCATGTAACTTAGACAAAGAAGTAAAAAAAACTAGGACCCATGCATAGTGACACCATTTGAGTGTGGAATATCTCAATGTTTACACATGAGATGAACACACATATACTCTACAAAAGGGTCCCTGCACAGGGATCAGGATCAGAAACCTGCAGAGGTATTCAATCGCAGAGCTGAAGAGCTGAGGAAAAGTGGAGTTCTAGCAAAAATGGCAAGTGAATTAAACTAAACTAATCAATTCCAAATGGGGCTCTCGCAATGTACCAGAAGGATATGACAACTGTCTTCTGGTGTCTGTCAGGAAAGGTCCCATCCACTGTGAGATTAGGGCAACTCGGGTTTACTGAGCTTTGGAACAGACAGCGGCAGACTGTCATGGACAGGAATGTAAATGGACTTCTGCATTGCATCTCCAAGCTATTCGGGAGGGAAGTCTCCCGTGTTGTGGGACAGTCAGGGCAGAATTAACCAGTGTATTAGCATTAAAAGCCTGAATAAGGAAGTAATATCTCTGAGGGAAGAACTAAACTCAAATAATACTGAATAAATTCAACAACAAACTTCAAGACACTTAAGGTAGAAAATGGCGAGATATTTGATAAAATAATCAAAGAGCTGATTAACTCTCTTGTTCAGATGGATTGCATCCGCAAATACTAAAAATATAGGGAAGGGATAGCAGAGACACAATTATCTGTTCATTAATAATCATCAGAACAGAAAATAGTGCAGCAGACTCAGGGACTGCTAATGTGCTTCTTGTATTTAAAACAGAATACAGAACAATTCCAAAGAATCAGGCCACTTATCATCACTCCAGTTGATAGGAAAGATAATGGAATCCGTATCCAAAGAGGGAACAGGAAACTATCTTTAAATACATAAGATAATACAGAGTAGTCAGCACATATTGCAAAATGAAGATCATACATGAACAACATTATTGAATTATTTTTAACAATACTGGAAAGAGTAGATAAGCCTATTACAGTAGATGTAAGGTATATTTATAAAGACCTTCGCTCTGGTACCACGTAGCAGCCACATGGCTAATCTCGGGGTATGTGGAATTGGGTTGGGGGCACGAGGCAGAATGGACAGCAAGCTGGCGACAGAAACAGGACACAGGGAGTAGGGCTTAAGGGTATTTCCTCAGATTGTTGGAAGGTGGGAACTGATGTTCCACATGGATCATCACTGGGAACACTGTTACTTACTATTTACATAAATGATCTGGAACTGGGAAGTAGAAACATAATTCCCAATTTTTCAAGCAAATCTGAATTGAAATTACAGTTAATATAGAGGAGGAATGTGATAAAATAGTTAATGGAATTAATAATAATAATTAGTAAACTGGCACAATGGGCATCTAAATGGCAATAAATGTTAATATAGCTAAGGGTGAAGTGTTGAATGTTGCTTGAACAATTAAGCATCCCAAATGCTTCATCGAAATTAAGCGCCCTAAGAACATCAGAACACAAGAAATAGGAGCAGGAGTATGAGAATATAATTGGTCGAACCTGCACCACCATTCAATATGGTCAATACTGATCTGATACTTCAATTCCAGTTTCCCGCCCTCTCCCCATATTCCTTAGTTCCCTGAAGAAACCAATAATCTGCCTAATTGTAACTGCATTCAACAATGGAACATCCATAATCCTCTGCGGCAGAGAATTCTAAGCATTCACAATTCTTTGAAGAATTTTCGCCTTACTTCAGTCCTACATGACCGGTCCCATATCTTGAGACCAGTAAAAAAAGTCTCTCAGCGTCTACCCTATCAAGTCCCTTCAAAATGTTATGTGATTCCATGACATCACCTCTCATTCTTCCAAACTCCAGTAACATAAGAACAATTTACTCAGCCTTTCATTATTGGACAACCCGCTGATCCCAGAAACCAGTCTAGTGAATTTATACTCTACCACTTCCAATGCAAATCTATCTGTTTGTTCATATGGAGACCAAAACTGCAGGAAGTATTCCAGATGTGGTTTCACCAAAGCGTTTTTATTCCTGTACTTCAATCCGCTTTTAATAAAGGCAACAATCCATTTGCCTTCCGAACTTCGGATCATTCGGGAGGCGGAGGGGATTATTGACAGGAGTTATAGGGAGGCAGTCACACCTCAGGTAAAAGAAGTAGGTAGATGGGTTAGCGTCAGGGGAAGGAAAGGGAACCAGCAGGCAGTGCAGGGATCCCCTGTGGCCGTTTCCCTCAACAACAGGTATACCGTTTTGGATACTGTTGGGGGGGACGACTTACCAGGGGTAAGCAATGGGGTGCAGGTCTCTGGCACAGAGTCTATCCCTGTTGCTCAGAAGGGAAAAGGGAAGAGGAGCAGAGCATTAATCATTGGGGACTCCATAGTTAGGGGAACAGATAGGAGGTTCTGTGGGAACGAGAGAGACTCACGGTTGGTGTGTTGCCTCCCAGGTGCCAGGGTACGTGATGTCTCCGATCGTGTTTTTGGGTTCCTTAAGGGGGAGGGGGAGCACCCCCAAGTCGTGGTCCACATAGGCACCAACGACATAGGTAGGAAGAGAGATGGGGATTTAAGGCAGAAATTCAGGGAGCTAGGGTGGAAGCTTAGAGCGAGAACAACCAGAGTTTTTATCTCTGGGTTGTTGCCTGTGCCACGTGCTAGCGAAGAGAGGAATAGGGAGAGAGAGGAGTTGAACACGTGGCTGCAGGGATGGTGTCGGAGGGAGGGTTTTGTTTTCCTTGATAATTGGGACTCTTTCTGGGGTAGGTGGGACCTCGACAAACAGGATGGTCTTCACCTGAACCAGAGGGGTACCAATATCCTGGGGGGGGAGATTTGTTAGTGCTCTTCGGGGGGGGGGGTTTAAACTAAATCAGCAGGGGAATGGGAACCTAAATTGTAGTTCCAGTGTACAGGCTGTTGAGAGTAGTGAGGTAGGGGATAAGGTTACAAGGACGCAAGAGGGTACTGGCAAGCAAGAACTTGGTTTAAAGTGTGTCTACTTCAACGCCAGGAGCATCCGGAATAAGGTGGGTGAGCTTGCAGCATGGGTTGGTACCTGGGATCCTGATGTTGTGGCCATTTCAGAGACATGGGTAGAGCAGGGGCAGGAATGGATGTTGCAGGTTCCGGGATTTAGATGATTCAGTAAGAACAGAGAAGAGGGTAAAAGAGGGGGGGGGTGTGGCATTGTTAATCAAGGAAAGTATTACAGCGGCAGAAAGGACGTTTGAGGACTCGTCTACTGAGGTAGTATGGACCGACGTTAGAAACAGGAGAGGAGAGGTCACCCTGTTGGAAGTTTTCTACAGACCTCCAAATAGTTCCAGAGATGTAGAGGAAAGGATAGCGAAGATGATTCTCGACAGGAGCGAGAGTAACAGGGTAGTGGTTATGGGGGACTTTAACTTTCCAAATAGTGACTAGAAATACTATAGTTCGAGTACTTTAGATGGGTCTGTTTTTGTCCAGTGTGTGCAGGAGGGTTTTCTGACACAGTATGTTGACAGGCCAACCAGGGGCGATGCCACATTGGATTTGGTACTGGGTAATGAACCCGGCCAGGTGTTCGATTTAGATGTAGGTGAGCACTTTGGCGATAGTGATCACAATTCGGTTAGGTTTACCTTAGCGGTGGGCAGGGACAGGTATATACCGCAGGGCAAGAATTATAGCTGGGGAAAGGAAATTATGACGCGATTAGGCAAGATTTAGGATGTGTAGGATGGGGAAGTAAACTGCAGGGGATGGGCACAAACGAAATGTGGAGCTTATTCAAGGAGCAGCTAATGCGTGTCCTTGATAAGTATGTACCTGTCAGGCAGGGAGGAAGTTGTCGAGCGAGGGAGCCGTGGTTTACTCAAGAAGTTGAAGCGCTTGTCAAGAGGAAGAGGGCGGCTTATGTTAGGATGAGACGTGAAGGCTCAGTTAGGGCGCTTGAGAGTTACAAGCTAGCCAGGAAGGATCTAAAGGGAGGGCGAAGAAGAGCAAGGAGAGGACACGAGAAGTCATTGGCGGATAGGATCAAAGAAAACCCGAAGGCTTTCTATAGGTATATCAGGAATAAACGAATGATAAGAGTTAGAACAGGGCCAATCAAGGATAGTAGTGGGAAGTTGTGTGCGGAATCAGAGGAGATAGGGGAAGCGTTAAATGAATATTTTTCGTCAGTATTTACAGTAGAAAAATAAAATGTTGCCGAGGAGATTACTGAGATAAAGCCTACTAGGCTAGATGGGATTGAGATTCACAAGGAGGAGGTGTTAGCAATTTTGGAAAGAGTGAAAATAGATAAGTCCCCTGGGCCAGATGGGATTTATCCTAGGATTCTCTGGGAAGCCAAGGAGGAGATTGCAGAGCCGTTGTTGTTGATCTTTATGTCGTCATTGTCGACAGGAGTAGTGCCGGAGGACTGGAGGATAGCAAATGTTGTCCCCTTGTTCAAGAAGGGGAGTAGAGACAGCCCTGGTAATTATAGACCTGTGAGCCTTACTTCGGTTGTGGGTAAAATGTTGGAAAAGGTTATAAGAGACAGGATTTATAATCATCTTGAAAAGAATAAGTTCATTTGCGATAGTCAGCACGGTTTTGTGAAAGGTAGGTCGTGCCTCACAAACCTTATTGAGTTTTTCGAGAAGGTGACCAAACAGGTGCATGAGGGTAAAGCCGTGGATGTGGTGTATATGGATTTCAGTAAGGCGTTTGATAAGGTTCCCCACGGTAGGCTATTGCAGAAAATACGGAAGTATGGGGTTGAAGGTGATTTAGAGCTTTGGATCAGAAATTGGCTAGCTGAAAGAAGACAGAGGGTGGTGGTTGATGGCAAATGTTCATCCTGGAGTTTAGTTACTAGTGGTGTACCGCAAGGTTCTGTTTTGGGGCCACTGCTGTTTGTCATTTTTATAAACGACCTGGATGAGGGTGTAGAAGGGTGGGTTAGTAAATTTGCGGATGACACGAAGGTCGGTGGAGTTGTGGATTGTGTCGAGGGGTGTTGTAGGGTACAGAGGGACATAGATAGGCTGCAGAACTGGGCTGAGAGATGGCAAATGGAGTTTAATGCGGAGAAGTGTGAGGTGATTCACTTTGGAAGGAGTAACAGCAATGCAGAGTACTGGGCTGATGGGAAGATTCTTGGTAGTGTATATGAGCAGAGAGATCTTGGTATCCAGGTACATAAATCCCTGAAAGTTGCTACCCAGGTTAATAGGGCTGTTAAGAAGGCATATGGTGTGTTAGCTTTTATTAGTAGGGGGATCGAGTTTCGGAGCCACGAGGTCATGATGCAGCTGTACAAAACTCTGGTGAGGCCGCACCTTGAGTATTGCGTGCAGTTCTGGTCACCGCATTTTAGGAAGGATGTGGAAGCTTTGGAAAGGGTGCAGAGGAGATTTACTAGGATGTTGCCTGGTATGGAAGGAAGGTCTTACGAGGAAAGGCTGAGGGACTTGGGGTTGTTTTCGTTAGAGAGAAGGAGGAGGAGAGGTGACTTAATAGAGACATACAAGATAATCAGAGGGTTAGATAGGGTGGATAGTGAGAGTCGTTTTCCTCGGATGAGGATGGCAAACACAAGGGGACATAGCTTTAAGTTGAGGGGTGAAAGATATAGGACAGATGTCAGAGGTAGTTTCTTTACACAGAGAGTAGTAGGGGCGTGGAACGCCCTGCCTGCAACAGTAGTAGACTCGCCAACTTTAAGGGCATTTAAGTGGTCCTTGGATAGACATATGGATGTAAATGGAATAGTGTAGGTCAGATGATCGGCGCAACATCGAGGGCCGAAGGGCCTGTACTGCGCTGTAATATTCTAATTCTAATTCTAATTCTAATTCTAACTGTTTTCTGTATCTGAATGCTAACTTCCTGCATTCTATGTATGAGCACGCAGAAGTGTTTCTGGACATTAAAATTTAGGGTGGCACAGTGGCGCAGTGGTTAGCACCGCAGCTTCACAGCTCCAGCGACCCAGGTTCAGCTCTGGGAACTGCCTGTGCGGAGTTTGCACGTTCTCCCTGTGTCTGCGTGGGTTTCCACCGGGTGCTGCAGTTTCCTCCCACCTCCAAAAGATTTGCAGGGTGATACGTAAGTTGGCCATTGTGAATTGCCCCTAGTTTAGGTAAGGGGTAGGAGAATGGTGGGGATGTGGTAGAGAATATGGGATTAATGTAGGATTAGTATAAATGGGTAGTTGTTGGTCAGCGCAGACTCGGTGGGCCAAAGGGCCTGTTTCAGTGCTGTATCTCTAAATAAAAAAAAACATTTACAACGCTCACACCTATCAAAAATATCCTTTTCTTCTTTTCTTATGACCAAAGTTAATGCCTTCACACTTCTCCATATCATACTCTACCTGACATGTTGTTTCCCGATCACTTAACCTTTTAATATATTTTTTCAGCCCCTCTGTGTCCTCACAATCTGCATTTCCACCTTGTTTGCATCGTCATCAAACTTATATAGATTACTCTCCATCTCTTCATCTAAGTCATTAAGACAGCTTATAAATAGCTGATAGCCCAGCACAGATCCTTGCGACACAAGGATCGGTAGTAAAGTATGTTCCGACGAGGACAGAAGGAGGCTGCAGACCGATATAGGTAGCTTGAGTGAGTGGGCAAAAAAAATTGGCAGATCGGGTATAATGTGGGAAAATGTGAAGTTATTCACTTTGGCACGAATAATAATAATGAAAAAGACTAAGACTTAAATGGAGAATGACTGCAGAATTCCGAAGTGCAGAGAGTGCTAGGTGTTCTCGTGTATGAGTCACAAAACATTGCTTGTATTATTATTCATTCATGGGATGTGGGCGTCGCTGGCCAGGTCAGCATTTATTGTCCATCCCAAATTTTCCTTGAGAAGGTGGTGGTGAGCTGCCTTCTTGAACCGCTGTAGTCCATGTGGGGTAGGGACACCCACAGTGCCGTTAGGAAGGGATTTCAACGATTTTGACCCAGCGACAGTGAAGAAACGGCGATATAGTTCCAAGTCAGGATGGTGTGTGACTTGGAGGGGAAATTGCAGGTGGTGGTGTTCCCATGCATTTGCTGCCTTTGTCCTTCTAGTTGGTAGAGGTCGCATGTTTGGAAGATGCTGTCTAAGGAGCTTGCTGCGTTGGTGAAATGCATCTTCTGGGTGGTACACACTGCTGCCACTGTGCGTCGGTGGTGGAGGGAGTGAATGTTTGTGGATGGTGTGCCAATCAAGTGGGCTGCTTTGTCCTGGATGGTGTCGAGCTTTTTGAGTGTTGTTGGCGCTGTACTTATCCAGGCAAAGTACTCCATCACACTCCTGACTTCTGTTTTGTAGATGGTGTACAGGCTCTGGGGAGTCAGGAGGTGAGTTACTCGCCGCAGGATTCCGAGCCTGTGACCTGCTCTTGTACCACGGTATTTATATGCCTATTGCAGTGAATTTTCTGGTCATTGGTAATCTCTAGGATGTTAATAGTGAGAGATGTTATTGAAGTATATAAGATCCTGAACGGTCTTGATAAGGTGGATGCAGAAAAGACCTTTCCTCCTGTGGGTGAGTCCAGAATTAAAGGGCAATTATTTAAAATTAGGGGTCGCCCTATTATGACAGAGAGGAGGAGACTGCTTTTTCAGATGATTGCGTGATTTTGGAACTCGCTGCCTCAGAAGGTTTTGGAGGTGGGGTCATTGAATATTTTTAAGGCAGAGGTCGATAGGTTTTTGTTAAGTAAGGGCATCAAAGATTATTGAGGATAGATGGTAGTGAGGAATTCGAAAACAAACAGACCGGCCATGATTTTATTGAATGGCAGAGCTGTATTAACGGCCAAATGGCCAACATCAGCGCCTAATTCGTATGTTCCTATGTTCGCATGACGCTCCACTAACTACTTCCTGCCAACTTGAAAATTCCTCATTTATTCTGTCCTTTTGCTTCATGTCCTTTAACTAATCATGTATCCACGCTAATATATTACCCACAACTGCATGAACCCTCATCTTGCCCATTACACTTCTGTGCTTCACACTATTGGCTGTCTTTTTTTTTAGGGGCGGTGGGGGAAGCTATTCAGGATCTCCTGATTCCCCTTTATCTATCCAATTAGGTACATCCTCAAAAAACTCTGAAACATTTTGCAAACAGGATTTCCCTTCCGTGAAACCATGCTGACTTTGTGTTATAATATTGCGTATTGTTTTTTTAAGTGCATTGTTAAGACATCCTTAATAATATATTCCAGCACTTTCCCAGCGACAGATGTCAGGGTAATTGGCCTGGATTTCCCTGTTCTCTCGTTCCCTCCTTTCTTGAAAAGTGGGATTACATTTGCAAATTTCTATCTGATGGAACCATTCCAGGATGTATGGAATTTTGGCAAAGTGTAGGTGGCACATCCAGTATCTTTGCAGCTTTTGGTTTGGAACCCTAGATTGTAGGCAATCAGGTTCCAGGTATTTATTGTGTTATAGTCCCTTAGGTCTCTCCAATATTTTTTTCCTTTATATGCTGATACTAAATAGCTTTATTTCCTCACCTTTGTGAGCCCTTAGGTGACTGTTTACTTCTGGAGTGCAACGTGTGTCTTCTACTACGAAGACCGCTGCAAAATATTTGCTCAATGCCTCTGCTATTTCCTTATTCGCCATGATAATCTTTACTGTCCCTGCTTCTAAGGTACCAACGTTAACTTTAGTTACTCTCTTCTTTTTTTTTTGAATACCTATAAAGTTTCTTACGATCTGTTTTTGTTTTTCTGGCTATTTTTCTCTCGTTCTATGTTCCCATTTTGATCAATTTTTTGGGTGGCCCATTGTTGGTATCGAAAACGTTCCCAATACTGAGAAGGGCTCCGGTTTTTTTCAACAGGATACGTCTCTTCTTTTAATGGAATACTACACTTAACTTCCTCCCTACACCACAGATTGATCTTTCATGTTGACCTTTTGTTTTCCTTTGGGATATATTTGTTGAACATTTTGACATGATTGTTAAATGTTTCCCACTGTTTAGTAACCTCAATAATTTTTATTATATTTATCCAATCAACCTTACCCGCTCTCCTTCCTACCTATACAATTGGTTTTGTTAAGTTTAACGTTTTTAGAGTATGTCACTTTCCAATGTAACATGGACATGAATGATATTATGATCACTATTTTCCAGCGCACCATTCACTATGACATGATTAATTAAATCTGCCTAATTACAAAATACTAGATCAAAAATAACGTTATCCCTATCTGGTTCCACAACGTATTGCTCCAGGAAAATGTCATATAAATATTGTACAAACTCATCTTCTGGACCATCCTTGCCAATTTCATAGTCTCAAATTAATTGAAGATTAATGTCCTCCACAAGTATTGCATTGCCTTTGTTACATGCTCCAATATTTTATTGTTAATAGCTCTATGCAATGGTACAACAACTGTTTATGGGGCTTATAAACTATTCCCAACGGCATTTTCTAACTCTTGCTATTCCTAATCTCCACCCATACCGGTTCTACATGGTGTTCGTATGAGCCCAGATCCTTTTTCACTGATGTCCTAATGTCATCCATTACTATCAATGCCACCCCTCCTACTTTTCCATGTTGTCTGTCTTTTCGAATTATTGTGTACCCTGGAATATTTATTTCCCAAGTTTGGTCACCTTGTAATCATGTTTCTATACTCGACATTAAATCTAAACTTTTATCTCTGTTTCTGCCAGTACTTCATCTATTGCACTGAAGATTCGTCAGGCATTCAGATGAAGAACATTTAATCTTTTTTATATTACTGTATTTCCCTCCATTGACCTTATCTGGTGATTGGCAATTAGTGTTAAACTGTCTGTCCCTTTCTGTCTCACTCTAATTCGCTTTACCCACATTGCTATGTTGTTCCGTTGTCTCGACGTTTCTCTTTTGGATTTCTTAATGATCCTTCAGCCAAACCTTTACACCCCTCACCAGTTTATAGCACCGTCCACAACCGTAGTTATACGATTGGCCATGACACTGGTCCAGGCCGTGTAACTGGAGCCCATTCCAGCTGAATATCTCCCTCTTCACTGAGCATTGAATTCAGTGTCCCATGAATCCAAACCCCTTCTTTCCATACTACTCTTTTAGCCACGCATTTAATCTCAAAATCTGCTTGGTCCTGTGCCTGAATGGGGTAGAGGGGCAAAGGATTCAGGGGTACAGATTCACAAATCATTACCAGTCGCAGCACAGTCTAACAAGACCATAAAATGCAAAGAAAGCACTGGAGTCCATTTCCAGATGAGTGTAATTGAAAGAAAGGAGCTGATATTAAACAAAGTGGAATGTTAACTGTACAGCACTTTGCGTGATGTGTACAGCTCTGGGCTAAATATTACAAAGAGAATATTGATGCACAACAGAAAGGGAAATTATCTGACATGTGGGAGTCTTTCAAACGTCAGCTGATTAGAATCCAGATCCAGCATGTTCCTGTGAGGAAGAAAGACAAGTTTCGCAAGTTTCGGGAAGCTTGGATAACACGGGATATTGTGAGCCAAGTCAAAAAGAAAAAGGAAGCATTTGTAAGGGCTGGAAGGCTAGGAACAGATGAAGCACTTGAGGAATATAAAGACAGTAGGACGGAACTTAAGCAAGGAGTTAGGAGTGCTAAAAGGGGTCATGAAAAGTAATTGGCAAACAGGATTAAGGAAAATCCCAAGGCTTTTTATACGTATATAAAGAGCAAGAGGGTAACCAGGGAAAGGGTTGGCCCACTCAAGTGCAGAGATGGGAATCTATGTGTGGAGCCAGAGGAAATGGGCGAGGTACTAAATGAGTACTTTGCATCAGTATTCACCAAAGAGAAGGACTTGGCGGAAGTTGAGCCCAGGGAAGGGAGTGCAGATAGTCTCATTCATCTCATTATCCTAAAGGAGGAGGTGTTGGGTGTCTTGCAAGCATTAAGGTAGATAAGTCCCCAGGCCTGATGGGATCTACCCTAGAATACTCAGGGAGGCAAGGGAAGAAATTGCTGGGGCCTTGACAGATATCTTTGCATCCTCATTGGCTACGGGTGAGGTCCCAGAGGACTGGAGAATAGCCAATATTGTGCCATTGTTTAAAAAGGGTGGCAGGGATAATCCAGGAAATTATAGGCCGGTGACCCTTACGTCAGTGGTAGATAAGCTATTAGAGAGGATTATGCGGGACAGGATTTACTTCCATTTGGATACAAATGAACTTATTAGCGAGAGACAGCATGGTTTTGTGAAGGGGAGGTCGTGTCTTACTAATTTGATTGGGTTTCTTGAGGAGGTGACGAAGATGATTGATGGGGAAGGGCAGTGGATGTTGTCTGTGTGGACTTTAGTGAAGCTTTTGACAGGGTCCCGTAGGGCAGACTGGTGCAGGGGGTGGAGGCACGCGGGATCAGAGGTGGGCTGGCGGGATGGATACAGAATTGGCTCGGTGATAGAAGACGGAGGGTTTCAGTGGATGGGTGTTTTTCAGGGTGGAGGGATGTGGCTGGTGGTCTTCCGCGGGGATCAGTGCTGGGACCTTTGTTTGTAGCATATATAAATGATTTGGAGGAAAATTTAGCTGGTCTGATTGGCAAGTTTGCGGATGACACAAAGGTTGGTGGAGTTGCGGATAATGACCGGGATTGTCAGAGGATACAGCAGGGTGTGGATCGGTTGGAGACTTGGGCAGAGAAATGGCAGATGGTGTTTAATCCAGACGGCTGTGAGGTAATGCATTTTGGAGGGTCTGGTGCAGGTGGGAGGTATACGTTGGATAGCAGAACCCTTTGGAATGTTGACAGGCAGAGAGATCTGTGCCTGCATGTCCATAGGTCACTGGGGTGGCAACGGAGGTCAATAGAGTGGTCAAGAAGGCATATGGCATGCTTGCCTTCATCGGTCAGGGCATAGAGTATGAGAATTGTTGCAGCTGTACAGAACTTAGTTAGGCCACACTTAGAATATTGCGTGCAATTCTGGTCGCCACACTACCAGAGGGACGTGGAAGCTTTGGAGAGCGTACAGAGGAGGTTTACCAGGATGCTGCCTGGTCTGGAGGGCATTAGCTATGAGGAGAGGTTGGAAAAACTCGGACTGTTTTCACTGGAACGACGGAGGTGGAGGAGCGACATGAAAGAGGTTTACAAAGTTATGAGCGGCATGGACAGAGTGGATAGTCAGAGGCTTTTTCCCAGGGTGGTAGAGTCAGTTACTGGAGGACATAGCTTTACGTTGTGAGGGGCAATGTTTAGAGGGGATGTGCGAGGCAGGTCTTTTGCACAGAGGGTGGTTTGTGCCTGGAACTTGCTGCCAGGGAAGGTGGTGGAAGCAGATACTTTTGGGACGTTTAAGAGACATCTTGACAAATATATGAATAGGAAGAGAAGAGAGGGATATGAGCACCGGAAGTGCAGAAGGTGTTAGTTTAGGCAGGCATCAAGATCGGCGCAGGATTGGAGGGCCGAATGGCCTGTTCCTGTACTGTACTGTTCTTTGTTCTTTATATGTGTGTGTTTCAGCAATTTAATAGGAGACAAAGCGATATGAATACATTTCTATTGTATTATTCTAGTGGTGTACCGCAAGGATCTGTTTTGGGGCCACTGCTGTTTGTCATTTTTATAAATGACCTGGAAGAGGGTGTAGAAGGGTGGGTTAGTAAATTTGCAGATGACACTAAGGTCGGTGGAGTTGTGGATAGTGCCGAAGGATGTTGTAGGGTACAGAGAGACATAGATAGGCTGCAGAGCTGGGCTGAGAGATGGCAAATGGAGTTTAATGCGGAAAAGTGTGAGGTGATTCACTTTGGAAGGAGTAACAGGAATGCAGAGTACTGGGCTAATGGGAAGATTCTTGGTAGTGCAGATGAACAGAGAGATCTTGGTGTCCAGGTGCATAAATCCCTGAAGGTTGCTAACCAGGTTAATAGGGCTGTTAAGAAGGCGTATGGTGTGTTAGCTTTTATTAGTAGGGGGGTCGAGTTTCGGAGCCACGAGGTCATGCTGCAGCTGTACAAAACTCTGGTGAGACCGCACCTGGAGTATTGCGTGCAGTTCTGGTCACCGCATTATAGAAAGGATGTGGAAGCTATGGAAAGGGTGCAGAGGGGATTTACTAGGATGTTGCCTGGTATGGAGGGAAGGTCTTACGAGGAAAGGCTGAGGGACTTGAGGTTGTTTTCGTTGGAGAGAAGGAGGAGGAGAGGTGACTTAATAGAGACATATAAGATAATCAGAGGGTTAGATAGGGTGGATAGTGAGCGTCTTTTTCCTCGGATGGTGATGGCAAACACGAGGGGACATAGCTTTAAGTTGAGTGGTGATAGATATAGGACAGATGTGAGAGGTAGTTTCTTTACTCAGAGAGTAGTAAGGGCGTGGAATGCCCTGCCTGAAGCAGCAGTAGATTCGCCAACTTTAAGGGCATTTAAGTGGACATTGGTTAGACACATGGATGAAAATGGAATAGTGTAGGTCAGATGGTTTCACAGGTCGGCGCAACATCGAGGGCCGAAGGGCCTGTACTGCGCTGTAATGTTCTAATTATAATTCTAATTCTAATAATTATTATCATGGTATCAGCAAAAAATCATCCCCATTTCAATCAGTTAGATTCAGAAAAGCAGAGGCAGCTCCATGTAATGGATAGATCAGTCGCTTGAAATAATGATTCCACAATAAAAATGGCCTGCATAATTGTACTCAGTAAAATTCTACATCCACAGATAGCCCAAGTAGTACATGGCCACTGGGGTCATATGTTCCATTCTGGTTAGTGTTCCACACTCAGTAAAGTTCAGCAGTGACACATACTCCCAGTAATGCATGACCATTGGTATCAGGTATTCCACTCCTGTTAGTGACCACAGTCGCTACAATTCTACAGTGGCACGTATTCCCATTAATAGGTCTACACTGACTCTTATTCCCGCTAATTTCTTCAGTCAGGGTGTTGACTTCACTGAAGGCTAATTCAATATTGCACGATATTCCACTAAATGCAATAACCTGATAATTCAGATAGCCTAAGATTTTCAAAGAAAGGTTCATTATCAAATGTGGAAATTAAATACAACAGCAGACATGTTCAAGAATGTTAAATACATATGACGTAAGGATATGATATTGCCGATCAGGTTCTTGCATAACAGAAACTGCTAGATTAGCATGTAACATCATATGCCACAGAGTAAAACTGGAGGGAAGGCCAAACGGAGATTTACACATCTTCAATGGCTGTGGTCACTTGCCAGGAACACCAATGATGGCAAGGATCAGGTAATATCTTTTCACTACATTGGCAAATGTTTCACGCATTTTCAGTGTGAATTGATCTGGCCGTTCATTCTGCAGGCAACCTGTCTGTATTAAACATTGTGGTGATGCATTCCCAGAGCCTGTAGTTAATAACTCGTGGGATCTCCACCGGGACATTAAGATTGCAACATCGTTGAAAACGATTTTTTAAAATTTGTGCAAACAGATTGCAATATCGAGTTAACTCTGCCTTGTGATACAAATTCCAAACGTTACAGGGTCCCTCTCTGGACCGGTTTACTGATGTTTGGGACATGGCTGTCCTCTTTAACCGTGTTCATTCATGGATTATATTTCAAATGTTTCAGTCTCTCTCTCAGGAATTATCTACAGCACTGTGGGATGTGGCTGTCCTCCTTAATTGTGAACATTCTGTAATTAAATTACAAACATTAGAGTGTTCCTCTCAGGCCTCATCTACTGCACGTTGCGTGGCTGCCCTCTTTAACTGCGGCCATTCAGTAATTAATTGCTAAATGTTGGAGGGTCGCGCTCAAGGACTTTCTACCACACTCTGGGATGTGCCTGTCCATTCGGTGCTTAGGTTTCAATGGAAAAGAGTCGCTGTCAGAGCTGATCTACCGGACCTTGGAATGAGGCTGCCCTCTTTAACTCTGTAATTAAATATAACTCTGTCAGTAAGTAATCTCCAAATATTGAAATATTTTAGAATGCCTCCCTCAGGGATTTTCCACTGCATCTGGGATGTGGTTGTCCTCGTTGACTGTGACCATTCAGTAATTAAATTCCAGTGGCGAGTAAGTCGCTCTCAGAGCTGCTCAACTGCACCGTGGAATGAGTTTGTCGTCTTTAACTTGGCCATTCAGTAATTAAGCTTCAAATGTTCTCGAGTATCTCTCAGGTCTGATCAAGAGCACTTTGGGATGTGGCTTTCCTCTTTAACAGCAACCCTTCAGTCATTAAATTCCAAATGTGACAGTGTCTGTCACTGAGCTGCTCCACTGCTCTCTGGGTGTGACTATCCACTTTAACTGTGGTCAGTAAGTATATAAATTCCAACTGTTGGAGTGTCTCTTTCGGGGAGGTTAAACTACAATCTTGAATGAGACTATCCTCTTTAACAGTTTCCATTCAGTAATTAAAATCCAGATGTTAGAGTGCCTCTCTCAGGACTGATCTACTGCTCTCTGGGATGTGGATATTCACTTTAATTGTGACCATTTACTGTTTTAATTCCAAACGTTTACATGCCTGACTCAGACTTGCTCTGCTGCCACTTGGAATGAGGTTTCCTCTTTAGCTGCGTGCACTCAGTAATTAAATTCCAAATGTTTGCAAGTCTCTCTCAGACTGTTCCACACCTCTCTCGGATGTGAATGGCACCTTTAACGGTGGCGATCCAGTTATTAAATGCCAGCTCTTAGATTGTCTTTTTCAGGACTGTTCTACTTAATCTTGGATACGGCTCCTTTCTTCAACTGTCACCATTCAGTAATTAAACTCCAAAAGTTAGATTATCTCTGACAGGGCTTTTCAACTGCAATCTGGGATGCTCCTGTCTTCTTTAAGTGTGACTATTCTGTAATTAAGTTCCAAATGTAGAATGTGGCTCTAAGAGCCGCTCTATTGCACCCTGCAATGTGGCTCTTCGCTTTAATACTGTCAATTCAGTAATTAAACACTAAATGTTACAGTGTTTCTCTTCGGGCTTTTCTACTGAACTTGGAATGTCCCTTTTAACTGTCACCATTCAATAATTAAGTTCCAAATGTTAGAGTGTCTCTCTCAGAAATGTTTCACTGCTCTCTGCGATTTCGTTCCCTTGAACTGTGACCGTTCAGTAACTAAATCCAAACTGTTAGAGTTTCTTTGTCAGAGCTGTCCTACTGTAATCATGGACAAGGCTTTCCTCTATTACCGTATCTACTGAAATTATACTCCAAATATAAGAGTGTTTCTCTTAACACTGACCAACTGCACTCTGGGATATGGTTGCCTTCTTTAGCTGTGTCCATTCAGTAACTAAATTCCAAGTGTTTGACGGTCTCTCTCAGGGCGACGCAGCTGTTCCTTGGAATCTAGCGGTCCTCTTTAACGATGGACATTTAGTAATTAAATTACAGTTGTTAGGCCGTCACCTTAGGGCTTTTTTAAAATGCTCCCTGTAATGTGGCTGTCATTTTAACTGTGACCATTGAGTAATTAAATTCCAAATGTCGGATTGTCCCTTTCACTCTTGGATGCGGTTGCCCAATATGTATGCTTTTCTATTCCATAGTTAAACTCCAAATGTGCACGTGTCCCTCTCTCGACTGATCTACTGAACGTTGGGATGTTGTTATCCTCTTTAACAATCTTCATTCAGTAATTAATTTCCAAAAGTTGGAGTATCTCTCTTAGAGTTGCTCTACTGCACCGTGGAATGATCTGTCAACATTGACTGTGCCCATTCGGTAAGTAAACTCCACATGTTTGACTATCCCTCAGTACGTATCGACTGCACTCTGGGGTGTGGCTGTCCCCTTCAATTTTGGATATCAGGAGCTGCTTCAGAAAATGCTACAGTGTCCTTCCCAGGACCGTTTTACTGCACTTTGGAATACGGCTGTCCACTTTAGCTATGTTTATGATAAATACAATGCAAATGATCGAAACTCTCCCTTTTCTAATGCACTCTGGGATGTATTTGCCATCTTTTACTGCCACCATTCAGTAATTACATTCAAAATGTTACAGTGTCTCTTTCAGGACTGAACTGCTGCTCTCTAGGATGTCCCAGGCGTGTGTTTTAACTGTGATTATTTATTATTTATATTCTAAATGTTAGAGTGACTCTCAAAGCTGCTCTACTGCATCCTGGAGTGAATCTGTCCACTTTAACAGTACCCATTCAGTAACTAAACTTAAAATGCCATAAATATCTCTCAGTATTGATCGACTACATGCTGGGATTTAGCTGCCCTCTTTAACTCTGACCATCATGTTATTAAATTTCAACTGCTAGTGTCTCTGTTTTCACAACACTCTTGTATGCCACTGTCCTCTGTAACTGCGTCTACTCACTAACTTAGATCCAAATATTAGAGTGTCCCATTTAGCACTGATATACTGCACTCTGGGATGTGGTAGTTCTCTTCGAACAGTGACTACTCAGTAACTAAATTCCAAATGTTAGACTGTCCCTCTCAGGACAGATCTACTCCACTCTGGGATGTGGCAGTTCTCTTTAAACGTGACCATTCAGTAATTGAATTCAAAGTGTTAGTGAGTCGCTCTCAGAGCAGCTCCATTGCATGCTGCAATGAGGCTGCCCTCTTAAATTGTAACCATTAAGTAATTAAGCTGCAAACCTAAGACTGTATCTCTCAGTACTGATCCAGTGCACTGTGGGATTTTGATGTTCGCTTTAAATGTGTTCATTTAGTAATTAAATTCCAAATATTGCAACATCCCTCTCAGAACTGATCTACTGCACTCTGGGATGCGGCAGTCCTCCTTTAAATTGGTGATTTAGCACTTAAAACCCAATTGTTAAAATGACCATTTCACGGCTGATTTAATGCACTCTTGATACAGCTGTCCTCTTTAACTGTGAATATTTGGTATACATCTCCAAATGTTAGTGTGTCCTTTCAGAAATTATGCACTACACTTTGGGATGTGGCTGTCCTCTTTAACAGACCCCATCATGTAAGTAAACTCCAAGTGTTAGAATGTCAATCCAAGGACTTACCAACAGCACTCTCATGGCATCAGGTCAGATATGGGCAAAGAAACCTCCTGCTTATTACCATCTACCGCCCACAGCTGTTGAGTCAGTACTCCTCCATGGTGTTCACCATGGAGGAAGCACTGAGGGTAGCAAGGGCATAAAATGTACTCTGGGTGGGGGGGCTTCAATGCCCATCGCCAAAGTAGCTCAGTAGCAACATTACTGACTGGGCTGGTCGAGTCCTAAAGGACTTAGCTGCTAGACTGGGTCTGCAGCAGGTGGTGAGGGACTCAACACGTGGGAAAAACATACTGGACCTCGTCCTCACCAATCTGCCAGCCGCAAATGCATCTGTCCATGTCAGTATTGGGACGAGTGACCACCGCATAGTACTTGTGGAATCGAAGCCCTGCCTTCATATTTAGGGTAGCGTCCATTATGTTGTGTGGCACTGTCACCGTGCTAAATGGCATAGATTTCGAACAGATCTATCAAGGCTAAACTGGGCAGCCATGAGGCACTGTGGGCCATCAGCAGCAGCAGAAGTGTACTCAATTACAATGTGTAACCTCATGGCCTGGCATATACGCCATACGACCATTACCATTAAGTCAGGGGAGCAACCCTGGTTCAATGAAAAGTGCAGAAGAGCATGCCAGGAGCAGCACCAGGCATACCTCAAAATGAGGTGTCAACCTGTTGATGCTCCAAAACAGGACTATCTGTGTGCCAAACTGCGTAAGCAACATGAAGTCCTGCCACATCCAGTCGTAAATGGTGGTGGACAATTAAACAACTAAGTGGAGGAGGTGGCTCCACAAATATCCCCATCTTCAATGTTGGGGGAAAAAAGCAAGTCACTGCAAAAGATAAGGCTGAAGCATTTGTAACAATATTCAGCCAAAAGTTACGGGTTGATAGGCCCTCTCGGCCTCCTCCTGAATTCCCCAGAATCACAGATGCCAGACTTCAGCCAATTAGATTCACCCCGCATGATATCAAGAAACGACTGAAGGCACTGGATATTTCAAAGGCTATGGGCCCGAACAATATTCTGGCAATAGTACTGAGCACCTGTGCTGCAGAATTTGCCGTGACCCGAGCCAAGCTGTTCCAGTACAGCTACAACATTGGCATCTACCAGGAAATGTGGAAAATTGCCCAGGTATGTCCTGTAAGCAAAAAGCAGGACAAATCCAACCCGACCAATGACCGCCCCATCAGTCAACTCTCACTCATCAGTAAAGTAATGGAAGATGTCATCAGCAATGCTATCAAGCAGCACCTGCTTAGCAATAACCTGCAGACCGATACTCAGTTTGGGTTCCAGCAGGGCCACTCAGCACCTGTCCTCATTACAGCCTTGGTTCAGATATGGACAAATGAGCTGAGCTCAAGAGGTGAGGTGAGAGTTTCATCCCTTGATATCAAGGCAGCATTTGACCGAGTATAGCATCAAGGAGCCCAAGCAAAACTGAAGTCAATGGGAATAGGGTGAATACTCGCTGCTGTTTGGAGTCATACCTAGTGTAAAGGAAGATGGCTGTTGTTGTTGGAAGTCAATTATCTGAGCTCCAGCACATCAGTGCAGGAGTTCCTCAGGGTAGTGTCCTAGGCCCAACCATCTGCAGCTGCTTCATCAATGACCTTCCTTCAATCAAAAGATCAGAAGTGGGGATGTTCACTGATGAATGCACAATGTTCAGCACCATTCAGGACTCCGCAACTACTGAAGCAGTCTGTGTAGAAATGCAGAAAGACCTGGACAATATCCAGCCTTGGGAGGATATGTGGCAACTACCATTTGTGCCACACAAGTGTCAGACGATGACCATATCCAACAAGAGATAATCTAACAATCCCCCCTTGACATTCAACGGCATTACCATCGCTGAATCCCCCACTATCAACATCCTGGGGGCTACCAATTACCAGAAACTGAACTGGAGTAGCAATATAAATAGCGTGGCTGCAAGAGTAGGTCAGAGGCTTGGAATCCTGCGGTGAGTAACTAACCTCCTAACTCCCCAAAACCTGTCCACTATCTACAAGGCACAAGTCAGGAGTGCGATGGAAAACTCTCCACTTGCCTGGATTGGTGCAGCTCCAAAAGCACTCAAGAGGTGTGACACCATCCAGGACAAAGTGGCCCGCTTGATTGTCACCCCATCTACAAACATTCACTCCCTCCACCACCGACGCACAGTGGCAGCAGTATGTACGATCTACAAGATGCACTGCAGCAGCAAACCAGGGCTCCTTAGACAGCACCTTCCAAACCCGCGACCTCTACCACCCCGAAGGACAAGGGCAGTAGATGCATGGGAACATCACCAGCTTCAAGTTCCTGTCCAAGTCACACAGCTTCCTGACTTGGAACTACATCGCCTTTCCTTCACTGTCGCTGGGTAAAAATACTGGAACTCCCTTCCTAACAGCACTATGCATGTAACTACCTCACATGGACAGCGGTTCAAGATGGTAGGTGACCACCACCTTATGAAGGGCAATTCGGAATGGGCAATAAATGCGAGCATAGACAGCGACGTCCACATCCCATGAATGAATCTAAAAAAAAAGTGGGAACAGCGCAGGGGCAGAGACTGCTCCAAGCAAGATTTATCATTGTTCCCTTAATATATAACTCGAAATTGTTTCTGAGGAGATTTATTGACTGTTAACCGTTATTCGGATGGAGAATGTTCTGTAGGTGATTTGTGGTCAGTCCTTTAATAAATGGATCGTGATTGTTTTGTAGATGAATTATGGTCAGACCTTTAATAATTGGGTAGTGATTGTTCCGTAGGTGATTTACCATCAATCCTTTAATAATCGGACAGTGATTGTTCTGTAGGTGATTTACGGTCAGTGCTTTAATAATTGGACAGTGATTGTTCTGTCGGTGATTTACGGTCAGTCCTTTAATAACTGGATAGTGATTGTTCTGTAGGTCATTTACGGTCAGTCCTTCAATAATTGGACAGTGATTGTTCTGCAGATCATTGGTTATTTCTTTAATAATTGGATAGTGATTTTTCCAGAGTTGATCTGATCATTTCTTTATTGTTTTTATGGATGTTTCTCCAAAGAATTGTGAACAACTATTAGCATTTAAATAAGTCTGTATTTGCTTTTATCTCAAAGTAAGTCTTTTATGGACAATCCCTCATAACCTGAGATGGGGAATTCTCTCGATTTGTTTTGTGGACGATTCCTTATTTGTGGCGATCTGATTTCCATTTCTGTGATTTGTGGAATCCCTTTGAGCCGCAGGTACGTTGATGTTAATCTGTTTCTCTATCTGTATGTACGTGGTCCTGATCTGGGGCTGTTCCAGTAGAAAGGGCTCTCCCTGCAACCACTAACTCTTGCGCATTATAATTGTCCTGTGTTCAGATTTGTGAAGAATGAATTTGGAATAAGTTCTAATTTTCTGAGACATTAATTTTAAAAAGCATTTTTTTTGAGAAGCAGAAATTTGTTCCCCACTGCAGTGAATTGAATTTTCATTATTGAACCTGACCCATGCAGTTAAACAGGTCAGTTTACCTGTCTGTGTCTCAATCTCTTAGGCTTCTCCGATCGGACAGTTTGATGTTTGAAGTGACAGAGATTGCATTATTGGATCGTTTGGTCTGTCCCTCCTTCATATTTCTATTTATTTATATCATACTTAAATATATTGTTTTCCATCGATACTGCTGTGTTTAACTGACTGGCAGTAATAGGATAATGTAAGCTGAGAGTCTCAGAGCAGGTTTTCTTTGTGTGGAAATCCAGCGTCCAATGAACTGCTCACTCCATGACAACCTAAATTTATAATTTCTCACAGGAAATGTGGTCAGATTTGGTGGTCTTGTGCATTGAAGCTGAGTTCTACCTTATTCTAATAAACTAGTGAGTGAGTGTTTCTGAACAGTCTGTAACTGTGTAACTATTTATCCCACAGTATCACTGTTTCTGTTAGGCCGTCTAAGATTCAGCTGTTTTATTCTGAGCTCTTAACCTGAGTCAGTTTGCATGTGCTAGGTTAGGGGGTACTCATTCAGCACAGGTTAAGGATAGAGCCTGGGATCTTCCTGATCTCTGCCTGGAGCTCGATACCATACTGGATATGTACCTTTAATTATGTACATCTAATTCCCTCCTCTCTCTTTCGCAGTCAGTCTGGGAGTACCTGAGTGAGCAGATTGTTCTGCCCCATTCCCATATCAAATACATTGAAGATGGCCAACACACGGACAGTGACACAGGAGATGGATAAATCGAGTCTTCATACACACCACAGTGAGATCAAATCACCCACAGTGAACAGGGGGTAGAGTAAGCACAGACTGAGGATGGGGCCTGGGATCATCCTGTGCTCTGTGTGTGCAGCTCAGTACTACACTTTTGGTGAGCAGCTTACTCAGCATAGGCTGGAGATGGAGCCTGGGATCATCCTGTCCTCTGTTGGAGGAGCTCAGTACCCATAACAGTGACTCAGCACAGGTTGTTTATCGTGCCTGGAATCTTTCTGTGCTGTATGTGAGGAGTTCACTACCTATAACTTTGAAAAATATCTCATTATCACAAGTCAGGAATGGAGACTGGGATTTTCCTGTGCTCTGCGTGGGGCTCAGTAACTCACTGGCTGAGAGCAGCTCACTCAGCACAGGCCGTGGATGGGGCCTGGTATCTTCCTGTGCTCTGTGTGTGGTACTCAGTACCATACCTGTGTTAAACGTCTCTTTCTGCACAGGCCTCTGATGGATCTTGATTCTGTCGCTACTCTCTTTTGATTGTCCCTTCCTTAGTCCGCGCTCTGACCGCTCTGGTGATGTCAGGGAGCTGGACCGAGGAATATCCAGCTACTGAGAAGACAGTGGGTATATGACAGACACACAGGCAGCTGATTGGTCAAAACAGCTCATCACTGAGGTGACCGGACTGGAAACGGGATTGTGGGTAGCGGGTCACTGATTCTGGTCATTGTGGGTGTTAATAGTCATGGACCAAGGATAATTTGTTAATGGGTCACTGATCTCCGGTTCCATTATTTTAATTAGCATTTGACCGCTGATCTTAACTTTCCCAGCAGAACGAGCAGGGGGAATGAGGATCAATGGTAATGGTCGCTATAATACAGAGCTCACTCTACATTTCCCTATACTGGGACTGGTCAATACTGACACTGCGTATAAATTGGGAGTTCACTGTCAGCGTAATGCAGAGGGAGCTCTGTATTATACCTACCCTGGAATTGCTTGATACTGGTACTGGGTCTATAATGAGGTTCGCTGTCAGGGTAATGTGGAGGGAGCTCTGTATTGTACCTACACTTGGAGTGCTCGATACTGACACTGAGTATATCGTGGGGTTCACTGTTTTGGCAATGTAGAGGGAGATCTACATTATACCTACACTGGGAGTGCTTGATACAGACACTGGGTATTTAATGGGGTTCACTGTCAGGGTAATGTAGAGGGAGCTCTGTATTGTACCTACACTGCGAATACACGATGCTGACACGGGGTATAAAGTGGGGATTCACTGTCATGGTAATATAGTGGGAGCTCTGCATTGTGCCTACACTGGGAGAGCTTGATACTGATACTGGTTATAAATGTGGATTCACTGTCAGGTTAATGTAGAGGGAGCTCTGTATGGTACCTACACTGGGAGTGCTCGATACTGACACTGGTTATAAATTGTGGATTGACTGTCAGGGTAATGTAGAGGGAGCTCTTTATTTTACCTACACTGGGAGTGCTCGACACTCACACAGGGTATAATGTGGGGGCTCACTCTCAGGGTAATGTAGAGGGAGCTCTGTATTCTACCTACACTGGGAGTGCTCGTTACTGACACCAGGTATAAAGTGGGAGCTCACTGTTAGGGTAATGAAGATGAAGCTCTTTATTTTACCTACACTGGGAGAGGTCGATACTGATATTGGGTATAACGTGCAGGTAGGAAAATAGGAACGGGATAGGGCTGTTATACCCTCGATTATACTCCACTATTCACGATGATCCTGGTTGAATTGTCTTCTAACTCCCTTCCCTTATTTTCTCTCCTTTGCAGTCTGGTTCTGATTTTAAGATCACATCCCCTTGTCCTTGATTCCCCGACTAGAAAATAAACTTTCTATCTCCCTTCTCGATACTTTTCAGAGTCCTAAAACCCTCACTCAGTTGGAATCATCTCTGAACCTGCTATATTCCAGAGAATACAAGCCTCGTTTATATAACCTTCTTTGGGCTCCTTATCTCGAGAGACAATGTGTAAGCGCCTGGAGATGGTCAGTGGTTTGTGAAGCAGCGCCTGGAGTGGCTATAAAGGCCAATTCTGGAGTGACAGGCTCTTCCACAGGTGCTGCAGATTTTTTTTTTGTCGTGGTTGTTACACAGTTGGCTCTCCCCTCGCGCTTCTATCTTTTTTCCTGCCAACTGCTAAGTCTCTTCGACTCGCCACCCTTTAGCCCCGACTTTATGGCTGCCCGCCAGAAGCAGCCATATTCCAGAGAATACAAGCCTAGTTTATATAACCTTACCACACAAATTAACCCCTGGTGCCCTCATATGATTCTGGTGATTCTGTGTTACTCCCCTTCAATAGCCAATATATCTTTTCTAAGATGCGCTACCTGGAGCTGTACACAGTCCTCCCAATGTGATATAGACAGGGTTTTATATATCTGCAGGAAAATCTCCACTTTTATATATTCTTATATATAATTGGACTTGGGTATATGGAACATAATTTTGAAGTTTGCAGGTGATACAACAGTTAACAATGTAGTGAATAGTGAGTAAGACAGTAACAGACTGAAATGTGACGGAGGCAGACTGGTGAAATAGGAGCATGGGAGATACAATTTAATTTGGATATGTGTGAAGTGAACTACTTTGTGAAAACAATATGTGGACGGCAGCATAATGTTAATGTTACTGGGCTGGTAATCCAGAGTCCTGGACGAATACTGTGGAGACATCGGTTCAAATCCCACCATTGCAGCTGGAAAAAATTAAATTCAATTAAATGAATGTTGAATTTGAAAAGCTCGACTCATTAATAATGATCAGGTAATTGCTAGATTGTTGTAAACTCCCATCTGGTTCACTAATACATTTCAGTGCTGGAAATCTGCTGACCTTACCTGGTCTGGCCTACATGTGACTCCAGACCCACAACAATGTGCTTGACTTTGACCTGCCCTCTACATTGGCTGAGCAATCCATTCAGTTATTTTTAACAGTTACAGTAAAATAGCACTGTGGGTGCCCCTACACCACACAAACTGCAGCAGTTCAAGAAGGCAGCTCACCACCACCTTTTCAAGGGCAATGAGGGACGTGAAATAAATGCTGGCCTTGCCAGTGACACTCACAGTCCATGAACTAAATCTAGAAAAACACATGCTGTTGCAGTAGAATCTAGATGATGCTATTCTGAGTGGGGTCCAAGAGCAGAGGTACCTAGGGAACATAGAGACAAATCTTTGAATGTAACAGGGCACGTTGATATCGCAGTTAAGAAACCGTTACGGATATTTGGTTTTGCAAATGTAGGCAATCCTTTAAAAAAGCAAGGATCTCGTTCGAAACCTTTACACATCACTGGTCCGTCCTCAGCTGGAGTATTGTGAGTAATTCCCAGCACCATACTTTCATAAGGATGTAATGACCTTGGAGAAGGTAACGGAGGTTGACAGGATGATATTAGACACGAAGATAAGAAATAGGAGCAGGAATAGACCATATGCCACGTCGAGCCTGCTCCACCATTCAATATAATCATGGCTAATCTTGCTCTTCACTTTCCTGCCTGCTCCCATATCCCTTGATTCTTTGAGACGCCAAAATATGTCCATCTTCGCCTTAAAATACATTCAATGATGGAACATCTACATTTCTCTGGTGTAAAGAATTCAAAGGATTCACATTGCTTCGAGTTTAAATACATATTTTCATCTCGGTCCCAAATGATCATCTGCTTATCCCAGCCAGGGCAATGACCTCTCACTATCTACCCTGTCAAGTCCCTTCAGAATCGTGTATGTATCAATAAGGTCACCTCTCATTCGTCTAAACCCCGGAGACGATGGACCCAATTTACTCAGTGTCTCATCACAGGACAACGCCTCATCCCAGAGACCAATCTAGTGAACCTTCACTGTACTGCCTTCAATGATTTAAATATGGAGACCACAACAGCACACAGTATTCTAGGTGTGGTCTCACCAAAACCCTGTACAATTGTAGCAAAACTGTTTTTTCTTGTATTCCCATCCCCTTGCAATAAAGGCAAACATGCCACATACCTCCCTAACTGCTTTCTGTACCAGCATGCTATCTGTCTGTGATCTTTGCACCAGCACCTCAAAATCTCTCTGAACATCAACATTTAGAAGATTTGTTTTTACATTTAAAAGATATCCTGCTTTTCTATTCTTATGAATAAAGTGAATAACTTCACACCTCCCCACATGAGAGTCCATCTGCCAGCTTGTTGTCCATTCACTTAACCTGTCTGTATCTCGTTGCTGCCTTTCTGTGTTCTTCTCACAGTGTTCATTTCTGCCTCCCTTTGTATCATCAGCTAACATCGATACAATAGTCTTTGTCATTAATACGGATTTTAAATAGTTGAGGTGTCAGCACTGATCCTTGTGGTACTCCAGTGTTCACTGCCAGCCAAAATGCCCCTTTTTATGCCGACTCATTACTTTCTATCAATTAGCCAAGCCTCTATCCGTGCTAATATATTGCCTCCAAATCCAGGTGCCCTTATCTTGCCCATTAACCTTCAAGTGTAGAACCTTGGGGCGGCACAGTGGCGCAGTGGTTAGCACCACAGCCTCACAGCGACCCGGGTTCAATTCTGGGTACTGCCTGTGTGGAGTTTGCAAGTTCTCCCTGTGTCTGCGTGGGTTTCCTCCGGGTGCTCCCGTTTCCTCCCACATGTCAAAGACTTGCAGGTTGATAGGTAAATTGGCCATTAGCAATTGCCCCGAGTATAGGTAGGTGGTAGGGAAATAGAGGGACAGGTGGGGATGTAGTCGGAATTTGGAATTAGTGTAGGATTAGTATAAATGGGTGGTTGATGGTCGGCATAGACTCGGTGGACAGAAGGGCCTGTTTCAGTGCTGTATCTCTAAACTAAAAACTAAACTTGCAGAACGCCTTTTGGAAATCAAACCAGTCCCCCTTTAACAGCCCTACTAGTTACATCCTTAGAGAAACTCTAATAAATTTGTCAAACAGGAATTCTCTTTAGTAAAACCACATTGACTTGTTCTAGTCAGACTGTACATTTTTACGTGCATGGCTAAGACTTCCTTAATAATAGATTTCAGCATTTTCCCAACGACTGACGTTTGGCTAACTGGCCTGTGGCTTCCTGTGTCCTCTGTCCCTCCTTTGTTGAGCAGGGGTTTTACATTTGTTAACTTCCAATCTGCTGGGCCTGTGTCAGAATCCAGGGAATTTTGGAAAATCATAACCAGTGCATTGAATATCTCTGCAACTATCTCTTTTAGAACCCCAGGATATAAGCCATCACGTCCTGGAGATATGTCACATTTTAGTCCCATAAGCTTTTTTACGGATATTAATTGTTCAAATATGCATGATAACTAATATAGAGGGTAACACATTGCAATTTATTGTTAAATTAGATGTCGTCTTTAATACAAAGAGGGCAATATTCTAGGTAATGGTTAAAGTAGGCATGATATCTAATATAGAGTGTAAAACGATCCAGTTAACTGTGAACTTAGGTTTTGTTCCAAATGCACAGGGCACAATCTTGTTAATTCTTAATTTAGGCATGATAACTAACATTTACAGTAAAATGCTCTGTTTGAATGTTATATAAAGTCACCCCGAATACAGAGGGGATAATATTATGGTTAATAAATTAGGCATGATAACTAATATGGGTTGTAAAATGTTCCAGTTAAGTGTTAAATTAGCTACCCCTAATAAACAGGGGTATTCTGGTTCGTTGTTGAATTAGGCATAATAACTAACATTTACAGTAAAATGTTTTGGTAATTTGTTAAGTTAGATGCCATCGCTAATATGCAGGTATAATCTGGTTAATTGTTAAATTTGATGTCATCTCCAATAAAGAGGGTGTAATATTATGGTCAATTGTTAAAGAAGGATGGAAAACTAATGTAGAGTGTAAAACGTTCCTGTTCATTGTTTAATGAGATGTCATCCCTAATACACGGGATAATATTTTGGATAATTGTTAAATTGGGCATGATTAATAACAGAGTGTAAAACGTTCCTGTTCATTGTTAAATTAAATGTCATCCCAAATACACAGGGTATAATATTATGGTTAATTCTTAAACTAGGCACGATAACTAATACAGAGTGTAAAATGTTCCAGTTAATTGTTAGATTATATGGCATCCTTAATAAAAAGGTTATAACTTTCTGGTTAATTGTTAAATTAGACACGATAGATAATATGGAGTGTAAAAGGTTAGTTAATTGTTCAAGTAGATGTCATTCCTAACACACAGTGTATAATCTGGTTAATTGCTAAGTTAGGCATGATAACTAATAAAGTTTAAAACGTTCCAGTTTTTGATACATTAGACTCGTTCCCAATAAACAGGGGCTATTAGGCATGACAATTAATAGGTAGCATAAAATGTTACATTTAATTGTTACATTATATGCCATCTCGAATACACGGGATAGACTTTTCTGGTTAATTATTAAATTAGACATGATAACTAATATGGAGTGTTAAAATGTTCCAGTTAATAGTTAAATTAGTTGTAATCCGTAATACAAAGGTGTAATAGTCTAGTTAATAGTTAAATTAGACATAACTAACAGAGTGTAAAACATTACAGCTAATGGTTAAATTCAATGGCATCCCTACCACACAGGGTATACTATTCTGGTCAATTGTAAAATTAGCCATGATAACTAATATGGAGAGCAAAATGTTCCAATTAATTTTTTAATTATATGTCACGCTATTGCACAAGATATAAACAGGGAAATTTATTATGGGGAACAAATAAATTTTTGATCAACTAAATGCATACTTTGGTTCTACTTCACAAAGGTGAACAGAAATATCATACCAGAAATGTTGGGGAACACAGGGTTTCGTGTGAGAGAGGAACTGAAGGAAATCAGTATGAGTAGAGAAATTATGTTGGGAAATCGATGGGATTGAAGGCCGATAAATTCCCAGGGCCTGATCGTCTGCCTCCCAGAGTACTTAAGGAAGTGGCCCTGGAAATAATGGATGCATTGGTGGACATCTCCCAAGATTCTGTAGATCTGGAACAGTTCCTACAGATTGGAGGGTAGCTAATTTAACTCCAATACATAAAAAGGGAGGTAGAGAGAAAGCAAGGAATTATAGACCAGTCAGCCTGACGTCCATCGTGGGGAAAATTCTAGAGTCCATTATCAAAGATTTTATGTCAGAGCACTTGGAGAACAGTGGTAGAATCGGGCAGAGTCAGGATGGGTTTACGAAAGGGAAATCATGCTTGAAAAATCTACTCGAATTCTTCGAGGATGTAACGAGTAGAGTTGATGAGGGGCAGCCAGTCGATGTAGTTTATTTTCTCTTTCAGAAGGCTTTCAACAAAGTCCCCCATAAGAGATTAGCATGTAAAATTAAAGTGCATGGGATTGGAGGTAGTCAATTTCGATGGATAGAAATTGGTTGGCAGACAGGAAACAAAGACTAGGGATAATTGGGTCTTTTTCTGAATGGAAGGCAGTGACTAGTGGAGTACCGCCGGGATCTGTTCTAGGACCCCAGCTATACACAATATATATTAATTATTTAGATAAGGGAACTGAATGTAATATCTCCAGATCTGCAGATGACACAAAACTGGGTGGGAGGGTGTGTTGTGAAGAGGATGCAGAGAGACTTCAGGGTGACTTGGACAAGTTGAGTGAGTGTGCCAATGCATGGCAGATGCAGTATAATGTGGATAAATGTGAGGTTATACACTGGAGCAAGCAACTGAGTTCGATGATCATCCATGATCATAATGAATGGTGAAGCAGGTTCATAGGGCCGAATGGTCGACTCCTGCTCCTATTTTCGATGTGTCTATGATTTTATATTCTGATTAATTGTTATATGAGACACGATGGCTAAGATGGAGTGTAAAAGGTTACAGTTAATTGCTAAATTAGATGTAATTGCTAACACACAGGGTATAATATTCTGGTTAATTGCTAAATGAGGCATGATAACTAATACAGAGTGTAAAACGTTCCAATTTTTTTGATAAATTAGACTCGTCCCTAATAAACAGAGGACAGTCTGGTTAATTGTTAAATTAGGTATGACAACTAATATGTAGTATAAAATGATACATTTAATTGTTAAATTATATGCCAACCCTAATACACGGTATAGAATTTTCTGGTTAGTTGTTAAATTAGGCATTATAACCAATAGAGACTGTAAAGCAATCCAGTTCATTGTTAAATTAAATGTCATCCCTAATACACAAGGTATAATATTTTGGTTAATTGTTAGACATGAGAGCCAATATGGAGTGTAGAATGTTCCAGAGCCATGTCGGCAAAGGATAGCCCTTATCTCCGAGAAGCCACCCCTCCATCTGATCCAGTTCAGTGAACAGCAGTAACAACCGGGACTGGGTCAAGACTCAGGTGTCATGGCAGCTGCCTGAGAAGCGGTCACACATTCGCTGCAAGCATCTGCGGTGTTCACATACCAGCTTCATCTAGATTGAGAGGGTTCCTTTAATGTTGACGTCTGCAGCTGGTAGCCTGTCGGGAGGCCTGATGGCTACATGAGTGCATACTATTAACATCACAACCTATGGTTCTCAGGCAATGGTGCCGAATCAATAGTCCTGTGGGCCTAGCTGTGAGAGTCCGTCCTGAAGTGGACATCCTCACTGGCCCTCTGGTGCAGGGCATTGGTGACCTCCCTGATGCAGCGGTGCACTGCTGACTGTGTGACCTCATAAAGGTCTCTGGTCGGCTCCGAAAAGGCTGCAGAGGCGTCAGGCTTGATAACCGCTGTTGCTAATAGGAGCAAAGGCATGGGATTTCCACTGGATGCCGTGTGCTGCTGGTCATCCTTGAGCAGGGCACAGAGATGTGTCACCACCCTCTCTATATGCACAATTTCCTGTGACACTGCTGCTCTACATCCAATGGCATGTCATGTGAGGCCTGCTGATGCACGGCAAATGCAATGGGGAGCTCTTCTTGGGGGCTGCTGCACACGATCTGGTGCCTCGACGTGGATCGGTCCTGCCTGTTGGTATTGCCTCCCGTGCATACGGATCCTCACGTGCAGAGGATCACACAATGTAGGATGAGCCATACCTATTTCCATGTGATAAATAAAGTTGAACCCTGCATGTTTTCGAAGGTTCCTAACAGGGCATGGATTGGTGTTATGGGTACATCAGCTGCTTTCCTGGATCAAATATGTGGCGTACCACGGCATTGCCCATCTTGGCTAGAACTCAGAGTGGCACAGTATGACCACATCAAGATCCTACCAGCTGAATCGATTGCCCTCATCATCCATAAAACCTTAATGTTCCTGCCATTTCTGACAGGCTCCCCACACATAGGGTGCCTAGTGTGTCATTGCCCCATCACAAACACAGAGCGCACACTTTTAAATGGTGGATGGTACACAGTACCTCCCTTCATGCCAGCAAAGCCTTCCCTCCAGTAATCCTAAACCCCCCTCTTCTAGAGTGCAGAGTGAGACCCCAGTGGACCATCCTTCGCTCCTCCCTTTAAGAATTAAGAGTTAGACCCCTGAAAACTCCCCTCCTTTCACCCTTCAGTTCTGCAGAGTGAAACACCTGAATAACAGAACTTAACATTACTGGCGACCACGTATGCCTCTGAGGACCTGCAGGCTTTTCAAATCGTGAACGGGACGGCACGTAACAGCCTCCCGGTTGTCAAAATTCTCGAAGTTTTAGTAGAGAAGCGGCGGCCCACATAATCAGTAAAGGTAAGTACTTTTTATCATATGCTAATTGTGGTGCCACCACCATGTGGCTGGGGAGTCGCACTGAGGTACACCACCGCCGGTAATAAGCAGCGGGCCCTTCTCGATATCGTGGGTGGTGGCGAGCCACTTCCCGCGGCGTTTTACTGGCTCCGGCGCCGGGCCCGCGGTGTTGATGGGCTGGTAAAATTCAGCCCCTGGAGTTTAAAATGTTCCAGTTAATTGTGATATTATATGCCATCCGTTACACAGGGTATAATTTGCTGATTAATTGTTAAATTAGACATGATAACTAATATGGAGCGTAAAATTTTCCAGTTGATTGTTAAATTAGATGTTATCACGAATACAAAGGGTATGATATTCTGGTCAATTGCTAAAATAGACATGGTAACTAATATAGAGTGTAAACTTTTCCAGTTTCTTCTTTTTTTGGACAAATTAGACATCCCTAATACATGGGATATTCTGATTGATTGTTGAATTAGGCATGATAACTAATATATTGTGTATAATATTCTGGATAATTGTTACATTAGATCAACCCTAATATCATAGTAGTGTCGTAATCTGCAGGGCTACGGACCAACTGCTGGAGGATGGTATTTGAATATGTGGATCGTTTTTCGGCAGGCACAGACACGATGGGTTATGTTGTCTCATTCTGTGCTTTAACCGTTCTGTGATTCTATATTTCCTGGATGCCTTTGACCCAGGCAGACCGTTGGAGAGTGTTTGTTAAGATTCCGGTTCCCATGGGACAACTTCCCTTTCCCATCATGGATCCCCCATTCTCCACGATTACACCCATCTAAAATGCCCCATCACAGCGTCCCCTTAGTCGACATCCCGCAATAACAAACACCAACAAAAACCTTTCCATTAACATTTTTATCCAGCAACACATACAATTGTACAAACAAAGCAGAACTATTCGCTCTTGTGTATTCCACTAGTTCCTGTCTTGTTGGTTCCCTCGACTTGCCTCGTGCTCTTACACAGTGCTTCCCAAATGGCTGCAGCATGGCTGGCGGAAGGCTGCTGACTTTCACTAGGGGAGACTGTAGATGGCCTTGCAGGACGTCCTCGAGCAGCTCTGGGCCTTGAGGGCTCATATTCGGATTGCACCACCTCGACATGGGCAGCAGCAGCCTGGGCTGGATGATGGGTAACAGCAAACACTGGTGGAGTGGGAGAAAGGACAGTGTGTTCCTGCTCCACGGAGATACTGCCACTCGCACGGGGCGACTCCTCAGCAATCCCAGTAATCTATCGGGTCACAGATTGCTGAACTTCTGTGAGAGCCTGAAAGCCCCTTTGAACACTGAGATCCTAAGCCATGATGACAGCAGTCTGATCCTGCATGGCAGCAAGCATGGATCGCGAACTCATTCTGAGCTTCCACTGCAGCACTGAGACGTTGGGTGTCTGCTGTCTGTGCTGCAGTGAAAGCTGAGACAATGTTCACCAGACACTTTATCACGGCTGGGTCCACTAGTGCTGTCATGGAGTTAGTGACCACTTCCACAGGGGAAAGAATGGGCTTCAAGCTCTGTGCAATGTCCTGTGCCATGTTGGAGCCAGACTGCTCCATGTCCCTTGACAGTGACAACAGACTGTCTGACAGGCCTGTGAATGGACAAAGTATCTCAGTGTACATGTCCATCAGCATTCTCCTGCATGCTGCTCCAGCAATGTTCACATCTGAGTTCTGTGTACTACAACTCGTTTGTGACCTCGCCCTCCAGTGAGCAGACACATGAACTGTCCTTTCCCCTGGCCTGGCTTCGGCTCACTCATGCTCGGTGACTCGCCACCTGCAGATTGCAACTCTATCCCAGCCTCTAAGGTAAACACAGTGCAAGTATTTGATCTGGTGGCTGTGAGTATCAGACCAAGAGATGGGCTCCACCATCGATGCTGTGTTGCGTATTTCAAAGGTCTGCTTAGGCCACCACTACAGTATTGCGCCCTGTTCATTTCACCACATTTTAGAGGGGATATGAGGGTCCTTGAGAGGGTGCAGAGGAGATTTACCAAAATAATTCCAGGGATGGGGGATTTTAGCTCCAATGTTAGGTTGGAAAAGCTGAGTTTGTTCCCCTTGGGAGAAAGAAGATTAAGGGGAGATTTGTTGGAGGAGTACAAAATTATGACAGGTTGCGATAAGTGAAGCACGGAAAATCTGTTCACATAACCTGATAGTAGAAGGACTCGGGACATAGACCAGCTTTTGGGAAAGAAATGAAAGGGGATGTGAGGAAGAACTTTTTTTTTAAGCAGTTTGCTGTACCATGGCACCGTGGTGCAGGAAGACACTCAAGCAGGGGAATAAATAGGAAAGTAGGGTTAATAGGAAATAGTGTAGTCAGGGGGATTGGCATAGCTCGCTGCAGATGAGCGGTTGAGTCCAGAAGGCTGTGTTTCCTGGCCGGTGCCAGGTTTTAGGATATCTGCTCAGGGATGGAGAGGAGATTGCAGTGGGAAGGGGAGGATCCAGTTGTAGTGGTCACATAGGTACCAACGACAAAGATATAACTAGGAAAGAGCTTCTGCATAGGGTGCATGAACAGCTAATGACTAAATTAAAATACAGAGCCACAATGGTTCCTAAGCCACGAGCACCTTGACATGGGTTAAATAAGATTAGAGAGTTGAAGGCGTGGCTCAAAGATTGTATTGGGCAGAACGGGTTTCGATTCTTGGGGCAATGGCAGTAGTAGTGGGAAAAGTGGGTATTGCACCGTAAGGACAGTCTTCATCTGAATTGTTCTGGGACCAGCGTTCTGGTGAGTCATACAGCTAGGCAGAAGAGAGGGCGTTTCAGATGAACAGTGGGAGGATAGGTCATGTAAGAAAGATGTGGCAAAATAAAGGGAAAGGAGAAGGCAATGGAGCAAGGTAGCAATAAGGATAATAATCAGATTGTAGCACGAAGGGACAGAGGGTACAAACATAAGGGTTCACCAGCAGATAGGGCCAAAGTTTGCATAAAGAGTAAAAAGACAAACTAATGACTTTATACCTAAACGCTTTTGGCATTTGTAACAAAACGGATGGATTGTCAGTACAAACTAAAAAAGAAATAAAAATGATCTGATTACCATTAAAGAGACAAAGCTGCGGAGTGCCCAAGGCTGGCACCTCAATATCCAAGAGTACTTGACAGTTTGAAAGGACAGGAAGCTAGGAAAAGATGGTGAGTTCGCTCTGTTAATTAAGGAAGACATTAGTACAATTGTGAGAGATGATCTTAGTTCTAAAGATCAAGGGAAAGAATCAGTTTGGGTAGAGATAAGAAATAAAAAACTTATGAAGTCTCTTATGCGAGCAGGTTATAGGCCTCGTAACAGCTGTTACACTGCACGTCAGTGTGAACAGGACCAAATGTACTGCATTAATCTTGGGTGATGTCATTCTACGTCACGATTGGACGAATCCGATCAGCGAAGTTAGCTTGGAAGATTAGTTTGTAACGGAGTTTCTAGGTAGCAGCGTTCATAACATAATTGAATTTTTCACTCAGTTTGAGGGTGAGAAATGTACGTCTAAGACTATTTTTTTGAAATATACATAAAGACAATTGCAAAGGTCCGAAGGCAGAGCTCACTAAAATGAACTAGGAAATTAGGTTAAAGGGGAGGAGTGTGGAGATGCAGTGACATACACTTCGAGAGATATTTCATAACACTCAGCAAAGATATATTCCAGTGAGAAGGAAAGACTCAATGAGAAGCAGGCACCATCCAGGGCAAACTAAGAAAGTTATGGATCGCACCAAATTAACGAAAAAAACCAAAACATTTTAGGGAGTTTGTTGTTACGTCAGAGGATTGGACATAATGTAAAAACCAGCCAAGATTGATGAGAAAAAATACACAGGGAAAAATTAGAGTATGAGAGAAAGCTAGCTGGAAATATAAAAACGGAAAGTAAGAATCTTTACAGGTATTTAAAATAAAAGAATAACTAAATTTAGCATTGGTCCTATAGACATTGGATACGGGGAATTAATAAGAAATAAGGAAATGAGGGAAGCGTTAAACAGATATTTTGTGCCTGGTTCACTGTAGAAGACACGGGTAATATCCCAGAAATACAGGAGGTGAAAGGGAGGGAGAAACTTAAAACAGTTACAGTCACAAGGGAAAGGGTACAGAGCAAACTATCAGAACTAAAAGCTGCATCCTAGGGTCTTGAAAGAAGTAGCTGCTGAAATAGTGAATGCATTGCTTGTAAAATTGCAATGTAACTTCTTTTTCAAGGAAGGGGGAGACAGAAAACAGGAAACTACACGCCAGTTAGCCTAACATCTGCCATAGGGAAAATGCAAGAATCTATTATGAAGGAGGTTACAGTACTGCACTGAGAAACTGTTCATGTGATCAGGTAGCGTCAACAGGATTTCGTTCAAGGGAAATTAAATCAAAATACTGCAGAGCCTGTAAATCTGAAATGAAAACAAAGTGCTGGAAATACTCAGCAGGTCTGGCTGCAGTTTTGATTTCCTGACTGAAGGATGTAAAACATTGCATTAGAATCAGTTCAGAGAATGTTTGCTCGACTGATTCCAGGACTCAAGGGGATATGTTATGATGAAAGGTTGGACAGGTCGGGCCTGTATCGCTTGGAGTCCAGAAGAATGAGAGGTAATCTAATTGAAACAGGTAAGTTCCTTAGGGGACTTGGCAGGGTGGATGTGGAGAGGATGCTTCCCCCTATGACAGAGATTAGAACTAGGGGGTGGGGGGCATAGGTTTAAAATTAGGGGGTCTCACATTTAAGAATAAGATGAGGAGATTTATTTTCCTCTCAGAGACTCTTTAGTCTGCGAAATTCTCTTCCCTGGCAGTAGTGGAGGATGGGTCATTGAATATTTTTATGGCTGAGTTCAATCGATTTATGATTGATAATGGAGTCAAAGGATAGAGTAAGTGATCAGACAAGTCGAGTTGAGGATACAATCAGATCAGCCATGATCCTTTCAAATGGTGGAGCAGGCTCGAGCGGGAAAATGGCCTACAACTCACCAAATTCGAATGTTTGTATGTAGCTTCGTATGTAATGACCAGAAACTCGCTGACTACGAGGGTGGTGCAAGCAGAAATGATCACTGATTTCAATGGAAATTGGGTGAGACTTGAGCGAAATATCTGTGTAGGGCTACAGGAGTTGAGCAGGAGAATGAGACTGACTGGATTTCTCTACAGAGTGCTGGCATGGGCTCGATGGGCTGAATGGCCTCCTTCTGTGCCGTTATGACTTTATGGGTCTATGACAGGGGAATACAATTATCATAGCTTTCATATTCCATGAACGTTTATAATGGACTGGGCAGTATCACCCTGTTGAACCCCATAATGTAAGTGAAATGTTTGATGCCCCAGAACGTGGTTAACAAATTTCCTTCACAAACAGAATAAATCAGTTCAGACCCACTCAAAATTCTGGAGTCATTCACAATGGGGATTAGATTCTCCTGGTTTTCTCTGCATAGATAGCAGCAAGGCATTTATGTGTGTCCCCCGCCTCCATGTGGAAAGTCTTGTCAGGGTTAGGTGAGATAAGACATGTTGCCTGGGCGACAGATGTCCTCAATTGTGTTCCTGCTTCCGTGTTCTCTTCATTCTGGGTTAAACCTGGTCAGCCTCACCATTAGGTGGTTCATAAAGAGGAGTCACAGTCTCTGAAAATCTAGGGATGGGTGTCCACTGATACCCCACCAGCCTGATGATAGGACACAGGGCAGTCTTTGTGGTGGACAGGGGTAGACACTAGATGAGGGCCCGCTGATACCCCACCAGTCTGAGGATAGGACACAGGGCAGTCTTTGAGGTGGACAGGGGTAGACACTGGATGAGGGTCCACTGATACCCCACCAGTCTGAGGATAGGACACAGGGCAGTCTTTGAGGTGGACAGGGATAGACACTGGATGAGGGCCCGCTGATACCCCACCAGCCTGAGGATGGGACACAGGGCAGCCTTTGATGTGGACAGGGGTAGTACTGGATGAGGGTCTGCTAAAACCCAACCAACCTGAAGATAGAACACAGGGCAGTCTTTGAGGTGGACAGGGGTAAGACACTGGGTGAGGGTCCACTGATACCCCACCAGTCTGAGGATAGGACACAGGGCAGACTTTGAGGTGGACGGGTCGACACTGGATGAGGGTCTGCTGGTACCCCACCAGCCTGAGGAGGGTACACAGGGCAGTCTTTGAGGTGGACAGGGATAAACACTGCATGAAGATCCACTAGATTAGATTTTGATTAGATTAGATTAGAGATACAGCACTGAAACAGGCCCTTCGGCCCACCGAGTCTGTGCCGAACATCAACCACCCATTTATACTAATCCTACACTAATCCCATATTCCTACCAAACATCCCCACCTGTCCCTATATTTCCCTACCACCTACCTACACTAGTGACAATTTATAATGGCCAATTTACCTATCAACCTGCAAGTCTTTTGGCTTGTGGGAGGAAACCGGAGGACCCGGAGAGGGTCTGCTGGTACCCCACCAGCCTGAGGAGGGTACACAGGGCAGTCTTTGAGGTGGACAGGGATAAACACAGCATGAAGATCCACTAATACGCCACCAGTCTGAGGATAGGACACAGGGCAGTCTTTGAGGTGGACAGTGGTAGACACTGGATGGTCTCAACCTGATGTTGCTCTGGGCTGATGCTGGATGATCCAATCTGGGCACCTAGAAAGGTGACACGATCTAACACCAGCTGGGCCTTACGTGGATGGTCTTTTAGTCCAGCTCCCAAAGTAACTGCAGTAGTTCCTGTAAAAGGGTTAAATGTCTGGACACGGTCTGTGGTGATGAGGAGAAGATCATCGACATATTGCAGAAAGTAGGAACACAGTGAAATGCTCATAAGGGCCCCGGCCATACGTTTGTGGAAAATAGTGGGGTTATTGTGCATCCCCTTGTGACAGACATGTCCAGGGATATCTCTGGCCCTCAGACGTGAGTGTGAATGTAAATTGCTTCTCTAGTTTAACTGGGATACTCCAATAACCATTAGAGATATCGAAGGTGGAGAAGACGACCCTGCAATCGGGAATCCGGCAGAGTAGGGCGGGTGCCTCTCAGGCAACCGAGTCCACACATGTGTGACTGAGTTGAGTTTGTGGTGGTCAATAGTCAGTTACCAGCTGCCATCCGGTTTTCTAACCGGCTAAATCGGGCAGTTAGTAGTGAATGTGCCTTTGTGAACTACACCCTGGTATAACAATGACCTGATAGTGTCTGGAATATATGATATAATCTCAGCTCGGTAAGAATACTGCTTCATGGAGCATGCAATGGTCAGTTAATTTCTTCAGGTCTGCTCATGCTTTTAAGTTATCTTTATGGGTTGTGAATACACTCAGCACCGACCCGAGTATCGCCTGTACCCCAGGGTCATCAGAGGTATCTGGTCACACTCCTCTGATATTTTAATCATGAATATTGAGGGTGCACTGGAAACCAGAGTAGGTGTATGTTTTAATGTTCAACAATATACAATATATGAATAATCAATTACTGCTGATAACCTTTGAGCACATTACTTACTGCACCGTAACCACTATCCATTATGCAGGATCATATAAAAGGTAGGCAGGACTTTGACATGAACTCTGTTCCGTCTCCGATACCACTGTAAGATCTGATCTAGGGTCACAGATTAACCAAAAGGAGGCCGAAGTGCCAACAGCAGTTTATTGAGGAATGACAATTCAAATACAGCACAACATCAGGATAGACGTAATAGACATACGACCTGTGACAGGTGAGAAAGGATTTCTGGCTATGGATCAGATGTTAGAAGCTATTATTAGAGACGATGTATTAGAAAAAATCAAGGTGAACAGAGAGAGTCAGCATGTTTTTGTGGAAGGGAAATCATGTTTAACCAATTTATTGGAGTCCTTTGAAGAAGTAGCATGTACTGTGGATAAAGGGGAAACGGTGGATGTACAGTACTTAGATTTCCAGAAGGCATTTAATAAGGTGCCACTTCAAAGGTCATTGCGGAAAATAAAAAGTTCATGGTTTAGGTGTTAACATATGGGCATGGATAGAAGATTGGTCGGATAACAGGAAACAGAAAGGAGGCAGAAATGGGGAATTTTCTTTTTGGCAAGATGTATCGAGTGGTGTGCCACAGGGATCAGTGCTGGGGCCTCAACGTTTTACAATTTATATAGATTATTTTGATGAATGGACCGAAGGTATGCTGGCTAAATTTGCTAATGACTAAAAGATAGTGAGAAGGTAAGTTCTGAAGAGGACATAATGAGGTTACAAATGGATATAAATAGGTTAAGTGAGTGGGCAATGATCTGGCAAATGGAGTATAATGTGTCAAAAGGAGAAATTGTCCATTTTGGCTATAGGACCTGACTCTTACCTCGCGACTTGACTATTATAACATACTCCTGGCTGGTCTACCACATTCTGTAACCTTGTGATGATCCAAAACTTTGCTGCCATCTTCTAATAAACACTAAATTCTTTTCACCAAACATCCCTGTGCTCACTGACCTACATTGGCTGTTGGTCCAGTAACGCCTCATTTTTAATATTCTCGCTTGTGTGATCAAATCTCTTCATGGCCTCCCCGCTTTGATTATCGCAATCTCCTTTCCATTTCCAATATTCCTGAAACTTGTTCATCTTAAAGGCTTTTTCTAATTCCCCTTTTTCAAGTGAGTTTCTTTCCCTCTGTCTCTCTCCCTGACCACACAGTTCGTCTCTCCAGCTCCACTGGTGCTGTGGAAGTTTGGATCCATAAAATGGCGTGAGCTGCACTGCCGGTCACATCGAGCACATTGTGCAGGACACCCACTTGAGTTTTCCACACCTGTCTATTGAATGTCGCTTGATCAAACACCTTTTGAAAGTCCATATATTTAACTTCAATCACATCACCCACATCAACCCTCTCCATTGTTTTATCAAAGAACTCTATCAACTTTACCTCACCACCACCAGCTCTCTACATTCCTCCACTGTTGTTAAATTATCAGACTGCTTATCCAACATCCAGTAATGGATGAGCAGAAATTTCCTCCAATTAAATATTGGGAAGACTGAAGCCATTGTTTTCATTCCCCACTCGAACTCTGTTCCCTTCCTATTGATTTCATCTTTCTGCCTGGTAACAGTCTGAGATTCAGCCAGTCTGTTGGCATCCTTGGTGTCACATTCGGGACAAAATTAATAGGCACATGAAAAACTGTGGGTTGACTGAGGAAATCTAGCACGTATTTGTTCAGGGGAAATGGCATGTATTTATTTAGAGACACAGCACTGAAACAGGCCCTTCAGCCCACCGAGTCTGCGCCGACCAACAACCACCCATTTACACTAATCCGACAGTAATCCCACACTGCTTACCACCTATCTACACTAGGGGCAATTTACAATGGCCAATTTACCTGTCAACCTGTAAGTTTTTGGCTGTGGGAGGAAACCAGAGCATCCAGCGAAAATCCACACGGTCACAGGGAGAACTTGCAAACTCCGCACTGTCAGATACCCAGAATTGAACCTGGGTTGCTAGAGCTGGAAGGCTGCGTTGCTGACCATTGCACCACTGTGCAACTGGCTAACTAGCTTGCTGGAGTTTTTTGGAGAGGTAAAACGGAAGCTTGATGAGGGCAAATCTGTTGATGTGGTGGAAATGGAATTCCAAAAGGCCTTTGATGAAGTGCCACGCAAAAGATCTGTGAGCAAAGTTATAGCTCATCGACTAAAAAGGACAGTAGCAACATGAAACCAAATTGGTTAAGTGACAAGAAACAGAGAGTAGTGATTATAGAATGCTTTCCCGGCTGAAGAAAAGATGTAGTTGAATCAAAGCAAAATACTGTAGATGCTGTCAATCTGAAATAAAAAAAGAAAGTGCAGGAAATACTCAGCAGGTCCGGCAGCATCTGTGGAGAGAGAAGAAGAGTGAACATTTCAGGTCTGTGATTTTTTCATCAGAACTGGCAAAGGTTAGAAATGTAATAGGTTTTAAGCAAATAAAGCGGGGGTAAGGTGGTATCAAAAGGACAGAATTGTGAGCATTAGAACAGGGATTGGGGAGGGGGTGTTGAAATGACAAGCGACCAGAAGCTCGGGGTCATGCTTTTGGACTGAGCAGAGGTGTTCTACCAGGTGGTCACTCAATCAGCGTTTGACCTGCCGCGGTGTTCCAGTGAACATCAACGCCAGCTCGGGGAACAGCTCCTCATAGTCCGATTAGGCATTCTACAGACTTCTGGACTGAACATTGAGTTCAATAATTTCAGAGCATGACTGGCCCTTTTAATTATAACTTTTTTAAATCCATTTTTTGGCGTGTGCCGGCCTTAAACTGGATTTTTTATGTTGGTGCTTTTGGTTAGGGCAGTTCATTGTTCAGTCATCTACCCCAGAATACTGAGGGAGGCAAGGGTAGAAATTGCTGGAGACTTGACAGAAATCTTTGCATCCTCATTGGCTACAGGTGTCGTCTCTGACGACTGGAGAATAGCCAATGTTTTTCCTTTGTTTAAGAAGGGTAGCGAGGATAATCCAGGAAATTATAGGCCGGTGAGACTTACGTCAGTGGCAAGGGAAATTATTGGAGCGGATTCTTCGGGACAGGATTTCCTGCCATTTGGAAACAAATGGACTTTTTAGCGAGAGGCAGCATGGTTTTGAGAAGGGGAGGTCATGTCTCACTAATTTAATTGAGTTTTTTGAGGAAGTGACGAAGATGATTGATGAAGGAAGGGCAGTGGATGTTATCTATATGGACTTCAGTAAAGCCTTTGACAAGATCCCTCATGGCAGACTGATACAAAAGGTGAAGTCAAATGGGATCAGAGGTGAGCTGGCAAGATGGATACAGAATTGGCTCGGTCAAAGAAGACAGAGGGTAGCAGTGGAAGGGTGCTTTTCTGAATGGAGGGATGTGATTAGTGGTGTTCCGCAGAGATCAGTGTTGGGACCTTTGCTGTTTATAGTATATATAAATGACGTGGAGGAAAATGTAGCTGGTCTGATTAGTAAGTTTGCGGACAACACAAAGGTTGGTGGAGTTGCGGACAGTGATGAGGATTGTCAGAGGATACAGCAGCATATAGATCAGTTGGAGACTTGGGTGGAGAAATGGCAGATGGAGTTTAATCCGAACAAATGTGAGGTAATGCATTTTGGAAGGTCGAATGCAGGTGGGAAGTATACAGTAAATGGCAGAACCCTTAGGATTATTGGTAGGCAGAGAGATCTGGGCGTACAGGTCCACAGGTCACTGAAAGTGGCAACGCAGGTGGATAAGGTAGTCAAGAAGGCATACGCATTGCTTGCCTTCATCGGTCGGGGCATAGAGTATAAAAATAGGCAAGTCATGCTGCAGCTGTACAGAACTTTAGTTAGGCTGCACTTAGAATATTGCGTGCAATTCTGGTTGCCACACTACCAGAAGGACGTGGAGGCTTTGGAGATGGTACAGAAGAGGTTTACCAGGATTTTGCCTGGTCTGGAGGGCATTAGCTATGAGGAGAGGTTAATAAACTCTGAATGTTTTCACTGGAACGACGGAGGTGGAGGGGCGTATTGATAGAGGTTTACAAAGTTATGAGCGGCATGGACAGAGTGGATAGTCAGAAGCTTTTTCCCAGGGTGGAAGAGTCAGTTACTAGGGGACATAGGTTTAAGGTGAGAGGGGCAAAGTTTCGAGGGGATGTGCGAGGTAAGTTCTTTGCACAGAGGGTGGTGACTGCCTGGAACTTGTTGCCGGGTGAGGTGGTGGAAGCAGGTACCATAGACACGTTCAAGAGGCATCTTGACAAATACATTAATAGGATGGGAATAGAGGGATACGGACCCCGGAAGTGCAGACGGTTTTCGTTTAGGCCGGCATCAAGATAGGAGCAGGTTTGGAGGGCCGAATGGCCTGTTCCTGTGCTGTACTGCTCTTTGTTCTTTGTTGTTCCCTAACACCCTCTCTGCTAACAAAGCTAACGCTTTGTCTTTCACCACACCACAATCACACTCTCATTGACTTTGCACCATGACCTCCTTGTCAATTAATTTCACTGATCATCTGTCTGATCAAAACCTGCCCTTTGTTCTCTTTTGCCCCACCCCTGCTTTACCTGCTTAAAACCTATTACATTTCTAACCTTTGCCAGTTCTGATGAAAGGTCACAGACCTGAAACGTTAACCCTGCTTCTCTCTCCATCGGTGCTCCCTGACCTGCTGAGTATTTCCAGCACGTTTTGTTTTTATTTAAAATTTGTAGTCGAGTTCCCCGGTGATCAGTGTTGGGACCCTTTTTCTTCCTGACGTATATTATTGGCCTAGACCTTGGTGCAAATGTAACAATTTCAACGTTTATGGATGACACAAAACTTGGAGGCATTATGAAGTGTGAGGAGCAGAATCTAGACCCTCCAAAGGACATAGTCAAGTTGATGGAATGGGCAGACAGGTGGCAGATGAAGTTCAATGTGGAGAAATGTAAAGTGATATATTTTGGCAGGAAGAAAATGGAGAGACAATATCGATGAGAAGGGTACAATGCTAAAGGGGGTGCAGGAGTAGAGGGGCCTGGGTGTATATGTGCATAGGTCATTGAAGGTGGCAGGACAGGTTGAGAGTGGTTAATGAAGCATACAGTATCCTGGGCTTTATTAACAGCGGAATAAAAGCAAAATACTGCGGATGCTGGAAATCTGAAACAAAAACAAGAAATGCTGGATTCACTCAGCAGGTCTGGCAGCATCTGTGGAACGAGAAGCAGAGTTAACGTTTCGGGTCAGTGACCCTTCTTCGGAACGAAGAAGGGTCACTGACCCGAAACGTTAACTCTGCTTCTCGTTCCACACATGCTGCCAGACCTGCTGAGTGAATCCAGCATTTCTTGTTTTTGTTTATTAACAGCGGCATGGAATACAAGAGCAAGAAGGTTATTTTGAACTTGTATAAGACACTAGTTCGGCCTCAGCTGCAGTGTTACATCCAGTTCTGGGAGCCACACTTTAGGTAATGTGCAGACACTGGAGAGTGTACAAAACATTCACAAAGATTGTTCCAAGGCGGAAGCAACAAGAAATGCTGGAAATACTCAGCAGGTCTGGCAGCATCTGTGGAGAGAGAAACAGAGTTACGTTTCAGGTCAGTTAACCTTCTGAACTGGCAAACATTAGAAATGTGAAAGGTTTTAAGCAAGTAGAGCGGGGGTGGGGCAAGAGATAACAAAGGAGAAGGTGTTGATCGGGCAAGGTCACAGAGAATAACCGACCATAAGGTCATGGAGTAAAGGCAAACAATGGGTTCATGGTGTGTTGAAAGACAGGGTGTTATGGGACTGAAAACTGAACAGTCACAAGTACAAGCATGAAAAAACAGTGGGTGGGCAAACTGAACAAACTAAGGTAAAATAAAATAAAATAAACACACAAAATATAAAAAAAGGAAAAAAAAAACCTAAAGATCAAAATAAAATGGGGGGCCCGTAATGCTCTGAAGTTTTTGAATTCAATGTTCAGTTCGGCAGGCTGCAGTGTGCCTAATCTATAAATGAGATTCTGTTCCTGGAGCTTACGTTGATGTTCACTGGAACACTACAGCAATCCCAGGACAGAGACGTGAGCATGGGAAGAGGGGGAAGAGTTCAAATGGCAATCACCAGGAAGCTTGGGGTCATGCTTTCCGACTGAGCCAAGGTGCTCCGCTATGCAGTCACCCAGTCTGCATTTGGTCCCGCCAATGTAGAGGAGACTACATTGTGAGCAGCGAAAACAGTACACTACTTTGAAAGAAGTACAAGTAAATCGCTGCTTCATCTGAAATAAGTGTTTGAGGCCTGGGATAGTGAGGGGAGAGGAGGTAAATGGGCAGGTATTACACTTCCTGCTATTTCAGGGGAAGATGCTGTGGGAAGGGGACGAGGTGGTGGGGGTAATGGAGGAGTTGACCAGGGTGTCGCAGCGGGAGCGATCCCTTTGGAATGTTTACAGGGGAAGTGAGGGGAAGATGCGTTTGGTAGTGGCATCACGCTACATGAGGCGCAAATGGTGGAGGCTGATCCTTTGGATGTGGAGGCTGGTGGAAAGTGAGGACAAGGGGAACCCTGTCACTGTTCTGGGAGGGAGCAGAAAGGGTGATGGTAGAGGTGCAGGAAATGGGTCAGACATGGTTGAGGGCCCTGTCAACCATAGTGGTTGGGAATCCTCAGTTGAGGCAAAAGGAAGACATATCAGAAGCGCTTTCATGGAAGGTAGCATCATCAAAGCAGATGCGTCGGAGACGGAGAAACTGGGTGAATGAAATGGAGTCCTTACAGGAGGCAAGGTGTGAAGAACTGTAGTCGAGGTAGCTGTGGGAGTCGGTGGGCTTATAATGGATATTAGTTGACAACCTATCCCCAGAGATGGAGACAGAGAAGTCGAGGAAGGGAAGGGAAGTGTTGGAGATGGACCATGTAAATGTGAGAGAATGGTGGAAATTAGAAGCAAAGCAGATAAGGTTTTCCGGTTCGGGGCAGGAGCAGGAAACGGCACCGATACAGTCATCAATGTATCAGAAAAAGAATTGTGGGAGGGGCCTGAGTAGGACTGGAAGAAGAAATGTTCGACATATCCCACAAAAAGACAGGCATAACTAGGACCCATGCGGGTACCCATAGCAACAACTTTTACTTGAAGGAAGTGAGTGGAGTTGAAGAAGAAGTTGTTCAATGTGAGAACAAGTTCAGCCAGGCGGAGGAGGGTGTTGGTCGATGGGCACTGGTTGAGTCTCTTCTCAAGGAAGAAGTGGAAAGCTCTCAAACCGTCCTGTTGGGGGATGGAGGTGTAGAGAGATTTGACCCCAAGCTTCCGGTTGGTCGCCATTTCAACACTCCCCCCTGCTCTCATACTCACATCTCTGTCCTGGGATTGCTGCAGTGTTCCAGTGAACATCAACGCAAGCTCGAGGAAAATAATCTCATTTACCGATTAGGCACACTACAGCCTGCCGGCATGAACATTGAGTTCAATAATTTCAGAGCATTATGGGCCCCCCATTTTACTTTTATTTTGAGCCATTTTTTCTTTCTTTTTTTGCATTTTTACTTTATTTTTTTTGTGTTAGTTTGTTCAGTTTTTCAACCCACTGTCTTTTTTAATGTTTGTGCTTGTGACTGTTCAGTTTTCAGTCGCTAACACCCTATCTGCACTAATGATTTGTCTTTCAACACACCATTAACATATTGTTTGCCATGACTATGGATACTCAGCTATTCTGTGACCTTGTCCTATCTACACCTTCTCCTTTGTTATCACTTGCCCCGCCCCCGCTTCTTGCTTAAAGCCTTTCACATTTCTAATATTTGCCAGTTCAGAACAAGGGTCACTGACCTGAAACGTTAACTCTGCTTCTCTCTGCACAGATGCTGCCAGACCTGCTGAGTATTTCCAGCATTTCATGTTTTTATTTCTGATTACCAGCATCTGCAGTATTTTGCTTTTATCCAAGGATGAAGAATATCAGTTATGAAGATATACTCGAGAAGTTGGATCATTTTCCTTAGGGAAGAGAAGGCTGAGAGCAGATGTGAAAAGAAGGTATTCAAAATTATGAGGTGTTTGGACAGAGTGGATAGGGACAAACTGTTCCCACTCCTGAAAGGATCGAAAATGAGAGGGCAAAGAATTAAAGTAATTGGTAATAGAAGCAGCAGTGACATGAGGAAAACGTTTTCACACAGCGAGTGGTTAAGGTCTGGAATGCACTGCCTGAGAGTATGGTGGAGGCAGATTCAATCAAGGCATTCAGGGGGAAATTGGATAGCTGTCTCAAAAGGAAGATTGTAGAGAGTTACAAGGAGAAGGCAGGATAGTGGCACTAGATGAATTGCTCTTTTGGAGAGCCAATGCAGACACGATGGACTGAATGGCCACCTCGGTGCTGTAACAATTCTGTGATTCTGTGACATTTGACCACAAAATGAGCTTCCAACCTTATATTCGTGCCATCACTATCACCACCCATTTTCACCTCAATAACATCGCCCAACTTCAGCCCGTCTCAACTTACCTGCTGCTGAAGCTCACATTCATTCTTTCATTACCTGTAGACGAAACTATTGCAGCTCTTTCTCCCACATTCTACTATCTGTAAACCTGAGATCATCTGAAACACTGCTGCCTGTGCCTTACCTCACAACAAGTCCCATTCCCCGATCACTGACCTTCATCAGCGTACTGTCAAGCAATGTCTTGATTTGAAATTCGCAACCATGTTTTCACATCCCACCATGGTCTCACCCATCCCTATCTCCGTAATCTCCTCCAGACCCACAACCCTCCGAGATATCTCTTCTCCTCTAATTACGGCCTCTTGTGCATCCCTGATTTTAATTGCTCCACCATTGGTGGCCACACCTTCAGTTGCCTCGGCCCCAAGCTCTGGAATATCCTCCCTAAACAGCTCCACCTCTCCACCTCGCTTTTATCCTTTAAGACACTCCTTTAAAACCTGCCTCTTTGTCAAAACTTTTGGTCACCTAATCTAATATCTCCCTTGGAGGTTCGGGGTTATACGTTGTTTCATAATGGTGCTGTGAAGCACCTTGGGATAAGTTCTTGTTGAGGTTTGCCAGGTATGATTTGTCATTAGCATATTCGTGCTGCTTGAAATTTGTTATGCTATGCTTCTCCAAGCAATGAATATTTCCATCCTGGGTTGTGAAATTTCCCCACCACTGACGTCAGGTTGACTGGACAGTACATGGTTTACCCCATCTCTCCATTTTGTAAACAAGGTGTAATATTTACAGACCTTCCTTCCTCTGTATCACTCCCATAGCCAAGGAGAATTGAAAGATTCTGACGAGTGCGTCTGCTATTTTCATCACTCCTTCCCTCAGTAACCCTCATAATTCCCATCCAGACTGGGTAAATGTTCTTCTTTATTGTGCTCCAAAAAGTGTTGGTTTGAAAGGGTGGCATAGTGGCGCAGTGCCTAGCACCACAGCTTCGTAGGTTCAGCGACCCGGGTTTGGTTCTGGGTACTGCCTGTGTGGCGTTTGCATGTTCTCCCTGTTACTGCATGGGTTTTCTCTGGGTGCTCTGGTTTCCTCCAATATTCCAACGACTTGCAGGATGACTGATAGATTGGCCATTGTGCCATTGCCCTTGGTGTAGGTAGGTGGTAGGAGAATTGAGGGAAGGTGGGGATGTGAGGGGGAAAATGGCACTAATGTAGGATTACTAAAAATGGGTGGTTGATGGTCGCTGTCGAATCGATGGGCCAAAGGGCCTGCTTCGGTGCTGTATGACCCTATGTAAAGGGTTAACTAAACTTGTTTGTTCAGTGACTGCAGTTAATGTCAGTCTCCAAGGAGTCAATTGTATCACTGGAGGATTTACATCTTCTATTAATAAGGGACTCCTTTAAATCTGTTATCCCATAGTGTCAGTGGAAGTTTCATCACCGGGTAGTAACAGGGATCAGCAGCTCCAGAGAGAGGGAGAGGATAGATCAGAATCTGAGAACAGTAGATTGGAATGTTACTACAATGGATCAGAATCTGAGAACAATAGATCTGAATGCTGCAACAAAGGGCAGGACTTTCATCTGGGAGATTGACCGTCTTTCTGAAAATAATGATTGGTTCTCATTAGACTATCGGACCTATCTCGCACTGAAGATTATTCAACACATTTACTATCCCATCCTTGCTGTTATCAGTGTCCCTGGTAAGTCTCTCTATCCAGCTATTAATGGTATAAACCAAGTTTAACAAGATTACCGTTCTTGTCATTTACTCTGCCCTCCTTGCTGCTTTTGTTATCCCTGGCAAAACTTTATCCCCAGCTATGAGCTCTATAAACCATTGCTACTTGAATTAGAGTTCATATAATTTACTCGACCATCTTTGCAGCTGTTGCTGCGCCTGGTAAGTTCCTATTTCCCACGATGTGATCTGTAAACCCTGTTTCACTGAAATAATGTTCTTGCAATTTTAATTTTGGGAAGAGTGGAGCTCGTGCCATTAGTCTCCATAGGAATGTTTGTCTCCTATCCATGAACCATGTACCCCTCACTGGCTAATGTCGGAGGTTGAACCAGACAGTTTGCATCCTCTGCGTTCGATTTAACCCTGAGCTGAGTTCTGACCCCTTATTCTCTCCATCACCAACAGTGCCTACTACCAGCTCTGTAAAATCACCCATCTGCCTCAGCTCATCTGCTACATAAACCTTCATCTGTGCCTTTGTTAACATAGAATATAGGAGCAGGAGAAGACCATTCGGCCCTTCGAGCCTGCTCCGACATTCATTATGACCATGGCAGATCATCCAACTCAGTAACTTGTTCCCGCTTCCGCACCCCACGCCGCCGCCCCTTTTATTTTGATACCTTTAGACCCAAGAGCTATATCTAACTCCTTCTTGAAAACATACAATGTTTTAGCCTCAACGGCTTTCTGTGGTAGCCAATTCCACAGGCTCAGCACTTTCTGGGTGAAGTAATTTCTCCTCACCTCAGTCTGGAAAGGTTTGCCCGTATCCTAAGACTATGATCCCTGGTTCTGGACTCCACTGCCATCGGGAACATCCTTCCTGCATCTACTCTGTCAAGTCCTGTTAGAAATTTGTAGGTTTCTATGAGATCTCTCCTCAATCTTCATTACTCCAGCCAATAAAGACCTAACCAACTCAATCTCTCCTCTTACGTCAATCCCTCCATCCTAGCCTTCAGTCCGGTAAACCTTCGCTGCACTCCCTCCATAGCAAGAAAATCCTTGCTTAGATAAGGAGACCAAAACTGCACACAATATTCCGGGTGTGGCCTCATGAAGGTCCTGTATAACTGCAGCAAGGCATCTCTGCTCCTGTACTCGAATTATCTTGTTGTTGAAGTTCGCCAGACGTCATTTGTTATCAGCATATCCATGCTGCTAGCCAGTTACTAACCACTGTTTTTCCAAGCAAAGAAGACTTTTATCCTGGGTTATCACCTCTCGAAATGTCCCTGGCAGTGACATTAGGCTGACTGGTCAGTATTTACAGAGCTTACCCCATCTTTCCTTTTTTTAAACAGGGTGTAACATTTACCTTCCTCCAGTCATCTATCATTACTCCCATATCCAAGGAGGATTGAAAGATTCTGGCCAGTGCATCTGCTATTTCCACCATTCCTTCCCTCCGTCACCCACACACATCCCATCCAGGCAGGGTAAATGTTCCAATTTATTGTGGTACAAAAGGTATTGGATTGAAAGGGGTTAACTGAAACTGTTTGTTCATTGACTGTAATTAATGGCAGTCTCCATGGACCCTAATTCCGTCATTGGGGGTTTTACCTCTTCTACTAATATGGGAATCCTGTCAATGTGTTATCACATAGTGTCAACGGGAGCACCATCCCCGGCAATAACAGGGATGAGCAGCTCCAGAGAGATGGAGAGGATAGATCAGAATCTGAGAACAACAGATTGGAATGTTACAACAATGGGTCAGAATCTGAGAACAATAGATTGGAATGTTGCAACAATGGGCTGGAGTTTATCCCCAGAATTTTACTATCTTTCTGCATATTATGATCGGTACCCTTGAGGCTATCGGATCTATCTCTCACTTCCAATTGTTCAATACATTTGCTATCCCATCATCGCTATTGTTGGTGTCCCTGGTAAGTCTCTCTATCCAGGAATTAATGCTATAAGCCATGTTTAAGTGCTTAACTGCTCCTGTAATTTATTTTGCCCGCTTTGCTGCTGTTGTTATTCCTGGTGCATATCTACAGCTATTAGCTCTATAAACCATTGCTAATGTTATTACAGTTCTTGTAATTTACTCTTTCATCTTTGCTGCTGCTGCTGTCTCTATTTCCAGCTAGGAGATCTGTAAACCCTGTTTCACTGAAATACTGTTCTGCAATGTAAATTTTGAAAAGACTGAAGCCAGTTTCATTGGTCCCCATCACAAACTCCATCCGCTATCTGTGAAACACATACCCCTCCCTGGTCAATGTCTGAGGTTAAACCAGACTATTTACAATGTCTGTGTTCTATTTATACCTGAGCTGAGTTCAGCTCCACATTCTTTCCATCACCGACCCTGCCTATGATCACCTCTGTAATATCAACCATCTCAACCTCTGCTTCAGCCCATCTTCTGCTTAAACCCTCATCTGTGCCACACTTGACTATTTCAGTTCTATATCGATCAATCTTCCAGTTATAAACCTCCATAAACCACAGCCCACCCAGAAAACCGCTGCCTGTATCCAGGTCACACCAAATCCCGATCACCTTTCATGCCTGTGCTCAGGGAAATATATTGGCTCCCGTTCTGGCAGCACCTTAGTTTTAATATTATAGAGTCATACAGCGCTGAAAAAAGGCCCTTCGACCCATCATGTCTCTGCTGGCCATCAAGCACCTACCGATTCTCATCCCATTTTCCAGCACTTGACCCATAGCCTTGTATGCTGTGGCATGTCAAGCGCTCATCTAAATACTTCTTAAATGTTGTGATGGTTCCTGCCTCCACCACCTCTTCAGGCAGTGTGTTCCGGATTCCAACCACCCTCTGGGTGAAATACTTTTTCCTCAATTCCTCTCTAAACCTCCTGTGCCTTACCTTAAATCTATACCTCCTGGTTATTGACCACTGCACTAAAAGAAAACGTTTCTTCCTTTGTAATCTATCAATGCCCCTCATAATTTTGCATACCTCAATCATGTCCCCACCCCCACCACCCCCCCCCCCCCCCGACCGCCCCTCCGGAACAGAGAGTGACAGACGAATATCTGGATTTCCAAACGGCCTTTATTGAGGTCAATCTTAGATTTAAAATTGAACATTTGATTGAGCATCAATGTGCGTTTGCAAAAGACACATTCCAAACTAATAGCGCCTTTTGCGTGCAGAAGTGTTTCCTAACTTCACTCCTGAAAGGTCTGCCTCTAATTTTTAGACGATGTTCACTTGTCCCAGACACCCCAAGCTACTGAAATACTTTCTTCCAAACTACCCCATCAGTTCTCCTTAATATCTTAACCACTTTGATCAAATCACCCCTGATCCACCTCAATTCCAGGGTATGCATCCCCAGTTTGTGTAATATCGCCACGTATTTTAACCCTTGGAGTCCCGTTATTATTCTGGTATATCTACTGCGCGCTCAAACGGACATGGACCCCCTCGCCACCTCCCCACCCCCCCCTCTCCCGCCACAAGTCTCTTTGAAACTCCACTGTTCCTAGTTTTTCATCATTTCCAAAGTATTTTGTTCTGTTCTTTGTTTTCTGACATTGATGTTCACCCACCATAGTTTTGCCCATTCACTTAAGGTGATTCCAGCTACACTGCTTGCAATGCTGCCGATTTTTGTGTCACTGGCAAACTTGGGTATGTGGCATTAGACCCCATCATCTTAAATCGTTAATAAATACTGAAAAACTGAGACATACACGGGATTTGCACTGTCGTACGGCAGTGAATAATTCTGTCCTGGATTTTGTTTTTTAATTTCAGATTTATGTTTTAATTTTAACAAAAGTATTCAAATTCATAACAGCCCAGTGTGGGATTTGAACTCCAGCTTTTTCAGTCATCAGCTCAGGCCTTCAAAATAAAACCCATTAACAGAGATTTACTATTAACTTTGCTACTGCTATTGCCTGACTGCCTCAGGTTTTGTATATTGTTCCCTTCATGTGATGTTGTGTAAATACCTTCAGTTCTGTGTATCTGCAAAAGACGCAAATCACATTTTGACCTTAACCCAACAACCAAAACCTGCAACTCCATTAAACACCATTATTTCCTGTCTCTGAAAAGATAGCTCACACTTCCACTTTGCAGGAATGACTGAATGGAAACAGCTTTTGACACATTTCCCAACACGTTTGCCAGTACTGGATTCAACTGAGAGATTCCGAGTCCCAAATAGAAGCTTTAAGACAGAAAAAATAACACAGAAATGAAATCCCAGATCTCTGTGTCCCTGCAGCCATTTTAACATTGTACCATTTAGGTTATATCACTTCTCCTCTGCCTTCCTTCCAAAATGCATCATTTCGCATTTCTCAGCATTGAAGGTAACCTGTCATTTGTCTGTCCATTTCACCAGACTGCATTTATCCTGCTGAAGTCTGCTACTATCCCCTGTCCTGTTTATTACATTGCCGATGACACAATGTTGAAGTTATGAACCATAAAACCAAGTCCAAGTCATTAATATATATCAAAAAGATCATTGGTCCTTATGCAAAGCCAGGGGGAATACCACTGTACCACAGTGTACACTGCATACAGTGTTTTAAAAAAGCAGGGAGCTTATGTTGAACCTTTATATAGCAAGGCCTTTGCAAGGTCCCGCATGGTAGGCTGCTCCAGAAAGTTCTATCACCTGGGATCCAGGGTGAGCGAGCCAATTGGATACAGCATTGGCTTGATGATAGGAGGCAGAGGATGGTGGGGGGTTGCTTTTCAGATTGGAGGCTGGTGACCAGTGGCGTGCCGACGGGATCAGTGCTGGGCCCTCTCGTTTGTCATATATATGAATGACTCGGATGTGAATGTAGTGGGCATGATTAGTACGTTTGCAGATGACATCAAAATTAGTGGCTTAGTTGACAGTGAAGAAAGTTGCCTCAGGTTACAACAGGATACAGTTCAATTGGGAAGTGGGCAAGGGATTGGCAAATGGAATTTAACGCAGACAAGTGAGAACTGATGCATTTTGGGAAGTTAAACCAGGGCATGACATATATAGTCCTTCTCAACGCCAGTTCCCTCAGCCTTGAATTCTGCCCACACATTGTCCAGATAGTTGCAGTCAGGCAAGCCATGGCAGGTCAGGTTAGAGCCTTGTTCCGTGCTGTGGTGGATCTCATTGCATACGACAGTGTTCAACTCTCCTATTGTGCTGGATGTCCCAGTGGCGAAGTGCAGAGCTCTCTCTGCACTGTCCACATCAAACACTCCCAATGACACCAGCAGATGAAGATGGTCAGAGGGGGAACAGTGATTGCAGTGAGGCAGGGACACCAGCAGATGGAGGAGGTGAGAGGGGGACAGGAGCTGCAGTGAGACATGGACACCAGCAGATGGAGGTGGTGAGAAGGGACAGTAACTGCGGTGAGACAGGGACACCAGCAGATGGAGATGGTGAGAAGGGACAGTAACTGCGGTGAGACAGGGACACCAGCAGATGGATCTGGTGAGAGGAGGGACAGTAATTGCAGTGAGATAGGGACACCAGCAGAAGGTAATGTTGAGCCATTGCTGATGGGCGATTCTGTGTTGCTGAGAGTTTGAAAGATTCCACAAGTTTGTGGAATTTACTTTACATAAACTTGAGATGTTTAATAGAATAATGTCAATACAATTTATGTTACCATTATGTTACATTTTCCTACAATATAAATACTTGTAACATTAAGCTGGTTCCTGTTCGGATAATTATTTTCAATGATTAAAGGTAATGCATAAATAAAACTCAATCATCTACAAATAAAAACTCTCTCAATAAGATGTGTTGTGTTCTTCATCACTAAAGTTATGACATCTTTCTCTCACTTCTCTTTCTGTGCTGCTATCTTCTCTCCTATAATGAAGAGAAATTGAAGTTTTGATCCAATTGTCTTTTGAAAGTTACTATCGAATCTGCTTTCAGAAACCAATCAGAGAGTGAATTCCAGACCATAACAACTGCCTGCCTATTTGTTTCTCTCCTCTGCTAGTGTAAACAGTCTCTCCTAATGCCTGCAAACTGAGGGAAAGATTTTGAATGCAATTTATTTCTCCAGGACAGCAGCTGCAGAGGAGCTGGAACCTCCTGAATGTGGACAAGCGATGAACAAAAATCCCTCTGAATCCCCCAGGAGAGCAGAGGAAAGAAATTGTCAGGAAGCAACAAAAAACAAGTGACAGATTATTGCAGCAGCAAAATCTCTTTGTCAGAATGTGAGATCTTTATCGCTATGCTTTATAAAAACTGGAGGTGAAAAGTGGAAGATTGTTAATAAAATTTGTGTTAAATGGCCATTTGCCAGCTTTATAAACCATTGTAACATTAACGTTGTAAAGGGTGGCACAGTGGCGCAGTGGTTGGCACCGCAGCATCACAGCTCCAGCGACCCGGGTTCAATTCTGGGTACTGCCTGTGTGGAGTTTGCAAGTTCTCCCTGTGTCTGCGTGGGTTTCCTCCAGGTGCTCCGGTTTCCTCCCACATGCCAAAGACTTGCAGGTTGATAGGTAAATTGGCCATTATAAATTGCCCCGAGTATAGATATGTGGTAGGGAAATATAGGGACAGGTGGGGATGTCGTAGCAATATGGGATTAGTGTAGGATTAGTATAAAATGGGTGGTTGATGGTCGGTACAGACTCGGTGGGCCGAAGGGCCTGTTTCAGTGCTGTATCACTAAACTAAATGATAAGGAAGGTTTTTTCAATGATTACAAGCTAATGCATAAATAAAGTACAAACAATCATTGACAAATATAACGGTAAATATGGGTCAGAATTGTTGTGTGAAATGTCACCAGTTGTAAAAGTTCTTTTGGCTACATCATTAACCTAGCTCGAGTTTCAGGCTTCGTCACACTGGAATTGAAAATCCGAATATAAACTGTCTGTTTATACTGAGGTCAAAAATGCATCTCAAGCAAAAACGCTTTGTCAGAATTTCAAGGTAAATGCAATGAAACATTTTCAGTCATTTTTCTGAACACTCCCTTAACTAGTGGTGAATGGTGAAAGATACTTAATGCAATTTGTGTGAAGTGGCCATTATCCAAAGCGGCCCCTCCACGTTTAAAAATACAGCAGCTTTTCTGTACTGTTAATGAGGTTTTCGGGGAGGGGGAAAGACAGACACAGAGAGACATGTTTCTGCCTGGAATGGTCCATTTGGAACATGACTGAAATATCCCTCCCTCCCCCATTCCCTGTTTACACAGAGACTCACCTTGGACTGTCCTATACCTGGGATGGAGTGTCCAGCTGGATGAAGCTGAGAGCTGGTTGGATGAGCTATATTTTGGGTGGACTGGCTATTTGCATGACAGGTTCTGGGATATATTAGGACAACATCAGCCACCATTCTTTCTTTCCATGCGGCTGGTGGCTGATGGTGAGTTTCTGTGTCTCAGCCTCTGTGTGCAGGTGAATTGCAAGCTGATTACAGTGTGTGTATGAGAGAGTCCAGTCTGAAACCCTCTCTCTCTGTCACAGTCCTGACCCTTTTCTCCAGTTGCCACCTCAATGCCCCTGTCCAGGATCTTTTCCCCCATGGATGACCTGATGGAGGGAAGGTGACAGAGTCCAACGATGGAGCGCGGACAGTGTGGGATGGTGAGTATCACATCTTAATTGCTTTTCTTTGCCTTTCTCCCTCTTTCTGACTCAATCTCTCTCCCTCAATCTCTCTCTCCCTCGCTCTCGCTCTCTTTTGATTCTCCCTTTCCCTCTGTCTCTGTCTCTCTCTGACTTTTTGTGTGTGTCTCTCTCTATGCTTCTCTCTATGTTTCTCTCTGTGTTTCTCTCTCTTTCTCTCTTTTTCTCCCTCTGTGTCTTTCTCTTGCTCTCTGTGTTTCTCCCGATCTGTGTGTTTCTGTCTCTCTCTGTTTCTCTCTTTCCCTCACTTTGTGTTTTTCTCTCTCTCTACGTTTCTGTCCGAGTGATTGTGTGCCTTTCTGTCTCACTGGCTTTCTCTGGCCATCTCTCTCTCAATATCTCTCTCTCTCGATCTCTCGCCATGTATGTGTGTGTGTGGTGTGTGTGTTTCTCTCTATCTCTCTCTGTGATTCTCTATGTATCTTTCTTTCACTGGTCTTCTGTCTGTCTCCCTGGTGCCGGCAATTTCTTTGTGTCTCCATTCTTTCCCTCTGCTTTTTTCCTCCATTTGTTTCAGTCCTTTCTCTTTATTTCTCTTCTTGTCTGTCTTTTCTCCATTTCTCTCTTTCTTTGACTCTTTCCCTGCTTTATCTCCTTCTTTTTCTACAGCACCCCCTCCCCACTCCCATCAAAATACCCCTGTTGTGAACAAAACCCCATCAAAATATCCCCCAGAACAGACTTCCATCTAAATACCCACTGCAACAGACCCCCATCTAATACCCCTCCTGTGAACTGGCCCCCATTTTAATTTTTCCCCCACCATCCCAGTGAACAATCCCACATCTAACGCTCCCCCACGCCCCCCCCCCCCCGCCCCAGGAACAGACTGGAGAATCCCCACCATCCCCTCCCATTTTAAGCCTGGAGAATCCTCCCCTCCTCTGCTATTTTAAACATAACTAACACCCTCTGTGAATATCCCCCTCTAATTCTCCCCGCGCCCCCACTGTAAAAACTCCCCATTTCTAAATACCCTCCCTGCCCTGTAAAATCTCCACCCCTACTAATTCCCACCATTATCATCTCCCCCGTGAGCAGTTACCCCCGCCGGCCCCCACGTGTAACTCCCGTCCATGTCAACACCCTAGCAATCCCCCCCCCCAACCACCCCAACCCTGTGGAATTCCAACCTCCATCACTTTCCTGGGTTTGGCTCAGTCTCCCAAAAATCTTCAATTCACTGTAATTCCCGGTCCGGATAAGCCACTGGAATTCCATCAACTGGCTCCCAGACCCCCGACACCTTTAACTTATGTCGGGCCAAACACAGGGATGGACGTAGAGCAAGGACCCACATACGCTAACCGGCATTCTGAGCCTTTAATGCACAGGAAGATCTCAGCCCCAGACATAACCCTCCCTGCAGAAAGGTGTTTCACCTCTTCTCCCCATCGGCTTCAAGGAATCAAACAGGGAGAAACACACAAACACGCACACAGTGACTGGCACAGGGATGGGAGGAGGTCATTCAGCCCTTAGAGCCTCTCCCACTAGAGTCTGGCTGATCTGTCCCTTCCCCCATTGAGCCACAAGAAGACCGGCAGAGACAGTTGGGGAGCAGATACACAGAGAGGCAAAGAAACACTGGGCTGCACTTGGATTTGGTGCCAATGGTGCAAACCAGGATGGGGTGGGGGTGGGGGTGGTTGTGTATCGGCTGTCTGTTCAGCATCTCTCCCCTGTTTATACCTCAATGGGAGCAAAACGCGGGAGAGATGGAGAGCAGGATCACAATCGCACTGTACAACACCAAGGCAGCGACTTCAAATGCAGCCCCAGACAGAGGGACAGAGACACAGAAAGCAGAGATCCAGGGATTAGGACAGAACTGAGTGAATGAGAGACAGAAAAACAAATGAAGAGGAAGATCGTGAATGAAAGAGAGGCAGGGAGTCAGAAACAGGTATTAAGATCCCAGACAAAGAGAGAGATGCAGAGACTGAAAGATGTCGAGGGGCAGAGATACAAAGTAAGCAGTGCTAACACAATAGAGAGGGGTGGCTCAGGGAGAGGGAGGGGCTGGGAGGTGCAGTGACAGTCTTGCAGGAAAGGAGATGTGGGACTGAATAAGAGAGAAATTGACAGAGAGATAGATAAAGATGTAGAGAGTCGCAGAAAGTGAAGGAAAAGGGAAACTTGTGAGACTCCAGACAGAGGCAGAGATATAAGGGATGATGAGAGATACAGAGATAGGGATTTAAAGATTTGAAGAAACAGAGGTATGAACATGGAGGGAAGGGGCAGAGAACAAATTACAGCATGAGATGGAGAGAAGGAAATCTACGGGATTGCATTGACTGTTCTGGAGCAGCGCTTCACAAACTATTTGCTTCGGAGGTCCCTCCAGCCCCCTCCTTTGTGGTAAAAAGCCCCTCCCCAAAACACAAAATAAAAATAGTGTGGATGCTGGAAATCTGCAATAAAAGCCCTGCTGGAAATACTGAGCATTTCCAGCACTTTGTTTTTACATCAACACCGAAAACACACGCACTTCTTTTCAGTATCCAAAAATGAATTAGCCAATGACACATATGCATTTATTATTATTTTCTCTCTGGTTAAAGCTCTTTTCTGAGAATTCCACGTGCCAAAAGATTCTGCCTGTGCATTATCAAAGCTGCAGCTTCCAAAATGTCTCTCCTTGGGAATAAGAGAAAAAAAATTGATTAAAACAAAGCAAAGTATTTTTGAACATAATACAAAGACAACAAGAACCCCCCACCCCCAGAGCCTGTGTGTCTACCTCTTTCTCTCACTCACTGACATAAAACAATCTCTCAGTGACTCCACATCTTACAATCACATCACCCGATGCAGAGCCAGAGAATGGGAAGTTATTGTAAATGTGTGAGAGGGTTTTAGGAGCTGAGTACATGCCCAAGGTCCTGTTAATCCAGATAACAGAGCCAGGTCTGAGCAGAGACATGACTAGGGGCTGATTCCTGATAACTTTTCACTCCAACCGCATTGTGAACAACATTGCTAGAATTTACAGAGAGACATTCGCAGTGAGTAGCTCCATTCTGTTCTCAGAAACTGTGAAATTCTTTCTTTAAACTGAGATGTATGTGCCAAAACTGAATCACAGCCCCAGCATTTAATTTATCTAAAAAGCAAGACACCCTCAAGGGTGGGAGAGGTGCCTGAGGCGGTAAGCAGTGGGAGAGGGAGCTTCTTTACAGGGGCTGGGAGCTGGGCAGTGACAAAACAATGCAAACCACCCCCCCACCCCCAGAGCCTGTGTGTCTACCTCTGTGTTTAGCCTGTTATTTCCAGTGGTCTGTCTGTCTGTCTCTCTCTATCTCCTTCCTTTTCTCTGTGTGTCTCTCTACATCTGTTTCTGCCTAATTGGAAAGCACTCAAACAATGGTGAACCCATCCCCTCTCCAGTAGAATGATAAAGAGAGAATACCACATTCCGATCCCTGAAAATCTGAATTTAAATAGCCCCCAGTTGTTACACATTACTGTCAAATTCTGCCAGCAGCCTAAAACACCTGCATTGTTCAGGAATGTAAGAAAGCCTTTACAAACCTTGTCATTTCGGCTATTTAATTGCTGATTCACAGAAGAATTTGACAATCAATGATTTAATTTTTAAAGTGGCCGTCAATGTAGCAATGTTGGAAATGCTGCAGGCCATTTATGCACAGCATGATCCGACAAGCAGTAGTGTGATAACAGCCGGCTACCTCTCCCCTTCGCCTCTGATTCCCTCCATGTTTCCCTCTCCCTTTTGCGACTCTCACCCTCCTGTTACTCTCATTCAGAGAGAAAGATGGAGAGAGAGAGAGAGACATGGAAATCCAGTCTCAGGACCTCACTCTCAATTCAAATGGCTGATGCACATTTCATTTAACCCTCAAATTCATGGCACTTCCCAAAACACCAGCATTATTCGGGAATTATACCGGCTTCAAGCTCAGGACTTTAATTCCAGGGCTTCAGGAGAGCTTTACACACAATGCGTTCACTTCTAAAATGTAGTCACTGTTACAATGCAGGGATTTCTGCAGGCAAGCTGCGCACAGCAATATCCCACGGGGAGCTGTGATAGTCTGCAGATAATCTATTTTTAGTGATGTTATTAAAATATAACAATGTTGACCCCACTCAGATTCTGCATAAAACCTCGGCGGCAGGAACAGCCCCCAGTCAAGCTTATTAAAAGACAAAAACATTTTTAAACAAAATAACACAGCAAGATCCCAGGATTTTCCCTACGTTACACAAGCAATCTCTCAGCAACACCCAAACACAGACAAATCACATTTATAAACCAGAGGCGAAAAGGATTGAGACATCAACCTCCACCTCTGTGTGCATGTGTGTCTGTTTGTCTCTGTACCTCTCTCCCAGTCTCTGTATCTCTCTCACTGTCTCTGCATCTCTCTCTGTTCCTATCTCATTCGCCCCTGTGTCTCCCTCTCTCTCTGTGTCCAGATCTCTGTTTTTTCCCTCTTTCTCATATGTAATCTTGATTGAAAGGAGCTATGAAATATTTGCGTCTTACCATTTAAAACAACCACAATCCACATTGTTGTGCGTATTTTTAGCTACTAAAGATTTAAATCGAGAGACAGAGGGAAAGAAAGCTGGAGAAAGACAGAGAGAGAAATTTAATGTCAGAACATCAGTAAAATGAATTGAACTGAATCAGGAGTATTTGACATTAAATTGATTGATTGTTAAAGTGCTCATCACTATTGCGAAGTTGGAAACACTGCAGGCCAATTGTACACAGCAGGATCCCACAGCAGCAGTGTGATATTATACAGATACTCTGTTTATTGATGTTAGTTGAGGGAACATTCCTACAGTTTGAAAATCTCAAGCACCCCTTTCCCTGTCTTTCGCCTGCTCCCTACTCCCCTTCCACATCCGTTCCTTTTTCTCTCTATCACCAATTTAGTCTGGATTGAAATGTCCTCTGAAGTGTTTCTATCACTGTTTAAATTAACAATACGTCACATTGTCTGCTGTCATGTGTTTACCTTGACATTGTGTGATTATTTGAGCAGCTCCATCTTCAATCCTGGCCGCTGCCTGAACGTCGCCGACTGTGACGTTTTACTTGAACACTGCAATTGCACATGTGCCAGTGCAGCGCCATCTTGTAGTTGCGTTGTCAGCAAACGCAGCCTTGTTTCACAGGCGTATTCGTTGATTAGCTGTTCAAAGAGGCTAATTAGATTGGGGTCTATACCGGGAGCTGGTTATGGGGATTATTAGATGGGTTCGCTGGCGGGAGGGGGGGGGGGGGCGTTCATTCGATGGGGTCTGATGATGGGGGGGGGGAGGTGCAGTAATTAGATGGGAGGTTGTTCATCGGGGAGCATATTAGATGGGTTTATTTCGGGGGGCGCTCTTGGGAGTTAGTAGATATGGGTCTGTTCACAGGGGGATTTTGGCGGGGAAGGAGTTTTGCAGGGGAAATTTTACAGTCGGGGTAATTTGGCAGGGTGGGGGGTGTGGGTTTTTCAGCAGGCAGATTTGCATGGGGCAGTTTTGCGGGGGATGAGTTTACGTAGGGGTTTTCCGGGGGAGGGGGAGATTTTGCGAGATGAGGGTATTAGACAAGGGGTAAGTTCCAGAAGGAAATTTGCTGTGGGGGGATGATTTGCGGGAGGGCCACGCGAAAGTTACGGGGGGCTGAGACACCCACAATTTTCTGTGGGGGTGGGGGGGAATAAATGCAAGAAGGGAGAAAAAGCAACAGAGAGAGGGAGATAGAGAGAAATTCAAAGAAAGATAGAGAGAAAAAAAGAGCCAGAGAGAAAGAGCTGAAGAAACAGCGAAAGAGCCAGGAAGAAAGTCGGAGAAAGAGAGAAAGAAACAGAGAAAGCCAAAGAAAGAGAGAAAGCCAGAAAAGGTGAAAGAGACAAACAGGGAAAGCAAAAGCACAAAAAGAAACAAGCCCGAGAAAGAAAGAGAGAAAAAGAGACAAAGAGAGAGCTGGAGAAGAGAGAGAAAAGGTCAGAGATAGAGCCTGTGAGTGAGAGAGCCTGAGAGTGAGAGAGAACTAAAGAGAGAGAGAGAGGAAGACAGAGAAGAGAGCGAAAGAGGCAAAGAAAGAGAGAGAGAGCAAAGAAAGCCAGAGAGAGAGATAGAGAAAAAAAAAAGAAAATATGAAAGGAAGAGAAGGAACCAAAGAGAAAATCAGAGAGAGAAAGAGCCAAAGAAGTAGAGAGACAGAAAATCAGAGAGAGAGGGAGATCGAAAGAGCCAAAGAAGAAATAAAAAGAAGGCCAAAGAAAGAGAAAGCTTGAAACAGATAGAAAGCCAGAGAAGAGAGAGAAAGAGCAAAAGACAATGAGAGAGAGAGAGAGAGAGGGAGAGACTGAGTGTGAGAGAGAAATAAAACAAACCATAGAAAGGAGAGAAAGAACCAAACAGAGAGAGAAAAAAACTGAGGCTGAGAGAGAGATGAGAGAGAGAGAGAGAGAGAGAGAGAGAGAGAGAGAGAGAGAGATAGAGAGAGAGAGAGAGAGAGAGAGAGAGAGAGAGAAGAGAGAGAGAGAGAGGGGCAGAAAGAGCTAAAGCCAGGGAAAGAAAGAGAGAGCCACAGAAAGAGAGCGAAGATAGCTCGAGATACTGAGAGAGAAAAATAAAGAAAGCCACGGAAAGACCAAGGGAAAGCAGCAAGCAGAGAGAAAAGAAAGACTGAGAGAGACTGAGAGTGGGAGAAAGAGGCAGAGAGAGAGACTGAAAGAGAGCAAGCCAGAGATGAAAGGAGGGAAAGCCAGAGAAAGAAAGAGAGAGACAGACAGAGAGAGAGAAAGAGGAAAGCCAGAGAGTGCGAGGGAGAGACCGAGGTTGAGAGAGTGAGAGAGAAATAAGGAAAGCCAGAGAAAGACACACACAATGAGAGAGAAAAAACGAACCAAAGAGTAAGCCACAGAAAGGGAAAAAATATTTAAACAGAGAGAAAATAAAGCCTGTGAGAGACTGAGAGAGCGAAAGAGGAAAAGAGATTGAGACAGAGGGCGGGAGAAAGACAGTGACAGATATAACAGATATGATACTCACCATCACGCACAGTCTGTGCTCCATGGTTGGACTATCAGCCCCTTCCCTCCATCAGATCGTCCATGGTGGGGGGACACGCTGGACGGGGGTGGGGGTGGGGGGTCGGTGGAGGCATTGGGGTGAGAATTGGGCTTAAGGGTGAAAACTGGGGGAGAGAATAAGATTCACAATGGACACCGTCTCTTTCTCTCTCTCTCTCTGTCACAAATACACATGCAAACACACACACTGTAATTAGCTTCAATTCACCTCTGCACAAGAGTGAGACACAGAAACACAGCTTCACACACCAGCCGAATGGAAAAGACAGAACCCCCTGGGCCAGATGGGATTTATCTTAGGATTCTCTGGGAAGCCAGGGAGGAGATTGCAGAGACTTTGTCCTTGATCTTTCTGTCGTCATTGTCGACAGGAATAGTGCCGGAAGACTGGAGGATAGCAAATGTTGTCCCCTTGTTCAAGAAGGGGAGCAGAGACAGCCCTGGTAATTATAGACCTGTGAGCCTTACTTCGGTTGTGGGTAAAATGTTGCAAAAGGTTATAAGAGATAGGATTTATAATTATCTTGAAAAGAATAAGTTCATTAGCACGGTTTTGTGAAGGGTAGGTCGTGCCTCACAAACCTTATTGAGTTTTTCGAGAAGGTGACCAAACAGGTGGATGAGGGTAAAGCAGTGGATGTGGTGTATATGGATTTCAGTGAGGCGTTTGATAAGGTTCTCCACGGTAGGCTATTGCAGAAAATACGGAAGTATGGGATTGAAGGTGATTTAGTGCTTTGGATCAGAAATTGGCTAGCTGAAAGAAGACAGAGGGTGGTAGTTGATGGCAAATGTTCATCCTGGAGTTTAGTTACTAGTGGTGTACCGCAAGGATCTGTTTTGGGGCCACTGCTGTTTGTCATTTTTATTTTCGGGGCGGCACAGTGGCGCAGTGGTTAGCACCGCAGCCTCACAGCTCCAAGGACCCAGGTTCGATTCCGGGTACTGCCTGTGTGGAGTTTGCAAGTTCTCCCTGTGTCTGCGTGGGTTTTCTCCGGGTGCTCCGGTTTCCTCCCACAAGCCAAAAGACTTGCAGGTTGATAGGTAAATTGGCCATTATAAATTGTCACTAGTATAGGTAGGTGGTAGGGAAATATAGGGACAGGTGGGGATGTTTGGTAGGAATATAGGATTAGTATAAATGGGTGGTTGATGTTCGGCACAGACTCGGTGGGCCGAAGGGCCTGTTTCAGTGCTGTATCTCTAATCTAATCTAATCTAAATGACCTGGATGAGGGTGTAGAAGGGTGGGTTAGTAAATTTGCGGATGACACGAAGGTCGGTGGAGTTGTTGATAGTGCCGAAGGATGTTGTAGGGTACAGAGGGACATAGATAGGCTGCAGAGCTGGGCTGAGAGATGGCAAATGGAGTTTAATGCGGAAAGGTGTGAGGTGATTCACTTTGGAAGGGGTAACAGGAATGCAGAGCACTGGTCTAATGGGAAGATTCTTGGTAGTGTAGATGAGGAGAGAGATCTTGGTGTCCAGGTACATAAATCCCTGAAAGTTGATACCCAGGTTAATAGGGCTGTTAAGAAGGCATATGGTGTGTTAGCGTTTATTAGTTGGGGGATCGAGTTTCGGAGCCACGATGTCATGCTGCAGCTGTACAAAACTCTGGTGAGACCGCAGCTGGAGTATTGCATGCAGTTCTGTTCACTGCATTATAGGAAGGATGTGGAAGCTTTGGAAAGGGTGCAGAGGAGATTTACTAGGATGTTGCCTGGTATGGAGGGAAGTTCTTACGAGGAAAGGCTGAGGGACTTGAGGTTGTTTTCGTTGGAGAGAAGGAGGAGGAGAGGTGACTTAATAGAGACATATAAGATAATCAGAGGGTTAGATATGGTGGATAGTGAGAGTCCTTTTCCTCGGATGGTGATGGCAAACACGAGGGGACATAGCTTTAAGTTGAGGGGTGATAGATATGGGACAGATGTTAGAGGTAGTTTCTTTACTCAGAGAGCAGTAGGGGCGTGGAACGCCCTGCCTGCAACAGTAGTAGACTCGCCAACTTTAAGGGCATTTAAGTGGTCATTGGATAGACATATGGATGAAAATGGAATAGTGTAGGTCAGATGATTTCACAGGTCGGCCCAACATCGAGGGCCGAAGGGACTGTACTGTGCTGTAATGTTCTAAAGTTCCATCTACTGGTGTCCCTGTCTCACTGCAGTTACTGTACAATCTCACCATCTCCATCTGCTGATGTCCCTGTCTCACTGCAGCTACTGACCCTTTCTCACCATCTCCATCTACTGGTGTCCCTGTCTAACTGCAGTTACTGCACCCTCTCACCATCCCCTTCTTCTGGTGTCCCTGTCTCACTGCAGTTACTGCACCACCCTCTCACCATCTCCATTTGCCGGTGTCTCAGTCCCACCGCAGTTACTGTCCAACTCTCACCATCACCATTTGCTGGTGTCCCTGTCTCACTTCAGTTTCTGCACACTCTCACCATCTCCATCTGCTGGTGTCCCTGTCTCACTGCAGTTACAGGCCCCTCTCATCATCTCCATCTGCTGGTGTCCCTGTCTCACTGCAGTTACTGCATCCCCTCTCACCATCTCGATCTGCTGGTGTCCATGTGTCACTGCAGTTACTGACCCCCTCTCTCGATCTCCATCTCCTGGTGTCCCTGTCTCACTGCACTTACTGCCCACCTCTCACCATCTCCATCTGCTGGTGTCCCTGTCTCACTGCAATTACTGCCCCCTCTCATCATCTCCATCTGCTGCTGTCCCTGTCTCACTGCAGCTACTGCCCACTATCACCATCTCAATCGGCTGGTGTCCCTGTCTCACTGCAGTTACTGTCCCCTCTCACCATCTCCATCTGCTGGTGTCCCTGTCACACTGCAGTTGCTGCCCCCCCCCCCCCGTCTCACCATCTCCATCTGCTGGTGTCCCTGTCTCACTGCAGTTGCTGCGCCCCACCCCCTCTCGCCATCTCCATCTGCTGGTGTCCCTGTCTTACTACAGGTACTGCCCCCTTCTCACCATCCCCATCTACTGGTGTCCCTGTCTCACTGCATTTACTGCACCATCTCACCATCTCCATCTGCTGGTGGCCCTGTCTCACTGCAGTTACTGCCCACCTCTCACAATCTCCATCTGCTGGTGTCTCTGTCTCACTGCAGTTACTGCTCCCCATCTCACCATCTCCATCTGCTGGTGTCCCTGTCTCACTGCAGTTACTGTCCCCTCTCACCATCTCCATCTGCTGGTGTCCCTGTCACACTGCAGTTGCTGCCCCCCCCCCCCCGTCTCACCATCTCCATCTGCTGGTGTCCCTGTCTCACTGCAGTTGCTGCGCCCCACCCCCTCTCGCCATCTCCATCTGCTGGTGTCCCTGTCTTACTACAGGTACTGCCCCCCTCTCACCATCCCCATCTACTGGTGTCCCTGTCTCACTGCATTTACTGCACCATCTCACCATCTCCATCTGCTGGTGGCCCTGTCTCACTGCAGTTACTGCCCCCCTCTCACAATCTCCATCTGCTGGTGTCTCTGTCTCACTGCAGTTACTGCTCCCCCTCTCACCATCTCCATCTGCTGGTGTCCCTGTCCCACTGCAGTTACTGTCGCCCTCTCACCATCTCCATCTGCTGGTGTCCCTTTCTCACTGCAGTTTCTGCACCCTCTCACCATCTCCATCTGCTGGTCCCTGTCTCACTGCAGTTAATGCCCCCCCTCCACCCCACCTTTCACCATCTCCATCTGCTGGTGCCCCTGTCTCACTGCAGTTACTGACTGCCTCTCACCATCTCCATCCACTGGTGTCCCTGTCTCACTGCAGTTACTGCACCCTCTCACCATCTCCATCTGCTGGTGTCCCTGTCTGACTGCAATTACTGCCCCCTCTCACCATCTCCATCTGCTGGTGTCCCTGTCTCACTGCAATTACTGATTCCCTCTCACCATCTCCATCTGCTGGTGTCCCTGTCTCACTGCAGCTACTTCCCCCCGATTCACCATCTCCAACTTCTGGTGTCCCTGCCTCCCTGCCGTTACTGCCCACTCTCACCATCTCCATCTGCTGGTGTCCCTGTCTCACTGCAGTTACTGACCCCTCTCACCATCTCCATCTGCTGGTGTCCCTGTCTCACTGCAGTTACTGCCCCCTCTCACCATCTCCATCTGCTGGTGTCTCTGCCTCACTGCAGTTACTGCCCCTTCTCACCATCCCCATCTGCTGTTGTCCCTATCTCACTGCAGTTACTGCCCCCCTCTCACTGTCTCCATCTGCCAGTGCCTCTGCCTCACTGAAGTTATTGCCGGCCCCCCTCACCATCTCTATTTGATGGTGTCCCTGGCTCTCTCCAGTTACTCCCCTAGATTTGAATATGATAAAACAGCATCTGGCCAGAGTGAAACGGAAGCAGCTACTTGCAGGGAATCTATATCAGACCAATGGGAGTCATTGAAAGAGGAAATAGTGAGGGTTCAGATCCAACATGTACCCGTTAAAGTATAGGGCAGGACGAACAAGTCCAGACAACCCTGGATGTCAATGGATATGAGGTTTGCATCAGGGAAAGAAACGGATGTTTATTTCAGATTCAGAGTGTTGAAAAGAGCAGAGGCACTCGAGGGGTATAACAATGTAGGGGGGTACTTAGAAAAGTAATTAGGAGAGTGAAAGGGGGACGTGAAATAACACGGGTGGGCAAGATAAAAGAAATTCTTAAATCGTGTTGTAAGTATACTAATGGCAAGAGGATAACCAGGGAACGAGTAGGGCCCAATTACAGACCAAAGTGACAATCTGTGTGTTGAGCCAGAGGACATCGGTGATGTTTTAAATGATTGCTTTTCATCTGTGTTCAAGATGGAGAAGGACGAGTAGATGTAGAGATCAAGGAGGGGGATTGTGATATACTTGAACATATTAACATTGAAGGGAGGCAGTATTGACAGTTTTAGTGGACTTAAAAGAGGATAACTCCCCAGACCCAGGCTATTATGTGAGGCAAGGGAGGAGATTGCAGGGGCTCTGAAACAAACTTTCAAATCCTCTCTGGCCACAGGAGAGATACCAGAGGACAGGAGTACAGCAAATGTGGTACCATTATTCAAGAAGGATAGCAGGGATAAACCAGGTAATTACAAGCCTGTGTGTCTAACATTAGTGGTTGGGAAACTATTGGAAGAATTCTGAGGGACAGGATTAATCTCTACTTGGAGAGGCAGGGAAAAATTAGGGATAGTCAGCATGGCTTTGCCAGTAGGAGATCGTAGATAACTAACTTGATTGAAATTTGAGAGGCGGTGACGAGATGAGGGTTGATTTCATGAGTTGTGGGCGTCGCTGGCCAGGCACACAAGTTTACACAAAGTCAAACACAAAAAAACATACAGATGCACAGACACAGACACACACACACAGACAACGACACACACAGAGACTTACACACAGAGACACACAGACACACACACACAGACCAAAAGAGACAGAAAGTCAGAGAGGGAGAGGTACAGAGAAGTAAAGAGACACAGAGATTGAGAGAGAAGGAGCGACACAGAGAGAAGTAGAGTCAGAGACAGGGAGAGACAGAGATGAGGAGAAATTTCTTCGCTCAGAGGGTTGTGAAGCTTTGGAATTCTCTACCCCAGTGGGCTGTGGAAGCTCAGTCTGGAAAAAGACATTGAAGTGGATGATCGGCCATGATATCAATGAATGGTTCGATGGGCTGAATGGCCTACTCCTGTTTCTATGTTCTCAAGCTTCCGAAACAGTTTCTCCCAAGCTACCCCATCAGTTCCCCTTAATATCTCAACACGTTTGATCAAATCACCTTGATCCTCCTAAGTTCCTGGGAATAAATCCCTAGTTTGTGTAATATCACATCGTAATTTAACCCTTGGAGTCCAGTTATCATTCTGGTAAATCTACACTGCACTCAAATGGACATGGACCCCAAAGTCTCTTTGGACCTCCAGTGTTTCTATCTTTTCACCATTTATAAAGTACTCTCTTCTAGTCTTTTTTACTGACATTGAAATCTATCTACCACAGTTATGCCAATTCTCCCTCTCTCCTGATGAAAGTCCTTGCTCTAGCCGGACATGAATTAAAGGTGCCGGGGGTTCTGGGAGCCAGTTGATGGAATTAAAGTGGCTTATCCAGACCAGGAATTAAAGTGAATTAAAGACTGTCGGGAGACGGAGCCAAACCCAGGAAAGTGATGGAGGTGGGAATTACACAGGGAGGGGGGTGTGGGGGATGGTGACTGGGACGGGAGTTATATAGGGGGGGCGGGCGGGGGCGGCTGTTCACGGGGGAGATGATACAGGGTGGGAATTAGTAGAGTGGGGGCTTTTACAGGACAGGGAGAGTACTTAGAAAGGTGGAGGAGTGTTTACAGTGGGGGCAGGGGGAAGAATTAGATTGGGGCCAGTTAAGGGAGGGGGGGTTATTTCGATGGGGAACTGTTCCGGGGAGGGGGTATTTAGATGGGAGTCTGTTCCCTGGGTGGGGGGGTATTTCAATGGGAGTCTGTTCCCGGGTGGGTATTTAGATGGGTGTCTGTTCTGTGGGGTATCTGTAACAGGGGTATTATAAGGGGATAATTAGATGGGGGTTTGTGCAAGGGGGGAATAGATAAAATTTGCGGGGGGAGGAAATTTTCGGAGGGGGGAATAAATTGCGGGGGGGAAATATTGCGTGGGGGAAATATTGCGGGGGGGGGGGATTTGCAGGGGGAATAAATTGCCAGGGTGCGAAATAGCGGGGGGGTGGATTTCGGGGGCGAGAATTGCGGGGGGAAAATATTGCAGGGGGGAAATAATCCTGGGGGAAGGAAATTCCTGGGGGTGGGGGAATTGCAGGAGGAACAAATTGCGGGGGGAAAATTGCGGGGGTGGGGGGAAATATCGGAGGGGGGAATTTACGGGGGGGTAAATTGTGGGGGGGAATTGCGGGGGGTGGGAATTGCGAGGGAGGGGGGAAATAGCGGAGGGGGAATTTACGGGGGGCAAATTGTGGGGGGGAATTGCGGGGGGTGGGAATTGCGAGGGTGGGAAATAGCGGTGGGTAATTGCGGGGGGGCAATTGCGGGGGGGGCAAATTACGGGGGGGAATGAGGTTGGAAAAAGAGAGAGAAAAAGAAAGGGAGAGAAAAAGAAAGAGAGAAAAGATAGAAAGAGAAAGAAAGAGAGAGAAAGGAGAGAAAAGATAGAAAGAGAGAAAATAGAAAGAGACAAAAAAGAGAGAGGAAAAGACAGAGACAAAGAAGGGAGAGATAAATAATGAGAGAAAAGATAGAAACAGACAGAGCATTAGAAAAAGACAGAAAGTCAGAAATAGAGAAAAGACAGAAAGTAAGAAAAGACAGAAAGACTGGGATTCAGAGGGTAACAGAGAAGGAGAGACTGGGATTTTGAGGGTAACAGAGAGGGAGAGATTGGGATTCAGAGGGCAACAAAGAGGGAGAGACTGGGTTTCAGAGGGTAACAGAGAGGGAGAGACTGGGATTCGGAGGGTAACAGTGAGGGAGAGACTGGGATACTGAGGGTAACAGTGAGGGAGAGACTGGGATACTGAGGGTAACAGAGAGGGAGTGACTGCGATTCTGATGGTAACAGAGGGGGAGTCACTGGGATTCTGAGGGTAACAAAGAGGGAGAGACTGGGTTTCAGAGGGTAACAGAGAGGGAGAGACTGGGATTCAGATGGTAACAGTGAGGGAGAGACTGGAATACTGAGGGTAACAGAGAGGGAGAGATTGGGATTCAGAGGGCAACAAAGAGGGAGAGACTGGGTTTCAGAGGGTAACAGAGAGGAAGAGACTGGGATTCAGAGGGTAACAGTGAGGGAGTTACTGGGATACTGAGGGTAACAGTGAGGGAAAGACTGGGATACTGAGGGTAACAGTGAGGGAGAGACTGGGATACTGAGGGTAACAGAGAGGGAGAGACTGGGATTTTGAGGGTAACAGAGAGGGAGAGACTGGGATTCTGAGGGTAACTATTGCATATTGCATAGTAGCAGCGTGAAATGGTGAGCTTCACCTGTTGCTCAAATAATGGAGATCCCTTACCCTTCCAGGGTAATTTGAGGAAATTGGGCTCTTTTCAGGTCTGCCACTGGCGAACTTAGGCTAATATATGAGTATGTGTGATAGACAGTGAGTAATGATCTTATCAGGGTAGCCATTATCCCACAGGCCAGCTTTGACGTGCCCTATTTCAGCATCAGGCTTTCACAGTAAGCAAATAGTTTGGGTCCTACTTACAAGATTGCTGATCAGGCCAATTTACAGGGCGTGGAGCTGTAGGAATCACATTGTGTACATTGACCAGTGACTATAGACAGTAGAAGTGAACCCATGAGTATGTTTCTCAATTAGCATGGAAAGGGAGCTCGTTAGGCTGGTCCATTTCAAAGGTGAATTTGAGCATGGGATGGAGCGCATAATGTGTTTCAGGAAATTCGTACTTACAGTTGCAGATTTATATATGGAAAGAGTATCCTCTATCTTTTGGAAATGTACAAGGGGCAGGAGGTTGGGGTCATTCCATCGGAATTGCATTTCTCATGGAAACCAATGGAAATGTTAGCAAGATTTGGGCCTCGAGGGGATCCATAGCATCACCATCTATTTGGGCACACACAGCGTCATTAAGACTGAACTCAACTGCGTGAGTTGTTCCCTTCATAAGTTCAATTTTGCAGATTCAGAAAGATGGCCTTGATGTAGCAGCACAAAAGTCTATGTCTTCTTCGAGCAGCATATTTGTGAATAGGCTGGCGAAATCAAACAAGCACATAGACACAGTTTTGCCAACGATATGCAGGTTATGTGTAGTCTTCTCAAAAGTGAAGGAATCCCTCATTGTGTATGTGGAAACTGACTTAGAACTGGTTGTAGCAACTTACTCAAACATTTGGCCTATTCCTGTCGTGAAGAACCAGTCAGAGATGAATAAAGGGTATAATTCTAAAGCTGATGGAGGAGCAGATGGACTTGGGTGGAGATGTGCATAAATCATTGAAGGTGGCAAGATATTTTGAGAAACTGGTTAATAGAGCAGACAGCATCCGAGCATTATTCATAGGACATAGAGTACAAGAGCAAGGAAGATATGTTAAACCTGTATAAAGCACTGGTTCGACCTAAAATGGAGTATTGTGTTCAGTTAAGCGCACCACACTTTAGGAAAGATGTGAAAGCATTAGCGAGAGTGCAGAAATGATTTACAAGAATGATACCAGGGATGAGGAACTTCAATTACCTGGATTGATTCGTGAAGTTGGCACTCTTTTCCTTGGAGCAGAGAAGGTTGAGAGGAGATTTAATAGAGATGTCCAAAATCATTACGGGTAGGACCAGAGTTGATGGAGAAAAACTGTTCCCATTGGTGGAAGGATTGAGAACAAGAGAGCACAATTTTAAGATAATTGGCAAAAGAAGCAACAGAGTCGTGAGTAAAAGCATTTTCATACAGTGAGTGGTTAGGATCTGGAATGCACTGCCTGAAAGTGTAGTGGAGGCAGATTCGATCCAGGCATTCAAGACGGAATTGGATTGCTAACTGAAAAGGCAGAATGTGTAGGGTTAATAGGAGAAGGCAGGAGTAGCACTAGGTAAATTTCTCTTTTGGAGATCCAGCACAGTTGTGACAGGCCGAATGGCCACCCCTGTGTTATAACAATTTATAATTCTTTGATTCTGAATTGACGCTTCTGGTGTTACTCAAAGTATCATTATGCAATGACTGTCCAAGGCAGAAAGGGAGGGTCCTCGAAATGGCAGATGCCACAGAGAATTCTGAAGCAGAAAAGGAAGATAACAATGAATCTGAACGAATTGTACTAGTCGCAAGCAGCTTTAATCAGGCGGTTAATCTGTCAGTCGCGGATTCATTCAACTATTCTGTGTTGGATAGTACTTGCACGTTGGCAGTAAGTGTAGAAGATTGGTTAGAATATTACCTAGATTCATTCAGTTGTGATGATGGATGCAAGGCTAAGGAGTATAGAAGCAACACTTGCTTTAGTTTGGTGATGAAAACACATGAAGTCACTAAGGAAAGTTGTAATTCCATGTAAAATAGCTGGAGTAATCCACTTTATCAGGACTGATATAGTCACGTGTGAGATAACCTTTATTGTTGAATAAACTTTCAACGAAAAAGGCACAAATGAAACTTGAAATGGAGCATGATCAGGGAATTGATTTTGGAAGTTTACTCAGTCAGGGCAGGACATTATTCTTTCCCCTTAACAAAGCTTAATTTTTCTAGTCAGAGTGTTAGAGAGGTATTAATGGCATCAGGTGATAAGAATCAGAGAGAAAAAAGATGCAAATTGCCTCAAATGTATGCAGACAATTTGCTCATTCAACTTGTAAAAGATTAAAGACTGGTAAAGGAGACAGTTGTGACTGTGGTAGAGTATACGGGGATAATAGAAGAGATTAGTGAAACGTGTGAAATCTCTAAAAAGTATCGGAGGACGCTGTCATTTCCTCCTCTAAGCCTTCCATTGGCATGTGACTTTAAAAAGCTAGTTGCCATGGATATAATCATATGGGATAAAGATACAAATATTTTAATTCTACGTTTTATAGACCTGGCAACCAGATTTAGTCTTTCTACAATCATACATAGCAAGAACAAATCGGTGATTATCGAAACAATCTTGCAGAAATGGCTGGGGACGGGACTTGGTTGCTGACTGATAATGGAGTGGAGTTTTCCCTTGATGATTTCAGAGCCATGTGTGCAAACAGAAATATCGTGGTCATGAATACCGCAGTTCAAAGTCCTTTCAGCAATAGACTCCGTGAAATAAATCACGAGGTGATTGATGAAATGTTGCATAAAGTCTTAGCTGACGAACCAAGCTGCAAGTTGAGAACGACACTGGCAAGGACTGTTCATACAAAGAATGTGCTTCAGATCGTTGGAGGGTGTACTGCCTTTCAATTGGTCTATGGGTGAAATCCCAAATTGTCTTCTGTGCTGTGAGACAGTACCTGCTCCAGAAAGTGTTACAGTTAGTTGCATTTTTTATGCATATTTGAATGCTTCACATGCAGGAAAATGGGATTTCATTAAGACTGAAAATTCGGAAAAAACTTTGGAGAGCTCTGAGGCATTGTATGAGGCCATCTGATGCAGAATTCAATTCAGGATATTTGATGACTTATAAAAGAAAGTGTCATAGGGAACGGAAAGTCCCTAGCAATGTCATCGGTCGTGATGGTGAGACAATATTCATCAAACATGGAATTCAAACTGTCGAGGTTCATTCCTCATGATTTATCGGTATTGATTACAACATCTCTGAAACTCAGCAGCTGATAGAAGGATACCTCAAATGCTCATGTGTTTTGTGTGAATGTCCTGATGAATAGTATACAGTAGATCAAGGGCTGGATAGTGGTAATGTGAGCAGTCATGATGTGCGGGACAGAGCTATCACATTCAAAGGCCAGTTGCCCTGTGTAGGTACTTGAGTATGTATATTCCAGAGGGGTCTCGTGAGTGGAGCAATGAGACAATTGTGGGACGTGTAGGAAAAACTACTGGCAGATTTAAATATTGCTTGTATATTCAGGCTGATAGCCAAGAAGCCAGATCATGAACTGGCAGAATGGGATGAAATAATGGAGAATAGGAAAGCGCAGTGCAAGTTCCAATAGTGGGTCAGGAAATGATCACGGACTGGATGTAGAACCTCTGATAGTGCCGGAGTGAGATCGTACAGTATTAATCATAACAGATATCAAAGTGCTAGTCTAGTAATGGCCACAGTTCTAATAGATCACACAAAGAAATGAAGGCTGAAGAATGATCTCGCAATAGAACGAGGATCAGAAGCCCGCATTGTCGAGAAGATTTGGTGTTTGCCAATAAACATGAGGGTAAATGAAGAAGATAGGCAAAACAAAAGGCACTAGAGAGTTGGAGAGAGCTTTTTGTTTATTATGAGATACAAGATAGCGTTTCCTCTGCGCTCCTGGTAGCCTTGTCACGTCGATGGATTTGTACTGCAGAAGTCCTTGCAGTTGAGATTTGAAGTCTGAAGCGAACTAGTTGTCAGGGGTTTTGAAGACTGGCTGAATGCTACAGCTGTTAGATTTACTTCCCCGCAGACGAAAAACTAAAGCTATTTTTCACTGTTTGATCCACATATTCGTGGTATCATGGATCAATGGACAGATAAGCCGTTTTTCTGCAGGGTGATACTTTCAGAGAGGTATTTCTGAAACCACCTAAAGAGGTTGCAGATGCATGAGAAATATTATGGAAACGAAAAAAAAAGTGTCCATGGCCTTAATGATGATTCCAGGAAATGGTATTTCTCGGTGACTTATGTTTTGCTGAAAGTCGATTGCTTTCAACTAAAAGCAGTTCCCACAATGTTTCATTGGTATCATAAAAGGAAACTTTCAAGCCTCTTCATGATGCACGTTGATGATTTCTAATGCGATGATACTGCAGCGTTTGAGAAATGTGTTGTTGAAAAGATTAGAGTGTAATTTAAGATTGGAGTCAGGGTTGTGGAGATTTGAAATACATTTGTTCAGATATTAAGCAGAGTAGGTCTGAAATAATTTTACATCAATTATCCTATTTGGAGAGTGTTTTTTCCCATCCTGGTTCATCGTGCCAGGTCATCACAGAAAGGTGATGATATAACTATGGAAGAAACAGAGTAATTGCGAAGCTAGATTTGTAAATTAAACTGGTGGTGCACTCAGACTAGACATAATGTTAATTTTGATACGCTGGAGTTAAGTCCTGTGATAAAACATGCAAAAGTTGAAAATGTTTCAAGGGCAAATAGAACATTCAAAACGTAAATCTGGAGAAATATGTAACGAAATTCCTGTCCTTAGGTGACCCAAAGAATATGAAACGAATCATTTTTAGTGATGTTTCACATGCTATTCTTGCTGATGGGTATTCGAATGCAGATGGTTTCACAATACTTTTGATGGGTGAAAATGAAAAATGTTGTCCTATAGCTTGGGAATGTGGGAAAATAAAAAGGGATGCTAAAAGTACATTAGCTTCAGACAGAAAGGATATCTGTAAAGTTAAATAGGTACATGCATGTTACCAACGATCTGATACTATTACGAAGAGAACTGCTTGAACAAAGAAATTATTACGGATCCTAGAGGCGGACTATCTCCCAATGTAATGCTTTGCGCAGAATATCGAATTTATTTGAGTAGTTTTCAAATGTTTGTGCATGTTAAAGTACAAGTTTTATTTAAAGAAAAATAAAGGAATCTGTTAATCACATGCCAGTAGAGGGCGGGAGTTAATTGGTACTTACTTGAGTATATGTAAAGAGATGCTTATTAAAACTGGGTGAAGGTTTGATTGAGGATTTGCATGTTTGTAACCATTTTACTTTGTCAAATAAATGCAAGACTGAGTAAAGATTGGCTCCAGCAAAATTTTTCAACAACAAGCTTTCTGGAGCATAACATCCATCCTCAAAACACTCCCTATCATTGTATCCGCCCGCAGTGCTACAGCACTCCCCATCTCTGCAATCTAGCCCAGCCCCTACAACCCTCCATATCTCTGTAACCTCCTCCAGCCCCAGAACCCTGCCTATCTCTGTAACATCCTCCAGTCCCTACAACTATTCCTATCTCTGTAACCTCCTTCAACCCCGACAATCCTCACTTCTAGTGTCTACAGTCACTGGTCAATGTACACAATGTGATTCCTACCGCTCCACGCCCTGTAAATTGGCCTGATCAGCAATCTTGTAAATAGGGCCCAAACTATTTGCTTACTGTGCAAGCCTGATGCTGAAATAGGGCACGTCAAAGCTGGCCTGTGGGATAATGGCTACCCTGATCAGATCATTACTCACTGTCTATCACACATACTCATAATTGAGCCTAAGACCGCCAGTGGCAGACCTGCAAAGAGCCCAATCTACCTCAAATTACCCTGGAAGGGTAAGGGATCTCCATTATCTGAGCAACAGGTGAAGCTCACCATTTCACGCTGCTACTATGCAATAGCAACACAAGTGGTAATTTCCACCAGCACATTGCTGCTGTCAAGCCAAAGAGATGTTCCACCAACCACACATTAAATAATTGGGTACTTCAATTTCAGTGCTGGTGTAATGCCATGTATGTATGCCGGACATCCCAATGTTGGCAGATCACATCAAACAGGAATTTTGCAGGGGGGAATAATTTGGGGGGAGGTGAATGATTGGGGGGAATTTTGCAGGGGGTGAATAATTTGTGGGGGGGGGCGAATTATGCGGGGGCGGTGTGAATAATTTTGGAGTCAATGAGTTGGGGGAAATTTTCCAGGGGGTGAGCAATTTGGGGGGAACATTGTGGGTGGTGAATAATTTCTGGGGTGAATAATTTGGTGGCGAATAATTTTCTGGGGGAATTTTGCAGGGGGAAATAAAGTGGGGTGAATAATTTCCGGGCTGGCCAAAATCTGCGCGCCGGGGGGTGGAATATTGTGGGGGAGGGGAGGCAAAGAAAGAGAGAAAGCAGAAAAAGTCAGAAAGAGGCAACGAGGAGAGAAAAGTCAGAAAAAAGAAAGAGAAAGTCAGAAAGAGGCAAAGAAAGAGAGAGAAAGCTGAAAAATGGGAAGAGAGAAAGTCAGAAACAGGCAAAGAAGAGAAAGTAGAAATAAAGAAAGTGAGAGAAAGCAGAAAAAGAGAAAAAGAAAGAGAAAGCGATAAAGTTTGAGAGTAAGAGAAAGTCAGAAAGAGACAAAGAAAAAGAATGTCAGAGAAATGGAGAAAAGACAGGAAGAAACAGAAAAGACAGAAAAGAGGAATATAGAGTAAAGACAGAAGAAAATGGAGGGAAAAAGAGGGAGGAAAAGAACTGAGACACAAAGAAATTGCAGACACCAGATTCAGACAGAAAACCAGCGGGATGAAGACACACAGAGAATCACAGTGAGAGAGAGAGAGAAGGACAATGAGAGAGAGATTGAGATGGCCAGAGAAAGCCAGTGAGAGAGAAAGACACATAATCACACAGAGAGAAAAAGAAAGAGAAACGCAGGGAAAAGGAGAGAAACACAAAGTGAGGGAGATAGAGATTGGGAGAGAGAAAGAAACACAGAGATAGAGAAACACAAAGAGAGAGAGAGATTGAGGGAGAGATGGCCAGAGAAAGCCAGTGAGAAAGAGAGAGAGAGAAACACAAAGTGAGGGAGAGAGAGACAGACAGAGAGAGAGAGAGAGAGAGAAACACAGAGAGAAGAGAGAGAGAGAAACAGAGAGGGAGAGATAAAAACACAGAGGCTGAGGAAGAGAGAGATTGAGGGAGAGAGAGAGTGGGGGAGAGAGATTGAGGGAGGGAGAGAGATTGAGGGCGGGAAAGATTGAGAGACAGATTGAGAGTGATAGAGTCAGAGGGATAGATTGAGGGAGAGAGATTGAGAGAGATAGATTGAGTCAGAAGGAGGGAGAAAGGCAGAGAGAGATGTTATACTCACTATCCCACACGGTCTGCACACCATTCACACCTTCCCTCCTTCAGCTCATCCATGGGGAAAAGATCCTGGAGAGGGGCATTGGGGTTGGAATTGGAGAAAAGGGTCAGGACTGGGTCAGAGAGAGGGGGATTCAGACTGGACTTTCTCACACACACTGTAATCAGCTTGCAATTCACCTGGGCACAGAGACACAGAGACTGAGACACAGAAACTCACCTTCACAAACTAGCCGCATGGAAAGAAAGAATGGAGGCTGATGTTGTCTCAATATATCCCAGAACCTGTCACTCAAAACAGTCAGTCCACCCAAAATACAGCTCATCCAACCAGCTCTCAGCTTCCTCCATCTGGACACTCCCTCCCAGGTATGGGGAGTCCAAATTGAGTCTCTGTGTAAACAGGAAATGGGGGAGAGAGGGATATTCCAGCCATATCCCAAATGGACCATTTCAGACAGAAACCTGTCTTTCTCTCTCCCTCCCCCAACAACCTCATTAACAGAGCAGAAAAACTGCTTTAATTTAAAACCTGGAGGGGCAGCTTTGGATAATGGCCATTTACCATTAATTGCATTAAATGTCTTTCACTATACACCTCCAGTTAACAGTCAAAAAATGAGAGAAAATATCTGATTGCAGCTACCTTGAAATTCTGACAATGAGTTTTTGCTTGAGAGGCCTGTTTGACTGCAGTATAAACAAGCAGTTTTTATTCGGATTTTCAACTCCACTGTGTGACAAAGACTGAAACTAGAGATAGGTTAATGGTGCAGCCAAGAGAACTTTTACAACTGGTGACATTTCACACAACAATTCTCACCCATATTTGCAGTTATATTTGTCAATAATTCTTTGTACTGTATTTGATGTTGCTGTATTTATGCATTAGCTTGTAATCAATCGAAAAAAACATTCTTAACATTTACCTTTTTAATGTTGCAAGGGTTTACAAAGCTGGGAAATGGACATTTAACACAAATTGTATTAAAGATCTTCCGCTTTTCACCTCCTGTTTATATAAAGTTCAGTGATAAAGACCTCCACATTCTGACAAAGAGTTTGTACTGCTGCAATAAAGTGTCACTTGTTTCAAGGGTTCACACTAACCTATTTCATTGGAACAAAACCAACTGTAACACAATCTGTTTCCTTCATCATCTTGTAAACGTGCATCAGCTTAAATCTATCCTTCTCTGAAGTATAGAGTCCTGTCTCTTTCAGCATATCTTACAACAAAGATGCTTCAAAGTGGAAATCTTTCTCATTTGCCTATGTATTACACTACCCACTAAAGTTGCATTTTAATCACTACTAGCCAATTTTAATCACTCCAAACTTGTTCGCCATTCCTTGAAACCTCTCCCCCTTTCTCTCTCACAGACACACACAGTCTTCCTTCGAGACTGGTAAGCCTCCTCTGCACTCACTCCAAGGCCTTGACATCCTTCCTAAAGTGTGGTGCCCAGGATCAAACAAAATACTGCGGTTGAGGCCGAACCAGCAGTTTGAATGCGGCAATTACTTTTAATTCCTTGCCTTATTTATATATTTAGTTTAGAGATACAGCACTGAAACAGGCCCTTCGGCCCACCGAGTCTGTGCCGACCATCAACCAACCATGTATACTAATCCTACACTCATCCCTATCTGTCCCGATATTTCCCTACCACCTACCTATACTAGGGGCAATTTATAACGGCCAATTTACCTACCAACCTGCAAGCCTTTTGGCTTGTGGGAGGAAACCGGAGCACCCAGAGAAAACCCACACAGACACAGGGAGAACTTGCAAACTCCACACAGGCAGTACCCAGAATTGAACCCGGGTCGCTGGAACTGTGAGGCTGCGGTGCTAACCACTGCGCCACTGTGCCGCCCCTTTATTTATTTATTTATACATATATATAACGTCATCTGCAGTAACAGGCTTGCTGATGCTTTTTTCTCTAATGTCAATGATCTTCAAATTCGTAGTTTTGTTTGACTGCAAATATGTCCTTCAGTCTGGAGGATCTCACATTTGTCTGCTGAGAACACTAGGTTTCAATGGAAAGAATTAGATATCATAAAATAACTTAGCTCGATCAGTGGGTATTCTGATGTGGGAAAGGGTCCAGGTTCCAATTGCAGGATCTGTGCTGACATAGCTGATTGCACAGAGACCAGAAGGATGCAATGGCATTAACACAAATGCACACAAACGCACAAAATCCTTCAAAGAAGAGATATTTCGGGCCCTCCAATGGGAATGGTAAGGGAATGGGGTAGGGATATTCCAGCAAATGTTGCCAATGGTTCATTTCAGGACTCTATCTCTCTCTCCCTCTCCTCCCGCATACTCCCTCCACCCCTACCGCACCCAAGACCTCATTAACAACTGAATGCGGAAAAACTGCTGCAATGTAACACCTGGAGAGGCCTGTTTGTTGCAGTTTGAGGAACAACCAATTTTTATTAGGTTTCTCAGTTCCTCTGGGTGACAATCCCTGATATTCCAGCCTGGAAATGATGCAGCCAAAAAAACGTTTACAACTGGTGACATTTCACCGAACAATTCTGACCCATATTTACACTTGTATCTGCAAATGATTTTTTTCTTAATGTTGTTGCATTTATGCATTATTCAGTAAGCAATCAAAATAATTTTCTCAACATTTACCACTGTAAACATGTGCTACGTGCCGGTGAGGCGAGAAATAGGAAGATAGTGCAGCTAAACACGTGGCTGAACAGCTGGTGTACAAAGAACAAACAACAAAGAAAATTACAGCACAGGAACAGGCCCTTCGGCCCTCCAAGCCTGCACCGATCCAGATCCTCTATCTAAACATGTCGCCTACTTTCTAAGGGTCTGTATCTCTTTTCTTCCTGCCCATTCATGTATCTGTCTAGATGCATCTTAAAAGACGCCATCGTGCCCGCATCTACCACCTCTGCTGGCAATGCGTTCCAGGCACCCACCACCCTCTGCGTAAAGAACTTTCCACACATATCCCCCCTAAACTTTTCCCCTTTCACTTTGAACTCGTGTCCTCTAGTAATTGAATCACCCACTCTGGGAAAAAGCCTCTTGCTATCCACCCTGTCTATACCTCTCATGATTTTGCACACCTCAATCAGGTCCCCCCTCAACCTCCGTCTTTCTAATGAAAATAATCCTAATCTACTCAACCTCTCTTCATAGCTAGCGCCCTCCATACCAGGCAACATCCTGATGAACCTCCTCTGCACCCTCTCCAAAGCATCCACATCCTTTTGGTAATGTGGCGACCAGAACTGCACGCAGTATTCCAAATGTGGCCGAACCAAAGTCCTATACAACTGTAACATGACCTGCCAACTCTTGTACTCAATACCCCGTCCGATGAAGGAAAGCATGCCGTATGCCTTCTTGACCACTCTATTTACCTGCGTTGCCACCTTCAGGGAACAGTGGACCTGAACACCCAAATCTCTCTGTACATCAATTTTCCCCAGGACTTTTCCATTTACTGTATAGTTCACTCTTGAATTGGATCTTCCAAAATGCATCACCTCGCATTTGCCCTGATTGAACTCCATCTGCCATTTCTCTGCCCAACTCTCCAATCTATCTATATTCTGCTGTATTCTCTGACAGTCCGCTTCACTATCTGCTACTCCACCAATCTTAGTGTCGTCTGCAAACTTGCTAATCAGTCCACCTATACTTTCCTCCAAATCATTAATGTATATCACAAACAACAGTGGTCCCAGCACGGATCCCTGTGGAACACCACTGGTCACACGTCTCCATTTTGAGAAACTCCCCTCTACTGCTACTCTCTGTCTCCTGTTGTCCAGCCAGTTCTTTATCCATCTAGCTAGTGCACCTTGGACCCCATGCGCCTTCACTTTCTCCATCAGCCTGCCATGGGGAACCTTATCAAACGCCTTACTGAAGTCCATGTATATGACATCTACTGCCCTTCCCTCATCAATCAACTTTGTCACTTCCTCAAAGAATTCTATTATGTAGAATTCTGGTGTAGAAGATGGGTTTCAGATATCTCGACTATTGGGCTCTCTTCTGGAACAGGTGGGAGCTGTACAAGAAGGACGGGCTGCATCTAAACTGGAAGGGCACTAAAAGCCTGGCTGCAAGGTTTGTGAGCGTCACTCGGGAGGGTTTAAACTAGTGTGGCGGGGTGGGGGGGGGGTGGGAACCAGAGCAGTAGGGCAGCTAGTGAAGTAAATGAGGAGGACATGTTAAAAAAGGCCAGTAAGACTAAGAGGAAGAGCAGGCAGGGAGATGTTGCGGTGCACAGTGGGACTGGTAGTCTGAAGTACATTTGTTTCAATGCAAGAAGTATAACAGGTAAGGCAGATGAACTTAGAGCTTGGACTAGTACTTGGAACTATGATGTTGTTGTTATTACAGAGACTTGGTTGAGGGAAGGACAGGATTGGCAGCTAAATGTTCCAGAATTGTGAAGCTTCAGGCGGGATAGAGGTGGATGTAAAAGGGGTGGGGGGTTTGCAATACTGGTTAAGGAGAATATCACAGCTGTACTGCGGGAGGACACCTCGTTGGGGTCATGCAGCGAGGCAACATGGGTGGAGTTCAGGAATAGGAAGGGTGCAGTCACGATGTTGGGGGTTTACTACAGGCCTCCCAACAGCCAGCGGGAGGTAGAGGAGCAGATATGTAGACAGATTTTGGAAAGATGTCAAGGTAACAGGATTGTAGTGGTGGGTGATTTTAACTTTCCCTGTATTGACTGGGACTCACTTAGTGCTAGGGGCTTGGATGGGGCAGAATTTGTGAGGAGCATCCAGGAGGGCTTCTTGAAACAATAAGTAGTAAGTCCAACTAGGGATGGGGCCGTACTGGTCCTGGTATTGGGGAATGAGCCCGGTCAGGTGGTCGAAGTTTCAGTAGGGGAGCATTTCGGGAACAGTGACCATAATTCCATAAGTTTTAAGGTAATTGTGGATAAGGATAAGAGTAGTCCTCGGGTGAAGGTGCTAAATTAGGGGCAGGCTAAGTATAACAATGTTAGGCAGGAACTGAAGAATTTAGATAGGGGGCGGCTGTTTGAGGGTAAATCAATATCTGACATGTGGGAGCCTTTCAAACGTCAGTTGATTAGAATCCAGGACCAGCATGTTCCTGTGTGGATGAAGGATAAGTGTGGCAAGTTTCTGGAACCTTGGATAACTCGGGCCATTGTGAACATCGTCAAAAAGAAAAAGGAAGCATTCGTAAGAGCTAGAAGGCTCGGAACAGACGAATCCATTGAGGAATATAAAGACAGTAGGAAGGAACTTAAGCAAGGAGTCAGGAGGGCTAAAAAGGTTTATGAGAGTTCATTGGCAAACAGGATTAAGGAAAATCCCAAGGCTTTTTATCCGTATACAAAGAGCAAGAGGGTAACCAGGGAAAGGGTTGGACCACTCAAGGACAGAGATGGGAATCTATGCGTGGAGCCAGAGGAAATGGGTGAGGTGCTAAATGAGCACTTTGCATCAGTATTCACCAAGGAGAAGGACTTGGTAGATGATGAGCCTCGGGAAGGGAGTGTCGATAGTCTCAGTCATCTCATTATCAAAAAGGAGGAGGTGTTGGGCGTTTTGCAAAGCATTAAGGTAGGTAAGTCCCCAGGGCCTGATGGGATCTCCCCAGAATACTGAGGGAGGCAAGGGAAGAAATTGCTGGGCCTTGTCAGAAATCTTTGCATCCTCATTGGCTACAGGTGAATAGCCAATGCTGTTCCTTTGTTTAAAAAGGGTAGCAATGATAATCCAGGAAATTATAGGCCAGTGAGCCTTACATCAGTGGTAGGGAAATTATTAGAGAGGATTCTTCGGGACAGGATTTACTCCCATTTGGAAACAAATGGATTATTAGCGAGAGACAGCATGGTTTTGTGAGGAAGTGGCGAAGATGATTAATGAAGGAAGGGCAGTGGATGTTATCTATATGGACTTCAGTATGCATTTGACAAGGTCCCTCATGGCAGACTGATACAAAAGGTGAATTCACACGGGATCAGAGGGGAGCTGGCAAGATGGATACAGAACTGGCTCAGTCATCGAAGACAGAGGGTAGCAGTGGAAGGGTGATTTTCTGAATGGAGGGATGTGACGAGTGGTGTTCCGCAGGGATCAGTGCTGGGACCTTTGCTGTTTGTAGTATATATAAATGATTTGGAGGGAAATATAGCTGGTCTGATTGCTAAGTTTTCGGATGACACAAAGATTAGTGGAGTTACGGACAGTGATGAGGATCTTCAGAGGATACAGCATGATATAGATTGGTTGGAGACTTGGGCGGAGAAATGGCAGATGGAGTTTAATCCGGACAAATGTGAGGTAATGCATTTTGGAAGGTCTAATGCAGGTGGGAAGTATACAGTAAATGGCAGAACCCTTAGGAGTATTGACAGGCAGAGAGATCTGGGCGTACAGGTCCACAGGTCACTGAAAGTGACAACGCAGGTGGATAAGGTAGTCAAGAAGGCATACAGCATGCTTGCCGTCATTGGTCGGGGCATAGAGTATAAAAATTGACAAGTCATGCTGCAGCTGTACAGAACTTTAGTTGGGCCACACTTAGAATATTGAGTGCAATTCTGGTCGCCACACTACCAGAAGGACGTGGAGACTTTGGAGAGGGTACAGAGGAGGTTTACCAGGATGTTGCCTGGTCTGGAGAGCATTAGCTATGAGGAGAGGTTGGATAAACTCGGATTGTTTTCACTGGAACGAAGGAGATGGAGGGGCGACATGATCGAGGTTCACAAAGTTATGAGTGGCATGGACAGAGTGGATAGTCAGAAGCTTTTTCGCAGGGTGGAAGTATCAGTCACTAGGGGACATAGGTTTAAGGTGAGAGGGGCAAAGTTTAGAGGGGAAGAGCGAGACAAGTTCCTCCATCCACTGAAATTACTGTTGCGCACACCTTTTTAAGTTCTGCAGTGAAGGCACCAATTGATAACGTCGCCAATGAAGCACTTATTACCCACCCCAGATGCAGGAATCATCACATCCTTGCGTCATCTCCTGCACTGCCTCCTTTGCTGGAATGCCATCCTTAAGTGTCAAGGATTGTTTTCTCAAGGGCACATTTTACATGAAAGGAAATAATGAAGGAACATCAGTGTCAGAGCTTCCCTCCCTCCAATGAAATTACAGTTGCGCATGCTTTATGCTCTGCAGTATAGGCCAGTATAGGTATTAGTACCCACCTCAGCTGTAGGAGTCAGGATGATGTAACTGCCCCTATCTCGTGATGGTTAAATGCTGCTCTCAGGGAAAACATGAATGATGTGAGGGTGCGGGAAAAAGAAGCACATTTCTTTTGGACTATGAACATAAAGCAGGCCATTTAGCCCAGCTGTTCCCTGCTAGTGGTTATGCTACTCGTGCGTCTTCCAATTCATTCCCATTTAATCCTGCCTGCTACTATCAGCATCATCTTCCATTTCTTTCACTCTTATCTACCTTTGCCTTAAAGCAACACTGAGGATGGAGAATGGTGTGGCTGCACTCTCACCTCGCCAGTTGTGTACGCAGCAAGAGCATTCACATTTGTGCTACCACTGGACACAGCATGCTTGTTTCTTTTAGTGCTCAGTCTCTTCTTGCTGAATGTTCCCCAAGTGCTTGACCCCTTTGGACGCCTTCTCTGCTTGACAAGCAGCAGCTGGCAATTGCGGAGTCTCACAAGGCTCTGCATGGTTGTTTCAAGGGCGGATGGGGAAACATGTGGCTGTGTGTCCACGTGCACTGCTTGGATGGGTGCAGGAACAGGTGACTGTGTGTCCATGTGCACTGCTTGGATGGGTGCAGGAACAGGTGACAGTGTAACTGAACAGCACGGAAAGGGTACCGCAGGTGGGGGAAGTGGAGCTTTGAACAGGCAGGCGTATGTATGGTCCATCAGATCATTAGGCCAGGGGGTGAAACGCTCAGGATCCATGGATTGTGGCACGTGACTGATGTCCAGCGTGTGGCCACCTCCATCCGAAGGTGCTTCCAGGCAATTGGTGGGCAAATTAATTGGCTCCATCTCATCAGCCAGTCCTTGTGTTTATGGCGCATGCACAGAAAAAGGCTCTCCCCTTCCGCTCCGGTGCTCCCCCCCTCCCTCCCGACCTCCCTTGCCCTACCGTCCCTCCCTTCCCCCCTCCATCCCGACCTCCCTGCCCCCATCCCTCCCTACCCCCTCCCTCCCTCCCTCCCTTCCCCGTCCCTCCCTTCCGCCCCCGTCCCTCCCTTCCACCCCCTCCCTTTCCCCCTCCCGCCATCCCTTCCCCCTCCCTCCCTCCCTTCCCTACAACCCTCCCTCCTTCCTTCCCCCCACCCACCCTCCTTCCTTCCCCCCAAGCTACCTCCTTCCTTCCCCCACCCTCCCTCCTTCCTTACCCCCACCCTCCCCCCAGACTCCCCCCTCCCTTACCCCCTCCCTTCCCTCCCTTCCCTCCCTTGAAATGTATTTTCAGAGCAACTTACCTTGGAACAATCTCTTCTGTCTAATAAAAATGAAGCAAATGTCCAAAATGACTAAATAATTGAGATAAAATGCCCGACGAAACCTCTCCTCCTTCCATTTTGAAAAACTCGCGCCGAAGCTTTCGGAAGATTGATGCACATGCGCAGACGGGCTCCGGACATCTGCGCATGCGCTGCGGTCCGGATGGCCAGGACCAGCTTGCGCATGCGCAGTGGGCCTGAGACCATTTGTGCACCTCGGCGCATCCTGATGAGGTAGCGTCGTCATCAATCACTTTGAATAGGGAATTGAGAGATGTCATTACTTTTGTGATGAACAATTAAAAGCAAATTATTCAGAGAAGTTTTATTTTTAAATGTATGTTTGGACTTTATTTGATGTTCTTGATTTATTTCTGCATTAGCGCTTACTCACACAAAATTATTTTTCAAACAGAAAACAGATTAATGTTACAAGCCTTTACACAGTTGGAAAATTACCATTTAACACAAGTTGTTTTTTTTTCTAGAGATACAGCACTGAAACAGGCCCTTCGGCCCACCGAATCTGTGCCGAACATCAACCACCCATTTATACTAATCCTACATTCCCAACAAACATCCCCACCTGTCCCTATATTTCCCGACCAACTACCTATACTGGTGACAATTTATAATGGCCAATTTACCTGTCAACCTGCAAGTCTTTTGGCGAGTGGGAGGAAACCGGAGCACCCGGAGAAAACCCACGCAGACACAGGGAGAACTTGCAAACTCCACACAGGCAGTACCCGGAGTCGAACCCGGGTCTCTGGTGCTGTGAGGCTGCGGTGCTAACCACTGCGCCACTGTGCCGCCCCTATTGCATTTAAATTCTTTCATTAAGCATCTAAAGATTACACGAAGTGTCAGAATGACACAAACCTAAATTCCTCGAACTTCCAGCAAACGTTCAAACACTCAGAAACACAGAATCTCCCCAAGAGCAAAGGCTCAGTACCTCCATTTGCTGGTGTCCCTTTCTCACTGCAGTTACTGCCCCCTCTAACCATCTCCATCTGCTGGTGACCCTGTCTCACTGCAGTTTCTGTCCCCGCTAAGCATCTCTATCTGCTGGTGTCTCTGACTGACTGCAGTCACTGCCCCCGCTCACCATCTCCAACTGCTGTTGTCCTTGTCTCACTGCAGTTACTGCCCCCTCTCATCATTTCCATCCGCTGGGGTCCCTGCCTCACTGCAGTTACTGCACCCTCTCACCATCTCCATCTGCTGGTGTCCCTGTCTCACTGCAGTTACTGCCCCTCTCACCCATCTCCATCTGCTGGTGTCTCGGTCTCACTGCTGTTACTGTGCTCCTCTCTACATCTCCATTGGCTGGTGTCCCTACCTCACTGCATTTGCTGCCCCCTCACCACCTGTATCTGCTGATGTCCCTTTCTCACTGCAGAATTCGCCACCTCTCATCATCTCCATCTGCTTGTGTCTCTGTCTCACTCAGTTACTGTCCCCATCTCCATCTGCTGGTGTCCCTGTCTCACTGCAGTTACTTTCCCCTCTCACCATCTCCATCTGCTGGTGTCCCTGTCTCACTGCAGTTACTTTGCCCTCTCACCATCTCCATCTGCTGGTGTCCCTGTCTCACTGCAGTTACTTTCCCCTCTCACCATCTCCATCTGCTGGTGTCCCTGTCTCACTGCAGTTACACCCCTGCTATACACCACCCTCTCACCCCCACACTGCCCCCTCCACTGACCCCCCAATGCACCACCACTCTCACCACCACACTGCCCCCTCCATTGACCGCCCCACCCACCACCCTCTCACCCCCACACTGCCCCCACCATTGTCCCCTCAATTGTCGAGGGGGCCTTTATTCCACAGGCCTCCTTTATGTGACTTTGTAAAGAAATAACTTTATTAAACAACATAGAAATAAAGCAGAACTTAAATTAAAAACCAACTATCCACCTGGATAAAGCACTCCAGTCCCCACACTGCCCAGCAGTTACAGAAGACCTCGAGTGAACCTGTGGACACTGCATGCTTCCTCTCCAGCGACACCTGGGCATGAACGTAACCTCGGATGAGAGGCGGGCAATCTGGGTAGATGGGCCTCCCCTCCCCACTCCCAACAGACGGTCGGCTGCTAGGACCTGTGAAATGCCCCCTTGGCCAGTTCCAGGAGCAACAAATGAGGAGTTTCTCCTCCCAGCCCATCCATATCTGCACCAGGTGCAATGAAACTTGAGGAGCAGTCCACTTAAATATTCAAACAGGGGCGACAACAACGCAGTTTCCATATGAACATGATACACAGGCTCGTCCTGGCCACACACATTACAAGTGGCCTGGAAGTGCATGAATCTAGTTTAAGCTGATAGCTCGGGACTGCCCTGTGCAGCACTCCCCACCCAAGGTCCCAGATGCAAAGGAGGAGGGCTCCCACATAGAAGGACCTCCATCAGGGAAGTCCCTTATGGACAACACGGACAACCACAGCGTGCCTGAGTGGTAAACGAGAGGGAGGAAGGGGAAAATCTGCAGGAGCAGATCAACATGGGTGATCAACCTGAATTCAGCAGGAACCAGGCCACGGCAGCCAAGTTCATAGACTCAGTTCAGAAATTTAGATGCTACCATTTGCTAGCAGTAAGTCCTGTTGTCTTTTTTGTTTGTTTTTGAAAGCTCATGAAATCACAAAAAAAAATTTCTACTGTTAAACTGCTATTTTAACATTTAAATAACCCTATTGCTACAACCTGTTGCTAAAAGGTCTGGGTGATGCCTGCTGCAAACGAACTACTTTGAACCCGTCATAGACTGCTCATGAATTTCACCTGGAGAGGTATTGAGTGACATCTGTCTATTCGACTCTGGGACACCTTACCTATCCAGGAAAATACAACCAAACGTTACAACCCAGGCATTTATTTATTCCTAGGTGACTCTTGTAAAGTCAATAAAACCATTTTCCTCGGTTAATCGTTGGTAATTTAAAATTTAAAAATTGATTCATTGAAAAAATAGTTAATTGTATTGTTATTAAGAGAAATCTGGATTGGTGGTGCTTTATTCTAGGGGTAAATAAATGATTAATAAGTGATTAGTTTGGACTTTTTTCCAGTAGGTGGGAAACCTTACTCATATGCTGTGACCTGTGGTGCAGTGGGACTGAATTAACAGTGCATTACTACCACCTCGGTCATGATTTCTTTTTTCTTAGAAGAAGGAGAATCTGACAATGTTGAAAATGCTGTTCCCTTTAATTAACCAGGGCTTACTTCAGAGTTAATGAAGAGCAAGTGATGCTCAGACCAGCTTGTACTTAAGGAATGGGCTTTTACTCAGTTGGTGAGTTACTTCCGGACAGGGATTTAGTCCAGAAGGCAAGAATGGAAACTGGCATCTGTCCGGAACTGTGGATTGATAGTATACAGTTGTCGATGACAAACTGTCTCCTGCTTCCTGATTCTGGTAAATGGATATCTGTCAATTGAACAGGCCATTCAATCTCCTCGAGCCAATTGCACTGGAACAGGGGGAGGCCATTCAGTCGCACGAGTCTCTTACATGGGTACATGAGGAGGCTATTCATCCCCCTCAGGCTTGCAACACAGGAACAGGAACAGCTCCATTCAGCCCCTTTCAGATTATTACACAGGTAGATCGGGTGGTCATTCAGCCCCGTCGCGCAAATTATACAGGAAAGGAAAGGATCAGTCAGTCCCTCATTGAGCAATATATGTTAACTCAATGAAGACTTGTGGGCTGAAGCCTGGGATCTTCCTGCACTATGCATTTGGGAATCAGTACCTATCTCACAGCTGCAAACGACCAATGTTAAAAAACACAGAATGGGATAAATAATCGGGAAAATTCCGATGGGAAAGCAATAAAATGGTAATCATTCAGAGAAACAATCTTGTGCTTTATTTGTTTCCACACCCATGGGCCCCCTCACTCACACGCTTGCTTTCAATCCTTTTGCTCGCCCGTAGCCCTCCATGGTATCCTCCCACCATCTTTCATCCCAGAGTGGAATCGCTGGACCTACCCTTCAGAGAGAGATGGAGAGTTGATGACTCATTCTATGTTGACCACTGACTGTTCAACTTTCACCTGCATCCCACCCACAGGATTGCGCTTTTACCTTCAGTCAATTATCTTTCTCTGCCTTTCACCCATTCCACTCCCCAGACTCTGTGATTCCTCTCTCAGTAGATCACCTCTCACAACCACTAGATCTAATCTGCGGTGTCTTACGGCTCTCAGTTCGCCTCTCAGCACTCACCGACTCTGCCCAGTAGACCAAAGATATGGCCCAGAAGGTGAGATCACTGATGGCACCCTCCAGCAGTGTTCTGAAAGCATGCGGCCCATGCTCTCGGCTACAGAAACTTCCCAGGTGCTCTTGATGGCCCACTCCTCGGTCGAAGCTGAGGTAATGGCCTTCCACCCGCTCTCTGCCGCATTCACATAGGCCGTCACATGTTGCTGGGTCTTCCTGAATTCTGGCATGGTGAAGCCAACAATAAATAATGTGAGGCTGCCAGGCCCTAACTATCACTGCACCTGTCTCCAGACCGAGTGATCCCTGGGTGAGTACGGTTCCAGTACAATGATAACACTGGCATCTACACAACAATATGGAAAACTGACCCAGGTATGTCCTGTCCACAAGAAAAGTAGAATAAAGCCAATCCAGCTGATCACTGCCCCATCAATGATGGATGGTGTGATCGACAGTGCTATCAAGTGGCACCTACTCAGCAACAACCTGCTGACTGATGCTCATTTTGAGTTCTGCCAGGGCCACTCGGCTCCAGAACTTATTACACACTTGGTCCAAACATGCATCAAATCGCTGAATTCCACACAGAGCAGAGGTGCAAGAGGTTGACATCCTTGCAAAATTTGACTGAGCGTGGTATCAAGGAATCGTGGCCAAAGTGAATTCAATGGCAATGAGGTGGAAAATGCTCCATTGGTTGGTGTCAAGCCCAGCACAAAGGGAGATAGTTCTGGTTGCTACCGTCCAATGTGGAGCCTGTTGCGTAATGGTGATGTCAGTAAACCAGCAATCCTGAGGCTGCGGTTTGTTCTTTGGGGACACGGGCTGGAATCCCACCATATCAAATGATGCAAGTTCAATCAATAAACCTGGAATTACAAAGCTAGTCTAATGGTGAATGTTTTTGATTGTTACAAAAGATCCTTCTGGTTTACTCGTGCCCTTTAGGGAAGGAAACCTGCAGTCCTTACCTGGCTAGGCCCAGATGTGACTCCAAAACCAACTTTGAAATGCCTTCTGAAATGGCCTCGCAGGCCACACAGTCAGGGCATTCGGGTTGGGCAATATATGTTGCCCACAGCCCATGAAAGAATATGAAAAAAATATATAATTTCAACCCCAGGACATAACTGCAGGAGCTCCTCCGGGTAATGTCCGAGGCTCAACCATTTCAGCTACTTCACCTTCCGTCCAAAATTGGGAATTCAGGAGCAACTTCTTAACTCAGAGGGTGGTGGGAGTGTGGGACTCATTGCCACAGTTCACGGCTGTGGTGAATAGTGTGGGTGTACTTCAGGAAAAATTGGATAAACACTTGTGGGAGAAATGAATAGAAGGATATGTCGATACGGTGAGATGAGTAGGGGGTGAGGTGAATCCTGAGCTTGTCTTGCATTAACCATTATTGGTGCCAGAAGGTGTGACTGGACCATGTGTTTTGCCAACCACTGACTTCCTCACTCACGCCATGCTCTGTGGGTTGCGATTGTTCAGCTGGGTAGTGACCACTCCATCTTCTATCATGTCGGGATTTCACTCTGTTTCAGGCAATGGGACCACACCCGAGTCACAGTGCAAACCTACAAGAGAGCGAGTGAGAGGCCAATGGAAGGCAATTCATCAATAACAGATCAATTCACAAAATGTAGACGCATAGCCGGGGCTGGGGTGCACTGGTGGTCATAGTCATGGTGTTATTTATGGCACAGATGGAGGCCAATTGGCCCACTCAATCCATGACAGCTCTACGTGGAGAAGTCTAGTCAGTACCACTCACCCGCTCTATTCACGTAACCCTACAAGTTTATTTTCTTCAAGTGGCCATCCAATTTCCTGTTGGAATCATTGATTACCTCAGCTTCCAACACCCTCATGGGCCGCGAGCTCCAGTTCATTAAAATGCGCTGCATAAAAATAATCCTCGGTCCCATTCCCCCTTCCCCACCTGCATCTCTGCCCGAAACCCTCAATCTCTTCTCCTTGGTCCCTCCACCAGACAGTTTTCCCTTGCCTAATTTATCTAGACCTGACAGGATCTTGTACACCTCTATAAAATCTCCTCTCAATCTCCTTTGCCATAAGGATACCAACCCCAGCATTTTCACTCTAACCGAGCAACTAAATTCCACATCCCAGCAGCCAAGCTGCAAATCTACTTTGCACCCTCTCAAGGATAATCGCAACCTTCCTGATGTTTAGAGACCAGAACTGGATGCAATACTGCAGTTGGGGCCTAATCAGAGCTTTATGACGGTTCAGCATAATTTCTCTGCTTTTGTACTCAATGCCTCTAATTACAAAGGCCAGGAATCCATATACGTTACTAACCACTCTCTCAATGTGTTCTCCCACCGATCAAAAATCGATGCATCTGCACCCTCATTTGTCTCTATTCCTGCATGCTCTGTAGAACTGCGCCATTAAGTATATATTGCCTCTCCCTATTCCTTCTGCCAAAATGCATCATCTCACACTTGTATTAATTCCACCTGCCACCTGCCTGTCCATTCTGCTATCCCATCTATGTCCTGTTGCAGGCATTTCATAAGCTCCTCAGTGTTTACCTCCATGTTTTCTGTCATTGGCAAATTGTGAGATTTTAGTCTTTATTCCAAATCAAGGTATTTGATATATAGAAAAAAAATATCAGAGGTCCTAACACTGACCCCTGGGAAACACCACTTTCTACCATTATTGAGTCTGAAAAACAACCATTTTCCACTACTCACTGTTTTCTGTTTTTAAGACAACTTTTTAATGCAATTGGACACTGAGCGTCATATTCCGTGAGCCGACATTATGCTAACCAGCTTTTATGTGGTAGGTTGTCAAATGTTTTCTTAAAATCCATTCTGACAACGTTTACAGCATTCCCTTCATCAACTTTCTCTATTATGTCAACAAAATATTCCATTCGATTAGTCAAGCATGATCTGCCTTTTACAAGCCCGTTTTGGCTCTCCTAAATTTACTCAAATCTTTCTCCGAGTCTGTTGATTTTCCCCCCTCATCATTGTTTTCAAAACCTTACCCACCATTGTTTTTAAAGTAAAAGGCCTGTAATTGCTAGGATTGTCCTTAACACTCTTCCTTGAATAAGATTGTCACATTTCCCACTTTCCAATCCTCTAGCATTTCTCCATATCTAGGGAAGGTTGTAAGAATATGCTAAACTCTTCCTATATCTTCATTCAAATTCCTTTACAACCTGGGATGCAAGCCATCTGGACCAAGTGACTTATCTACCCGAAGCATAGTCAGCCTTTTCAGTACCTCCCCTCTCAATCTATATCCTATCCATTGCCTCTACTCTATCTGCAGCCACCAATGTTTTGCTAGATTCATCTGCTTTACTAAAGACCGGTATGAAGTATTCATTAAATATTCTAACGATGTCCTGTGCCTATAAACCTATCTTACCCTTTTTGTCCCGAATAGGCCCCACTCCAACATTTACTACCAGCATACTACTGACATGCAAGTAGAAGATTTTTGGATTCCCTTTCGTTTTGACTGCCATTCTCATGTTCTTCCTTTGCCGGTCTTACATTCCTCTTCACTCCCCCGCCCCCCCTCAACTTAATATATATGGTCTGGTTCTCACTTGCAAAATTCACCTGACATGAAATATGCACGATGTTGAATTAATTAATTTATTTTTTTGCTGCATCATAATGTCTCTGTCTCTGTCATCCAAGGAGTCCTGCTTTTGGTTCCCCTATCTTTCATGTTATGTATCAAGCCTTTAACTGTCGAATCTCCTCCTTAAAGATTGTTCTGTTACAATTTTTCCTGTCATTCGTCGGTTCCATTTTACCCTGGCTAGATCCATTTTAATGGCATTGAAATTAGCCTTCTTCCAATCCAGACGTTCCACCTAATTTGTTCGCTGTTTTTCTGCATTGCTAAGCTAAATCGTATATGATGATCACTCCTAACCAAGAGTTCCCCAACGGACATTTGGTCCACTTGGCCTGCCTCATTCCCCAGCACCAGATCCAGCAATACCATCTTTACAGTTGGTTGAGAAAATCAGATTAAGGAAATTCTCCAGAACACACTTCAGAAGTTCCACCCCTTCCTTTCCCTTTACTCTAACATTATCCCAATCAATTTGCATATCAACACAACTGCTTTCCAGCAGGTCATCTATCAAGGGAAAACTGTTCCTTTAACTAATGGTGCAAAGGTTAGGATACACAGATGTACAGTTTAAGGCAAAAGATGTAGGGTTAATATGAAGCCGCACCTTTGGATGCAGTAGGTGGTAATGATCTGAACCCGGTGCCCACAAGGATGGTTGAAGCAGAGACAAGAGGAAGTTGGATGGCTGCTTTAGAGAAATAAAGCTGTCGGGCCACGGCGATTGAACGGGGGAGTAAGGCATGACTGGATAGCTCCGTGAAGTGCTGGCATGGACTTGATAGACCGAATGGCCTCCTACTACCCCGTAACTAACTCTATGGCTCTCTGACTCTATAAACCCAACATAACAATAAGCTGTAACTTTATTCAACAGTGTATTATGTACCATTTCAAATTTAAACAACAGTTACTTCTTCCCCTGCGTTTTTCTTAATGTTTGCAAAAGGATAATTTATTATATTCCTCTTAAATATTCCCATTGCAGTTTAACAATCAACCGTTACTTTTAACTCCATGGATTCCTTACCACTTAACCAATTTTATTGGTTCGTTTCTTTTTAACATGCAATTAAACAACGGGCAGGAACTTAATTCCCCTCCACATTGCTTATCAGATCAGATATATTAATTAAATAGAATAGTAGCATGTTACTGGACTAGTAAGTCTGAGGCTCGACTAATGATCCAGAGATGAGTGCAAATCCCACCACGGCATCTAGTTGAATATAAGTTCAATAAATTAATAAATGTTAAATAAAAAGCTCGTCTCAGTCGCTATGGTCATGAAATTATCAGGTTGTCATTAAAACCCCTTTGGTTTACTAATACACTTCGGGGAAGGAAATCTGCCGTACTTACCTGTCTGGCCTACATGTAACTACAGACCCACAGCAATACGATTGACTCTTAACTGCCCTCTGAAATGGGCCTAGAAAGCCACTCAGTTGTACTGAACTGTTGCAGAAAAGTGGAATAAGAATGTAACCGAATGGACCTATAACTGTATCCTCCTCCAACCCTACAAACTTCTCTATGATTGTCACCTTCCCCAGGCATACAAACCTGGTCTTACAGTCCTCCCTATCTCTGTAACCTCCTCCAACCCTTCAGCCCTCGCCATATCTGTAACCCCATCCAGCCACTGCACCTCTCCCTATCACTGTTACCTTCCCAACGCTGCAGCCTCCCATTCTCTGTAACTGCGCACAACCCGACAACCCCCATCACTGTAATGTCATCGAGCCCCTACAACCCTCCCTATTTCTACAATATTCACCAGCCACTACAAATATCCATATCTCTGTTAGCTCCTCCAGACCCTACAGCAATTGCTATTTCTGTTACCCCCACCAGTGCTTATAACCCTCCCAATATTTGTCACCTCCTACAGCCCTTAGAGCCCCTTCTATCTCTGTAACCTTCTCCAGCCATTACAACCCTCCCTATCTCTGTAGCCTCCTCGTGGTCCTGCAGTCCTCCCTCTTACTGTAACCTCCTCAGGCCTCCACAACCCTCCCCATATCTATAACCATTTTCTCTCTCTCCCTCTCTCCCTCTCCCTCTCGTTCTCTCTGTTACTTGAAGACGCTATTAGAACATATCTTCTTTACAAAGCTTTTGGTCACCTTTCCTGACGTCTCCTTATGTGGCTCACTGTGAATTTTTTCTCTGTTTATGCTTCTCTGAAAAATCTTGGCACATTTTGCTATTTATGTGCGTGTTATATGAATATGGTTTGTTATTGTGGAGGATGTGAAAAGCACTGTGTAAATCGAGTACTCCTTTAGGTACAGGGTCCAGCGACGGACAGAGTGATAACATGCTGGCCAGCAGCACCAACAAGGAAATGGAATTAGAGCTCCATTATTGGCTGACATTCTCCAAGCAGGCCATTTCTAGGATAGCGGATGCGTTCAAGAAGTTGACACCTCAGATTCAGCAGCTGTCTGAGTGTTTCACAAGTAAGGGTGAGCAGACTTCTGCACGCTGGCACTCAATCCCCTTTCTAGTGTTGAGCCAGGCTGATCCTTCCCCTCAACTCCCGAGTGTGGTGCTGAGGACTGCACACTCACACTCAATTCCCAGCATGTGCTGAGCTAGTCCGATCCACCAAATACCCCCCAAGTGCGGTACTGAGGACCACAAACACATATTCAATCTCCAACCTTGTTCTGAACTACTCTGATCCCTCAACCAGCTGCCGAGTGTGGTGCTGAGACATAAGGGACTGAGGGGTCAGAGCAAGGGAGAGAATCACAGTGACCCAGAGATGGAGAGATCTGGGAAATCTGGGATTTTACTCTTCACCGTATCTGGCAGCTTCATAATTCTGTGGTTGATGTTTGTTCTAAAATTCTTATATTATAACATTATAGGATCAAATCCCGGGAATTACAACCGTTCTGAATAGATATTTCTTCAAGTTGGATGGATGCTGCACAATATAAGTTGCTGCGCAAACACATTTATTTATGGCGTGACTCAGCCCAAGTTCAGAGAACATCTGAAGAGGGCGTTCAAATATCTAATAACATCAGTTATTCAATTAATGAGTAAAAAAAGCTGGCTGCAGCCCAGAGGTGGGTCCCAGTGTTTCCAGTCCATGAATGTAACATTTATTCCCAACGGGCAAGAACAACAGCCAGATGACGCGAAATACATTGGTGATGGTGGGGGGCGGGCGGGGGGGTGTTGGGGGCGCCGATACACACCAAAGAAAGTGGGGAGGGGGCACAGGTGTTGAAAAACAGCTGGATGACCCTCAATACACTGGTAGTTGCGGGGTTAAGGGGCCACACACAACAAGGAGAGTGGGGCAGCGACAAAGAGGTGACCAATTCAGGAGCCATCAGAAAGGGGTCAGGAGAAATGTCAATCAACCTCCCCACGTCAGAAGGGGAAACATCATCCACAGTCTCTCCTCAGCTTCCACTGGTTCCATTCTCAGCTCCTCGTATCTGCTCAGAAAACAAAACTTATTCTTACACAAGCAAAACGCTGCCAGTTCTGGAAATCTTCCCGTCTATTGATTATTACTTGTGTTATATTTGAGTAATTTTTGAGTCCTTCTCTCTTCCATTCTCCTATCGAGTCACTGCCTTTAAACTCTCTAACACTCATTCTCTCTCCAAGTCAGATAGCGGTGTTGGGGGATTCTCAAGATATCAGAATTGGAGGAGTGCAGAGGATTGTGGAGTGCAGGATGTTAAAAAGATAGGGAGGATTGTAGGGGCTGAAGGACGTTACAGAGATAGGGAGTATTGTCGGGTGCGGAGGGGTTTACAGAGATAGGGAGAGTTGTATGGGCTGGAGGAGGTTACAGAGATAGAGAGTATTGTAGGGTCTGGAGGGGTTTACAGAGATCAGAAGGTTTTATGGGCTGGAGGAGGTGACAGAGCTCGGATGGACTGTAGCGGTTGCAGTAGTGATCCACCTTTGATTGATTCATGGCCATTTGTTGCCAGAAGCTGAAAGGAAAATATTGTACTGAGAAAAAAACAGTGGCTGTGGTTCTAGTAACAACCCCCATTCTGCTCTGTTCAAAAACATCCCCTATTACTTTACACTTGCAGCTGTAAAGTTAATCGACAATGTACTGTGATTCTGTGCTGTAAAAACAAGTTGTTATACTGAGTCCAGAAGCGTCAGATTTGTCTGATTTGATAAGGATTTACCCCTTTTCCTATGTACTGTCATACCTTGTAATGTATTTTCCCAACCCACTTCAGCCACTTACTCCTCATATCTTCATAATATCCTTTGTTCAAATTTAACAACCTGACATCAAACTGAACTACGTTACTTTCAAATGTAATGTAAAATTCTATCCTATTATGTTCACTCAATCCTACGACAAGATTATTAGTTAGACGTTTCGCATTACATAATACTGGATCGAAAATAGCCTGTTGTCCTGTCGGTTCCTCAACACACTGCTCTAGAAAACCATCCATCACACACTCGAGAAATTCGTCCTACACAACATTAGTGCTCATTCATTGTGGATGCGAAATCCCATCGTCAAGTTGAAGACACCTTCAATTGTGTTGTGTGGTCTGTCACTGTGCTAGGTTTAGAACAGATCTGGCAGCTCACAGCTCCATGAGGCACAGTGGGCCATCAGGAGCAGCAGAATTGTAATCAACCATAATCTTCAAAATCATGGCCAGCATTACTTTCACTCTAGCATTATCATCAAACAACCATGTTTCATTCAGGAGTATAGGATGGCATTCCAGGAGCAGTACCAAGCACACCTAAAATTAAAAGGAGGGGACAAACTGGTGAAGCTACAACACAGGACTATGTGCATGTTAAACAGGGGAAGCAGTATGCTATTGATAACGTGAAGCGATGTCCCGACCAACAGATCAGGTCCAAGCTCTACCGTCCTAACACATCTATTTATGAATGATGGTGGACAATCTAATTGCTAACCAAAGGTGGAGGCTCCAAAAACATAACCATCCTGAATGATGGGGGACACCTGAACGACAGCGTAAAAGACAAGACTGCAGATTTTATAAAAAATGGAAAAAAAATAAAACTGAAACATGAATGTAAACTAGCCAGGAATATATACGCAGATTGTAATAGCCTTTACAAGTATATCAAAAGAAGGTGAGCAGCTAAAGTAAATGTTGATCTCTTCAACGCAAGGCCAGGAGAAATTGTCATGGGGAATGAGGAAATGGCAGAGTCATGGAAATATATTTTTATCTGCCTTCACAGTGGGAGACACACATTACATACCACAAATAAAGGGTTATAAAGGGGCTAATAAGTGTGAGGAACTTGATAATTAATATCAGCCGAGAAAAAAATATTTGAAGGGAGTTAAGGGACTAAAATCCAACGAATCCCCAGGAGCTGGTGACCTATATCCTGGGGTTCTAAAAGAGGTAGCTGCAGAGATAGTGGACGTGCTGATTATGATTTCCCAAAATTCACTAGATTCTAGAAGGGCCCAATGCGTTGGAAGTTGAAACATTGCTATTCCAGAAAGGAGAGAGGAAAAGGGGAATTATAGGCATGTTAGCTTGACATCTGTCAGTGGGAAAATGCTGGAATCTATAATTAAGGAAGTCTAAACAATGCACTGAGAAAATCATTGTATGATCAGGCAACATTAGCGTGGTTTTACGAATGGGAAATCGTGTTTTACAAATTTATTCGAAATTTCTGAGGATATTGCCAGTATGGCAAATATAAGGGAGCAAGTAGATACTTGGATTTCCATAAGGCATTCGATAAGGTGCCACATAAAAGATTAATTCACAAGATAAAGGCTCGTGGAGTTGGAGGTAACAGATTAGCATGGATAGAGAATTGGTTAACGGGCAGGAAGAAGAGAGTATGGATAAACGGGATATTTTAGAGTTACCAGGCTGTGACTGGTGGAATGCTGCAAGGATCAATGTTGAGGCCTCAGCAAATGTCAATCTATATTAATGACATGGACATAGAGATGGAGGGTGATGTATCCAAGTTTGCTAATGATACTCAGTTGGGTGGAAATGTAAGATGTAAGGAGGACACAGAGCGGCTGCAACGAGATATAGGCAGGTAGAGTTAGTGGGCACCACGGTGGCAGATGGACTATAATGTGGGGAAGTGTAGGTTATTCAATTTGGCAGCAAGAATAGAAAAGCATAATATTTTTAAAAGGCATGAAAACTGTAAATGTTGACGTGCAGAGGGATGTGCGTGTACTCGTACAAGGACAGAAAGTTAGCATGCAGGGGCAGTAAATAATTCAGAAGGAAAATGGCATGTTGACATTTATTGCATGGGGATTGGAGTTCATGAATAAAGAAGTCTTGCTACAATTATAAAGGGTTTTGTTGAGACGACATCTGGAATACTGTGAGCCGTTTTCGGCACCATTTTTAAGGAATTATATACTTGAATTGGGGCAGTATAGCGAACGTTTACTAGATTGGTTCCTGCGGTGAGAGGGTAATCTTATGCTGTGAGGGTGAGTTAATTGAGTCCATATTCTCAGGAGGGAACAGAGTATGAAGAAGGGAGTTTGGTAAGTGAGTGCATTTTAAGGGTTAATCTGTCTCAAGTCTACTTTTTATTTTGTTTACAGTTGGCAATTAACTGAAATTGCTGTTTAAGTTATGAGGGAAGTTAAGTTTCTTACAGTTTTAATAAGGGGGTATGCAAGGTCGCTGAGAGTAGCTGTAGTTAGTTAATTAGGTAGCTAGATAAAACACGTTTCTGAGCTCTAGCAGAGCTCTCGTAAAGCTGACACATCAGTATTTTCAGAGAGTATAAATTCAGGGGACTCTCAGTGCTGCTTGTCTGCAGTGAGTGCTACTGGAGGAACAGAGTGTGAAGAAGGGAATGCAGTAAGTGAGGGAGTTTGGTAAGGAGGGAAACTATAAATTAATGAAGAAAAATACTTTCAATTAAATTAACACAATTGAGATGGCAGGACAGGTGTTTTTTCGCAGGTACTGTATGTGGGATCTGCTGGATGGCATGACAATCCATGACAACCACGTCTGTAGTACATATCTGCGGTTTGAGGAGCTTCAGATCAGAGTCATTGATCTGGAGGTCGAGCTGCAGAAACTGCAATGTATCAGGGAGGGGGAAAGTTACCTGGACACTTTGTTCCAGAAGGCACCCACACCCCTTAGGATAGGGTCATCTGTTTTTTTCAGTGGTCAGGGCTAGGAGGGTGCAACTGTGAGACAGGCAGTCAAGGGGATCGAGAAGGTCGGGGTGGAGGAGCCTTAGCCCTTGCAATTGAGTAACAGGTTTGTGGTTCTTGCAGCTCGTAAGGACAAGAGCGAGGACGATAGTGTGGATGAGCAGATTGATCATGGTACCATGGTACAGGAAGCCGTTCAAGTGTTGGGGGGGGGCAACAGAAAGGAAAGTAGTGGTAGAAGGGTCATTATAGTAAGGGGGATTGATACTGTCTCAGCAGCAAAATGCTAGAGTCAAGATGGCTGTGTTGCCGTCCCAGTGCCAGTGTTCAGGACATCTGCTGAGAGATGGAGGGCACTTACGTGGGATAGGGAGGATCCAGTCGCCGTGCTTCATTTAGATGCCAACGACATAGGCATGACAAAGAAAGATGTTCAGCATAGTCAGGATGAGGAACTGGGCACGAAATTAAGAAGCAGAACTTCCAAGGTAATATTGTCTGGGTTATTACCTGAGCCACGTGAAAATTGAAGTAGGGCAAATCATATTAGAATAATGATGCGTGGCTCAAAGACTGGCGTGGTAGAAGTGGCTTCCAGTTCGTGGGGCACTGGCACCAGTACTGGCGAATGGGGTCTGTATCTTTGGGACAGTCTACCTCTGAACCTTGCTGGGACCAATGTGTTAGCAAGCTGCATAAGCAGGGAGATAGAGAGGGTTTCAAACTAAATAGTGGTGGCAAGGGATCAAATTTGGAAAGATGTGGTATGTCAATGAGTCGAGAAATGGCATAAAAGAAACGTATTAATATGGGAAAAGATAAACAGACAGTGACAGGAAGGGACAATGAGTACAATCTAAAAGTAACTCAGCAGATAAGGGAGATGTTACAAAAATAAGGAAAGGACAACACTAAAGCTCTGTATCTGAATGCAGGTAGCATTCAAAAACAACACAGAAGAACTGAAAGCGCAAATAGAAATAAATAAGTACAATCTGATAGCGATTACACTGACATGGCTGCAGGATGACATAGATTGGGACCTGAATATTGAAGGGTACATGACAATTAGAAAGGACAGGAAGCGTGGAAAAAATGGAGGGTGGTTCTGTTCATTAATGATGGCATTAGCACAATAGAGAAGGATGGCCAAAGTTCATGAAACCAGGAGGTAGAAACGATTGGGATCGAGATGAGATAAAGGCAAGAAGTCACTTGTTGGAGTGGTGTCCAGTCCCCCTATCAGTAAGCACACAGTAGGACGGGGTATAAAGGAAGACATAATGGTAACATGTCACAAATGTACGGTGATAAGCATGGGGGATTCTAATCTGCATATAGACTGAGAAAGCAGATCAGCAAAGGTGGCCTGGATGAGGAGTTAATAGAATGTTTTCGTGATCTTTTCTTAGAACAGTACGTTCTGGAGCCAACCAGAGAGCAGGCTATACTAGATTTGGCATTGTGCAACGAGATAGGATTATTTAATGACCTCATAGTGACGGCACACCCAGGCAGAAATGATCATATTATGATTGACTTTTACATTAGGTTTGAGGAAGAGCAGAGTGGGTCTAAGACTAGTGTTTCAAACAATTATGAAGGCATGAACGCGGAGCGAGCAAACGTGAATTGGCAAAGTAGTTTAAGGGACAGGTCAATAGGGATGCACTGGCAGGCATTTGAGAGGATATTTAAGAATGCACAGAATAGATGCATTCCAACGAGAACGAAAAACTCCAAGGGGAGGACCCACCATTCGTGGTTAATTAAAAAAGTAAAAATCGGATCAAACGTAAAGAAAAAACATATAATGGCACAAATATGGGTGACAGGTCAGAAGGTTGACAGAACATAAAAAGCAGCAAAGAACGACGAAAAGGGAAAAATAGAGTACGAGAGAAAGCTGGATAGAAATATAAAAACAAATAGCAAGAGTTTCTATAGACATTTAGAAAAAGAGTTGACAAAGTGAGTGTTGGTCCTATAGAAAGTGAGTCTGGGATTTAATATGAGAATGTAAGTGAATGACAGATCAATTGAACTGGTATTTTACATCGATCCTCACCATAGTGGATACAGGTAACATCCCTAAAATAGATGTAAATCAGGAAATGGAAGTGGGGTATGAACTCTCGAAAATTACAATCACCAGGGAGGTAGTACTGAGAAACATACTGGAGCTGCGGGTTGACAAATCCTCGGGTCCTGATGAACTTCATCTCAGGGTCTTAACAGAAGTGGCTAGTGAGATAGCTGATGCGTTGATTTTAATTTTCTAAGATTTCCTAGATTCGAGCAAGGTCCCATCAGATTGGAAAATAACCAATGCAACTCATTTATTCAAAAAAGGGAGGAAGACAGAAGCACGAAACTGCAGGCCAGTTAGGTTAGCATCTGTCATAGGGAAAACTTTAGAAGCTATTATTAAAGACGTTAGAATCGGAAAATTAAAAAAATTCAAAATAATCGGGCAGGGCCAACATGATTCTATGAAAGGGAAATCATGATTAACCAGTTTATTGGAGTTCTTTGAAGAAGCAACGTGTGCTCTGAATAACGAGAAGTGGTGGATGTACTGTACTTACAGTTCTGGAAGGCGACATCAAAGGTTATTGCGGAAAATAAAAGCTCTTGGTGTGGGGGATGACATTTTGGAATGGATGGAAGATTGGCTCGCTACGAGGAAACAGAGAGTTGGCAAAAATGGGTCATTTTCTAGTTGACTAGATGTAACAATGGTATGCCGCAGGGGTGAGTGCTGGTTCCTCAAGTTTTTGCAATTTATAGAAATGACTTGGATGAAGGTATCAAAGGTATGGTTGCTAGATTTGTTGATGACAAAAATATAGGTAGGAAGGTAAGTTGTGAAAAGGTCCTAAGGATGCTACAAAGGGATATAGACAGGCTAAGTGAGTGTACTAAGATCTGGCAAATGGAGTATAATGTGGGAAATTGCGAAATTGTCCATTTTGGTAGGAAGAATAAAAATGAAGCAGATCAACTAAATGGTGAGAGATTGCAGAGCTCTGAGATGCAGAGGGATCTGCCTGTCCTCGTGCATGAATCACAAAAGGTTATTATGCAGGTGCAGCAAGTAATTCGGAAAGCGAATAGAATGTTATTGTTTATTGCAAAGGGAATTGAACACAAAAGTAGGGAGGTTATGCTTCAGTTATACTGTGCATTGGTGAGACCATATCTGGAGTACTGTGTACATTATTGGTCTTCTTATTTGAGGACGTTTGTAAATGTGTTGGACACAGTTCAGAGAAGGTTTATTGGACTAACAACTGGAAGGTGTGGCTTGTCTTATGAGGAAAGGGTGAACAAGCTAAGCCTGTATCCACTAGAATTTAGAAGAGTAATGGGTGACTTGATTGAAGCATGTAGGATTCAAAGGGGTCTTAGCATGGTGGATGTGGAAAGGAGGATCTAGAACTAGGGGTCACTGTTTAAAAATAAAGGGTCACCCATTTAAGATAGAGATGAGGAGATTTTTTTTCTCTCAAAGTGACGTGAGTCTTTGGAACTCTGTTCCTCAAAAAGCGGTGGAAGCTGTGTCTGTGAATATTTTGAAGGCAGATGTGGATAGATTCTTGATAAGCAAAGGGGTGGAAGGTTATTTGGGCTGGGAAGAAATGTGGAGTTGATGCTACATTCAGATCATCCATGATCTTGTGGAATGGTGGAGCAGGCTCAAAGGGCCGATTGGCCTACTCCAGCTCCCAATTCCTATTTTTAAATGTTCATGTGAGCTTATTGAAAGATCTAGTGTTCTGAATGAGTTGGCTAGAGTAGACATGATGAGATTATTTCCCTTATTGTGGAATCTAGAACACGAAGACGGTTTGTCAGGAAAAGGATTATTCATTAAGGGCTGACATGAGGAGAAATGTCTTCACTCAAATGGTTGCGAATCTGTGGAATTCTCTACCCCAGATGATTGTGGATGCTCCATCGTGGAATACATTTAAGGCTTAGATGGACCAATTTTTGGTTTCGAAGGAATCAAGGGACATGGGAAGTGGGCTGGCAAGAAGAGTTGAGGACGAGGATCAGCCATTGGGAGATATACAGAGGATGTTGCCAGTACTGGAAACTTTTAATGATGAGGATAAACAAGATGGACGGGGAGTGTTTTCATTGGAACAGAAGAGAATGACAGCAGATTCAATTGAGCTGTGTAGAATTATGACGTACCTAAATAGAGAAAAACTTCAATAACGAGCGGGGTACAGACTTAAAATACTTGGTAGAAATGTTAGAGGGAAGTTGAGGAGAAAAAAAACAAATCTCCCAGGAGGGAAGGGTCCAGTGTGAATCTGCCAGAAAACACATCTTCCCTTCCCGTCCCCTATCATCATTCCAAAGGGATTGGTCTCTCTACGATACCCTGGTCCTCTCCTCCATTATCCCCAATACCTTTTCCTTTTCCAACAGCATCTTCTTCTTCTTTGGCGTCCTTGTCTCGGGAGGCAATGGGTAAGCACCTGGAGGTGGTCAGTGGTTTGTGGAGCAGCGCCTGGAGTTGCTACAAAGGCCAATACGAGTTTGAAAGACTCTTCCACAGGTGCTGCAGAAACATTTTGGTTGTCGGGGCTGCTACACTTATGGCTTGCCCCTTGCGTTTTTCTCTTTTTTCCTGCCAATTGCTAAGTCTCTTCGAATCGCCACACTTTAGCCCCGCCTTTATGGCTTCCCGCCAGCTCTGGCGATCGCTGGCAACTGACTCCCGTGGCTTGTGATCAATGTCGCAGGACTTCATGTCGCGTTTGCAGACGTCTTTAAAGTGGAGACATGGACGGCCGGTGGGTTTGATATCAATGGCGAGCTCTCTGGACAATGTGTCCCTGGGGATCCTGCCATGTTCCATGCGGCTCACATGGCCAAGCCATCTCAACCGCCGCTGACTCAGTAGGGTGTATAAGCTGTGGATGTTGGCCACCTAGAGGACTTCAGTGTTGGAGATACGGTCTGCTAACTGATGCCAAGGATTCTCCGCAGGCAGCGATGATGGAATGAATTGAGACATCGTTCTTGGCTGACATACATTGTCTAGGCCCCGCTGCCTTGGAGCAAGGTACTGAGGACCCAGGCTTAATGCACTCGGAATTTTGTGTTCCATGTCAGTGCGCCATTTTCCCACACTCTCTTGGCCAGTCTGGACATAGCCTTCTCCATGCGCTTGCTGATTTCTGCATCGGGAGACAGGTAACTGGTGATAGTAGAGCCTCGGTAGGTGAACTCTTGTACCACTTCCAGAGCGTGGTCGCTGATATTGATGGATGGAGCATTTCTGACGTCCTGTCCCATGATGTTCGTTTTCTTGAAGCTGATGGTGAGGCCAAATTCGTTGCAGGAAGCCGCAAACCTGTCGATGAGAATCTGCAGACACTCTTCAGTGTGAGATGTTAATGCAGCATCGTCAGCAAAGAGGAGTTCTCTGATGAGGACTTTCCGTACTTTGGACTTTGCTCTTAGACGGGCAAGGTTGAACAACCTGTCACCTGATTTTGTGTGGAGGAAAATTCTTTCTTCTGAAGACTTGAACGCTTCTGAGAGCAGCAGGGATAAGAAAATCCCAAACAGTGTAGGTGCTCGAACACAGCCCTGTTTCACGACACTCAGGATAAGAAGGAGTCTGATGAGCCACCGCTATGCTGAATTGTGCATTTCATATTGTTATGGAATGAGGTGATGATTCTTAGTAGCTTTGGTGGACATCCGATCTTTTCTAGTAGTCAGAAGAGGCCACGTCTGCTGACGAGGTCAAAGGCTTTGGTGAGATCAATGTAAGCAACGTAGAGGGGAATCTGTTGTTCACAGCTCTTCTCCTGTAGCTGACTAAGCGAGAACATCATGTCAATGGTCGATCTCTCTGCTCGAAAGCCACACTGTGCCTCAGGGTAGACACGCTCGGCGTGTCTCCCATGAAATATTCCCATGAAATCTCAGGAGGTGCAAGACCTGCCCTTTTACCGCCTCTCTCGTCAATATCCGAGGCTCCAAACACTCCTTCCAAGTGAACCAACGAATTACTCGTACTCCTTTCAAGTTAGTATACTGTATTCGTTGCTCAGAAGAACACAAGAAATAAGAGTAGAAGTTGACCACATGGCACATCAAGCCTGCACCGCCATTCAATACAATCATGGCTTATCTGGGGCTGCGACTCCACTTTCTTCCCCGCTCCCCATATCCCTTGATTCCCTGCGAGACCGAACATCTTTCTGTACCAGCCTTAAATGTATTCAACGACGGAGCACCTACAGCCCTCTGGGATAGAGAATTCCAACGATTCACAGCCCCTTATCATGCGACTGCATCCCCGCTTTCTAGATTTCCCGACCAGCTTCTACCATATCAAGCCATTTCAGAATATTGTACGTCTGAATTAGATCGCCTCTCATTCTTCTAAACTCCAGAGAATATAGGCCCAATTTACTCAGCCTTTAATCATAGGACAGCCCCCTCATGCCAGGGACCAATTCAGTAAATCTTCACTGCACCGCCTCCAGTGCAAATATATCCTTACTTAAATATGGAGACAAAAACTGCACACAATATTTCCGGCGAGGTATCACCAAAGCCCTGTCTAATTTTATGAAAAACTTCTTTATTAGTGTACGTGAAATGAAGGTCAACAAGACATTTGGCTTCCTAATAGCCAGTTGCACCTGCATGTTAACGTTATACGTTCATTGTACGAGTACCACCAAGCCTCTCTGAACATCAACACTTACCAGTTTCACACATTTCAAACGAATCTGCTTTTCTATTTTTATGACGACACTTCACACTTCCTAACATTATACTTCATTTTCCATCATGTTGTTCACCCACTTAACCTGTCCAAATCTCTTTGCAGCGTCTCTGTGTCCTCCCTACAGCGTACCTGTCCACTGAGCTTTGCATCATCAGCAAACCTAGATGCATTCCTTTCTGTCTCTTCGTCAAAGTGTAAATAGCTAAGGTCCAGGCACTGACCCTTGAGGCACTTCACTATTCACTGCCTGCCCACTTTAATATGACCCGTTTATGCCCACTCTGTGCTTCCTGTTCATTAACCAACCCTTTATCCACGCTAATATATTACCTCAACACCATGAGTCCTTATCGTGCCTATTCATCTTTTATGTTGTACCTTATCGACACCCTTTTGGAGAGCCAAATATACGACATATACTGGTTTCCATTTGTCTACCAGTCCAGTTACACCCTCAAAAACACTAATAAATTTGCCAAACAGGATCTCCCTTAAGTAAAACCATACTGAGTTGCTCTAATCGTATTATTCTTTTCCAACTACAATGTTAAAAAGTCTTTAATAATAGTTTTCATCATCTTCCCAATGACTGATGTTAGGCTAACCGGCCAGTAGTTCCCTGTTTACTCTCTGCCTCCTTTCTTGAAAAGCAGTGCAACATTTGTCGACGTCCAATCAGGCGGGACCATTCTTGAATAAAAGGAATTCTGGAAAATCATAGCCAGTACATCCACTATCTCTGCAGATATCAGTTTTATAACGATAGGCTGTAGGCTATCTGGTCCCTGGGACTTGTCAGATTTCGTCGCTCAAGTTTTAATCCCTCAATACCTTTTCTCGGCTGATACGAATTTCCGTAATTTCCTCTCTCTTTTAAGCCCTAGGATGCTGCCGATTTCTTGAATGGAACTTGTGTCTTATATTGTGAAGGCAGACACAAAATATTTATGCAATACCTCTGCCTTTTCCTATTCCCCGTGATGATTTCTCCTGTCTGCCTCTAAGGGACCAGCATCTACTTTAGCTACTCTCTTTTTATGTACTTGTAAAAGTTCTTACAATCTTTTTTAATATTGCTGTCTAGTTTACTCTCATATTCTATCTTTTTCCATTTTTATCAACTTTTTGGTGGCCCGTTGCTGGTTTCGAAAACACTCACAATCCTCATACTTGATACTATTTTTACAACATTGTCAGCTTCTTCTTTTTGTATAAAACTCTCAACTTCTTGAGTGAGCCGCTGATGGGTGTTTCTTGACGGTTTTTTGTTTTGTTTTTGAACGGAGCTCAACTTTTGTTGAACAATTTGAATTGTTTCTTTAAATGTTTACCACTTTTCATTAACACAATACCTTCCAGTCTATTTCTCCAATTAGCCTTAACCAGTTCTCTCCTCATACCTTTGTAATTGGCTTTGTTAAAGCTTAAGATTCCTGTTTGCCATTAAAATGTGTCATTTTCGAACTTAACATGAAATTCCCACATATTATGGTCACTATTTCCAAGTAGATATTTAACTATAGGTTAGATAGGAAGAGGCTTCTTTTCCCTCAGCGGAGGGGGCATATATTTAAGGTAAGGGCAGGAGGTTTAGAGGGGATTTGAGGAGAACTTTTTTCACCCAGAGGGTGGTCAGAATCTGGAACACACTGCCTGAAGTGGTGGTAGAGTCAGGAACACTCACAACATTTAAGAAGTATTTAGATGAGCACTTGAAACGCCATAGCATACAAGGCTACGGGCCAAGTGCTGAAATATGGGACTAGAATAGGTGTTTGATGGCCGGCACAGACACGATGGGCAGAAGGGCCAGTTTCTATGCTATATTACTGTATGACTCTATTACTCTATGCCATTGCTTATTAACCCTGCTTCATTACACAATACGAAATCAAAGATAGCTTTACTCCGAGTCGGTTGGACAACGTGTTGCACCAAGAAACTGTCACAAAAACATTCTACAAACTCACCTTCCTGACCACTGTTGGCAATTTGATTGTCCAAGTCTATATACGGATTAAAGACCCCACAATTAATAGATTACCCTTTTTACAATTCGGTCGCCTCTATACTAGGGAGACCAAACGCAGATTGGGTGATTATTTTGCGATAAGCCTCTGCTTAATCGGCAAGCATACCCCGAGGCTTTGCTTCCATGCCATTTCAATTCACCAGTCTGGTCTCATGCCCACATTTATGTCTTTGGCCTGCTGCAGTGTTCCAGTGAACATAAGCGCAACCTCGAGGAACAGTACCTCATCTTTCGATGAGGCACTCTACAGCCTTCCAGACTAAACATTGAGTTCAACAATTTCAGAACATGACTGGCGTTTTTTATTACTATTGTTTTATTTCATTTTATTTTAACCACGTGCCTGCCTTAAACTTGGGTTTTCATGTGCGTGCTTTTGGACAGAACTGTTTATAATTCTCTGGACTAATGCTTTGTTTTTCACCACAGCCATTAACACTCCCTTTGCCTTTGTCCCATAACAGCTTTGTCATTTAATCTCTCCTGCCCTCTGTCCTATCATATACCCAACCTTTTGCTCTCTTCCCCATCACAACATTGCACCCACTCCTTCACTTGCTTAAAACCTATTACATTTCTAACTTTTGGCAGTTCTGATGAATGATCACAGACCTGAAATATTAGCTCTGCTTCTCTTTCCACAGATGCTGCCAGCCCTGTTGAGTAATTCCAGATCTTCGTGTTTCTAAATCACGTCTCATGGTCGACTGCTTTTCACTGCACAACCAAACGCGGCAGAGCAGGCAGGTGTTGAACAATGAGGAGTGCGAGCACGGTGCTGCCTCCTTGCATGATGAAGATGTGGAGCGGGAAGATGGCCAAGGATTGTCAGATCAAGGACCTCAGGGACGACAGGAGAGAAGCCATGAGATGCGTGAAGGGGAGGCTCGAAATGCCCTTATACATTCGTGTTTCCTTTGATTCTTACTGTCAGTTGCACGTTGACGAATAGAGACGTACCTCAATGCAGTGCTATTGTCACTTTCTTTCTTTCGGTAAGCAAATACTCATTGATCAGTTGCACAGCGCTGAACTGGCCAGCCTCCAAACTGGACACTTGGTAGCATGATCTCTTGCCTCGAGACTGGTGACAAAGACTGGGTTGATCCAAAGTCTCAAAAGCCTGACTGAAGAGGAGGAAGATGTTGCTTGCTTTCAAAAAATCTTAAATGACAGGAACAACAGACGCTACTCTTTCCATCTACAACATACAATCACCCGTGAAAATCCCACGAATCTAGGTTTAATTTTTCTTTCTGTTGTGTGAACTCCTATGAGGCGCTCGCCCTGCACTGTCAGCTGAGATGGATGAAGTTTGCTTAGCGGCTGTCCTCTACTTACCAGGGCCTAATGGGCCCTGACATCTTGGGATCCTCCTGCCCCGAGGTAGGAGCGCCCTCTTTGCCCTGGATGAAGGAGGATCTGGCGTCACACGCAGATGGGGAGAGGAATTGCTGGCCTTACCAAGAGCACCGTGAGTGGAGCCCCCAGCAGTGGTTGGCAGCCGTACCTCCTCCCTTTCAAGATAGACATTTGTCTCCCTGTTGACGTGAGGGGATAGAGAAACTGGTGGTGACTCCAGGCCACACACAGTCCTCCGACTGTCAGAGACGAGTGCTGTCACAGCCTCGATCAGACAGCAGCTCAGACACATGTTGGATGTGCTCATCAGGTTGTGTTCTCGAATATAACCGCAAGCACAGTCACACCAACGTGCAATATCTGCGTTGGTGGTGGATGATGCTGGACACTCAGACTCTCCGTCCTCCCCATCAGAGGTGGCAGGCTCCCTCACAGTTGTGTGGGCTCCTTGAGTAGGCACCGCGCGTCCTGCATGAGAAAACAGAGACATTGTGGGGTCAAGGGCCTCCCCCACCAACACAACACGCACCCAGTAGGCACCAGATCCCTGATGACCAACATAGCTCCATCGCTGCAGATGTAGTCTTATGCCTCATGACGTCCTTACTCTCTATCCTTGATTTGTACCCTGTCTCTCCAGTAACAATGCTACATCCATCATGTGATCCAAACATTGGTGTCAGGACATGGAAAATCTGGAGCCCACCACCGGTCTTGGCCTGCTGTCTCTGATTGCATGCAATGTTCCGCAACAAACAGAAGGATGGAAGCTGTTGGCTCCCCCAAGGAAGCAATTCCAATACATACGCTTCTGATAGTACAGCTGTCACTAAGACAGACAAACTTGCATTTATATCGAGCCTTACTCGACCACCGGGCTTCTCAATACACTTTACAGCCAATACACTACATTTGAAGAGTAATCACTGATATAATGCAGGAAACTCAGAAGCCAATTTCGGCACAGAAAGCTTCCACAAACAGCAACGTGATAATGACCAGGTAATCCACGACTTTGTTTGAGGGATAAATATTGGCCAAGATGCCGGGGATAACTTCCGTGCTCTTCTTCAAAATAGTGCCTGGGTGCGTATACATCCACCTGAACAAACAATTAGGGCCTTGGTTTAACATATCATCTGAAAGACAGGACTTCCAACAGTGCAGAACTCCCTCGGTATTTCACTGGTGTGTTAGACTTGACTTTTGAGTTCAAACGCTGGAATGGGACTTCAAAAGCCATTTCTACACGCATCAGGAATGTTGCATGCATCCCCTGACCATTTGAACAGTTATGCGTGGGCATAGCTTCTCCACTCAATACACCCCCTTCTTTTACAGATCCAAGAAACAAGCAATTAAGTTATCATGTGGGCCCAGCTTTGTTGACTAGATAAGGTCATTAAGCCACTTGCGGAACTGAATCCAGTTCCTTCGTGTCACCCCATGGCTACTGATCTCCTCCATTATCTGCAGCCAGGCTCACTTAGACAGACTCTTTGGTCTCGTCCTCCCTTCTCGAGGGAATAGTACATGCCACCTTTCCTGGTAGCATTTAGGAGCACCTGGAGGGAACATCACTGAAGCTTGGGACCTCCAGGGTCTCCTTTCTACCATCCCTCTGCCGCTCCTACTTTTCAGAAAGCAAAAACGAATGCAGGGCTGGCAGTCCTTTAAAATGGCCACAGCAGCTGCCACGGCATCAACTGTCACTGGCGTGTTTTCTTCTGTTCCTGCCACTGACAATGTATTTGGTTGTTCCTCGCGCCTCATGCCTTTAATTAGCCTGCCACCACTGTATTGTGTGCGTCTCGCCGCTCCTCATTCCGACATGGCATGCACCCACATCGAGTCCTGACAGCGGGTTTTGTGTCTCTGCAACAAACTCCAACCCGCAGTCTCACCAGTGTTTCAAATATCTCTCACTCTGTCCAGATCAGTACCACTGGCTATTTGCTCACAACAACAACCAATCTGCATTTACATAGCCCCTTTAACTCAGAGAAAGGCGGCATTGCAGGATCTGGTTCTGGGGAATGAATTGGGTCAAGTGGATCAGGTGACTGTCGAGGAATATTTAGCGGACATTGACAACGGTATCGATCATTAGTTTTTGGTTACCTAGGGAAAGGGACAAGGGACAATCCAAATGAAATATAATTAATTGGGGAGGTACAACTTGAATGGCATAAGATTGGATCTGGACAAAGTAAATTGTAATCTATGGATTCCTCCCGCCACACATCTCTCGCCCACCCCCACTGTGCTTGACAGGGTCCTCAACTGTGCCGAAGCATTTCCTGCACTTCTGACTTCACTCATACCTGTCTCTCCCAGAACAACTCAATGGTCTTCACTTTACACCCCACCAGCCTGTACATCCACAGGCTCATTCTCTACCATTTTTGCTACCTCCAGCGTAATGCCACCACCAAACACATCATCCTCTCCCCTCCTGTCAGTATTCCGAAGGAATATTTCCCTCAGCGACACTTCGGTGAACACTTCCATCACCCTGGACACCTCTTCCCACGGCACCCTCCCATGCAATCACAGGAGATGTAATACTGGCCCTTTTACCTCCTCCCTCCTCATAATCCTGGGCCCAAAACATTGCTTCTAGGTGAAGCAGTGATTTACATGTTCTTCTTTCAATTTAGCATACTTTCTTTACCAGTCATAATGTGGCCATCTCTGCATTAGGAAGACGAAACAAAGGTTGGTTGACCGCGTTGTGGAGTACCTTCAATCAATATGCAAGCAATGACCCCAGCTTCTTGCTACTTGTCTTTCATTTCACCTCACTGCTCTCAGGCCCACATTTCTGTCCTTGGTCTGCTGCAGTGTTCCAACGATCGTCGCCAAGAGCTCGAGGAGCAGCGCTATACAGCCTTCTGGACTCAACACTGAGCTCAATAACTTCAGAGCATGACTGCCTTTTTAAATTTATTTTGTTTTATTTTGTTTTATTCCATTTTTAACCATAGGCATATTTTAAACTTGTTTTCATGTTTTTGCTTTTGGATCGAGTTGTTTATTATTCTGCCATTTACACTCTCTCTGGATTAACGATTTGTCTTTCGATACAACTATAAGAACTCCCTTTTCCTTTGTTCTGTGACATGTTCGTCATTTAATCTTCCCTGCACTCTGCCCTGTCACACACTTTCCCTTTTGTTCTCCTTCCCCTTCCCCAATTCTACTTGTTTACTTGTTCAACGTCAATGACATTTCTAACATTTGACAGTCCTGATCAAACGACTCAGACCTAAAACATTAACTCCAATGCTCTCTCCACAGATGCTGCCAAGCTTGCCGAATATTTTCAGCACTTTCTGTTTTGATTTCAGATTTCTAGCATCCGTAGTATTTCGTTTTGATTTTAGTCTGCCTTTTACAACTCCATGCTGGCTAGCCTTCAGTAAGTCAAAGTTCTCCAAGTGCCTGCTAATGCTGACTCTGATTATTGTTTCTGAAACCTTACCGAACACTGAGGTTAAACTAACTGACCTGTACTGGCTTGACATATCTTACACCATTTCTTGAATAAGATTATCAGACTTTCCACTCCCCAATCCTCTGACACCTCCCCCATATTGCACGAATACGGACAAAATGACTTTGAGACATGGGGTCAAACCCCACCACAATAGCCTGTGGCATCTAAATTCAATTAATTGATTCATTCACTGAAATAATGTATAATATGGATCTACGCTACTCTCAGTGATGGTGCTGTTAGCGAGAATGAATCTCGAAGAATCACTCGACACTCAGGTCTGCTCCAATGTCAAACAGTTCATTTAGTTACGCCAGCGGGGAGCAGGTCACTGGGCTGTCCAGATGCCTCTCCACCGAACAAAGAAAAATCATCCATACTTATACATTTTTCAAACAGTTACTCAGCCCATCCTGGCTGGACATGACGGTTATTGATTACATACATTACACATATTACCAATTAGATTACTCATTAGGCATCATGTGGCTAAGTGATCAGCTCATAGCAAGCCCTCTGATCATCTTGTGATGTTTCCCAGACGCCCTTATCAACTATCCTTGAGTTTTCACAATGAATCCTTCTACCTATATCAAGCTTGCATTCCTGATTGCTTCGTGCAGTCTGCAGTTACACAAAGCAGCTGTCTTATACACTGATATGAGGGGCCCTCCTTGGTCAGGCTAATTGCCTGTGCTAAGCAATACCATGCTCAAGGCTGCAAGCTAACTAACTTGTCCCACAATGCCTTGGGTAAATACTCCATTTTGTAACAATATGTGGCTATACTTTCAACTTGTAATGGAGTATATAGATATATATAGATAGATATTCACTAGGATTATATGAATCTACTTACTCAAATAACATTTAAACATTATAATGTTTGCTGCAGATGCCTCTGCGCTTGGGAATGTCCTTCAACAGTGCCATGGCACTACCATTCATTTACTGGTTCAATCTGGTTCACGACCGTCCTTTAGGGAAGGAAATCGGCTGTCCTTACCAGGTCTGGCTTACTTGTCACTTTGTGCCCACAGAAATGTGATTGACTCTTAAATTCCCTGCTAAGTAGCTGAGTAAGACACTCAGTTATCTCGAGCAATTAAGGATGGGCAGAAAATTCTGGCCTTGCGAGCAATGTCCACATCGCCTGAAAGACTAGAAATGATGACATGAACGCATATTTTTAAATAAAGAGAGTGGATGATACTTAAGTACAATAATAAGAAGGTGCATTTATATAGTGCCTGTAACGTAGTAAAATAAAAGATTCCAGTCAGTTTTGCGTCTAAAATCTGACCGAGATTGACCCGCGGACGAACAAGGGATTATAGGGAAGTAAGTACACTGGCTCAGCCAAAAATGGGGTTGTCGGATCGATTTAAAGGACCAGACGTGACAAGAGACAGAAGCATGTGGGGTTGGCAAAGGTGGAGGGGATTGAGGAGGGAATGCTAGCGGATGGGGCCACATGACTGAAGACACAGTTGCCCGTTTTGGGGCAGATGGAAGGAGGATGCACCAGCAGCTAGAGGACCTGGAATACTGGAGAGGCTGTGACTGTGTTTCTGGCTCTGCTGTGTCTCTTGCTGTAGCTGGAGGTCGGCACACACTGGAACTGAACAGTGATAAAACCTAACAGTGACAATACGGGAAAGCCACAAGCTGATTGGTTGTTGAGCAACTGTTGTTAGAGAGTGCCTGTAAATAGCTGGAACACTAAAACAAAATGCATTTTTTAACCCTCAAATAACTACTTTATAAGTGGTAAGGTTAGTATTACTAATTACTAATTAGTGCTGCTTGGATAGAATGTGAGATTGTGAGTTAGGTGTGTGAGGGAGTGCGGTGATTATGGAAAGGAGGTGCTCCTTTATCTTTTTCTGTTATTTCTCTGTCCTTTCAACCTCCAATATTTGGTTGTTAATTCAGTACAGGGAAAAGCTGATTGGCGAGTAACTGGCAATTTATTTTACTTATTACACAGATTACATTAACAATAATTTGTGTGTAGAGTTAAGGTATGGCAGGACAGCTCGGGTGAGGAATCCAGCCAGAGCCAAGTCCGTGGCACCACGGGTGGCTCAGCTGCACAGGAGGGGAGGAGGAAGAATGGAAAGGCAATAGTGATGGGGCATCCATTACTTACAGGAACAGACATCCGTTTTAGCGGCCACAGACATGACACCCGGATGGTACGTTGCCTACCTTGTGCCCGGATCAAGGACGTCATAAATCAGCTGCAGGACATTTCTCTGGGGGAGGTCGTGGTCCACATTGGTACAACAGCAATAGGTCGTGATCCACATTGGCACCAACAGCCAGAGGTTTTGGTCCACTTTGGTGCCAACGACATAGACTACAAGAGAGATGTGGTCCTGAAAATATTATTTAAGGAGTTAAGAAATAAATCAAGAGTAGTTTGCTCCCAGTGTCACCTGCTCGTAAGAATTGGAATCGGATGATTCAGCTATTTAACAGGTGGCTGGAGAATTTATGCAGCAGGGAGGGCATCAGATTTCTGAGGCATTGGGCCCGGTTCTGACGTAGGTGGGCTGTGTACAAGATGGACTCGTTGCACCTTAGCAGGGCCAAGAATCACCATCTCGCAGGGCGATTTAGTAGTGCTGTTGGTGAGGGGTTAAACTAAATTGTTAGCAGGTTGTGAGCCTAAGAGCCAGCTCCGAATGAAGGTAAGCAAAACTGGTAACAAGAAGTAGTACTGTAGCAAGAAACATTGGAAGGCAGATGACATGTAGGCAAACATCAAATAGGATTGGAATGAGGAATAAAGTTAAGACAATGTTAAGGGCACTTTATCTGAATGCAGGCACCATTCACATTGACGTAGATGAGTTGAAGGCGCAAATAGAGGTAATGGGTATGACTTACTTGACATTACAAAGACGTGGTTCCGGTTAACCTGGACTGGGAAAGGAATATTCAGGGATATCGGTCATTTAGGAGGGATAGGAAGAGGTACAAAAGAAGTGGGGTAGTGCTGGTAATAAGGGACAATATCTGTACATTAGTGAGGAAGACTCTTAGGCCGAAGGAGCAAGATGTAGAATCACTTTGGGTGGAGCTACGGAACAGGAAAGGGCAGCAAACATTCGTGAGAGTTGATAACAGGTAACCGAACTGTAGTTGCAATGTTGAACATGGTATTAAGTAGAAAAATAGAGCTGCATGTAGCATGGGCAGTACAGTAAAATGAGTGTCTTCAATTTACATATAGATCTGGTCAACATAACGGCCACTAATGCTGTGGACATTGAATTGTTGGAGTGTGCACGAGATGGGTTTCTGGAGCAATATGTTGAAGAACCAACTTGTATCCGGCTATTTTAGATTTTGTACCATGTAATGAGAAAGGGTTAATTTATAACTTTGCTGTAAATGAGCTATTCGGAAATAGTGACCACAATATGATAGAATTCTGTATTATGTTTGAAAGATACATGGTTCATTCTGAATCTAGGGTCTTAAATCTGAACAAAGGAAACTGAAGGTATGAGGTGCAAGTTGGCTATGGTGGATTGAGAAAATATATTGAAAGATTTGACATTAGACGAACAATGGTTAATATTCAAAGAAATATTACATGGTCTACAAGAAACATGCATTCCGAAAAGGCACGAAAACCCAACAGGGAAGGTGAACCAGCCAAAAAAGGTGTCTAGCAAAAGAAGTTAAAGATTGCATTAAGTCAAAAGAAGTGACTTATAAGGTCACCAGAAAAAAAATGGTAAGCCCGAGGATTGGGAACAATGCAGTCTCCAACAAAAGAGGATCAAAAAACTGATAAAGAAAGGGAAAATAAATTGTGAATGCAAACTAACAAGAAACATAAAAGCAGACTGTAAAGGCACCTTCAGGAATGTGAAAAAGGAATGATTAACAAGGACGAATGCGGGTCCATTGCAAGTAGAATCAGGAGAGTTTGGGCAAACAATGAGGGGACGGTGGAGAGACTTAACGATTACTTGTGTCTGTCTTCACGGAGCAAAACACATAAAATCTACCAGAAATACTCGGCAATCAAGGGACATGTAGAGATTAGGAAAGTTATTATTGTCAATAAAGAGGCAGCATTCAAAAAAATAGTTGTATTGAAAATTGCTAAATTCCCTCGACCAGACGAGCTACATCCCAGAATATTGTATAAAGTGCCTATAGAGATAGTGGATGAACTGGTGGTTATCTTTCAAAAATATGTAGTTTCTGGAAGGGTTCCTGCAAACTGGAGGGTAGCAATTGTCATCCCACTATTTAAGAAGGGAGTGAGCGAGAAAACAGAGAACTACAGACCGGCTAGTTTTATGTCAGTAGCAGGGAAAATGTTAGGAGTTATTATAAATGATGAGGTAACAGAACATTCGGGAAAAAATGATATGATTTGATATAATCAATGTTAGCGGGAATGAATCTAGAAGAATCACTCGACACTCAGGTCTGCTCCAATGTCAAACAGTTTATTTAGTTACGCCAGCGGGGAGCAGGTCACTGGGCTGTCCAGATGCCTCTCCACCGAACAAAGGAAAATCATCACTACTTATACATTTTCAAACGGATACTCAGCCCATCCTGGCTGGACATGGTCCAATCACAACGATTATAGATCATATGCATTGATTATTAGAGCCAATAGAAGTGGTTTCTCGGCGTAGAGGGACTGCACAACTGGTCCATAGACAGATAGGGATTATTCATGATGTTTTCCATTCCCTCTTATCCATTATCCTTGCTTCTCATGTACGCATACCATCTTATCTTGACTTCGTTACAGGCTGGTACCTTTGTCAGCATTCCACAAGGACATCTGCTTTCCATTTAATGAGTCTTTGTTTGAATTTATGTTACTCAGCTCCTGTGTGGAATGTGGTCAAGTTGGCTAAGCCCCATGATGCCTTGCAAGTTCTTCATTGTTCACTAAGATTATACGTTACTGGTTACTCAAATAGCATTTAAACAGTATGATATTTACTGCATATGCCTCTGAATTGGGAATACCCTACAACAGTCAACATGTATTTGTGAAAGGTAAATCATGTCTGACAAACCTGTTGGCCTTTTTGAGGATGTTACATGTCGCATGGATAAAGATGAACCAGTGGATCTGATTTTCAGAAGATGTTTAATAAGATCTAACATTAGTGGTAGGGAAACTATTGGAAAAAGTTCTGAAGGAATAATCTCCACTTGGAGAGGCAGGGATTAATCAGGGATAGGCATCATGGCTGCATCAGGGGAGACCGTGTCTAACTAACTTGATTGAATCTTTCAAGGCAGTGACTAGATGTGTAGATGAGGGTAAAGCAGATGTTGTAGACTCCATAGACATTAGTAAGGACTTTGATAATGTCTCGCATGGGAGATTAATTAAGAAGGTAAGAGCCTATGGGATCCAGGGCAATTTGGCAAAGTGGATCAAAAATTGGCTCAATGACAGGAGGCAGAGGGTGATAGTCGAGGGTTGTTTTTGCGATTGGAAGCCTGTGATAAGTGGTGTGCCACAGGGATCGGTGCTGGGACCTTTGCTGTTGTAGTGTACATTAATGATTTAGACATGAATCTAGGAGGTATGATCAGTAAGTTTGCAGATGGTTCTAAAATTGGTGGTGTCCTAAATTGTGAGGTGGAAAGCCTTAGATTACAGGACGATACAGTGGGGCTGGTAAGATGGGCGAAGCACTGGCAAATAGAATGTAATTCTGAGAAGTGTGAGGTGATGCAGTCTGAGGGGACTAACAAGGCAAGGAAATATACAATGGATGGTAGTGCCCTAGGAAGTACAGAGGGTCAGAGGGACCTTGGAGTAGCTGTCCACCGATCACCGAAGGCAGCGGCACAGGTAGATAAGGTGGTTACGAAGCCATATGGGATACTTGCACTTATTAGCCACGCCATAGAATATAAGAGCAGGGTGGTTATGATGGAACTGCATAAAGTGCCAGTTAGGACACAGCTGGAGCACTGTGTACAGTTCTGGTCACCACACTATAGGAAGGATGTGAACACTGGAGATGATGCAGAGGAGATTCACCAGGATGCTGGCTGTCCAGGAGCATTTCAGCAAGAAGAGAGACTGGATAGGCTAGGGTTGTTTACCTTCGAGCAGCGAAGTCTGAGCTGGAACCTGAATGAGGTATTCAAAATTGCGATGGGCATGGATAGCGTAGATAAGATGAAACGTATCCCCACAGCGGAGGGGTGTTAGCGGGAATGAATCGAGAAGAATCACTCGACACTCAGGTCTGCTCCAATGTCAAACAGTTTATTTTGTTACGCCAGCGGGGAGCAGGTCATTGGGTTGTCCAGATGCCTCTCCACTGAACAAAGGAAAATCATCCATACTTATACATTTTCAAACAGTTACTCAACCCATCCCGGCCGGACATGGTCCAATCACAACGATTATCGATTATATACATTGATTATTAGAGCCAATGGAAGCGGTTACTAGGCATAAAGGGGCTGCATGACCGGCCCATACACAGATTGGGGATTACTCATGATGTTTTCCATACCCCCTTATCTTCACCTCGTTACAATTGTTAGCACCTTTGTCAGCGTCTGCTTTTCATTTTAATTAGCCTTTTGTTTGAGATTGGATTACTCAGCTCCTGTGGAATGTGGTTAAATTAACTGAGCCCCATGGTGTTTTGCAACCGCCTCACTGTTCACGAATATTATATGTTACTGGTTACTGAAATAATATTTAAACGTTATGATATTTACAGCATGTGCCTCTGCGCTTGGGAATACACGAGAACAATGGGGTATAAATTTAAGGAAAGGGGCAGGAAGTTTATAGGGGAATTATAGAACATAGAACATAGAACATAGAACATACAGCACAGAACAGGCCCTTCGGCCCACAATGTTGTGCCGATCCTTTGTCCTCTGTCAAGGACAATTTAATCTATACCCCATCATTCTCCTTTATCCATATACCTATCCAAAAGCCTTTTGAAAGTCCCTAAAGTTTCTGACTCAACAACTTCCCCGGGCAAGGCATTCCATGCCTCGACCACTCTCTGGGTAAAGAACCTTCCCCTGACATCCCCCTTATATCTCCCACCCTTCACCTTAAATTTATGACCCCTTGTAACGCTTTGCTCCACCCGGGGAAAAAGTTTCTGACTGTCTACCCTATCTATTCCCCTGATCATCTTATAAACCTCTATCATGTCACCCCTCATCCTTCTCCTTTCTAATGAGAAGAGGCCTAGAATGTTCAGCCTTTCCTCGTAAGACTTATTCTCCATTCCAGGCAACATCCTGGTAAATCTCCTCTGCACCCTCTCCAAGGCTTCCACATCCTTCCTAAAATGAGGCGACCAGAACTGCACACAGTACTCCAAATGAGGCCTTACCAAGGTCCTGTACAGCTGCATCATCACCTCACGGCTCTTAAATTCAATCCCTCTGCTAATGAACGCTAACACCCCATATGCCTTCTTCACAGCCCTATCCACTTGAGTTGCAACTTTCAATGATCTATGCACATAGACCCCAAGGTCTCTCTGCTCCTCCACATGCCCAAGAACCCTACCGTTAACCCAGTATTTTGCATTCATGTTTGTCCTTCCAAAATGGACGACCTCACACTTTTCAGGGTTAAACTCCATCTGCCACTTTTCAGCCCAGCACTGCAACCTATCCAAGTCCCTTTGCAGACGACAATAGCCCTCCTCGGTATCCACAACTCCACCAACCTTTGTATCATCTGCAAATTTACTGACCCACCCTTCGACTTCCTCATCCAAGTCGTTAATAAAAATCACAAACAGGAGAGGACCCAGAACTGATCCCTGCGGCACGCCACTGGTAACTGGGCTCCAGGCTGAGTATTTACCATCTAAGACCACTCTCTGCCTTCTATCAGTTAGCCAATTCTTAATCCAACTGGCCACATTCCCCACTATCCCATGCCTCCTGACTTTCTCCATAAGTCTACCATGGGGGACCTTATCAAATGCCTTACTAAAATCCATGTACACCACATCCACTGGTTTACCCTCATCCACTTGCTTGGTCACCTGCTCAAAGAATTCAATCAGGCTTGTGAGGCAAGACCTACCCCTCACAAAACCGTGCTGACTGTCCCGAATCAAGCAGTGTCTTTCCAGATGCTCAGAAATCCTATCCCTCAGCACCTTTTCCATCAACTTGCCTACCACCGAAGTAAGACTAACTGGCCTGTAATTCCCAGGGTTGTTCCTATTCCCTTTCTTGAACAGGGGCACAACATTTGCCACCCTCCAATCACCTGGTACCACCCCCGTCAGCAGAGAAGATGAAAAGATCATTGCCAGCGGCTCTGCAATTTCATCCCTTGCTTCCCATAACATCCTTGGATATACCCCGTCAGGCCCGGGAGACTTGTCTATCTTCAAGTTATTCAAAAACCCCAACACATCTTCCCTCCTAACGAGCACTTCCTCGAGCTTACCAGTCTGCTTCCCACCGTCCTCTTCAGTAATACACCCCTTCTCATTCGTAAATACCGAAGAGAAGTACTCATTCAAAACCTCACTTATCTCTTCCGGCTCAACACACAGTCTCCCGCTATTGTCCTTGACCGGACCTATGGTCCCCCTAGTCATCCTCATATTTCTGACATACGCGTAAAAGGCCTTGGGGTTTTCTTTTATCCTACCCGCCAAGCATTTTTCATGCCCTCTCTTAGCTCTCCTAATCCCTTTCTTCAGATCCTTCCTGGCCATCTTGTATCCCTCCAGAGCTATGCCTGTGCCCTTTTTCCTCAACTTTATATACGCATCCTTCTTCTTCCTAACAAGACTCTCAACCTCTCTTGTCAACCACGGTTCCCTCACATGACCATCCCTTCCCTGTCTGACAGGGACATGCTTATCAATGGCCCCTACTATCTGCTCCTTGAAAAAGTTCCACATTTCGACCGTGCCCTTCCCTGCCAGCATATGCTCCCAACTTATGCTCCTCAGTTCCTGCCTGACAGCATCATATCTACCCTTCCCCCAATTGTAAACCTTGCCCTGTTGCACATACCTATCCCTCTCCATTACCACAGTGAATGCTACAGAATTGTGATCACTATCTCCAAAGTGCTCGCCCACCAACAGCTCTATCACTTGCCCTGGTTCATTACCTAGTACCAAATCCAATATTGCCTCCCCTCTGGTCGGGCAGTCTACATACTGAGTCAGAAAAGCTTCCTGGACATACTGCACAAACACTACCCCATCCAAACTATTCGATCTAAAGAGTTGCCAATCAATATTTGGGAAGTTGAAATCCCCCATAATTACTACCCTGTGACTTCTGCTCCTTTCCAAAATCTGTTTCCCAATCTGCTCTTCCACCTCCCTGCTGCTATTGGGGGGCCTATAGAAAACTCCCATCAAGGTGACTGCTCCTTTCCTGTTCCTGACCTCAACCCACAGTGCCTCAGTCGGCAGATCCTCCTCGAAAATTCTTTCAGCAGTTGTTACACTATTTCTAACTAACAATGCCACCCCCCCACCTCTTTTACCACCATTCCTAATCTTATGAAAACATCTATAACCAGGTACCTCCAAAAACCATTCCTCCCCCTCACCTATCCACGTTTCAGTGATGGCCACAACATCGTAGTCCCAAGTGCCCATCCACGCCTTCAATTCACTCACCTTATTCCTGATGCTTCTTGCGTTGAAGTATACGCACTTTAACCCTTCTCCGTGCCCATCTGTCCTCTGTGACAGTGCTACCTTCCCCAATACCTCACTACACTCTTTGTCTTTCTGAGTGGACCCACTGGTCCCTGGATTACAAGTCCGGTTCCCATCCCCCTCCCAAACTAGTTTAAACCCTCCCGAACAGTACTAGCAAACCTCCCTCCCAGGATATTGGTGCCCCTCTGGTTCAGATGCAGCCCGTCCTGTTTGAACAGGTCCCATCTTCCCCAGAATGCAGTCCAATTATCCAAGAACTGGAAGCCCTCCCTCCTACACCATTCCTGCAGCCACGTGTTCAGCTGTGCTCTCTCCCTATTCCTAGCCTCACTATCACGTGGCGCCGGCAACAAACCAGAGATAACAACTCTGTCCGTCCGAGCTTTCAGCTTCCAGCCTAACTCCCTAAACTCACTTCTAACATCTGTGCCACCCTTCCTTCCTACGTCGTTGGTGCCAATGTGCACCACGACCTCTGGCTGCTCCCCCTCCCCTTTAAGGATCCTGAAGACGCGATCACAAACATCACGGACCCTGGCACCAGGGAGGCAACAAACCATCCGTGCGTCTCGCCTGCGCCCACAGAACCGCCTGTCCGTACTCCTCACCATCGAGTCCCCGATGACTAGTGCTCTCCCATTCTCCCTCCTTCCCTTCTGAGCCACAGTGCAGGACCCCGTGCCAGAGGCCCGGTCACTGCAGCCTGCCCCCGATAGGCCGTCCCCCCCAACAGTATCTAAAACTGTATACTTGTTGTTGAGGGGAACGACCACAGGAGATCCCTGCACTGACCTCTTCCCACCTCTAACTGTTACCCAGCTGCCTTTGATTTGTGGAGTAACGACCTCCGTGTAGCTTCTATCTATCAACCCCTCAGCTTCCCGAATGATCCTCAGTTCATCCAGCTCCAGCTCCAATTCCCTAACACGGTCTGATAGGAGCTGGAGACGGATGCACTTCCAGCAGGTGAAGTCGGCAGGGCCACCGGAGGTTTCCCTCACCTCGAACATTCTGCAGGAGGAGCAATACACTACACTGGCTGCCATTTCTTTTATTCAATTACCCCTTAGTTAAGTACAACTATAGATATTAACAAAAACAGTAAATAGCTTACCTGCTCAGTCCTTTTTGGTTAGAGGAGGAGGGTAAAAAGGGTCTTATTATTACGTTAGAGGAGGAGGATGGGTGGGAGACACTACATGTGTAGTGGCTCGGGTTTACTCAGCTTCGCACCTTTAAGGAAAATACCTACCCAGGAGTCCTCGCTGCCGACCAGCTTCCGGTTCCTCCGGCGCCAAAAGAAACTCAAAGACAAGGAAAACAGTAAGTAAAACAGTAAGTACTTACTTTTAAAACACAGCTCCTGATGCCTTCACTCACCCACCGAAGAGTCGCTACCTTCTCCTGCTGCTCCGCCGGAATTGAGGAAATATTTTTCACCCAGAGGGTGGTTGGAATCTGGAACACACTACTTGAAGTGGGTCGTTCAGTGAATGCTGTCCACATGCTTTTAGTAAGGCATTTGACAAGGTCCCCAATGACAGACTGGTCAGAAAAAATAAAAGCCCATGGGATTCAGGGGACTGTGACGAGTTTAATCCAAAATTGGCTCAGTGACAGGAAACATAGAACATAGAACATAGAACATAGAACATACAGCACAGAACAGGCCCTTCGGCCCACAATGTTGTGCCGATCCTTTGTCCTCTGTCAAGGACAATTTAATCTATACCCCATCATTCTCCTTTATCCATATACCTATCCAAAAGCCTTTTGAAAGTCCCTAAAGTTTCTGACTCAAAAACTTCCCCGGGCAAGGCATTCCATGCCTCGACCACTCTCTGGGTAAAGAACCTTCCCCTGACATCCCCCTTATATCTCCCACCCTTCACCTTAAATTTATGACCCCTTGTAACGCTTTGCTCCACCCGGGGAAAAAGTTTCTGACTGTCTACCCTATCTATTCCCCTGATCATCTTATAAACCTCTATCATGTCACCCCTCATCCTTCTCCTTTCTAATGAGAAGAGGCCTAGAATGTTCAGCCTTTCCTCGTAAGACTTATTCTCCATTCCAGGCAACATCCTGGTAAATCTCCTCTGCACCCTCTCCAAGGCTTCCACATCCTTCCTAAAATGAGGCGACCAGAACTGCACACAGTACTCCAAATGAGGCCTTACCAAGGTCCTGTACAGCTGCATCATCACCTCACGGCTCTTAAATTCAATCCCTCTGCTAATGAACGCTAACACCCCATATGCCTTCTTCACAGCCCTATCCACTTGAGTTGCAACTTTCAAAGATCTATGCACATAGACCCCAAGGTCTCTCTGCTCCTCCACATGCCCAAGAACCCTACCGTTAACCCAGTATTTTGCATTCATGTTTGTCCTTCCAAAATGGACGACCTCACACTTTTCAGGGTTAAACTCCATCTGCCACTTTTCAGCCCAACACTGCAACCTATCCAAGTCCCTTTGCAGACGACAATAGCCCTCCTCGGTATCCACAACTCCACCAACCTTTGTATCATCTGCAAATTTACTGACCCACCCTTCGACTTCCTCATCCAAGTCGTTAATAAAAATCACAAACAGGAGAGGACCCAGAACTGATCCCTGCGGCACGCCACTGGTAACTGGGCTCCAGGCTGAGTATTTACCATCTAAGACCACTCTCTGCCTTCTATCAGTTAGCCAATTCTTAATCCAACTGGCCACATTCCCCACTATCCCATGCCTCCTGACTTTCTCCATAAGTCTACCATGGGGGACCTTATCAAATGCCTTACTAAAATCCATGTACACCACATCCACTGGTTTACCCTCATCCACTTGCTTGGTCACCTGCTCAAAGAATTCAATCAGGCTTGTGAGGCAAGACCTACCCCTCACAAAACCGTGCTGACTGTCCCGAATCAAGCAGTGTCTTTCCAGATGCTCAGAAATCCTATCCCTCAGCACCTTTTCCATCAACTTGCCTACCACCGAAGTAAGACTAACTGGCCTGTAATTCCCAGGGTTGTTCCTATTCCCTTTCTTGAACAGGGGCACAACATTTGCCACCCTCCAATCACCTGGTACCACCCCCGTCAGCAGAGAAGATGAAAAGATCATTGCCAGCGGCTCTGCAATTTCATCCCTTGTTTCCCATAACATCCTTGGATATACCCCGTCAGGCCCGGGAGACTTGTCTATCTTCAAGTTATTCAAAAACCCCAACACATCTTCCCTCCTAACGAGCACTTCCTCGAGCTTACCAGTCTGCTTCCCACCGTCCTCTTCAGTAATACACCCCTTCTCATTCGTAAATACCGAAGAGAAGTACTCATTCAAAACCTCACTTATCTCTTCCGGCTCAACACACAGTCTCCCGCTATTGTCCTTGACCGGACCTATGGTCCCCCTAGTCATCCTCATATTTCTGACATACGCGTAAAAGGCCTTGGGGTTTTCTTTTATCCTACCCGCCAAGCATTTTTCATGCCCTCTCTTAGCTCTCCTAATCCCTTTCTTCAGATCCTTCCTGGCCATCTTGTATCCCTCCAGAGCTATGCCTGTGCCCTTTTTCCTCAACTTTATATACGCATCCTTCTTCTTCCTAACAAGACTCTCAACCTCTCTTGTCAACCACGGTTCCCTCACATGACCATCCCTTCCCTGTCTGACAGGGACATGCTTATCAATGGCCCCTACTATCTGCTCCTTGAAAAAGTTCCACATTTCGACCGTGCCCTTCCCTGCCAGCATATGCTCCCAACTTATGCTCCTCAGTTCCTGCCTGACAGCATCATATCTACCCTTCCCCCAATTGTAAACCTTGCCCTGTTGCACATACCTATCCCTCTCCATTACCACAGTGAATGCTACAGAATTGTGATCACTATCTCCAAAGTGCTCGCCCACCAACAGCTCTATCACTTGCCCTGGTTCATTACCTAGTACCAAATCCAATATTGCCTCCCCTCTGGTCGGGCAGTCTACATACTGAGTCAGAAAAGCTTCCTGGACATACTGCACAAACACTACCCCATCCAAACTATTCGATCTAAAGAGTTGCCAATCAATATTTGGGAAGTTGAAATCCCCCATAATTACTACCCTGTGACTTCTGCTCCTTTCCAAAATCTGTTTCCCAATCTGCTCTTCCACCTCCCTGCTGCTATTGGGGGGCCTATAGAAAACTCCCATCAAGGTGACTGCTCCTTTCCTGTTCCTGACCTCAACCCACAGTGCCTCAGTCGGCAGATCCTCCTCGAAAATTCTTTCAGCAGTTGTTACACTATTTCTAACTAACAATGCCACCCCCCCACCTCTTTTACCACCATTCCTAATCTTATGAAAACATCTATAACCAGGTACCTCCAAAAACCATTCCTCCCCCTCACCTATCCACGTTTCAGTGATGGCCACAACATCGTAGTCCCAAGTGCCCATCCACGCCTTCAATTCACTCACCTTATTCCTGATGCTTCTTGCGTTGAAGTATACGCACTTTAACCCTTCTCCGTGCCCATCTGTCCTCTGTGACAGTGCTACCTTCCCCAATACCTCACTACACTCTTTGTCTTTCTGAGTGGACCCACTGGTCCCTGGATTACAAGTCCGGTTCCCATCCCCCTCCCAAACTAGTTTAAACCCTCCCGAACAGTACTAGCAAACCTCCCTCCCAGGATATTGGTGCCCCTCTGGTTCAGATGCAGCCCGTCCTGTTTGAACAGGTCCCATCTTCCCCAGAATGCAGTCCAATTATCCAAGAACTGGAAGCCCTCCCTCCTACACCATTCCTGCAGCCACGTGTTCAGCTGTGCTCTCTCCCTATTCCTAGCCTCACTATCACGTGGCGCCGGCAACAAACCAGAGATAACAACTCTGTCCGTCCGAGCTTTCAGCTTCCAGCCTAACTCCCTAAACTCACTTCTAACATCTGTGCCACCCTTCCTTCCTACGTCGTTGGTGCCAATGTGCACCACGACCTCTGGCTGCTCCCCCTCCCCTTTAAGGATCCTGAAGACGCGATCACAAACATCACGGACCCTGGCACCAGGGAGGCAACAAACCATCCGTGCGTCTCGCCTGCGCCCACAGAACCGCCTGTCCGTACTCCTCACCATCGAGTCCCCGATGACTAGTGCTCTCCCATTCTCCCTCCTTCCCTTCTGAGCCACAGTGCAGGACCCCGTGCCAGAGGCCCGGTCACTGCAGCCTGCCCCCGATAGGCCGTCCCCCCCAACAGTATCTAAAACTGTATACTTGTTGTTGAGGGGAACGACCACAGGAGATCCCTGCACTGACCTCTTCCCACCTCTAACTGTTACCCAGCTGCCTTTGATTTGTGGAGTAACGACCTCCGTGTAGCTTCTATCTATCAACCCCTCAGCTTCCCGAATGATCCTCAGTTCATCCAGCTCCAGCTCCAATTCCCTAACACGGTCTGATAGGAGCTGGAGACGGATGCACTTCCAGCAGGTGAAGTCGGCAGGGCCACCGGAGGTTCCCCTCACCTCGAACATTCTGCAGGAGGAGCAATACACTACACTGGCTGCCATTTCTTTTATTCAATTACCCCTTAGTTAAGTACAACTATAGATATTAACAAAAACAGTAAATAGCTTACCTGCTCAGTCCTTTTTGGTTAGAGGAGGAGGGTAAAAAGGGTCTTATTATTACGTTAGAGGAGGAGGATGGGTGGGAGACACTATATGTGTAGTGGCTCGGGTTTACTCAGCTCCGCACCTTTAAGGAAAATACCTACCCAGGAGTCCTCGCTGCCGACCAGCTTCCGGTTCCTCCGGTGCCAAAAGAAACTCAAAGACAAGGAAAACAGTAAGTAAAACAGTAAGTACTTACTTTTAAAACACAGCTCCTGATGCCTTCACTCACCCACCGAAGAGTCGCTACCTTCTCCTGCTGCTCCGCCGGGAAATGAGCAAACAAAGTGTATTGGTCGATGGATGCTTTTCCGAATGGAAAGCAGTTTCCAGTGGCGTTTCACAGGGCTCACTGTTGGGTCCCTTGCTGTTTGTGGTATATATTTTGATAGAGGGGTACAAGATGATGAGAGGCATAGATAGAGTTGATAGCGGGAGACTTTTTCCCAGGGTGGAAAGGGCTATCACCAGGGGACATAATTTTAAGGTGATTGGAGGAAGGTTTAGGGGAGATGTCAGAGGTAGGTTCTTTACACAGAGAGTGTTGGGTGCGTGGATTGCACTGCCAGCGGTGGTAGTAGAAGCAGATACATTAGGGACATTTAAGCGGCTCTTGGATAGGTACATGGATGATAGTAGAATGAAGGGTATGTAGGTAGTTTGATCTTAGAGTAGGTTAAAGGGTCGGCACAACATCGTGGGCCGAAGGGCCTGTACTGTGCTGTACTGTTCTATGTTCTATGTTTCTGTGTTCTATATTAATGACTTGTAATTAAATGTGGGGGGCAGGATTGGGAAATTTGCTGTTAACACAAAAATTGGCCGTGTCGTTGATAGTGAAGAGGATAGCTGTAGACTCCAGAACGACATCAATAGTTGGGTTGAGTGAGCAGAAAAGTGGCAATTGGGATCCCATCCAGAGAAGTGTGAGGTAATGCATTTGCGGAGGGCAAACTAAGCAAGGGAATACACAATAAACGGGAGCATATTGAGAGGGGTAGAAGAAGTGAGAGACCCTGGAGTGCTTGTCCAGAGGTCCCTGAAGGTGGCAGGAGATGTAGATAGATTTGTGAGCAATACATACGGAATGTTTTCCCTCATTGGCCGAGGTATAGAATACAAAAGCAGGGATGTACTGCTGGATTTGTACAAAACGCTGGTTATGCCATAGCTGGAGTATTGCATGCAGTTCTGGTCATAACATTACAGAAAGAACATAATTGTTCAGGATAGAGTATGGAGAACATTTACAAGAATATTGCCAGGGCTTGATAACTGCAGCAATGAAGAAAGATTGGATACGATCGAGTTGTTTTCTTTAGAACAGGGGATGCTGAGGGATGACTTAATTGAGGTATATAACATTATGAGGGGCCTAGATAGGTTTGACAGGAAGGACATGTTTTCCATAGCGGAGAGGTCAATTCCCAGGGGGTACAACCTTAAGATGATCTGGAGAACAATGAGAGGGGACATGAGTAAAAGAAAATTCACCCAGAGGGTGGTGGGTGTCTGGAATTTGCTGTTCTCATTGGTGATCAAAAGCAGAAAACCTTGGTTCATTTGAAAAGTACCTGGACGACACCTCAAGTGCTGTAACCTGCAAGACTGTGGACCAGCTGCTCGAAAGTGGGATTAGAAAGGCTTAGTATTATTTTTCAGCCAGCACAGACAGGATGGTCTGAATGGCCTCTTTCTGTGCCCTTTTTATGGTTTTCTAACTAATCTAATTGCTAAGACTGACCGATTGCAAATCAGACTCTTCATTGCTCGCTGTAAGATAATATTTATACTGAGCTTATTTTAATCCTGCTGGTGATTCACTCTGGGTAAAGTCGGTTGAGATGTGATAGAATGGGAAAATGTCCTTTGATCATCATCGATCAAGTGTTTTTTGAAACTAAACGTTTAGAAAGGGAATGAATCATAGAAAGGTAAAGTTCCACGGAAATGTAGCTGAGTGTGTAAACATTCAGCTGTCAGTCCCATACTCTTTCTTTACTTCAAAATTTTTTTTGCAACGACTGAACATTTTATATTCACCTTGCTTCTCAGTTCTATTATCCAACTGACATCTGCCTGAACATCCTCTCCATCTCTTTCTGTACCTGGGCCTCTTGATCCGTTTTCCATATATTTTCCCTCGTAGAAGTGTACCTCGACTGAAACTAAACTATCTTTTCTTTAAGGCAGCCCATTGTTCAGTTACACATTTGTCTGCCAATCTGAGATTCCAATTTATTTGTTCAAGATCCACTCTCAGCCATTCAATATGTTCCTCCCCAATTAATTATCTTTACTCTGGGTTGTTCCTTGTCCTTTTCCACAGCTAACCTAAAACTTATGATAGATACCGTGGTCATTATCCTCTCAATGTTCCCCTTCTGCCTGTGTGGAGTTTGCTCATTCTCCCTGTGACCGCGTGGGTTTCCGCCGGGTGCTCCGGTTTCCTCCATCAGCCAAAGACTTGCAGGTTGATAGGTAAATTGTCCATTGTAAATTGCCCCTAGTGCAGGTAGGTGGTAGGAGAATGGTGGGGATGCGGTAGAGAATATGGCATTAATGTAGGATTAGTATAAATGGGTGCTTGTTGGTCAGCACAGACTCGGTGGGCCGAGGGGCCTACTTCAGTGCTGTATCTCTCTATGAATCTACTGTCAACTGATGCACTTGACCCCCTCATTCCATTAAACCAGATCCAGCAATGCTCCTTCCTCGTTAGACTGGAAACATAGTGACGTAAGCATTTCTCTTGAACACCCTCGAGAAACGCTTGCCCCTCTCTGCCATTGCACTATTACTCTCACAGTCTGTAGAAAGATAATTAAAGTTCACATGATAACTACTTGAGCATTCTTGCACTTCTCTGTAATTTCCTTGCAAATTTGTTCCTCTGCATATCTCCCACTAATTCAGAATAACCGCCACAATGCACTGGGACTTCAATTGGTTCTCAGATCGAACCAAACAGATTCTGAACGTGACCCCGCTAGGCCATTCTCTCTCTAACACTGTAATATACCCCTTAATACTGCTAACCTTCTCGTGTCTTTCCTTCCTTATTATTCCGGAATATCATGCATCCACGGTTATTTCGTACACAGTCCTGCGCTTCATGAGACATTTATCCATTATCATCAATACATTTGTTTTCTCTCAGAGGGTTGTGCGACTTTGAACTGTGTGTCTCAGAAGTGGTAGAGGAAGGGTCATTGAATCATTTTATCGTGAGGATAGATAGATTCTTATTAGGCAAGTGAATCAAAGGTTACTAGCGGTAGATGGGAGTGTGGGATTCGAGACACAAACAGATCAGCAATGAACTGATTGAATGGCAGAGCAGGTTCGAGGGACCGAATGGCTTACTTCTGCTCCTAATTCGTATGTTTGTATGTTCGTATGCCATCCTATTTCCATCTAGCTGCCTGTGTATGTAGCTCACCAACCTTATTTATCACACTCCATGCAGTCATCTATATGCACATTCCCCAAAATAACAATAAAACCACGAAATGCTGGAAATACTCAGCAGGTCTGGCAGCATATGTTTACAGAGAAGCTGAATTAACGCTTCAGGTCACTGATCTTTCATCAGAACTTCTCATTGTGAGAAACAAACATGAAGAGACAGAGAGAAATAGAGAGACTTGGAGAGGCAGATATGATTAGACATGGAGAGGGCGAGGCAAACAGACAAGGAAGGAGAGAAACTAAGAGGCGAGAAATGAAGAGATAAGCACGGAGAAAGAGACTGTCTTAGAAATAAAGAGCAAGAGAAAGAAAGAAACAGAGGTACACACAGTGAGGTCTGGGGTCCGATGGGCCTCTGGGGGTTTCCAGTGTGTCACCCAACTGTCTGTCTGTCTCAGTCTCCTTCTATCCAAAGATGTGGAGATCTCCCATCCAGATCAGGCCCACAGCAGCCACTGTGATTTGCAGCTTTGCCTATTTATCAGTGGGTCCAGGGCGGGTTTAGTTGAATCCAGCTGACACTTTTCTGTACACCTTTTTGAGAAACAATTCATGAATCGTCTGCAGAGCAAATTCCAGCTCAATTGTTAAGATTCTCAATAAAATATAATCTCAGAATCAAATTTAAAATCATGTCAGGGCTCAGTGCTGTGAATATAAAATGTGCTTTCAGTCTTGTGGGGAGTGTAGGAAGACAAGATAAATATGAAAATAACTTAGTTCCAGTGTTTGAAACCCTTCAGCTCTTTCTATAATTTCACTAATTTAACAATGATATTGACAGGATATTTCACCGCCTTCTTCAGCTCCTGTCTGAATTTAGTCTGGGTCACAGTGTAAATACATGTGTTGGTGCAGGAAATGAGAAGCTGCAGCATTATTGATGTGTGATTTATGATATAGTGAGCGTCAGTGTTGGAGGAATGATATCGAATTCGCCTATAAATGTCACACACAACCTGGGTTACCCACAGCAGTATCAAACTACCAGATATACTGAAGAGTAAAATAATTGATTTTCTCCGATTCTCCATCTCTGGGACCTTGGGATTCTCTCCATTGCTGTGGCCCCGGAATCCCCTGCGGACTTTACTGGTGAATAAAATACGTCTGACAGTCAGAACATTGAGCAGCAAAATCAGAATGAACGGGACACAAGGGGTTAAAATATAATAAAGCAGTTCAAATGCTGCCCATGCAGGGGAAGTGAAGAAACTCGGAGTAGGGACGCAACCCATGGGAACATTATCAATAATGTATTTTGGATTATATATAAAGTAAATTGGGACAGACAGTAAACAGCCCAGCACACTCATTGTTCCTGCAACCACAACCGCTGTTTTCTCGGTGCAATATTTTGTTTTCAGCTTCTCACAGCAAATGGCCACAAATCGATCAAAGGTGAACGTCATTGTGAGCCAGACAGAAACAACTGTGGCTGCATTAAACAGAGTGTTAATGATACAACACGCCAGAGTAATTCTCAGGAATGAATCTGGGAAATAAATTAATACAATCCTGTTCAATATGGGATCAGTGATAACGACCAGGAGATCAGACACTGCCATTCCCACCAGGTAGACAGTGATACATTTGGAGAGACCGCACATTCCTCGGGACAGAATCACAATCGCCACCAAGTTAACTGGAAGAGAGAGAAAAGGAAGCAGATAAATTACTGATCAGACCTGGAGACAAAGCAGCAGTTTGACAGGATCTGGACTGAAATTTCCTGCTTTATTGCTGCATCGAACAGTGAAAACTGATTCATTGACCTGGGAAGTGCGTTGCCACAGTGAAATATTTGAAACAAAATTATTAACAATGAATTGGGAAATTGATACAGAAAATCAAAATGACAGCACCGGATCTCCTGGAAGTACTGAGTGAGGATGCAGTACCGGTGGGGGAAATGAGAAGGGGTTTTACAGAGATGGAATCAAATGGTTAAGTGGGAATTTGTCTCCAGACTGTTGGTCAGGAAGGTTTGAGGACAGCGGGATGTTTGTTGCTCTGGGTTCAGGGAGCGGACAGGAGCTCGTACAAAATGTGAAAAGGCTGAAAACTGAAGCGCTGAGTTTGAGTCTTCGTATCAGCCATGATCTCGAATAGCAGAGCATGCACGAAGGGCTGAATGGTCTTCTACTGCTCCTATGTTCCTATATTCCTAAAAGGTTGGATGAGACAGCTGGAGGTGAAGCCAGTGAGTGAGATTGGTAGGGAGAGAAGGGAAAGGACATGTTGGAGCTGGACGGGAGACTGGAGCAGATGGTTTGGGCAAGTGGATAAACTGAAGCAATGGATGAGGCGACAGAGGATTCAATACAGTGGGAGGAGAGGCTGAGATTCACAGAGAGAGACTGTTGCAGAGTGTTAGTGGAAATCTAATCTACAGATACCAGTAACATAACTCAGTTAATACATTCAAACAATTATACCTGTGGTTATTGGTGTTGAAGAACAGTTTATTGGTTATACAATCGAGTCAATAAATCTAGTTTGTACAGGTAAATAAATTATATATATTTCTGATATCAGCCTCACTCTTTATTGACGCCAGCAGACACAGAGATTTTAAAATGCAGTACTTAGACAATGAATTACCATCATTGAGGAACTGATTTTATTCTGTTTATTCAGTCAGTAAGTAAGAAACAGAAACTTCCTACAAACCAAAATGAGGACCTGACAGGAATAAACACAGAGGATCCAATCCAATAGTAAAATTAACACAAATTGCCAACAGACAATTTCAACTCACAGTTTCTCTCACTAATTGTTCTGGATATTTCAGCACATTATGATAGTGAATTATTCACACCGCTGATTCTTTCTCTTTCGCTTTCTTTCTGCTTATTTCTTTCCCTCGGTTTCATTTTCCCTGCTTCTTTTCTCCTTCCTTCTCTTATTCGCCCTCCCTTTCTCTCTGGAGTGTTGAAACCCTGCAACCTGTTACTTAATGCAGTTTCTCACATACGATTTATTCCTAACATTCTGCACCTGCATTCTGTTCACCAGCCCCGTGTTCATTGATTCTATTCTCAGAGTCAGTTTGTTCAATGGTGCAATCTCTGTGAATAATTTAAAGTGTGCACAGAACACCCAAGTCTCCACGTGTTCACCCACACTCTTCACTTCATCTACAATACATGGAATAAACCGGATCGAAAGCTTCTTCCAGACAAAGCTTACTATATTGAAATACCTTATCCTGGAATTAGAAAGTACGCCGTTAGAAAATGGGATTGTTTAATTAATAAAACAACATCAGCGCTGCAGCTGATAATGTGCAGGTAAATGGAAAGAATCTTGATTCCAACTGATAAAGTATAAACCAATAAAACATCACATCAATACTTTCTATTTTTCAATGTAATTCAGTGACAGTGAAGGCTCCACAATGAAGAAGAGAATGCGATGTGAAAGAGGCAGCAACAAACTCAGTTCAGTAACCAGACCTCTGAAGCAGCGTCAGCCACACACAGAATGAAATAAAATGTAATACAGTGATAACCAATAAATACATTGAAAGACAAGTTAAATTGACCCATGTTATTGGGGAGGGAGGACATTGCGTTTTCCCCTTGAACCACTGAGACCTTCAGATGTCCCATTATCAATCACTGAAAGAACGTTCATAAAAAATATTCCAGGACCAGTTAGTTGCACAACATGCAACTGTGAAAAGCTCCTGATGCTCTGATTCTTGATCCTATCCGATGGTTGATGGCCGGCACAGACTCGGTGGGCCGTAGGGCCTGTTTCAGTGCTGTATCTCTGAACTAAACTAAACTAAACATAATATAGCTGCCGAAAGATTGAAAGTGTAGGCAATGAGGACATCCCATTAGTAAATTGCTGAAAAAGCACAGGCGGCTGTGTAACACACAGTGAGAAATAATACCGAGTTCAGCAGCACAGTTAACATCGATTTAAACCATTAACATCTGAGATACAAGCTTACCCGGAACTCCAATTGCTGCAAGTGCAGGATAATAAATGCTTTCTATCTGACTAATTAATGGATACCCCATTTCTATGAGAAGCAGAATCTTCTGCTAGCCTGGAACTTACAGCTCCAGCAAACATTCTAAACTGATTCATTCCAATGGATCCTGATTTATACAGGGGATAAGTCTCCTCTGAAACGGCTATACCACTGAAAATTGCTATTAGTTACACTCACCTGAACAAACACATTGCATCAGCAGCGTTCAAGCTATGCAAATAATGTGATGGATGATAACACAATTATTTCATTGTCAGTGACATTTTCCCAATAAGACCTCTCTCGGGGAATAAAAAACCTGTAATCTGTACTCATACTGGACGGAAGCTGCAATTAAGAGCACCATCATTTACATTTTCTTATTATTGTATTGACCTTGTTCACTCTTGATATTTCTATTGTAAATGTAACTGATCTGTCTGCCCTGTACACTGAATACAGCGACGAAAACAATCCCGTTTCACGCTGTTCCTGTCTTTTCCATGTGAAAGTATAATCTTTGAGTCTTTGAATCGAGACCACTTTCAGATGTGCAGCCGGGAAATTATTGTGGGTGATATTAGGGGGCAGATACTATACATGTCAATTGGGGAGGCAGTCGGACCGTGATAATATCAGTGGGCCAGTAATCGAGAGAGCCAACCTAATAGCCTGTGGACAGGGGTTCACATTCTACCATGGCATCTGCTGGAATTTAAATTCAGTTCATTCACAAATGTCTGCAGCAAAAAGATAGTCACTGTAATTGCGCCATGAAACTTTATTCGATTGCTGTGCAAAAGAAAACATTTGGTTCGCAAATTCCTTTTAGGGAAGGAAATCCGCCATCCTTACATGGTTTGGTCTTCATGTGTGTCCAGACACAGAGAAATGTTGTTGACTCTAAACTGTTCTCTTAAAGGGCCCAGAAAGCTGTCAAGGGCAACCAATGCTGACCTTTCCAGCAGAGCTCACATCATATGAAAGAATAAAGGGAAAACGTCTCTCTTGGATTTCACTGCAATATTTACCTGTTTATTTTACAGTGGTTAATGGCTCCGGTAAAATTAGAACTCTGACAACGCCTGAATCCTTTCCTCCAGTTCACTGCTGAGCAGGCACCCAAATTCTACCTTCCCTCACTATCAACTGCTCCAAATCCCAGCTTCCATGTCCAATCCTCATAGAATCATAGAGTCATAGAGCTATGCAGCACAGAAACAGGCCCCGTGGTCCATTGTGTCTGTGCTGGCCATCAAGCACCTAACTATTTTAAGCCAATTTTGCAGCATTTGGCCTGTTGCCTTGTATGCTATTTCAAATGCTCATCTAAACACCTCTTAAATATTGTGTGGGTTTCTGCCTCTACCACCTCTTCAGGCAGTTCCAGATTCCAACCACCCTCTGGGTGAATAAGTTTTTCCTCAAATCCCCTGGAAGCCTACGACCTTAAATCTATCCACCTGGTTAGTGACCCCTCTGCTATGGGAACATGTTTCTTCTTATCTGACCCATCAGTGCCCCTCATAATTTCGTTTACCTCAATAATATCTCCTGTCAGCCTTCTCTGCTGTAAGGAAAACAGAGCTAACCTTTTCAGTCTCTCTTCATAGCTGAAATGCTCCAGCCCAGGCAACATCCTGGTGAATCTCCTCTGCATCCTCTCCAGTGCATCACATCCTTCCTGTAGTGTGATGCCCAGAACTGTACACAGTATTTCAGCTGTGGCCTAACTTGCGATTTATACATCTCCATCATAACCTCCCTGCTCTTATATTCTATGCCTCGGCTAATAAAGGGAAGTATCCCATATGCCTTCTTAACCACCTTATCTACCTGTGCTACTGCCTTCAGTGATTTATGGAAAAGTGCACAAAGGTCCCTCTGACACGCCGTACTTCCTAGGGTCCATCTAGCTGTCACTTGCAGCCTAACTGACCTGCATTGGCTTCCAGTCCCCGAAGTACTTCAGCTTATAACTCTTATCATTGGGTTAAAATTCTTCCATGTCCTCACAACCCCTCATCTCCAAACACTCCTCCAAACCTGCAGCAACCCCATCCGTGATCTCCCCATGTTTCTGACATTGGTGTCTTTCAGTGGGACTGTCCCCGCCTGGTTCCAATATTACTGATCAGATTGTGAGCTGATCATCTCCAGTAATGGCCTGTCTTCCAACACCAACACTCTTACCTCTGGACTCCTGCAAATTTAATTTCTCACTCCCTCCTCGTCCTCATCTACACTCGGTCCACTGACGACATGATCTACAGATATGGGGCTACCTTCCACATGTGTGCCGACAACAACCAGCTCCAGCTTTCCCTCAACTTTCTATACCCTCCCTCTGTGTTATCAGACTCTAACAGTCTGATTTCCATTTCCTCCAATTGAACATGGGATAAACCGAAGCCTCCACCTTTGACTCCACCGCAATCTCCATGCTCTCGGCATTCATTCCATCGCCACTCCCAGCTATTGTATCTGGCTGAATATGATGTTGTGTGAAATATGATCACTATTCATCCCTGACCTGAGCTTCTGGCCTCATGTTGTCTCCATCAGAAATAACACCACCTTCCACCTCCATCGCACTCCGTCTCTGCCTCTCTCTCAGCTCATCAGGCACTGAAAATGCACAATCACCCAACTGTCAGCTCCGGACTCTCTGTCCTCTCCTCCAATCCATTTTCTCTTCATTCCTTTGTCACTGTCCTCTTGTTGGAACTTGCCTTGATTGCTCCTTCTCTTACCAATCTGAGTGGATCCAGGGAATCTCCAGGAATCTTAATTCATGTTCCACAGATCCCTGTAAAGTTATGTGAAACTCTCCTTAATAGCCCTGGCACATTGCACCACACGGACATTGTATCCATCTGCGTTCAGGTGCATTCCAACAGACCTGTAATGATCCAGTCTTCTGCGGAACCCTAAACCTAACCCTACCCCTAACACTAACACTAACACTAACCCCTAAACCTATCCCCTAGCCTAAATATCCCTTACACCCTATATATTCCCATAGCTATCTTATTTCCAAACCCTTCAGCCCAAGTTAGCTATTCCAATCACTATTCCCTTAATGTTCTCCAAAACTCTGACCCCAAAATCTATGCTCTTTCTCTTGATCTTGAGCACGACTGCTCATTTAATAAGATATGTTCATTGCAAAGTTGGTAATGCACGCCTTACATTTCAATTCAAATTATAACCCTAGCTGGGTATGAAAAATGGCAGAAAAGTTGGACAAAAACAACTGCAATGATTGGCCAAAGGAAGATAGTGAAATGGAAGTCAAGAAATTAGTATGTAAGCATAAGATGGGGCGTTTATCCCCTTAACCCCCACCGCTCACCCCATTGCCCAAATAGTGTACTCTAACCTTAACCCTGAGCTCATCAGGCACTGAAAAATTAATCACAGATCTATTAAATCCAGACTCTCCGTTTTCTCCTACATCCATCGGCCCTTCATTCAGCTGACACTGGCAGCTGGGTGGGATTTTTTTTGCTTGTTCAACTCTTACCAAATCGATCGCAACCAGAGAATTTCCAGCTATGTCTTCTCCAAGCAGAGCATTTATAACTCATGAGGATCTAACTCGCTCTATCCCTTTTTGTTGATTATCAACTTCTCATTGGCTCTTCCATCTCCGATATGAAATCAGTTGTTTATGTGGGCTGATGATACTCATTTTACCCCTCGACAACCCCACTGTCTTTGTGCTTTCCAGCCTCATGTTTAGATACGTTTTGCCATTTGTATAACCTCATTCAGATCGAACATGCCTCCCATCCCCTTTCTCTTCTTTGTGTCATTTTCTCTGCTCTCTCAATTTTTCACGCTTTCTGACTCTTTCTCTGCTTTCTGTAACTTTCTCTGCTTTCTGAATCTGTCTCTGCTTTCTGACTCCTTCCCTGATTTCTGACTGTTTCTCTGCTTTTTATATTTTTCTCAGCTTTCTGTCTCTTTCTCTGCTTTCTGTATCTTTCTCAGCTTTCTGTCTCTTTCTCGGTTTTCTGTAATTTTCTCTGTTTCCTGTCTCTTTCTCTGCCTTCTGTCATTTTCACTGCTTTCTGAATTTGTCTCTGCTTTCTGACTCCTTCCCTGATTTCTTACTGTTTCTCTGCTTTCTATCATTTTCTTAGCTTTCTGACTCTTTCTCTGTTTTCTGTCTGTTTCTCTGCTTTCTGAATCTTTCGCTGCTTTCTGTCATTTTCTCTGCTTTCTGTCTCTTTCTCTGCTTTCTGTCATTTTTTATGTTTTCTGTCATTTTCTCTGCTTTCTGTCTCTTTCTCTGCTTTCTGTCACATTCTCTGCTCTCTGACACTCTCTACTTTCTGTCTCTTTCTCTGCTTTCCGTCTCTTTCGGTTTTATGTCTCTTTCTCTGCTCTCTGACTCTCTCTGATTTCTGTCTCTTTCTCTTTTCTGTCTCATTCTCCACTTTCTGTCGTTTTCTCTGCTTTCTGAGTCTTTCTCTGCTGCCTGTCATTTTATCTGCTTTATAAATCTTCCTTTGCTTTCTGAACCTTTCTCTGCTTTCGGAATCTTTCTCTTTTTTCTGACTCTTTCTCTGTTTTCTGTCATTTTCTCTGCTTTCTATCTTTCTCTGCTTTCTGTCTCTTTCTCTGCTTTCTGTCTTTCTCTGCTTTCTGACTTTCTCTGCTTTCTGACTCCTTTTCTGCTTTCTGTCTCTTTCTCTGCTTTCTGTCTCTTTCTCATCTGTCTGTCATTTTCTCTGCTTTATGACTTCTTCTCTGCTATTTATAATTTTCTCTGCTCTCTGACTCGAGATTTACTCTTGCTGGAAATCTGTCCATCTCAATCGCTCCTTCCTATGTCTTTTACTCCCCCAAGCCGTATTTCACCTCTCTGTTCCTCTTTTGCCATGTGTTATGAACGCTGAACGTGCTTCTCTCCCTTCTCTCTTCATCTCTACTTCTTCTTCTGTTATCCTCTGAATCCCAGCCATTCCTTCTTGCTTTCCAGATGAGGTGAGGGCGAAAGAGGGAGAGCACGAGAGAGAGAGACTGGTTGACACGGATAGTGAGAGGGATTGACAGAAGAGGAGAGAAGCTGATATATGTAGACAGAGCTTCACTTCATCTGTACCTGCCTTGGGAGTCTTATGCACAGCGTATACAGAGCTTTACCTTTCATTTATTCTGTGCTGCAGCTGCTCTGTGCGTGTTTCATGGGATATTGTAGAGGCAGCTTTACTCTACACCATAACCTGTGCTATACCTGCCATGGGGATTATGATGGGACATTAGAGGTAAATTAGAGGTCTGTGATCAATTTCCTCATGGGAGGTCACAGCAGTGCCTCATAATTAAATAGTTAGCAAAATGAATGGTCATGGACGGGACAGAGTGAGAGAGTGAATGCGACATTGACTAAGGCTTGGAATACAGAACAATGAGAGTAGACGTGAATGATTGTTTCAGACTGCAGGGTGGTATCTATGGCCTGACATAATCTTTTACACTTCTGGTGAATCACCCCTGAATCTCCATTTTCTAAGGAGAGCAAACGCAGCTTTCCCAACCTAACCTTGCAGCTAAAATTCCTCATCCCTGGAACCATTCTGGTAAATCCCCTCCGTGTCTTCTCAAGGACCGTCATCTCCTTCCTAAAACGTGGTGACCAGAACTGGACACAATACTTCAGTTGTGTCCTAACCAAATCTTTATAAAGGCTCAGCATAACCTCCCTGCTTTTGCATTCACTGTATACAGTGTACAATGGTAATCCCAAGGGGTTTGGATTCGGATCACTGATCCTTTTGATATATATTAATGACTTGGACTTGGATTTACAGGGCATAACGTCAACACTGTGCCATCTGCAATGTAATAAACAGAGAAGAGAATAGTAGCAGACTTCAGGAGGATAGAGGCAGTCTGGTGAAATGGTCAGACACATGGCAGATTAACCTCAATGCTCAGAAATGTAAAATGATGCATTTTGAAGGAAGTCTGAGGAGAAGTGTTTTAAACTAAATGGTACAATGTTAAATGGGTGGCACAGTGGCGCAGTGGTTAGCACCGCAGCCTCACAGCTCCAGGGACCCAGGTTCGATTCTGGGTACTGCCTGTGCGGAGTTTGCAAGTTCTTCCTGTGTCTGCGTGGGTTTCCTTCGGGTGCTCCGGTTTCCTCCCGCATGCCAAAGACTTGCAAGTTGCTAGGTTAATTGGCCGTTATAAATTGCCCCTAGTATAGGTAGGTGGTAGGGAAATATCTAGGGACAGGTGGGGATGTGGTAGGAATATGGGATTAGTATAAATGGGTGGTTGATGGTCGGCACAGACTCGGTGGGCCGAAGGGCCTGTTTCAGTGCTGTATCTCTAAACTAAACTAAATGGCTGCAGGGACAGAGAGACTTAGGATTTCATTTCTGTGTTACTTTTTCTGTCTTAAAGATTCCATTTGGGACTTGGAATCTGTCAGTGGAATACACTGTTAGCAACAGTGTTAGTGAAATGTGTCAAAAGCTGTTTCCATTCAAACATTTCTGCAATGTGGAAGTGTCAGATATCTTTGCAGAGACAGGAAATATGGGTGTTTGAATGGACCTGCAGGTTTTGTTTGATGTAATGAGATGTGGATTTGATTTGTGTCCCTTGCAGATACACAAAATTGAAGTTATTTGCATGACACCACATGAAGGGAACAATATATCAAACCCGAGACATACAATAGCAGTAGGAAAGTGAATCTCGTTTTAATGGTTTGAATTTGAAAGCCTGAGCTGATAATTGAACGAAAAGCACGAGGTCAAATCCGACACTGGGCAGTTGTAAATTTGAATTCTGTTTTGTTTTGTAAAAAAAAAACATAAATCTGGAATTAAAAGAAAAACTGCAGGATGGAATGATTCACTCCCGTTTGTTAGTACAAATCCCGTGTGTGTCTCAGTTTTGCTTTATTTATTAACGATTGAAGATGATTGATTTGAATGCCACATAATCAAGTTTGCCAATGACACAAAATAAGGCAGCATTTAAAGCAATGTAGCTGGAAATATTGCAAGGAGATATTTATATCTTAATTGAATGGACAAAAGTGTGGTGGATGGATTTCAACGTCAGCAAAAAACAAAATAAATAGAACGGAGTACTTTATGAATGGTGAAACACCAGAAACAGTGGAATTTCAAAGAGAACTGGCGGTTGGAGGGTCCATATCCATTTGAGTGCAGTGTAGTTTTACCAGAATGATAACTGGACTCCAAGGGTTAAATAATTACACACTTGGAATGTGTTCCCTGGAATTGAGGTAGATCAGGAGTGACTTGATCAAAGTTGTTATGATATTAAGGGGAACTGGCACTGGAGAGGGTGCTGACGAGGTTCACTAGGTTGATTCTGGAGTTGAGGGGGTTGGCTTATGAGGAGGGACTGAGTAGATTGGGATTATATTCGTTGGAATTCAGAAGAATGAGGGGGGATCTTATAGAAAAATATAAAATCATGAGGGGAATAGATAAGATACAAGTGGAGAGTATGTTTTCACTGGCATGTGAAGCGAGGACAAGAGGGCATAGCCTCAAGATTAGAGGGAGCAGATTTAGGACTGAATTAAGAAGGAACTTCTTCACCCAGAGGGTTGTTAATCTATGGAATTCCTTGCCCAGTGAAGTAGTTGACGCTTCTTCAGTAAACGTTTTTAAAGCTAAGGTAGATATCTTTTTGAATAATAAAGGAATTAAGGGATATGGTGAGAACGCGGGTAAGTGGATCTGAGTCCACGAAAAGATCAGCCATGATCTTATTGAATGGTGGAGCAGGCTCGAGGGGCCGGACGGCCTACTCCTGCTCCTACTTCTTATGATCTTATGAATTGATGGGGTAGCTTGGGAGAAATTAATTCGGCAGGTTGGGGAGTCTGAAACGAGTGAGCATCGTCTAACAATAGAGGCAGATCCTTCAGGAGTGAAGATAGGAAACACATCAACATGCAAAAGGCGGTATTAGTTTGGAAATGTCTTCTGCAAATTCCCATTGATGCAAAATCAATTGTTCATTTTTAAATCTCAGACTCACCTCAACAAATGCCTTTTCGAAATCCAAATATTCTTCTGGCGCTCTCTGCAGCTAAGTCACTCTGTTTCTGTGTGAGTGTGTGCGTGTGTGTTTGTGGGTGTATGTGTCTGTGTTTCTCTGTGTGCCTGTGCCTATTTCCCTTTCCTCCCTGAGACCCTTTGCAAAACTCCACATGCATCAGTTTGCCATTTCACGAGCAGCTAACTTTACGTCACCGCAATTACAGAAGGTACACTTCCTTATGCAGGCTGGTACAAAACGTCTGAAATGCAGCATGCTCCAATGTTTCCGTGAAAATGTAGTTGTTGTGCGTGCCCAGTTTACTTATTTTCTTTTTCGTGAGCAGTCCCTTAAACTTCGGAGCTTTTCTCTGTATCCCTGAAATTTAGAAGGTTAAGGGGTGAATTGATCAAAGCTTAGAAGGTAATATGGAACTAAGGGGTACAGAGAGGGACACTCTTCTCACTGGTCTGGGGAGTCTCGGACGAGGGGCACAATCTAACAATCGAAAATTAGTCTGAAAGCCTTTCAGGGTGAAAGTACAAAACATTTCTACACACAAAGGGTGGTAGATGTTTGGAATTGTCTTCCACAAATGACACCTCCCTATCTCTACAATCTCCTCCAGCTCCACATTCCTCCAATCTCTGCGATCCTCTAATTCTGGCCTCTTGAGCATCCCCAACTTTAATCGTTCCACCACTGGTGGCCGTGCCTTCAAGCTGACAAGGCCCTAACTCTGGAATTCCTTTCCTAAACCTCTCCGTCTCACTAACTCTCTTTCCTCATATGATATGCACCCCACAACTAAGCTCTTTGACCAACTTTTTGGTAATTGAGCTTAATATCACTTTAGATGGCTCGGTGCCATTCTTTTACTTCCTTTATTCAGTTTTTGGATGTGTGCATTACTGGCAAGGCCAGCATTTATTGCCCATCCCTAACTGCTTTTTGAGAAGCTCTCGTGAGCCTCCTTGAATCGCTGCAGTCCATGTGATGTAGAAAAATCCACAGTGCTGTTAGAATGGAGTTACAGGATTTTGACGCAGTGACAGTGGAAGAACAGTGATCTCCTTCCAAGTCAGGATGGTGTGCGGCTTGAAGGGAAACTTGCAGGTGGTGATGTTCCCATGCGTGTTTCCAGTGTGTTCACTCTCTCTCCTCCTCCCGCTTTCTATACCTCCCTGTCCTTCTGTCCCACTCTGACATGAAAACCTAAGAAAAGATGAAATAAGAGCAGGAATAATCCATAAGGCCCCTCAAGTCTGCTCCACCATTGTCTCGTGAATCTTTGTTGTACTGCCTGTCAGGCAAGTATATCCTTTCTTAGGTATGGAGACCAAACCTGTACACTCTATTCTAGTTATGGTCTCACCAATTTCAGCAAGCCTTCCTTACTCTTGTACTCCAATCTCCTTGCAATAAAGATCAATAAGCCACTTGCCTTCTTTTTTGCACCAGTATGTTAACTTTGTGCGATCTGTGCACAAGGGACCCAAATCCCTCTGAATATCAACATTTAATAGTTTTGCACCCGGGAAACTCACGTGACAGATACAATTTGGTACAGAGAAGTGTGAAGTGATGTATTTCGGAAGCAAGAATGAGGAGAGGCAATATAAAATAAAGGATACAATTCTAAAGTGGATGCAGGAACAGAGAGACCTGGAGATATCTGTGCACAAATTGTATGTGGCAGGTGTAGTTGGGAAAGTGATTAAAAGGCATTTAGAAACCCAGGCTTTATAAATCAAGGCTTAGAGTATAAAAGCAAAGAGGTTATGCTGAAGCTTTGTAAAACACTGGTTCATCCTCAACAAGTATTGTGTCCAGTTGTGGACACCGCACTTTAGGAAGGATGTGTGGGCATTAGAGAGGGTGCAGCAAAGCTTCATGAGAATGGTTCCAGGGATGAGGGACTTCAGTTATGTGGATTGATTCGAGAAGCCGTGGTTGTTCTCCATAGCTGAGAGAAATTTGAAATTAGATTTGATAGAAGTGTTCAAAATGATGAGGGGTCCGGACAGATTCGATGTAGGAGTAAGAATGCAGCACATAGAACATTCCATACGCATTCCTGCTAAATGTTTACTTGTACAAGTGAATTGACCATTTAATACTTTTGACTTACTTAACCCCTTTGTTCCCACAAAGATCAAGCTAGCAAATTCAACAGTGTCCACTTTGATTTCATCCCATTCTCGCAGGATAGCAGGTATAACTGTAGTCTTAGTATGCAGCTGAAAATTGATCAGTTACATTGTTATTTCAGTCATTTACATCGATATTTACAGTTCATATCATACCGTGTTGTTGCGAATAAGGTCTTATAGTATCCATTCATCGCACTGAGACATACTTTCACGAGGTCACCATTCTCACCAAATACTAAAGCATTCCACAATGCAAGGCTCACAAATTCAACACAAGTCTCCTTTTTTGATTCTCGCTGGTCTATTCCTATTCTCTGGGAGATGACTGATGCTTATCCGCCACATGAGTAGTCGTCCTAATCCCGTGTGCCTGCCCTGCTCCCAAACCTGGTATCCGCTTACATTAAGGCAAGTGATACAGGAGCATCTCAGTGACTGAGGCAGGTGAGTCTTGAGCCTGAGCCGGGCACTGTGGGCGACCCAGGTTAATCCGATACTCAAGGGACAGTTTAAACGGAGCTTTACTGTGTATCTAACCCGTGCTGTACTTTCTCTGAGAGTAATTAATGGGACAGGGTAGTGATGGAGAATTCGTTCCTTCAAGTGAATAGCCAAGTGTTTTTTTTTTAATTTTTAAATTTGATGAGGGGTTCTGCCTGTACTATACGTTCAGGTTGTGAGTTCCAAACACGCACCAGCTGCTGGGTGAAAAAATACCCCTCTTCTCTCTTCTAATCCTTCTACATATTACTTTAAATCTACACTCCCTGTTTATTGATTGTATTGCTAAGGGGAATACGTCTTTCCTACCCTCTCTATCTGGGCCCATAATCATTTTATACACCACCAGTAATCTCCCCTCAGCCTTCTCTTTTCCAAAAAAAAAACAGCCTGTCCAATTTTTCCTCACAGCTACAATTATCCAGTCCTGGCAACATCCTCCGTAAATCTCTGTATAATCTCTCGTGTGGTCACATCCTTCCTGTAATGTCATAACCATGATTGTACATAGTACTCTACCTGTGGTCTAACTGGTGTTTCATGCAGTTCTAGTGGAACCTTCCTCCTCTTATACTCTTTACATCGGCCAATAAAGGAAAGTATTCCCTATCCACCTGTCCTGTCAGCCTCAGGAATCAGTGGACATTCACTCCAAGGCCCTCCGTTCACAAGCTGAGAGATAATGTTTGAGACAGTCACCTTGTTAGGTTAGATTGAAAGGGCAAATGTAAAATATAATCATAGTGTGATGTAATCTTGTGTACACAGACGTACAAAAAGTAGGCTTAGAGTGTGGAACATCAGGAGAGAGGGAAAACAAGCGATGTTAACAATGAGAAAGGGAGCGATATACATGGAGTAAAAAGTAGAGAGCTAATCGAAAATCCTGCAAGAAAAACATCCGTATCGTTAAAAAACTATCATCAATTGTCACAGTGCAACACAAGCATTAAGCTTTTACACAACAGAGTTTGTTACTCAGTCGTGTAAAGTGTATTGCACGATTGCTGACCTTTACTCTAGTCCCTCAATCCCATTTCATCTCTGGGAGATTGTTATAAGATTCACCCCATCCTTTCAAACATAAATATTACCCACATCAAACCAGAGCAATTCGAAATTGTACACAGCTGCCGACAGCTAAAAACACGACTGAAGATATTGTAACAATCAAAAATGATTACATTCTCCAGCTTAAAACAAAGGATGTATTTGCGACTGGAAGGCTTTTTCCAATGGCGTTCCGAAGGGCTCAGTACTTTGTCTCTTGCTTTTTGCGCTATATATTAACTATTTGGACGTAAATGTAGGGGACCTGATCAGGAAGTTTGTAGATGACATACAAATTAGCTGTGTGGTCGATAGCGAGGAGGATAGCTGTAGGTTGCAAGAATATATCAATGGACTAGTAAGGTGGGCAGAAAAGTGGTAAATTGAACTCAACCAGGAGAAGTGTGAGGTGATGCATTTCGGGAGGTCAAACAAGGCAAAGGAAAACATGATTAATGGGAGAATACTGAGAGATGTAGATGTAGTGTGGGACCTTGGAGTGAATGTCCACAGATGCCTGAAGGAAGCGGGGCAGGTCCATAAAGTGGTTAAGAAGGCATATGCATATTTCCTTTACTAGCCAAGTATAGAGTATAAGTACAGAGTATAAGAGCAGGAAGGTATACTGGAACTGTAAAACTCATTTGTTCGGCCACAACCTGAGTACTGTGTGCAGTTCTGGTCACCTCATTACGGAAAGGATGTAAGTACACTAGAGAGGGTACAGAAGAGATTTACGAGGATATCGCCGGGACTGCAAAATTACAGACTAGAGGAAAGATTGTATAGGCTCGGATTGTTCTCCTTGGAACAGAGAAGGCTGAGGGGAGATTTTATTGAAATGTACGAAATTGTGAGGAGCCTGGATAAATTGGACTTGGAGGGCTTATCTTAGCAGAGAGGAACGCTATTCGGGGGTCATAGATTTAAAGTGATTAGTAAAATGATTAGAGGGGAGAAAGGATTTTTTCACCCAGAGGGTGATGGAGGTCTGGAACACACTGCCTGAAAAGGAGTAGAGTCAGAAATTTTCAACTGACTGAAAAGTTGTCTGGATATGTACCTCAATGCCAGAACCTGCACGACTAAGGGCCAAGTGCTGGAAGGTAGAATTAGAATGGTTGGATCGTTTCTCAGCCGGCACTGACATGATGGGCCGCTTTCTGTGCTTTAAACTTTCTATGACTCTATGATTCTCTGAATGGCAAAAACCCTTTACCTTGTATCAAAAGCTAACAGAACAGATTTTCTTTGCCAACCTTATCTTCACCTGTCATAACTTTTTACACGCTACTAAAACTCTACTCTACCTCCTGTACACCAAGTACAACAACGTCTGCTTCTCTAATCTTACCTTGGAGTAAAAATCCCTCACCTCTGGAACTATGCTAGGAAAATTCCTTTGCAACATCTCACGGACAATCAAATCCTTCCAAACGCATGGTGCCCAAAACGGGATGCAATTCTCCATTTTTTTCTAAGTGGAGCTTTTTGCTCTGTCTCTGCCTCGCTCCCTCTATCACTGTCTCTCCCCCTCTTTCTCTTTGTCTCTCTCCCTCTCTCTGTTTCTCTCACTCTGTCTGTCTCTCCCTCTCTCTGCCTCTCTCCCTCTTTCTCCATCTGTCTCTGTCCCTCTTTCTCTATCGCTGTGTCTTCCGCTCTGTCTACTTGTCTCTCTACCTCTCTCACTGTTTCCCTTTGTCTGTCTGCCTGTTGCACTCCACCTTCCTCTGTCTCTCCCCCTCTCTCTCTCTGTCTCTCTCTCTCCCTCTGCTCCTGTTTCTCCCTCTGTCTCTATCTGTTCCCCTCTCCCTCTGTCTCCGTCTCTCCCTCCATCTCTCTCTCTCTTCCTCTCTCTCTGTCTCTCTTCTCCCTCCCCCTCTCGCTTTATCTCTGCCTCTTTCCCTCTTTCTGTTCTGTCTCTCTCGCTGCCTCTGTCTGTCTCCCCCTTTCTCTGTCTATCTCTGTCTCTGACTTTTTTTTCTCCCTCTGTCTCTGTCCCTTTCCCCCTCTCTCTGTCTTTCGCCCCGCTGTGGGAAAAGACTTGGCAGTACAAAGCTTGTTATGAATCGACTTTACTGAAATAAACCTAAAGACAAGTTTGATAAGTTTTCAGATAAACCATTGTCACAAACTCAATCAGTGATTAGCAATCAAACACAGACACTACCCGTATTAGATAATGGAGGTCCAGAGTACACAACTCATCTTGTAGCTTTTGGTGTTCAAGTTTTTGGTCTGTCTCTCATTCTTATCTCTTGTAGGTCTTTGAAAATTCACTGCGCACAGTTTCAACGACAGGACTTCTTTTATCCTGGCAGCTTTCCAGTTAACCCTCCCCTCTTCCTTTCAGGTATTAGTTTAGTATTAAAGAATGCCTTTCTGAGTCAACCAAGGATCATTTTGTGATGGTTGCTAACCTTTCGAATTTGCACAGGTAATATCTCTTTATCAAAACAAAAACAAGAAATGCTGGTATCACTCAGCAGGTCTGGCAGCATCTGTGGAAAGAGAAGCAGAGTTAACGTTTCGGGTAAGTGACCCTTCTTCGGAACTGACAAACATTAGAAAAGTCACAGATTATAAGCAAGTGAGGTGGGGGTGGGGCAAGAGATAACAAAGGAGAAGGTGCAGATTGGACCAGGCCACATAGCTGACCAAAAGGTCACGGAGCAAAGGCAAACAATATGTTAATGGTGTGTTGAAAGAGAAAGCATTAGTACAGATTAGGTGTACATACACTGAATATTGAACAGCAGCAAGTGCAAACCTGAAAAAAAACCTGAAAAAAACAGTGGGTTAGCAAACTGAACAAACTAAGATGAAACGAAATAAATGCAAAAAAAGATTGTAAAAAATGTAAAAAAGAGTTAGTTTATAATAACTTGATTTTCACAATGAGTACTCTGTTTAGTAGCTTTTAGGAACCTAATAATCTCAGACAACAGATGAGTGATTGAGGTTTTCAATACCTGATGGGCTGAGGCATGGGCAGAGACTGAAGATGTTATGGCAGTAGAAGGAGGGGCCATTTCTAGTGGAGACAACTTCAGGTCAGAAGCTTAGGTCAGGGATCAATAGGGATCGTATTTTATACAACATCATATTCAGCCTGATACAACAGCTGGGAATGACGATGGAATCAATAACAAGGGTGTAGAGTTTGTGATGAAGCCAAAGGTGGAGGCTTGCCTCTGCACTATGTTTAACTGGAGGAAATTGCAGCTCATGGGAAACAGACTGTTAGAGTCTGATAACACAGAGGCAATGGAGGGTCAAGAGGGATGATGGAGAGCTGGAGTTGGGTGTTGTCAGCACACATGTGGAAGCTAACTGTACATCTGTAGATGATGTCACCAGTGGGTAGTGTGCAGATGAGGAAGAGGAGGGAGCAACAATTGGAAGTTCCGGGACTCCACAGGTAATAATGCTGGTGTGGGAATAGAGGCCATTGCTGGAGATGCTCTGATTACAATCGGATCAGTAAGTTTTGAACCAGGCGGGGTCAGTCCCACTGAAAGATACCATTGTCAAAGGTATGGGTAGATCTCATATTAAGTTTGCTACAGGTGTGGAGGAGTGGCTGGAGATGGTGAGTGTTGAGAACATGTACGAATCTCAGCACAATGATATGAATTCAAAATTTAAGTACTGAGAGGACTGGGAGTCAATACATGTCAGCTAGGCTGAAGCAGTTGAATGAGATGGACTTGGTGAGAGTTAACATGGAGGCAGGGATTTGGAGCAGTTGATAAGGGGGGAAGATAGAATTTGACTGCCCAGTCAGCAGTGAACTGGAGGAATGTAGTCAGGAGTTGACACAGCTCTAATTTTACCAGAACCATTAACCACTGTAGAATAAACAAGTAAATACCTGCAGCGAAATAGCAGAGAGAAGATTTTCTTTTATTCTTTCATGTGATGTTAGCTCCGCTGGCAAGGTCAACATTTGTTGCCCTTGGCAACTGGATGAGCCGTTTCAGAGGGCAGTTAAGTGTCAGCCACATTCCCCTGGCTCTGTAGCGACATGTAGGCCTGACCAGGTAAGGATGGCAGACTTCCTTCCCTGAAAGGAAATAGGAAGCCAAATGGGTTTTTACAGCATTTGATGAAAGTTGCATCGCACAACTAAAGAGACTAGCTTTCAACTGCAGACTTTTCTTAATAAATTGAATTTAAATTCCGACAGATGCCATGGTAGGATTGGAAACCCTATCTCCAGGCCGTTAGGTTGGGCCTCGGGATTACTAGCCCAGTGATATTATCACCTCGAAACTGCCTCCCCAATGGGCGTGTACGGTGCCTGCCCCTTAATATCACCGACAGTAGTTTCTAGACTGAAACCCTGAACGTGGTGCCGAATCAGAGACTCAAAGTTCACATATCGACTGGGGAAAAGGCAGGAACAGAGGAAAACATTATTGCTTGTGGCCCTGTATTCAGTGTCCACTGCAGTCAGATCAGTTGCATTTACAATAGAAGCGCCAAGAGTGAACAAGGTCAATACAATAATATAGAAAATGCAAATGATGTCACTCATAATTCCAGCATCCGTTCAGTATGAGTGTTGATTTCAGGTTTATTCATGAGAGACGTCGCATGAAGAAAATGTCATTGTCTTTAAATTGTTGTGTTTTTATCCACCACATTATTTGCTAGAGTCAATGCTGCTGATGTAATGTGTTTGTTCAGGTGAGTGTAACTAATAGCAATGATCAGGGGTATAACCGTGTCAGTGGAGACTTATCCCCTATATAAATCAGGACCCATTGGAATGGATCAGCTCAGAGTGTCTGCTAGAGCTGTGGGTTCGAGGCTAACAGAAGTCTCTGCTTCTCACAGAAATGGAATATCCAGTAATCTATCAGATAGCGTGCATTTATTATCCTTTACTTGCAACAATTGGAGTTCCTGGTAAGCCAGTATCTCAGCCTTTAATGATGTCCATCGGTGTTAAATATGCTGCTGTACTCGCTATTATTTCTCACTGCGTGTTACAGAACCACCTGTTAGATATTTAGATATACAGCACTGAAACAGGCCCTTCGGCCCACCGAGTCTGTGCCGACCATTAACCACCCATATTATACTAATCCTACACCAATCCCATATTCCTACCCCATCCTCACCTGTCCCTATATTCCCCTACCACCTACCTATACTAGTGGCAATTTATAATGGCCAATTCACCTATCAACCTGCAAGTCTTTTGGCTGTGGGAGGAAACCGGAGCACCCGGAGGAAACCCACGCAGACACAGGGAGAACTTGCAAACTCCACACAGAGGCAGTACCCAGAATTGAACCCTGGTCACTGCAGTTGTGAGGCTGCGGTGCTAACCACTGCGCCACTGTGTAACTTTCCAGCAATTTACCGATGGAATCTCCTCATTGTCTACTCTTTCAGTCTTGCAAGAGCTGCATTATTTCTTTAATGGTATTGGTTTTAGTAGCCCTGACATAGTTACTGGATTATTCTGTGTATTGAATGTATTCGAAACAGGTGTCCCGGTTTCATGATGTGGATCTAACCGATCCTGGAATATTTTAATGATTTTTTTTCAGTGATATGTAATGAGATATCTCACCGCCTCAGTGTTACAAGGGGAAAGAAAAATGTCCTCTATCCCCAATAACATGGTTCAATTTAACTTGGATTTCAACGTATTTATTCGTTATCACTGTTAGAAAATATTATTTAATTATGTGTGTGTCTGTCGCTGCTTCAGAGGTCTGGCTACTGAACTGAGTTTGCGACTGAGACTTTCCCATCTCCTTCTCTGCTTCACTGTAGAGCCTTCACTGTCACTGGATTACATTGTAAAATAGAAAGCGTTGATGTGATGTTTTATTGTTTTGCATTCTTTCAATAGGAATTAAGAGTCTTTCTATTTATCTGTAGATTATCAGCTGCAGCGCTGAACTTGTTGTTTTAATAATTAAACAATCCCACATTCTAACGGTGTACTTTATAATTCACGGAGAAGGAATTTCAATGATTGTGACTTTTTGTCTGGAAACAGCTTTCTATCCTGTTTATTCCGTGCATTGTAGATGAAATGAAGAGTGTGGGTGAACAGGTGGAGACTTGGGTGCTCTGTAGGCAGATTAAATTATTCAGAGAAGTTGCACCATTGAACAAACTGAGTCTGCGAATAGAATCATTGAACACGGGACTAGTGAACAGGACACAGGCAAAGAATGTTAGGAATAAATCGTATTTCAAAAGTGGCATTAATGAACAGTTGGCAGGGTATGAGTATTTTAGAGATATAGGGAGGGCAACTGAGAGAAGGGGGAGAAAAGGAGCAGGGAGAACGAAACTGAGGGAAAGAGATAATCAGATGGAAAGAGAAAGGGAAAGAAACAGCAGTGTGAATGATTCACTAACATAAATTGGTGGAATATCCTGTGAGTTGAAGTTGTCTTTTGTCAGATTGTGCTAATTTAACATTTGGACTTGATTCTATGTGTTTATTTCTGTCAGGTCCTCATATTTTTCATAGACAATTCATATTCCTTATTTATTGACTGAAAAATAGAATAGAATCTGTTCTTCATTGATGGGTAACTCAATATTTAAAGGCTGCATTTTAAATTCGCTGTGACTGTTGAATTCAATAACGAGTGAGGCTGAGATCATAAATGTACTTAAATTGATAAATAATTGCTTATGGAAACTCAATAGAGTCATAGAGTCGTACAGCATAGAAACAGGCCCTTCGGCCACCGTGTCCATACCGACCATAATGCCTATATACACTAATCCCACCTGCCTGCATTAATTCCGTATCCCTCAATGCCTTGCTCATTCAAGTACCTGTTCAGATGCCTCTTAAATGTCGCTACTGTTCCTGCCTCCACCACCTCCTCTGGCAGTTTAATCTCAGATACCCATTATTCTTTGTGTGAAACATTTACCCCTTTGATGCCCTTTTAATCTCCTCCCTGTCACCTTAAATCTATGCCTTCTAGTTTTAGTCATCCCTACCATGGGAACAGATTGTGGCTATCTACCTTATCTATGCCTCTCATAATTTTATATACCTCTATCATGTCCCTTCTCAGCCTCCTTCACTCCAGGGAAAGCAGACCCAGCCTATCCAATCTCTCTTTATAACTCAAGCATTCCAAACCATACAACATCCTTGTGAATCTTTTCTGCACCCTCTCTAGCTTAATCACATCTTTCATGTAGTCAGGGGACCAAAACTGCACACAGTGCACTCTAATGCGGCCTAACCAACGTTATGCACAACTGTAATATGACGTTCCAACTCTTGCATTCAGTGTCTCGGCCGATGAAGGCCACCGTGCCATATACCTTCTTCACCACCCTGTCTACCTGTGTTGCCACTTTCAGGGAACTATGTACTTGCACCCCAAGTTCTCTCTGCTCAACAACACTCCCCAGGGTCCCGCCATTCGCTGTATATGGCCTTGCCTGGTTTAACTTCCCAAAATGCATCACTTTGCACTTGGCTGCGTGAAATTCCATTTTCCAATCCCTTGCCCACTTTCCCAGTTTATCTACATTCTGTTGTAATTTTAGACTGCCTTCTTCATGTCCACCATACCACCAATTTTGGCATCATCTACAAACTTACTAATCATGCCCCCAACATTCGCATCCAAGTTATTAATATATATGACAAACAACAGAGGGCCCAGCAGCAATCCCTGTGGTACACCACGGGTCACCGGCCTCCAATCTGAAAAACAACCCTCCACTACCACCCTCTGCCTCCTATCACCAAGCCAAATTTGTATCCAATTTACTCGCTCACCCTGGGTCCCATGTGTTCGAAACTTCTGGACCAGTCTGCCATGCGGGACTGCTAAAAGCCTTGCTAAAGTCCATGTAGACAGTTTCCATCGCCCTGACATCGTCAATTCTCTTGGTCACCTCCGCAAAAAACTCAGTCAAACTCGTGAGACATGATTTCCCACGCACAAAGCCATGCTGACTGTATTTAATCAGACCTTGCCTTTCCAAATGCATATAAATCCTGTCTCTCAGAATCCCTTCCAATAACTTTCCCACCACTGATGTAAGGCTCACAGGCCTGTAGTTCCCTGGCTTATCCCTGCTGCCATTCTTAAATAAAGGCACAACATTAGCTATCCTGCAGTCTTCTGGTACCTCGCCTGTGGTTAACAATGATACAAAACTCTCTGCCAGGGCCCCAACAATCCCCTCCCTTGCTTCCCATAGCATCGTTGGATACACGTGGTCAGACCCTGGGGTTTATCGACCTTAATGCGCTTCAAAACCTCCAACACCTCCTCCTTTGTAATGTTGATATGCTCCAGGATATCGGTGTTCCCTCCCGTGAACTCATTAGCTTCCATGACTTTCTCCACGGTAAATGCAGATGAGAATTATTCATTTAAGACCTCGCCCATTTCCCGTGTCTCCACACATAGATCACCACATTGATCCTTCAGGGGGCCTACACTCTCCCTAGCTACCCTTTTACTCGTAATATACTTAAAGAATCTTTTAGGATTCTCCTTTATCTTATCTGCCAGGGAGATCTCATAACCCCTTTTGCTCCTCCTAATTTCCTTCTTCAGTGTAGTCCTACATCCCCTGTACTCCTCGAGGGACTCATTTGATCTCAGCTGCCTATACCTGACATATGCCTCCTTCTTTGTCCTGACCAGGCCCTCAATATCCCTCGTCAACCAAGGTTCCCTAAACTTTCCAGTCTTGCCCTTCAATCTAACAGGAACATGCCGGCCCTGAACTCTTCCTATCTCACTTTTAAAAGCCTTCCGCTTGCCAGATGTCCTTTTACCTGTAAACAGCTTCTCCCATTCAACTTTTGAGAGTTCCTGTCTGATGGCAACGAAATTAGCCTTCCCCCAATTTAGGATTTCAATCTGAGGACCATTCCTACCCTTTTCCATAACTATCTTGAAGCTAATATATTGACTATATTGAATAATCAATGAACTGATCGCCAACACCAATAACCACAGGTATTATTGTTTGAATTTATTAATTGACTTCTCTTACTGGGACCTATAAATTATATTTCCTGTGACACTCTGCGGCAGTCTCTCCCTGGGGATATCCGCCTGTCCTCTCACTGTATTCAGTCCTCTGTCTCCTTTTTTATTGCTTCTGTTTATCCACTTTCCCAGACAATCTGCTCCTGTCTCTCCTCTATCTCCAACATGTCCTTTTCCTTCTTTTCCTCCCAATATCTCTCACTGCCTCCACTTCCAGCTGCTCTTCCAAATAAATCCTACCTGTCAAATTCAGCAGCTTTCAACCTTTTCCCATTTTGTACCAGCCCCTGTCGGCTCTCTGAACCCAGAGCAACAAACCAGCTGCACATTCCACAGCTCCCAAACCTTCCTGACCAACAGTCTGGAGCCAAATTCCCATTTAACAAATTGAATTCCATTTCTGTAATACCCCTTCTTATTTCCCCATTGGCACTGCATCCTCACTCATTACTTCCAGTAGATCCGGTGCTGACTTTATTCACTTACTGCATCAATTTCCCAATTCATTATTAATAATTGTGTTTCAAACATTTCACTGTGACAAAGCACTGCCCAGGTCAATGAATCAGTTTTCACTGTTCAATGCAGCAACAAAGCTGGAAATTTCAGCCCAGATCCTGTCAAACTGCTGCTCTGTCTCCAGGTCTGATCAGCAATGTCTCTGCTTCCTTTTCTCTCTCTTCCAGTTAACTTGGTGGCGATTGTGATCCTGTCCCGGGGAAAGTGCGGTCTCTCCAAATGTATCACTGTCTACCTGGTGGGAATGGCAGTGTCTGATCTCCTGGTCGTTATCACTAATCCCATATTGACTTGGATTGTATTAATTTATTTCCCATATTCCTTCCTGAGAATTACTCCCCTATGTAGTATCATTATCGTTCTGCTTTCTGCAGCCATTGTTGTTTCTGTCTGGCTCACAGTCACTTTCACATTTGATCGATTTGTGGCCATTTGTTGTGTGAAGCTGAAAACAAAATATTGCACTGACAGAACAGCGGCTGTGGTTGTAGGAACAATAAGTGTGCTGGGCTGTTTATTGAATGTCCCTTGGTACTTTAAATATGAACAACATTACATTTTTGATAATGTTCCCATGGGTTGTGCCATTAAGTTGAGCTTCTTTACTTCCCCCATATGGGGCGCATTTGAATTGGTTCAGTACTTATTGACCCCTTGTGTCCCGGTCTTTCTGATTTTGTTGTCCAATGTTCTAACTGTCAGACACATTTTATTCGCCAGTAAAGTCCGCAGTGGATTCTGGAGCAACAGCAATGGAGAGAATTACAAAGACCCAGAGATGGAGAGTCGTAGAAAATCAATTATTTTACTCTTCACTGTATCCGGCAGTTTTATATTGCTATGGATGCCTCTGGTTGTGTTTATTGTTTATAGGCGAATTGTAGGTATTCAATATGATTACTCTGACCCTCACTTTACCACAGAACACGCATCACTAATGCTGCAGGTTCTCAGTTCCTGCACCAACACGTGTATTTACGCTGTGACCCAGACGAAATTTAGACAGGAGCTGAAGAAGGCAGCGAAATACCCTCTCAATCTCATTGTTAAATTAGTGAAATCATAGAAAGAGCTGAAGGGTTTCAAACACAACAACAAAATCCCATTTAATATTCCATTCCCCACGCTAGCCACAGGCTAGGAAGTACACTTCAATTCAAATCACTGAGATTTGAAATTATTTTAAATCTGATAACAAGATTATATTTTATTGATAATCTGAAGTATTCATGGGAGAGTGGCTCTGCAGACGATTTATTAATTGTTTCTCATAAAAGTTGCCACTGAAAACCTCCCATGGATTCAACAAAAAGCACCCTGCACCCGCAGAAAAATGGACAAAGCTGCAAATTCCAGTGATTTTGAGATGCAGCAGTAACGGCAGTGAGGCAAAGACACCAGCAGATGGAAATGGTGAGAGGGGGCACAGTAACTGCAGTGAGACAGGGACACCTGCATCTGGACATGGTGAGATTTAGATTTAGAGATACAGCACTGAAACAGGCCCTTCGGCCCACCGAGTCTGTGCCGACCATTAACCATCCATTTATACTAATCCTGCACTAATCCCATATTCCTACAACATCCTCACCTGTCCCTATATTCCCCTACCTATACTAGGGGCAATTTATAATGGCCAATTTATCTATTAACCTGCAAGTCTTTGGCTTGTGGGAGGAAACCGGAGCACCCGGAGGAAACCCACACAGACACAAGGAGAACTTGCAAACTCCACACAGGCAGTACCCAGAATTGAACCCGGGTCGCTGGAGCTGTGAGGCTGCAGTGCTAACCACTGCGCCACTGTGCCGGGGGATAGTATTTGTAGTTAGACAAGAGACCAGAAGATGGAGATGGTGTGAGTGGGAGAGAAATTGCAGGGGGACAGGGGGCACCAGCAGTTGGAGATGCTGAGAGAGGGCAGTAACTGCAGTGAGACAGGGACACCATCAGATGGAGAGAATGAGAGGGGTCAGTAAAGGCAGTGACATAGAGATATCAGAAGGTGGAGATGGTGAGAAGGTGGACAGTAACTGAAGTGAGATAGAGAGGCACGAGCAGATGGAGTTGGTGTGAGTAATTGCAGTGAGACAGGGACACCAGCAGATAGAGATGGTGAGAGGGGGACCTTAACTTCAGTGAGACAGGTATGATGAGTGTGGGGTCGTTATTGCAGTGAGACAGGGACGGCAGCAAATGAGATGGTGAGAGTAGGCAGTAACTGCAGTGAGACAGGGACACGTGCATATGGAGATGGTGAGAGGGGACAGCAACGGCAGTGAGCCAGGGACACCAGAAGATGGAGATGGTGAGACGGGGACAGTAATTGCAATGAGGCAGAGGCACGGACAGATGGAGATGGTGTGAGCAGGTCAGCAATTGCAGTGTGACAGAGACACCAGCAGATGGAGATAGTGTGAGCTGGTAGTAACTGCAGTGAGACAGGGAAACCAGAAGATGGAGATGGTGAGATGGGGCAGTAACTGCAGTGAGACAGGGACACCAGTAGATGGAGATGGTGAGAGGGGGACCTTAACTTCAGTGAGACAGGGACACCAGCAGATGGAGATGGTGAGAGCGGGACCGTACCTTCAGTGAGACAGCGACACCAGCAGATGGAAATGGTGAGAGGGGGGACAGTAACTGCAGTGAGACAGGGACACCAGTAGATGGAGACGGTGAGAGGGGGCAGTAACCGCAGTGATATAGGGACTCCAGCAGATGGAGATCGTACGAGTGGGTCAGTAATTGCAGGGAGGAAGGGACACCAGAAGGTGGAGCTCGAGAGAGCGGCCAGCAGCTGCACTGAGGCAGGGGCACCAGCAGTTGGCGATGGTGAGAGGTGGACAGGAACAGCAGTGAGACAGAGGCATGAGAAGATGGAGATGGTGAGAGCGGGCAGTAATCGCAGTGAGACAGGGATACCAGCAGCTGGATATGGTGAAAGGGGGGCAGCATTTGCAGTTAGACAAGAGACCAGAAGATGGAGATGGTGCGAGTGGGAGAGAGATTGCAGTGAGCTACGCACACCATCAGGAGGAGAGGATAAGAGGGGTCAGTAAAGGCAGTGAGATAGAGATAGCAGAAGGTGGAGATGGTGAGAGGATGGACAGTAACTGCAGTGAGAGGGAGAGGCATTAGCAGATGGAGTTGGTGTGAACAACTGCAGTGAGACAGGGACACATACAGATGGAGATGGTGTGAGCGGGCAGTAATGGCAGTGAGACAGAGACATCAGCAGATGGATATGGCGAGAGGGGGGAGTAACTGCAGTGCGACACCAGCAGATAGAGATGGTGACAGGGGGACCGTAACTTCAGTGAAACAGGGACTCCAGCAAATGGAGATGGAGAGAGGGACACCGAAACTTTAGTTTGACAGAGACACCAGCAGATGGAGTTGGAGTGAGAGGGTCAGTAGCTGCAGTGAGACAGGGACACCAGCAGATGGAGATGGTGAGAATGGGACAGTAAATTCTGTGAGACAGAGACGCCAGGCAAAATTGCTCCATGCAAATATTTGCCCCCGGAAACAAAGTCTGCACTGTAAAATTGCCCACTTTTATACTGGCTGACTCACGCCCCTGAAAATTGGTTTAACCCACTTATCGAATTAACAAGGTGCAACTTCAAGCAGAGCCTGAGTGAACTCTGTTTAAAGCTGATCTAAAATTCACGTTCCCCAACCCAAACAGCAACTGTTAAATTGATTTGCTAAATAAAAGAAAGACTAGACTTTGGATAAAACTAACCCTTAATTACCTTCAGTCACAAAACTCCCACTATAGCACTCGAATGCAGCCCCAAGTTAGCACTCCAGTGCTAACGAACAAATATAGTAAAATTACAGAATTAAAAAAAATAAAAAGCCCAGATAAACCCAACATACGCTATGTTTGAGAGAGGCACTTCTGTCATGACAAGTATTGAGATACAACTGTGTGATATTTTTTGGGAAATTTCTGTATATTCATCGGAGATGTTAAGATGAAAGATCTTTAATAGATTGGAGAGTGTTCTTCTGCGTCCTCTCCCACCCTCACTTCCAGAATTGGAAACACAAACACTGAGAGACATAAACCCACACATAGACGCAAAGACAGGCAAATAAACACATGCAGACTGACATGTCCAGATAAACACACACACACCTCGCTGAAATCCACACCAGGCACCTCCAGTCCCACTGACCGAGAGAGAGTGAGACACCCACACAGAGACACATTTATTCACATTGACCAACTTAGACAGAAAAACATAAAAACTTTCCTCTGTGTAAATCATGTTTATACAAACATCAAAATCTCTCTTTTCTCCTTTTTTATTTCACTCTCGGGGTTTAAATTTATTGTCAATCTTATTTCACAGGGAGATGGAACATTTTTGCTTTCCTTTAATTGTCTTTGGAGTCAGGGGATCATGGCACATTCCCAGTGTCCGTGCAATCTGTGACCCCTGACCCAGCGCTGTGAACCCCCGGGGGTGAGGGGGGAGCAGGGAGAGAAAAAGTCAGAAAAAGACTAAAAAAAAGAGAGAAAGCATAGAAAGAGACAGACCAAAGTCAGAGAAGGAGAGAAAGTCAAAAAGAGGCAAACACATAGAGCAAAAAGGTCGGAGAAATAGAGAAAGGACAACAAGAGGCAGGACAGATTTTTAAAGGAAAAATAAGAAGAAAGGACAGAAAAATGTGGATAGAAAAAAGCGAAGCGAAAGTACGGAGACACAAAGTAATTGCAGGCACCTGAAAGACAGACAGAAAGCCAGTGAATAAAAAAGATACACAGAAATACAGAGAGAGAGAAAATCACACACACACGTAATCAGCTTGCAATTCACCTGGGCACAGAGATACAGAGACTGAGACACAGAAACTCACCTTCAGACACCAGCCGCATGGAAAGAAAGAATGGTGGCTGATGTTGTCCTAATATATCCCAGAGCATGTCACTCAAAACAGCCAGTACACCCAAATTACAGCTCATCCAACCAGCTCTCAGCTTGATCCAGTTAGAAACTCCTCCCAGGTATGGGACTGTCCAAGGTGAGACGGCATATAAACAGTGAATGGGGGAGAGAGAGATATTCCAGCCATATCCCAAATGCACCATTCCAGACAGAAACCTGCCTGTCTGTCTCTCTCTCTCCCTACTCCAAAAACCTAATTAACAATGCAGAAAAGCTGCTGCAATTTTACACTTGGATAACGATCATTTCACACAAATTCCATTAAATGTCTTTCACTATTCACCTTCAGTTTACAGGAAGTTCAGAAAAATGACTGAAAATGTCTCACTGCAGTTACCTTGAAATTCTGACAGAGTTTTTTTGCTTGAGAGGCCTGTTTGACTGCAATAAAAACAGGCAGTTTTTATTCGGTTAGTGATGCAGCCAAGAGAACCTTTACAACTGGTGACATTTTACATAACAATTCGGACACATATTTACTGTTATATTTGTAAAGGATTGTCTGTACTTTATTTGATGCTGCTGTATTTATGCATTAGCCTGTCACCAATCGAATAAACTTTCTTAACATTTACCATTTTACTTTTACAATGGTTTACAAAGCTGGATACAAATTGCATTAAAGATCTTTCACTTTTCACCTCCAGTTTAGATAAAGTTCAGCGATAAAGACCTTCACATTCTGACAAAGAATTTCTGCTGCTGCAATAAAGTGTCACTTGTTTCCCTTCACTTCCTGACTCTTTCTTTCCTCTACTCTCCTGCGGGATGCAGAGGGATTTTTGTTCATTGTTTATCCACATTCAGGAGGTTCCAGTTCCTCTGCAGCTGCTGTCTTGGAGAAATAAATTGCATTCACAATCTTTCCCTCAGTTTGTAAACATGAGGACAGACGGTTGCCACTAGCAGAGGGGAGAAACAAATAGGCAGGGAGATGTTATTGTCTGCAATTCGCTCTGACAAGTTTCTGAGAGCGGGTTCAATCTTGACACAATACCTATTGTACTTTCAACCCTCAGTGCCAAGTGTATTCACAATGAATGGATTTTAAAAGATGGACAGTATACCAAATACTCACAATTGCCCAAAAGGGAGCTTTACTTTACAATTGATGAAACAATTATATCAACTGTGCAAATGCAAACAGCTATAAACTAAATTCTTTATATGGATCTCTATCCCAGCTCCCAATGCCTCCTCCACCCACAGCGACCCAGAATCTTCAGGAGAATACCCAGGGACAGGCCCCACCATTTAACAAGAGTATTTGGGAGCAGAATATACTTCTTCCAATGACCGACCATACTGTGATAGCACTGTACACATGTTGCACAAGGAAAGATCAAGCACACAGGAGAGTTATCAATTACATTTAATCCTCAAACTTTTGCTTTTTTCGATACAATTTAAAACTGCACCATTAATTTATAAACTGAACCAGTTTTGAACTCTTGGAATTCCACATAGATCACACCAACGACATCAACTAACATCCTTTCAACATTCTGATGCTAGCTTGCTTAAATAAACAAGTTTTAAAACCATGATTTAGTAGAATCATGAATGTGTTTTTATATCATGAATCCCTTGATATCTAATTGTCATTGGAAATTTATAAACAATTGGCATTAGCTGTATTAATGGTTTTCATTTTCTGAAACTGGATGTACAGAAGACAGGCAGAATAGAAAGTGAAATTAGCAGGGAGCAAAATAAAGCTAAGATAAACACTTAAAAAACAGTTTGCAGTCATTAGATTATATCTCCCTCCTCTTTAACTTACAAAAGCAATCACAATGATTTGTCACTGATAGTTAAGCATGTTAGTATAGAACGTTTCATGACAGTCGACTACTAATTGACTTAATGTGCATGTTAACAGGACAATCATTTGACATCCAAAACAGCAGAAAAAACTACAGTTTTTAAAAAATGTAATAGAAATGAAAATTGTCTCAGCAACAATGAGGTGTATTTATAGATCATTGGAATATTAGTGAAACATCTCCATGTGATTCACAGAGGCAACAGCAGACATTACACAGTGCAAGTTATAGAGTAGGCATGACCAAAAGGTTTGTTGTAAAAAGGGGCAGAAAGGACTTAAGTGCAATCTTTGTGTGGGGCTAAGATAATTACAAGCTTGGGGAAGATGCAAAGCATCAAATGAACCGAAGGGCTGGAACGCGTGTAAAACCCCTTGCGCTGTCTTACGCAAATATGGCTTTGTTGCAAAAATGTACAACGCATGTAAAATGGAATGGAAGTTAACTCACTTCTGTTTTGAAGAAAACTGACTCCCTTTGCACTTTCTGGAATGTCAGCTGAGAGCTGTTTTGAACTATTTTGTAATGGATATTTTTTTGACAGGTTTTTATGAAAAAAAAGCATACCTTATCAAAGAGGGACCCACAGACAAAGTAAGTTACAAATAGCAGATTATTAGACATATTGGAGTTTGCAACGGGTAGGTATTGAGACACCAGCAAGCAAATATTGGACAGTAAATCTGGAGCTGGTTTAAAGCTTAGTCACAAAACTAATGACCCTAATTTTAAACTGACATAATCACAGAAATATCAGTAAAAATTCTGGAATCACATCCATCCTTGCAAACTTGCCACCTCCAACTTCCCTTTCCTCTCCACAGCCCTTGGTGTGTTGTTGCCTCCCAAATCCATGCAAATCTTTCCTGGAACTGCATGTTGAACCCTCCAATCAGGTTTCAAAGTAACAAATAACATCCAGTGTGACTGTGACAAAGGTAAATTATCCCTCCTTGTTCTGCTGCACATTTCTGCAGCCGTTGACATGGCTGACCACAGCAGCCCCCTCCCAACGCTTGTCCACTGTCTTCCAGATGGGCAAGACAGCACTTGCCCGGTTCAAGGCTAGAGAATCACCTAATATCTTCTTGCTACCATAGACGCCGCTGGTGTCCCCCAAGGATCTATTCTTGACCCCCTACTATTTCTCATCTTCACAAATCCCTCAGCAACATTATTGACAATCAGCTCTACCACACCACTATCCCTCGACCTTTCCACTGTTTATATGTAGACAGATTACATGTCCCACATCCATTACTAGATGAAAAGAATTAATATTGTGAATACTGAAGTCATTACCCTGCTCGCCCCCAACACTAACTCTGCTCCCTGGCCAGCGACTTCATCCGTCTCCAGACAATCGTCTGTTCGAAACATTGGTGTTATATTTGATCCCAAGATAAGCCTCCAAACAACTATCTGCATCATCACTAAGACCACCTGTTTCCACGTGCACAACTTAGCTGCTGAAAGCATCATCCATGCCTTTATTACCTCGAGACCTGAATATTCCAATGCATTCCAGGGTATCTGACACATTCTACCCATGTAAACTTGAGGTAATACAAATCTCTGCTGCCCATATCTTCACATGCATCAAATCCCATTCACTCATCACACCTGTGTTCGTTGTTCTACACTGGCTCCCGGTCAAGCAAAGCTGCATTTAAAAAAAAAATCTCATCCTTCTTTTTCTAATCCTCCATTGCCTTGTCCATCTCCATCTCTTTAATCTTCTCCAGCCCCACTATGCTCAGAGATATTTGCACTCCTCTACTTCTAACCTCTTGAGCATCCTCGATATTAATACATCCACCATTGGTGGCCATGCCTTCAGCTGTCTTGGCCCTAAGCACAAAATATCCCTCCCTAAACTGATATGCCTGTCTACTTCTTCAATTCAGAGGTGTCGGTGATGTAGCAGCAGTGTCACTGACCCAGTAATGCAGAGGTCCAGGCTAACGTACTGTGGACATAGGTTCAAATGCCACCACGGCAGCTGTGGGATTTAAATTCTATTAATTAATACAAAGCTGGAATTGAAAGCGGGTCTCAGAAATGGCACCACAAAACTATAGATTGCCATGAAAACCCATCTGGTTCACTAATGACCTTCAGGGAAGGAAATCTGCTGTCCTTACCTAGTCTGGGCCTACCTGTGACTCTAGACACACAGCAATGTGGTTAACTCTTAACTGCCCTCTGAAATGGCCGAGCATGCTACTCAGTTGTCAAGTAACATTAAATATGGGCAACAATGCTGGCCTTAATAGCGATGCCCATATCCCATGAAAGAATTAAGAAAAATTAAATCGCTTCTCACCTGGTATTTCATATCTACGCAAGCTTTATTATACTTCTAGCACTGATTTGAAAATATTGGTTTGAAATTTGTCGTCGAGGAATTAGTCCAGTCAGTAATATAGTTGCAGGGCAAAGTGGCACTGATATTTTCAAAAAGCAATACTGCATTTTACTCAAATCCTGTTCAATACTGCCTTCAGTACTAGCACTTGAATTGCAAAGGCTCTTATTCAGTTTTGTTAGAAGGTGTGTCTTTTTCTTTTGAATTCTTAGACCTATGAGCTCTGTGCCCTTTAGATTTACAGAATTATCTTTGCAACACGCCTGCCTCAAAAAAGATGCCTGCTACCAACAGAGACCAGAAAATTAATTTAGAGCTTTCACAATTCTTCTTTCTTAATGAGGGTATCTTTTCCATTGAGCAGGCAGAAGAGGATTAAAAAAAAATAATTATTTGCGTGATACTAGATCAGGAACTACACCCACTAAAATAGATGGTTCCATACTACAACTTGCATTTCTATAGCACCTTTAACAGAGTGAAGTGTCCCAAGGCATTTCACACAATGCCACATCAGGAAATATGAGGACATAAGGCGGGAAGTTCAGTTAAAGAATTCGGCTTTAAAAGGGTGTCAAAGGAAAGATGCAGAAAGATGTAAAGTTTTAGGGAGAAAATTACAGAATTACCGCTGAAAGTACAGACATCAGTTACTGAATACTTAAAATCAAGGCTGCCCAAGAGACCGGAATAAGATGATTGCAGAAATAGTGGAAGGATTTATAGGTCGAGGCGGTTCCAGTGATAGCGACAGGAGAGACTATGGTGGTAATTGAAAGCAATGGATGAGAACATCAAAATCGTGGTAAAGCTGAAACAGGAATCAATGCAGGTGAGCGAGGACAGGAATGATGTTACAAGGACGGAAGAGGGCACTGGCAAGCAAGAACTTGGTTTAAAGTGTGTCTACTTCAACGCCAGGAGCATCCGGAATAAGGTGGGTGAGCTTGCAGCATAGGTTGGTACCTGGGATCTCGATGTTGTGGCCATTTCGGAGACATGGGTAGAGCAGGGGTAGGAATGGCTGTTGCAAATTCCGCGATTTAGATGTTTCAGTAAGAACAGAGAAGATGGCAAAAGAGGAGGGGGTGTGGCATTGTTAATCAAGGAGGGTATTACAGCAGCAGAAAGGACGTTTGAGGACTCGTCTACTGAGGTAGTATGGGCCGAGGTTACAAACAGAAGAGGAGAGGTCACCCTGTTGGGAGTTTTCTATAGACCTCCGAATAGTTCCAGAGATGTAGAGGAAAGGATAGCGAAGATGATTCTCGACAGGAGTGAGAGTAACAGGGCAGTTGTTATGGGGGACTATAACTTTCCAAATATTGACTGGAAATACTATAGTTCGAGTACTTTAGTTTAGTTTAGAGATACAGCACTTTAACAGGCCCTTCGGCCCACCGAGTCTGTGCCGACCATCAACCACCCATTTATACTAATCCTACACTACTCCCGTATTCCTATCACATCCCCACCTGTCCCTTTTTATTTCCCTACCACCTACCTATACTAGGGGCAATTTATGATGGCCAATTAACCTATCAACCTGCAAGTCTTTGGCATGTGGGAGGAAACCGGAGCACCCGGAGGAAACCCACGCAGACACAGGGAGAACTTGCAAACTCCGCACAGGCAGTACCCATGATCGAACCCGGGTCCCTGGAGCTGTGAGGCTGCAGTGCTAACCACTGCGCCACTGTGCCGCCCAGTTTGTCCAGTGTGTGCAGAAGCGTTTACTGACACATTATGTAGACAGGCCAACTAGGGGCGATGCCACATTGGATTTGGTACTGGGTAATGAACCCGGCCAGGTGTTAGATTTTGATGTAGGTGAGCACTTTGGTGATAGTGATCACAATTCGGTTAGGTTTACCTTTGCGATGGGCAGGGACAGATATATACCGCAGGACAGGAATTATAGCTGGGGGAAAGGAATTTATGATGCGATTAGGCAAGATTTAATATGCGTAGGATGGGGACGGAAACTGCAGGGGATGGGCACAATAGAAATGTGGAGCTTATTCAAGGAGCAGCTAATGCGTGTCCTTGATAAGTATGTACCTGTCAGGCAGGGAGGAAGTTGTAGAGCGAGGGAGCCGTGGTTTACTAAAGAAGTTGAAGCGCTTGTCAAGAGGAAGAAGAAGGCTTATGTTAGGATGAGACGTGAAGGCTCAGTTAGGGCGCTTGAGACTTACAAGCGAGCCAGGAAAGATCTAAAGGGAGAGCTAAGAAGGGCGAGGAGAGGACACGAGAAGTCATTGGCGGATAGGATCAAGGAAAACCCTAAGGCTTTCTATAGGTATATCAGGAATAAAAGAATGACTAGAGTTAGATTAGGGCCAATCAAGGATAGTAGTGGGAAGTTGTGTGTGGAATAAGAGAAGATAGGGGAAGCGTTAAATGAATGTTTTTCGTCAGTGTTTACAGTAGAGAAAGAAAATGTTGTCGAGGAGAATACTGAGGTACAGACTACTAGGCTAGATGGGATTGAGGTTCACAAGGAGGAGGAGTTAGCAATTTTGGAAAGTGTGAAAATAGATAAGTCCCCTGGGCCAGATGGGATTTATCCTAGGATTCTCTGGGACCCAGGGAGGAGATTGCAGAGCCTTTGTCCTTGATCTTTATGTCGTCATTGACGACAGGAATAGTGCCGGAAGACTGGAGTATAGCAAATGTTGTCCCCTTGTTCAAGAAGGGGAGTAGAGACAGCCCTGGTAGTTATAGACCTGTGAGCCTTACTTCGGTTGTGGGTAAAATGTTGGAAAAGGTTATCAGAGATAGGATTTATAATCATCTTGAAAAGAATAAGTTCATTAGCGATAGTCAGCACGGTTTTATGAAGGATAGGTCGCGCCTCACAAACCTTATTGAGTTTTTCGAGAAGGTGACCAAACAGGTGGATGAGGGTAAAGCCGTGGATGTGGTGTATATGGATTTCAGTAAGGCGTTTGATAAGGTTCCCCACGGTAGACTACTGCAGAAAATACGGAAGTATGGGATTGAAGGTGATTCAGAGCTTTGGATCAGAAATTGGCTAGCTGAAAGAAGACAGAGGGTGGTGGTTGATGGCAAATGTTCATCCTGGAGTTTAGTTACTAGTGGTGTACCGCAAGGATTTGTTTTTGGGCCACTGCTGCTTGTCATTTTTATAAATGACCTGGATGAGGGTGTAGAAGGGTGGGTTAGTAAATTTGCGGATGACACGAAGGTCGGTGGAGTTGTGGATAGTGCCGAAGGATGTTGTAGGTTACAGAGGGACATAGATAGGCTGCAGAGCTGGGCTGAGAGATGGCAAATGGAGTTTAATGCGGAAAAGTGTGAGGTGATTCACTTTGGAAGGAGTAACAGGAATGCAGAGTACTGGGCTAATGGGAAGATTCTTGGTAGTGTAGGTGAACAGAGAGATCTTGGTGTCCAGGTACATAATTCCCTGAAAGTTTCCACCCAGGTTAATAGATCTGTTAAGAATGCATGTGGTGTGTTAGCTTTTATTAGTAGGGGGATCGAGTTTCGGAGCCACGAGGTCATGCTGCAGCTGTACAAAACTCTGGTGCGGCCGCACCTGGAGTATTGCGTGCAGTTCTGGTCACCGCATTATCGGAAGGATGTGGAAGCTTTGGAAAGGGTGCAGAGGAGATTTACTAGGATCTTGCCTGGTATGGAGGGAAGGTCTTACGAGGAAAGGCTGAGGGACCTGAGGTTGTTTTCGTTGGAGAGAAGGAGGAGGAGTGGTGACTTAATAGAGACATATAAAATATTCAGAGGGTTAGATAGGGTGGAAAGTGAGAGTCTATTTCCCAGGATGGCGATGACAAACACGAGGGGACATAGCTTTAAGTTGAGGGGTGATAGATATAGGACAGATGTTAGAGGTAGTTTCTTTACTCAGAGAGTAGTAGGGGCGTGGAGCGCCCTGCCTGCAGCAGTAGTGGACTTGCCAACGTTCAGGGCATTGGATAGACATACGGATGAAAATGGAATAGTGTCGGTCAGATGGTTTCACAGGTCGGCGCAACATCGAGGGCCGAAGGGCCTGTACTGCGCTTTAATGTTCTATGTTCTAATGTTCTATGTTCTATGTTCTGACTGGGCACGGTAGTGAAATTCAGTCTTCAAAGGTCTACCTTTCAATCACTCATTAATTGATGCTTAAAATTAAGCTGAGTAAATATTCTCTGTCGCAGTTTATTGCCATGATAAATTCATGGCTTCAACTCCTGGTGTCCCTGCTTCACTGCAGTTACTGGCCTCTCTCACCACCACTTTCTGCTAGTGTCCCTGTTTCACTGCAGGAGCTGCACTCTCTCACCGCCTCTATCTGCTGGTGTCCCTGTCTCACTGCAGTTACTGTCCCCTCTCAACATCTCCATCCGCTGGTGTCCCTGTCTTCCTTCACTTTCGGCTCCTCTCACCTTCTCCATCTGCTGGTGTCCCTGTCTCACTGCAGCTACTGCCCCCCTCACCATCTGCATCTGCTGGTGTCCAAGTCTCACTGCAGTTACTGCCCCCCTCTGATCATCTGAATCTGCTGGTGTCCCTGTCACACTGCATTTACTACCCCTCTCAACATCTCAATCTGCTGGTGTCCCTGTCTTACTGCAGTTACTGCCCCCTCTCACCATCTCCATCTGCTGGTGTCCCTGTCTCACTGCAGTTCCTGCCCACTCTCACCATCTCCATCTACTGGTGTCCCTGTCTCACTGCAGTTTCGTCCCCTCTCATCATCTCAATCTGCTGGTGTCCCTGTCTCACTGCAGTTTCGTCCCCTCTCACCATCACCATCTGCTGGTGTCCCTGTCTCACTGCAGTTTCGGCCGCTCTCATCATCACAATCTGCTGGTGCCCCTGTCTCACTGCAGTTTCTGACCCCCTCTCCCCATCTCACAATCACTGTGATTTGCAGCTTCGTCTATTTTGCTGTGGGTCCAGGGTGAATTTAGTTGAATCCAGCTGATCTTTTCAGTGATGCTTTTGTGAGAATCATCTGCAGAGGATGTGCTGCCTCATTTGTTCAGATTCTCAATAAAATATAATCTCAGAGTCAGATTAAAACTCATTTCATGGCTCATTGCTGTGAATATAAAATGTACTTTCTGTCCTGTGGGGAATGCAGGAAGAGAATATGACTATGAATATGAACATGATTTACTTCCGGTGTTTGAAACTCTTCAGCTCCTTCCATGATTTCACTAATTTAACAATGAGATTGAGAGCGTATTTCACCGCCTTCTCTGAATTCAGTCTGGGTCACAACGTGTAGGTGTAGGAACTGAGAAGCTGCAGCATTATTGATGTGTGATCTGTGATATAGCGAGGGTTAGTGTGACAGGAATAATATCGAATATCTGCAAATCGACCACAAATCGTACACTCAACCAGGGTCATCCATAACAATATTTAAACTGCCAGCTATGCTGAAGAGGAAAATAATTGATTTTCTCCGATTATCCATCTCTGGGTTCTTGTGATTCTCTCCATTCCTGTGGCTCCGAAATCCCCTGCGGACTTTACTGGAGAATAAAATACGTCTGACGGTCATAACATTGAACAGAAAAATCAGAAAGAACGGGACACTAGGGATTAACATGTTGTGAAACAATTCAAATGCCCCCCCATCTGGGGGAAGAAAATAAACTCGGTTTAGTGGAACAACCCATGGGAACGTTATCAATAAAGTAATCTTGTTTATATTTAAAGTCTCTAAACAGCCGAGCACCATCACTGTTCCTACAACCAAAGCCGCTGTTTTCTCGGTGCAGTATTTTGTTTTCAGCCTCTCACAACAAATGGTCACAAATCGATCAAAGGTGAAAGTGCCTGTGAGCCAGACAGAAATAGCTGTGACTGCATTAAGCAGAACAACAATGAGGGAACACACAGGAGTAATTCTCAGGAATGAATGTGGGAAATAAATTGAAACAATCCCGTACAATATGGGACCAGAGATAACGACCAGGAGATCAGCCACTCCCACCAGGTAGACAGTGATACATTTGGAGAGACCGTGCTTTCCTCGGGACAGGATCACAATCGCCACCAAGTTAATTGGAAGAGAAAGAGAAAAGGAAGCAGAGAAATTACTGATCAGACCTGGAGTATTGCAAGGGGAAAATAATATAAAAGTAGGGAAGCGTTTCTACACATGTACAGGGCCTGAGTTAGGCTACATCTGGAGGACTTTGTACAGTTTTGGTCTCCGAATTTAAGAAAAGATATAATTGTACTGGACGCAGTTCAGAGAAAGTCCACTCGATTGAATCCTGGCATGAAGGGTTTATCTTACGAGGAAAGTTTGAACAGGTTGGGCCCATACCACTGGAGTTTAGAAGAATGAGAGGTGATCGTATTGAAATATATAAGGAGACTAGATAGGGTGATTGTGGAGAGGCTGTTTCCCCTCTTGACGGAATTTAGAACTCGGGGACATAGATTAAAATTAGTTCTCTCCAATTTAAGACAGAGATGAGGAGATTCGTTTTTTTCTCTCAGAGGGTCGTTGGTCTGTGGAATCCTCTTCCACAGAGAGCAGTGGCGGCTGGATTATTGAATATATTCAAGGGTGAGTTAGATAGATTTTTCATCAACAAGAGAGTCAAGAGTAATTGGGGGGTGGTGGGGGCAGACACCAAAGTGGAGTTGAGGTCACAATCAGACCAGCCATCGAATGGCGGAGAAGGTTCAGGGGGCCGAATGGCCTGCTCGTGCTCCTAACTATTTTGTTCTTGTGTGTTTCATTTCACCTGTCTGCCTACATCCTCCTTAAGTCTGCTACTGTTTATTACATTGCAGATGACATTAACATTGGCAAACATTGAATTTATGCCCTGTAGATCCAGGTCCAAGTCATTACAATATATCAAAAAAAGCAGTTGTCCAAATATGAACCTGCATTGTAAACCTCCTTCCCGTCTGAAACAACAATTGACCACGCTCTCAGTCAATGTCGTACCCACTCAGCCACTGCCCCTTTAATTCCTGTAGCACCAATATTGCTAACTGGTCGATTATGAGGCACCATTATGTCCTCCCCATGATGACACTAGACCCGGACCGCTTTGTTTGCACTCTTCCAACGACATTCCCCATACAGGTACAGCACGGATTACATAGATACTAATGTTCCTTCTACATTATCCCATGCAACAATTCCATGGCAGGAACATCATGGAGTGTATATAGAGCTAATCTCGTTCCACACTGTCCCAAACAGATAGTGAGAGAGCCACACAGAGAGAAACAGAGAGAGACAGACTGACATGGTGACCAAGAGTGAATGAAGAGTATTTAATATAGGACAGAGGAAGAGGAGGAGTTAGGTAGCCCCCCAACTCTCTTCCAGCAGTCAATGTGATCATGGCTGATCTGTGAGCAAATTAACATCATGCATCCTGACTTTGTCCCTGATCTGTTAATATCTTTGGAAAACAAAAATAGAGTCATAGAGTCGCACAGGACAGAAACAGGCCCTTCGCCCCACCGCTTCCATGTCGACCACAATGCCTATCTATACTAATCCCACCTGCCTGCATTGATTCCATATCCCTCCATGCCTTGCTCATTCAAGTACCTGTCCAGATGCCTCTTAAATATTACTACTGTTCCTGCCTCCACCACCTCCTCCTCACGCAGCTCATTCCAGATGCCCACTATTCTTGGTGTGTAAATCTACGCCTTTGATCCCCTTTAAACCCCCCCCCCCACCCCCACCCCATCGTGCAAAACACTTAAAGCTATTCCCAAGGAGGGCACGCATTGAAGATTTACAATGTAGTGGATGTGGGGGATGGCGGGAATGTCACTCCACTGCCTTTAAAATATAGCAAAGCCAACAAGGGATGAGACAGTTCTGGACTTAGCTTTGGGGAATGAAGCTGTGCAGGTGGATGGGGCATCAGTGGGGGTGCATTACAGTGACAGCGATTAGCATTTAGATTTAGAGTAGTTACTGAAAGAACAAGATGAACTCCGAGTCAAATTTCTCCATAAGGAAAGGCCAATTTTCCAAAGCTGAGATGTGATTTAGCGAGGTGGACTGGAAACAGTGAATTGAAGGCAAATCAGTATCACAGCAGTGAGTGAGGGTTCAGAACAAATATTTTCCCACAAAGTCAAAGGGTAGGTCTCCGAAATCTAGAGCCCCTTGGATGTCAAGGATATGGCACAAAAGGGACCCTCATGTCAGATACTGAGAGCTCCATGCCACAAAAAGCAGAGACGAGTGAAGAAAGTGTAGGGGTGAAATTAAACAAGAAATTAGGAAAGAAAAGAGAGGGTCGAAAGAAATATAAGCAAGTAAAATCAAATAAAACTCAAAGATGTTTCATCAATGCATAAAGGGGGATTGAATAACTAAGGACAGAGTATTAGAGACAAAAATGGAATGTGTGCATAGAAGTCTTACGTCGGTAGTGGGCAAATTATTGGAGAGGATTCTGAGATACAGGATTTATGATTATTTGGAAAAGCATGGTTTGATTAGGGACAGTCAGCATGGCTTTGTAAGGGGCAGGTCATGCCTCACAAGCCTTATTGAATTCTTTGAAGTTGTGATAAAACACATTGATGAAGGAAGAGCAGTGGATGTGGTGTATATAGATTTTAGAAAGGCGTTTGATCAGGTTCCCCATGGTAGGCTCATTCAGAAAGTAAGGAGGCATGGTATACAGGGAAAGCTGGCTGCCTGGATGCAAAATTGGCTGGCCCATAGAAGACAGAGGTTGGTAGTAGATGGAAAGTATTTAGCATGGAGCTCGGTGTTCCACAAGGATCTGTTCTGGGACCTCTGCTCTTTGTGATTTTTATAAATGACTTGGATGAGGAAGTGGAAGGCTGTGTTAGCAAGTTTGCCGATGACACGAAGGTTGCTGGAGTTGTGGATAGTGTGGAAGGCTGTTGTAGGTTGCAACGGGACATTGACAGGATGCAGAGCTGGGCTGAGAAGTTGCAGATGGAGTTCAACCTGGAAATGTGTGAAGTGATTCATTTTGGAAGGTCGAATTTGAATGCGGAATACAGGCTTAAATACAGGATTCTTGGTAGTGCAGAGGAACAGAGGGATCTTGGGGTCCATGTCCGTAGATCACTCAAAGTTGCCACCCAAGTTGATAGTGTTGTTAAGAAGGCGTATGGTGTGTTGGCTTTCATTAACAGGGGGATTGAGTTTAAGAGCTGTGAGGTTATGCTGCAGCTCTATAAAGCCCTGGTTCGACCACACTTGGAATATTGTGTTCAGTTCTGGTCGCCTCATTATAGGAAGGATGTGGAAGCTTTAGAGAGGGTGCAGAGGAGATTTACCAGGACTGGAGGGCATGTCCTACGAAGAAATTTTGAGGGAACTAGGGCTTTTCTCATTGGAGCGAAGAAGGATGACGAGAAGTGACTTGATAGAGGGGTACAAGATGATGAGAGGCATAGATAGAGTGGATAGTCAGAGACTTTTTCCCAGGGTGGAAAGGGCTAGCACCAGGGGGCATAATTTTAAAGTGATTGGAGGAAGGTTTCGGGGAGATGTCAGAGGTAGGTTCTTTACACAGAGAGTGGTGGGTGCGTGGAATGCGCTGCCAGCAGTGGTAGTAGAAGCAGATACATTAGGGGCATTTAAGCGACTCTTGGATAGGTCCATGGATGATAGTAGAATGAAGGGTAGGTAGTTAGTTTGATCTTAGAGTAGGTTAAAGGTTCGGCACAACATCGTGGGCCGTAGGGCCTGTACTGTGCTGTACTGCTCTATGTTCTATGTTCTTTGGAAGTGGGGGTTGTGGGCATGGTTCTTAATGAATACATTGTGTCTATTTTCATCAAAGAGGGAGAAGGAGGCAGATATTGTAGTTAAGGGGTAAGAGATTGAAATATTGGATAGGATAAACACAGCAAGAGAAGAAATACTAAGCTGTTTAGCATCTTTGAAAGCAAGTAAATGGTCTGGTCAAGATGAAACATATCTCAGGCTGTTAAGGGAAGCAAGGGAAGGAATAGCTGGGGCTCTGACCATCGCTTTCCAATATGTCTGGCTACAGGTCTGGTGTCAGTGGTCTGGAGGATTGCTAACATTGTAACATTTTTGTTGACCAATATATACACTTTTCATATCTATCATTGATGTCGACTTAAATATGGGGGCATGATTAAGATGTTTCATCTCAGTCCTAAATAATTGTGAGAGAGTTGAACTCTAACTACCACATCAGTTTCCAGTATTATCATGTAAACTTTGATCAAATCACCCCTTAACCTTCTAAATTCAAGGCATACAGACTAAAGTTCCATCTACACTGTCCCATCAAATGCTGCCAAGCCAAGTATAAAATGGAGCGGGCTCCCCCACTATGTATGAAATGGAGGGAGTTTCCCCTCTATCTATAAAATAGCGGGAGTTCCCCTCTAAGTATAAGAGAGTCACCTGCCTCAGTCAATGAGACACTCCTGTATCACTTGCCTTGATGTAACCGGATGCTGCATTTGGGAGCAGAACAGGAAAACGGGATGAGTATGACTTTTCGTGTGAAGGAGAAGCACCAGTAATCTCTCAGCGAATCGGAACAGAGCAGGGAGAATCAAGAAAAGGAATATCGTGTTGCATTTGTGAGCCTTGCATCGTGAAATGCTTTAGTATTTGGTGAGAATGATGACCCAGTGAAATTTTGCCCCAGTATGCTGTCGAAAATCTATATTACCTTATTGCAACAGTAATGTGCCATGCATACTGAGAGTAAAAAGATTTGCAGCATCCTGTCATATAACATACTTTGCTGTCTATGCTGTACAAATACAGACATAAAATATCCACAAGATTTTTATTTAAGGCATGGTTGACAGATTTATTTTGTTTTTGAGTTAAACCGACCATTAATGACAGCCAACCTGGTGAAAGACAGTGGTCGATAGAAAGACAGGGACAGAAGTAGAGTAACAGAGAGAGAGGTACGGATAGAAGTGCAGAGCGAACAGAGTGACAGTGAGAGTTAGAGACAGAGACAGAGAGATAGAAAGTGCCAGAGAACCCTGAGAACCTTTGGAAGCAGGGGTACTGGGAAATAGACTATGTGGGGACCCTGGGGTAATGTTATGGAACCAGTGACAGAGACACACGTTCTTCCTTTCTTCGTATATAATGGAGGGAGCTCCCCCTCTATGCATAAAGGGAGCTCCCTCTCTATGTATAACGGCAGATCACTCTCTCCGTATGAAGTGGGGGGAGCTCCCCTCTACCTATAAAGTGGAGGGTCGTCCGCTCTACGTGTAAACTGGATGGAGCTTTACTGCTATGTATAAAATGGAGGGAGCCCCCGCCCTCTCCGTATAAATTGGTGCGAGCGCCCCCTCTGCGTATGAAATGGAGGGGGATCCCACAGACATCTCACCCATTTTAAACCGCTTTTGGAACATTTTTATACCAGAGACAAGGATGAGTACAATATAAACAGAGGTCTGTGATTCTGTGATTCTGAGCGTGGTAAAGTACTTTCTTAACTGGTGCATGAGAGTGCTGGAGAGAGATAGATGGGGCGAGGGAGAGAAAGAAAGAGACGGGGTGAGGGAGAGACAGGGAGAAGGAAAGAGAACTATACAGGGTGAGACAGAGAAGAGAGAGAGTGAGGGAGCGAGAGAAAGAGATGGAGTGAGGGCGAGAGAGAGAGACGGAGCGAGGGAGAGACAACAATTATGACCCGTATTTACAGTTATATTTGTCACTGATTGTTTGTACGTTATTTGATGCTGCGGTATTTATACATTAGTCTGTCATCAATCGAAAAGAAAGCTCCTTAACAGTGAGTGGCTTCAGGTTATAATGCTTTGCAAAGTTGGAAAATGACCACTTAACACAAATTGTATTAAAGATCTTCCACTTTTGAAGTCCAGTTTATATAAAGCTTAGCGATAAAGACCTTCACATTCTGGCAAAGAGTTTTTGCTGCTGTAATAAAGTGTCACTAGTTTCCCTTTGCTTCCTGATTGTTTCTTTGCTCTGCTCTCCTGGGAGATTCAGAGTGATTTTTGCTCACCACTTGCCACACTCAGGAGCTACCAACTACTCTGCAGCTGCTGCCCTGTAGAAATAAATTGCAATCAAAATCTTTCACTCAGTTAGGAGACACGAGGAGAGGCTGTTTCCAATGGCAGAGGGGCCAAGAAGCAGAAAGCACAGACTGACAAATGGGATTAGAGCAGTTAGATGCTTGATGGCTGGCACAGACACGATGGGCCGAAGGGCTGTATGACTGCATGACTGCATGACGGTAATTCTAAAATCTGAACCGGAGACAACATTAGGAGAGAAACAAACAGGCAGGGAGTTGTTATGGTCTGGAATTCACTGTCTGACAGGTTGGTGAAAGCAGATTCAGTTTTAGCTTTTAAAGGATAAATTGGACAAATACTTCAATCCCTCTTCGTTACAGTAAAGAAGTTGCAGCGCAGAAATAAATGTGACAGAGGGATATATGTCATAACTTTAGTGATGAAGAACTCAACACAAGTTCTTTAGTTGTTTGAACGTTATTTAATGCAGTTAACTTTTTTATGCATTAACTTTAATCACTCAAAATAATTTTCCGAACAGGAAAAGGTATAGACATTTCTTTATTCGGCATATTATGTTTACATAAAGTAAATTTCCCAAACTTGAGGACACTTTCAAACTCTCAGGAACACAGAAACTCCCCATCAGCAATGGCTCAGCATCGCCATCTGCTGGAGTCCCTGTCTCACTGCAGTTAGTTACAGGTACAGATAGACAGCACTGAAACAGGCCCTTTGGCCCACCGGGTCTGTGCTGACCATCAGCCAGCCATTGATACCAATCCTACACTAATTCCATATTCCTACCACATCCCCACCTGTCCATACTACCTACCATCTACCTATCAACCAGCAAGTCTTTGGCTTGTGGGAGGAAACCGGAGCACCCGGAGGAAACCCACGCAGACAGGGAGAGCTTGCAAACTCCGGGTCGCTGGAGCTGTGAGGCTGCGGTGCTAACCACTGCACCACTGTGCCGCCCCCTCTCACCATCTCCATCTGTTGGTGTCCCTGTCTCACTGCAGTTACTGACCCTGCTCACCATCGCCATCTGCTGGTGTTCCTGTCCGCAATTTATTCTTCCCCCCCGCAATTTATTCTACCCCCCGCAATTTATTCTTCCCCCACAAATTTCACACCCCCCGCAAATTTTCCCACGCGCAAATTTCCGCCCCCCAAAATTTCACCCCCGCAATTTTTCCCCCCAACAAACTTTTCACCCCGCAAATATTTCCCCCCAACAATTTATTTCCCCCCCCCCGGCAAATTTCCCCATCCGCAAATTTCCCCACCAAAAATTCCCCCTCCCGTTATTTATCCACGCCCGCAATTTTTCCCACACGCAAATCTTTCCCCCCGAAAATCGCCCCCCCTTGTACACATCCCCATCTAATTATCCCCTTACAATACCCCAGTTACAGACTCCCATCTAAATACCCCCCCAGGGACAGACTACCATCTAAATACCCCCCAGGTACAATCCCCATCTAAATACCCCCGGGGAACAGACGCCCATCTAAATACTCCCCCCCCCCCGGGAACAGAACCCCATCTAAATATTCCCTCCCTCCCAGGAACAGACTCCCATCAAAATACCTCCCCCCCAGGAACAGAATCCCATCTAATTACCACACCCCCCGGGGACGGACTCCCATCTAAATACCCCCACCGGAACAGACTCCCATCTAAATACCCCCCCCACCCCGGTGACAGACTCCCATCTAAATACCCCCCGGGGACAGACTCCCATCTAAATACACCACTGGGGACAGACTCCCATTTAAATACCACACCCCCCGAGGACAGACTCCCATCTAAATACCCCCGCAGGAACAGACTCCCATCTAAATACCCCCCCGGGGACAGACTCCCAGCTTAATACCCCCCAAGAACAGTCCCCCATCTAAATAACCCCACTCCCCGTTAACTGACCCCAATCTAATTGTTCCCCCTACCTCCACTGTAAACAACCCCCCCTTTCTAAATACCCTCCCTGTCCTGTAAACTTCTAATTCCCAACCTGTATCATCTCCCCCGTGAACAGCCTGCCTCCCCTGTGTAACTCCCATCCCAGTCAACAGCCCACTCTCCCCCCCGTGTGTAATTACCATCTCAATCACCATCCTGGGTTTGGCTCCGTCTCCCGACAGACTTTCATTCACTTTCATTGCTGGTCTGGATAAGCCAGTGGAATTCCATCAACTGGCTCCCAGAGACTCCTCCCCCCCACTCCGGCATCTTTAACTCATGTCCGGCCAGGCACAGGGCCGGGCTTTGAGCAAGGACCCCCAGAGGCTAACTGGCATTTTGAGCTTTTACCGCACAGGAGGATCCCAGCCCCAGAAACGTCCCTCTCTGCAGGAAGGTGTTTCACCTGTTCGCCCCATCGTCTTCAGGGAATCAAGCAGTGGTAGGCGCACACACAAACACACACACACTGACTGGCACAGGGATGGGAGGAGGCCATTCAGCCCTTTGATCCTGTCCCACCCCCAGATATAGGGACAGAGACGCAGAAAACAGATCCCGGGATTAGGACAGAACAGAGAGAGAGAGAGAAATAAATGGAAAGGGAGATGGAGAGTGACATGCAGGGAGTCCGAAAACATGGAGAGAGAAACTGAGAACAGAGGGTCAGAAATACCGAGAAGGACAGAGAGAACAAAGAACAACAAAGAACAAAGAAAATTACAGCACAGGAACAGGCCCTTTGGCCCTCCAAGCCTACGCCGATCCAAATCCTCTGTCTAAACCTGTCGCCTATTTTCTAAGGGTCTGTATCTCTTTACTTCCTGCCCATTCATGTATCTGTCCAGATACATCTTAAAAGACGCTATCGTGCCCGCGTCTACCACCTCTGCTGGTAATGCGTTCCATGCACCCACCACCCTCTGCGTAAAGAACTTTCCACGCATATCCCCCCTAAACTTTTCCCCTTTCACTTTGAACTCGTGTCCCCTTGTAATTGAAACCCCCACTCTGGGAAAAAGCTTCTTGCTATCCACCCTGTCTATTCCTCTCATGACTTTGTACACCTCAATCAGGTCCCCCCTCAACCTCCGTCTTTCTAATGAAAATAATCCTAATCGACTCAACCTCTCTTCATAGCTAGCGCCCTCCATACCAGGCAACATCCTGGTGAACCTCCTCTGCACCCTCTCCAAAGCATCCACATCCTTTTGGTAATGTGGCGACCAGAACTGCACGCAGTATTCCAAATGTGGCCGAACCAAAGTCCTATACAACTGGAACATGACCTGCCAACTCTTGTACTCAATACCCCGTCCGATGAAGGAAAGCATGCCATATGCCTTCTTGACCACTCTATTGACCTGCGTTGCCACCTTCAGGGAACAATGGACCTGAACACCCAAATCTCTCTGTACATCAATTTTCCCCAGGACTTTTCCATTTACTGTATAGTTCACGCTTGAATTGGATCTTCCAAAATGTATCACCTCGCATTTGTCCTGATTGAACTCCATCTGCCATTTCTCTGCCCAACTCTCCAGTCTATCTATATTCTGCTGTATTCTCTGACAGTCCCCTTCAGTATCTGCTACTCGACCAATCTTAGTGTCGTCTGCAAACTTGCTAATCAGACCACCTATACTTTCCTCCAAATCATTTATGTATATCACAAACAACAGTGGTCCCAGCACGGATCCCTGTGGAACACCACTGGTCACACGTCTCCATTTTGAGAAACTCCCTTCCACTGCTACTCTCTGTCTCCTGTTGCCCAGCCAGTTCTTTATCCATCCAGCTAGTACACCTTGGACCCCAAGCGCCTTCACTTTCTCCATCAGCCTACCATGGGGAACCTTATCAAACGCCTTACTGAAGTCCATGTATATGACATCTACAGCCCTTCCCTCATCAATCAACTTTGTCACTTCCTCAAAGAATTCTATTAAGTTGGTAAGACATGACCTTCCCTACACAAAACAATGCTGCCTATCACTGATAAGCCCATTTTCTTCCAGATGGGAATAGATCCTATCCCTCAGTATCTTCTCCAGCAGCTTCCCTACCACTGACGTCAGGCTCACCGGTCTATAATTACCTGGATTTTCCCTGGAGATAAATTTTACCTGGGGAGAAATGGAAACATACAGAGAGAGAGAGAGAGCTGGAGGTGTAGAGAGAGAATGCAGCAGCGATGTAGATATTGAGAAAGATCCCAGACAAAGAGAGAGATGCAGAGACAGAAAGATGTGCAGGGGCAGAGAGACAAAGTAAGATGTGTCCCGGGACAGGGGGCAGGGAAATGTAGAGATAATCTTGCAGGAAAGGAGAAGCAGAGATGGATAGATTCAGGGATTTGGAACTGAGCGAGAGAAGAAATAGACTGAGATAGAGACAGATAAAGATGCAGAGAGTCGCAGAAAGAGAGTGACAAGGGAAACTTGTGAGACTCTAGAGAGGAACAGAGATCGAAAGGATGTTGAGAGATACAGAGATAGGGATTTAAAGATGTGAAGAAACAGAGCTGGGAACAAGGAGGAAGGTGCAGGGAACATGTTGCAGCAAGAGATGGGGAGAGGGAAATCTACAGGATTACGTTAACAGTTCTGGAGCAGTGCTGCCCAAACTATTCCCTTCGGAGCACCCTCCAGCCTCCTCCCTTGTGGTAAACAATCCACAGACCCCCGAAAACACAACATCAAAATACTGCGCATGCTGGAAATCTGAAATATAAACCGTGCTGGAAATAATGAGCATTTCCAGCCTTTTGTTTCTCTATCAGCCCCCAAAACACACAGTCTTCTTTTCAGTATCTAGAAATGAATTTGACAATGACAAATATATATTTATTATTATTTTCCCTCTCTGGTTAAAGCTCTTGTCTGAAAATTCCACGTGGCCAAAAGATCTTCCCTCTGCATCATCACAGCTGCAGCTTCCAAATAGATTCCCTTGGGAATAAGAGAAATAAAATTGATTCAAACAAAGCAAAGCATTTTTGCACAGAAATAAAACACAGGAAGAGCCCAGGGCTCTTTCTCTCACTCACTCACTCACATAAAACAATCTCTCAGTGACTTACAAACACATCCCCCGACATAGAGCCAGAGACTGCGAAGTGTGGAAGTGTTTACCCTGTCATTTCCTGCTGTCTCTCTCTATTTCTCTGTGTATCTCTCTACATCTGTTTCTGCCTCACTGTAAAAACACACACACACTGGTGACCCCCATCCCCTCTCCCATAGAGGGATAGAGAGAGAAATCCACATTCCCATCCCTGAAAATCTGAATTCAAATGGCCCCAGGTGTTTCAGTTCACTGTCAAATTCAGCCCACAGCCGAAAACACGAGCAATATTCGGGAATGAGAACAAGCCTTCAGAAACCTTCACAATTTCATTGCGAATTCACAGAAGTATTTGACACACAATGAATTAATTTTTAAAGTGCTCATCAATGTTGCAATGTTGGAAATGCTGTAGGCCATTTGTGCACAGCAAGATCCCACAAGTAGCAGTGTGATCACAGTCGGCTTCACCTCCTCTCCCCCTCTGATTCCCTCCATGTTTCACTGACTCTCGTGCATCTCTCTCCCTCCTGTTACTCTCATTCAGAAAGACAGATGGAGAGAGACAGATAAATTCACGGCACTGCCCAAAACACCAACATTATTCGGGAATTACACTGGCTTCAAGCTCCGGACATAAATTCCAGGCCTTCAGGAGAGCTTTACACACAAAGAATTCACTTCTAAAATGCAGTCACTGTGACAATGCAGGGAATTCTGTCGGCAAGCTGTGCACAGCAAGATCCCAGCAATGGTGACACTTCAAAATACAGTTTACCAAGATTTTGAGTGTGGATTTCTCTCTCTCTCTCTGTCTTTCTCCATCTTTCTCTGCCTTCCATCCCTCACCTACACTCCGCTTGTCTCTTTCTCTCTCTCTGCATTTAACTTGCCACCTTCAGCCGTCTCTCTCTCTCTTTTTCTCTCCATCTGTTTCTGCCTCAGTGTTGTAATGTAAGAATTGATGCAGGGAATGTTTGTACAGCAGGATCCTACCATGTGATCAGAGCCAGATATCCCATCGCAGTCCTCAGAAAATATTAAACTCCATCTTTAAACTTATAACAAGTATTTATCCAACTTCACGTTCAGCTCTTGTAATTATTGTAAAATTCTTGTAAAAACACAGAGAAATCCATACTCAGACCCTCAGGAAGCTGAATTAGAAAGTGTCCTCATTGTTGTCATGTAGGAAATGCTGCAGGGCACTAGATGCACAGCAAGATGCCACAAGCAGTAAGCTGATTATAGCCACATTTCAGGCCCCAGGAAGGGCAAAGTGCCCTCTTTAAACTGGGAAAAGCTGCTGCTTCTGTCACACCAAATGCACAGCATGATCCCACAAGCAGCAGTGTGATAACAGCTGGCTACCCTTCTGATTCCCTCTGTTTCCCTCACTTTCCTATGTCTCCCTCCTGTCACACTCATGCAGAGAGTCAGATGGAGACAGTATGACAGAGACAGAGAAATCCACTCTCAGACCCTCACTCTCAATTCAAATGGCTGCTGCATATTTCATTTCACCCTCAAATTCACGGCACTGCCCAAAACACCAGCATTATTCGGGAATTATACGAGCTTCAAGCTCAGGACTTTAATTCAAGGCCTTCAGGAGAGCTTTACACACAAAGAATTCACTTCTAAAATGCAGTCACTGTTACAATGCAGGGAATTCTGCCGGCAAGCTGTGCACAGCAATATCCCAGCAATGGTGACGTTTCAACATTCAGAGTACCAAGGTTTTGAGCATGGATATCTCACCCTGTCTCTCTGCTCTTCTCCATCTTTATCTGCCTTCCCTCACTCACCCACACTCCGCCTCTCTCTCTCTCTCTCTCTCTCTCTCTCTCTCTCTCTGTTTAACCTGCCAACTCCAGCACAGCAAAAGCCCAGGAATTGCCCTCGGTTACACAGACACTCTATCAGCAACACCCACATACCGACAAACCACAGTTAATAAACCAAAGGCTAAAAGGGCTCAGACAGCAACCTCCAACTCTGTCTGTGTGTCTGTCTCTGTATCTCTCTCCCATGCCTCTGTATCTCTCTCTCCCTGTCTCTGTATCTCTCTCTCCCTGTCTCTGTATCTCTCTCCCCCTGTCTCTGTATCTATCTCTCCCTGTCTCTGTATCTCTCTCCCCTGTCTCTGTATCTCTCTCCCCCTGTCTCTGTATCTCTCTCTCCCTGTCTCTGTATCTCTCTCTCCCTGTCTCTGTATCTATCTCTCCCTGTCTCTGTATCTCTCTCCCCCTGTCTCTGTACCTATCTCTCCCTGTCTCTGTATCTCTCTCCCCCGTCTCTGTATCTCTCTCCCCTGTCTCTGTATCTCTCTCTCCCTGTCTCTGTATCTCTCTCTCCCTGTCTCTGTATCTCTCTCCCCTGTCTCTGTATCTCTCTCTCCCTCTCTCTATATCTCCCTCTGTCCACATCTCATTTGTCCCCTGTCTCTCTGTCTGTCCATATCTGTTACTGTTTCTCCTCTATTTCATATGTAATTTTGACTGAAAATAGCTCTGAAATATTTCTGTCTCACCATTTAAAACAACAACAAATCACACTGCTGTGTGTGTTTTTAACTATTAAAGGTTTAAATGGAAAGACAGAGGGAAAGAAAGCTGGAGAGAGACAGAGAGAGAAATCGAAACTCAGAACTTCAGTAAAATGAATTGAAATGAATCAGGAGCATTTGACACTCAATGACTTAACTTTCAAAGTGGTCGTCATTGTTGCAATGTTGGAAAATCTGCAGCCTATTGGTGCACAGCAAGATCCCACAAGCAACAGTGTGATAACAGCATTCTACCCCTCCTATACCCCTCAGATTCCCTCCATGTTTCCCTCACTCTCGTGCGTCTCTCTCCCTCCAGTTACTGTCATTCAGAGAGACAAATGGAGAGAGAATCACAGAATAATACAGTGCAGAAGAGGCCCATCGAGTCTGCACCGATGCATTAAAGACACCTGACCTGTCTACCTAATCCCATTTGCCAGCACTTGGCCCCTAGCCTTGAATGTTATGACGTGCCAAGTGCTCATCCAGGTACTTTTTAAAGGATGTGTGGCAAACCGCCTCTACCACCCTCCCAGGCAGGGCATTCCAGACCGTCACCACTCTCTGGGTAAAAAAGTTCTTCCTCAAATCCCGCATTAACCTCCTGCCCCTCACTTTAAACTTGTGTCCCCGAGTAACTGACCCGTCAACTAAGGGGAACAGCTGCTGCCTATCCACCCTGTCCATGCCCCCCATAATATTGTACACCTCGATCAGGTCACCCCTCAGTCTTCTCTGCTCCAGTGAAAACAACCCAAGCCTATCCAACCTCTCTTCATAGCTTAAATGTTCCATCCCAGGCAACATCCTGGTGAATCGCCTCTGCACCCTCTCCTGTGCAATCACATCCTTCCGATAATGTGGCGAACAGAATTGCACACAGTACTCCAGCTGTGGCCTTACCAAAATTCTGTACAACTCCAACATGACCTCCTTGCTTTTGTAATCTATGCCTCGATTGACAAAAGCAAGTGTCCCATATGCCTTTTTCACCACCCTATTAACCTGCCCTTCTGCCTCCAAAGATCTATGGACAAACACATCAAGGTCCCTTTGTCCCTCAGAACTTCCCAGTCTCAGGCCGTTCATTGAATACTTCCGTGTCACATTACTCCTTCCAAAGTGTATCACCTCACACTTTTCAGCGTTAAATTCCAGCTGCCACCTTTCTGCCCATTTGACCATCCCATCTATATCTTCCTGTAACCTGAGACACTCAACCTCACTGTTAATCACTCGGCCAATCTTTGTGTCATCCACAAACTTACTGATCCTACCCCCCACATAGTCATCTATGTCGTTTATATAAATGTCCTCATTGTTGTCATGCAGCAAATGCTGCAGGGCACTAGATGCACAGCAAGATCCCACAAGCTGCAATATGATAATAGGCAGATTTCAGTCCCAAGAAAGGGTGAAACTCCCTCTTTAAACAGGGAACAAGCTGCTGACTCTGCCTCACCATTTCAAATAACGACATTGCTGTGTGTGGTATGTTTTTTATTTATTGAAGGTTTAATTGGAGAAGGAGATTGTGAAACAGAGACAGAGAAGAGAAAGCATGGAGGGGAAAGATAGATACACAGGGAAAGAATGTGGAGACAGAGAGAAAGCTAACCTCAAACCGACAGTAAAATGAATTGAAATAGGGACCGTGCATCTTATTTCACTGTTAGCTTCCTAGCATTGCCCAAAACACCAGCAAACCTCACAGACAGGGCTGGAAGGAGCAAGTGGCAAATGGGACTCCCTCCTGGGGCTGCTCCTTTAACCCCAGGCTTTCAACCTGTTTAAAACTCCAGGGCTTCAATCCAATTTGTGCACAGCAAGATCCCAGAAGCAGCAATATGATAATATGCAGATAATCTGCTTTCAGTGATGTAAGTTTAGGGATGGCACAGGGAGGGACTTTCGTGCAGTTTGAAAATCTCAAACACCCCTCTCCCTGTCTTTCTCCTGCTCCCTCCCCGAACACGTCCACATCTGTTTCTTTCTCTCTCGATCTGGGACTTAATCTAGATTGAAACGGCCGCTGAAATGTTTCTGTCACCGTTTAAAATAACCACACATCACATTCAAGTCATTTAGAGATACAACACTAAAACAGGCCCTTCAGCCCAACGCTGACCATAAGCCACCCATTTATGTTGATCCTACATTAATGCCATTTTCCCCCCTCTCACATCCCCACCTTCCCTCAATTCTCCTACCACCTACCTACACGAGGGGCAATTTTTATAAAGGCCAATTTACCTGTCAACCCGCAAGTCTTTGGCATGTGGCAGGAAACCATAGCACCCAGAGGAAACCCACACGGAGAACTTGCAAACTCCACACAGGCAGGACCCAGAACCCAACCTGGGTTGCTGGAGCTTGAGGCTGCAAGAAAGCCCCTCCCTCTGCCATCCCTAAACTTACATCACTGAAAACAGATTATCTGCATATTGTCATATTGCTGCCTGTGGGATCTTGCTGTGCACACATTGTGGCACCTATTGATTAATGGTTAAAATAGAGAAAGTATGGGGGAGAGAAAAGCAGAGGAAGATGGAGAGAAAACACAGAGAATTCCACACTCAGACCCTCAGGAAGCTGAATTTTATAGTGTCCTCATTACTGTGCAGGAAATGCTGCTGGGCACTAGATGCACAGCAACATCCCACAAGCAGCAATGTGATAATAGCCAGATTTCAGACCCCAGAAAGGGCGAAAGTCCCTCTTTAAACTGGGAACAAGCTGTTGATTCTGTCTCACCATTTCAAATAACGACAAATCACATTGCAGTGTGTGGCATGTCTTTTATTTATTAAAGGTTTAAATGGAGAAGGAGCAATTGGCAAATGGGACTCCCTCCTGAGGCTGCTCCTTTAACCCCAGGCTTTCAATCTGTTCAAAACTCCAGGAGCCCTAATCCGACATGAAATGGTTAACCCAGGGCCCCAGATAGGAAATTAAACCTCGGGATAATAAACAGACACAACTCACGTGGGCCCTTTGGGTGCAGCCTGTGGACAAGGCCTCAGTCCGTCCCCTCTGGAGGAAGCTCCTGTCCAATGATTCCTCGTTCCAAACTTTCCCTCTTTTCATCTTCACGATGCAGTTTTCAGAATGAAAATTCCTGAAGGCAAGAGGGAAAGAGAGAACATTGATTAAAAAAGGCATTGTTAAACAAAAAAGCTCCGTACATCTTATTTAACAGTAAAGATTCAGAACATTGCCCAAAGGATATGGATTACTCTAGAATTATAACAAGCCTTTAGAAACTATCACATTTGTGACTCAATTCCAAGCTTCTAACCCTCAATGAGTTAACTTTTAAAGTGGTCGTCACTGTTGCAATGTTGGAAATGCTGCAGGCCATTGGTGCATAGCAAGATCCTACAAACAGCAAACTGATAACAGCCGGCTACCCCCACCTCTCCCCCTCTGATTCCCTCCCTGTTTCCCTCACTCTCCTGCATCTCTCTCCCTCCTGCTACTCTGATTCAGAGAGACAGATGAAGAGAGAGAGAGCGTCTTGCGAGGTGGGCCCCAGAGAGGAAACTGAACCTCGGGCTAATAAACAGACACAACTCACGTGGCCCCTTTGGGTGAAGCCTGTGGACAAGGCCTCAGTCTGTCCCCTCGGGAGGAAGCTGCTGTCCAAGGATTCCTCATCCAAACTTTCTTCCTTTTCACCTTCACGATGCAGTTTTCAGAATGAAAATTCCTCAGGGGAAGGAAGGAGAAAAAAATTAGATTAAAATACAAAGCGAGGACATTTTTAAACAAAAAAGCATAGCAAGAGCCCAGGGTTTCCTTTCTCAGTTACACAGACAATCAGCAATATTCAAATATAATCAAATAACAGTTATAAACCAGATTGAGACAGAGGGAGCACACAAACACACACACACACACACACACACACACACATACACAGACACACACACTGAACCAGACTGGGGAATGTGTCCACTCTCGAGAGAGAGAGAGAGTGAAAGGTCGGTTTTGTGATTGGAATTGGAATTTTCAAACCCAGTTATATCCTGAGTGGGCTGTTTGCAAACATCACCCCTTGAGCCTCTGACATGTTGGGCTGTCTCTCAATCTCCTGCCTCGAGGGCGGGGAGGGGGCCTGTCCATTGATATGTTAATCCCAGGACAGAACCTTCCTGACTTTTACAGTCCATTGATATGTTAATCCCAGGTCAGGACCTTCCTGAAACTTCCAGTCCATTGATATGTTTATCCCAGCAAAGCAATGCTTTCAGCCATCTCTTCGTTAATTTTAAAGCATTAATTATTTCCCTGCAGTTTGAAAATATCAAACACCGATCCAACACTCACCCCTATAACCTACACACTAAACCCACAATACAGGAGTGGGCAGATAAAGGGGATTGTTACTGAGATTGTGTTTGAGGATTTTTACTGACATCAGTGTGATTTTTAAATTGTCTCCCCTTCCATTACTTCTAAAGTCTCTCAAGGTTGTTGTTGTGTGCTGACAGGTTTATCAGTGTCCAGTCACTTTCAAATTTTCATAAAATCTGTGGAACACAAATAAATGTAAAGTTTCTCCTACAAGCTGTTTTGTCCTAACTCTTTCACTGTCTCTCTCTGTCACTCCCTATCTCTCTTGCGCCGTCTCTCTCTGGACTGGGCAGACTGGGGATTGTTGCTGAGGTTCTGTTGGCCATTTTTACTGACATCAGCGTGTATTGTAAAATTTGTCTGTGTGTGTATTTCTGTGTGTGTGTATGTGAGTCTGCGTGTGAGTTTGTCTGTCTGTGTGTGTGTCTGTGTGTGTGTGTGTCTATGTGTATGTGTGTGTGTGTCTCTGTGTGTCCCTTTATGTGTGTGTCTGTGTGTGTCTGCATCTTTGTGTGTGTGAGAGAGAGAATCTCAGGGTCACTTCTCTGCATCTATATCTCTGCTTCCCTCCCTGTCACTCCATCACTCTCCTTCTCTCTCTGTCTCTCACTCTCTCTGTCCCTCCATCTGTCTTTCAACCCCTGACACTCCCTCTCTCTCCTTCTATCTCTGCCTCTCCCTCTCTGTCTCTCCTTCTGTCCTTCCCTCTCTGTCTCTCCCTCTCTCTCCTTCTCTCTCTGTCTCTCTCTCTCTGTGTCTGCATCTGCCTTCCCCACCCCCTGTCACTCCCTGTCACTCCTTTAGCTCTTTCTCTGCCTCTCGCTCTGTCTCTCTCTCTGTCTCTCTCTCTATCCCTCCATCTGTCCTTCCCGCCCTGTCACTCCCTCTCTCTACTTCCATCTCTGCAAATCTCTCTCCGTCTCTCCATTGGTCTTTCCCTCTCTGTCTCTCCATCACCCTCGTCTCTCTGACTCTCTCTATCTTCATCAGTCTTCCCCACTCCCTGTCACTCCCTCTCTCTCCTTCTAATTCTGTCTCTGCCTCTCTCTCTGTCTATCTCTCTGCCCCTCCATCTGTCTTTCCCTCTCAGTCACTCCCTCTCTCTCCTTCTATCTCTGTATCTCTCTCTCTTTCATCCATCTATCCTTCCCTCCCTGTCACCCGATCACTCTCCTTCTCTCTCTGTCTCACACTCTGCCCCTCCATCTGTCTTTCCCTTCCTGACACTCCCTCTCTCTCTCCTTCTATCTCTGTCTCTGACACTCTCCCTGTCTCTCTCTCTGTCCCTCCATCAGTCTTTCCCTCTCTGTCTCTCCGTCTCTCTCCTTCTATCTCTGTCTCTGCCTCTCTATCTGTCTCTCTCTCTATCCCTCCATCTGTCATTCCCTCTCTGTCTCTCCCTCTCTCTCCTTCTATCGCTGTCTCTCTCTCTCTCTGTCCCTCCATCTGTCTTTCCATCTCTGTCAATCCCTCTCCTATCTCTGCCTCTGCATCTCTATCCCTCCATCTGTCCTTCCCTCCCTGTCACACCATCTCTCTCCTTCTCTCTCTGTCTCCCACTTGTCTCTCCAACTGTCTTTCCCTCTCTGTCTCTCCCTCTCTCTCCTTCTATCCCTGTCTTTCTCTCTGTCTCTCCATCTGCCTTTCTCTCCCTGACACTCACTCACTCACTCTCCATCCATCTCTGCGTTTCTCTCTCTGACTCTCCATCTGCCTTTCCCTCTCTGTCACGCCCTCTCTCTCCTTCTAACTCTGTCACTCTCTCTATCACTCCATCTGTCGTATACTCCATGTCACTCTATCTCTCTCCTTCTATCTCTGTCTCTCTCTCTCTCTCTGTCTCTCCATCTGTCCTTTCCTCCCTGACACTCCCTCTCTCTCCTTCTATCTCTGCATCTCTCTCCGTCCCTCCAGCTGTCTTTCCCTCTCGGTCTATCCCTCTCGCTCCATCTATCTCTGTCTCTCTCTCTGTGTCTTTCCATCTGTCTTTCCGTCCCTGTCACTCCCTCTCTCTCCTTCTATCTCTGTCCCTCCATCTGTCTTTCCCTCCCCGTCATATCCTCTCTCTCCTTCTATCCCTGTCTCTCTCTCTGTCTCTCCAACTGCCTTTCCCTCTCTGTCTCTCCCTCTCTCTCCTTCAATATCTGCCTCTCTCTCCCCATCCCTCCATCTGTATTTCCCTCCCTGTCACTCCATTTCTCTCCCTCTCTCTCTGTCCCTTACTCTGTCCCTCCATCTGTCATTCCCTCCCTATCACTCACTCTCGCTCCTTCTCTCACGGTTTCTCTCTCTCTGTCCCTCCATCTGTCTTTCTCTCTTTATGCCGACATCGGGTGACACAGTGGTGCAGTGGTTAGCACCGCAGCCTCACAGCTCCAGGGACCCGGGTTCGATTCCGGGTACTGCCTGTGTGGAGTTTGCAAGTTCTCCCTGTGTCTGCGTGGGTTTTCTCCAACAAGGTAAAAGACTTGCAGTTTGATAGGTAAATTGGCCATTATAAATTGTCACTGGTCTCGGTAGGTGGTAGGGAAATATTGGAACAGGTGGGGATGTTTGGCAGGAATACGGGATTAGTGTAGGATTAGTATAAATGGGTGGTTGATGTTCGGCACAGACTCGGTGGGCCGAAGGGCCTGTTTCAGTGCTGCATCTCTAATCTAATCTGTACTTCCCTCCGTGTCACTCCTTCTCTCTCTGTCTCTCCATCTGTCTTTCCCTCTCTGTCTCTCTCTTTCCCTCCCTGTCACTCCCTCTCTCTCCTTCCCTCTCTGTCCCTCCATTTGTCTGTCACTCCCACTCTATCCTTCTATCTCTATCCCTCCATCCGTCCTTCCGTCCCTGTCACTCACTCGCTCTCCTTCCATCTCTGCCACTGTGTCTCCATCTGTCCATCTCTCTCCTCTCTCTGTCTTCATCAGTCTTCCCCACCCCCTGTCTCTCACTCTCTCTCTCCTTCTATTTATGTCTCTGCCTCTCTCTCTGTCCCTCCATCTGTCCATCCCTCCCTGTCACTCCATCTCCCTCCTTCTCTCTCTGTCTTTCACTTGTCTCTCCATCTGTCTTTCCATCTCTGTCTCTCCCTCTCTCTCCTTCTATCTCTGTCTCTCCATCTGTCTTTCTCTCTCTGTATCTCCCTCTGTCTCCTAACTCTGTCTTTCCCTCTGTCTCTCCATCTGTCTTTCCCACCCTGACACTCCCTCTCTCTACTTCTCTCTCTCTCTGTCTCTCCATCTGTCTTTCCCTCTCTGTCACGCCCTCTCTCTCCTTCTATCTCTGTCTCTCTCTTTCTATCCATCCATCTGTCCTTTCCCCCCTGTCACTCGTTCTCTCTCCTTCTATCTCTGTCTCTCTCTCTATCCCTCCATTTGTCCTTTCCTTCCTGTCACTCCCTCTCTCTCCTTCTATCTCTGTCTCTCTCTCTTCTCTCCAAAGGCCTTTTCTATGCTGTCTCTCCCTCTCTCTCCTTCAATGTCTGTCTCTCTCTCTCTATCCCTCCATCTGTCCATCCCTCCCAGTCACTCCATCTCTCTCTATCTCTCTCTGTCTCTCTCTCTGTCCCTCCATCTGTCTTTCCCTCCCTGACACTGCCTCTCTCTCCTTCCATCTCTGCTTCTCTCTCTCTCTCTCTCTGTCTCTCCAAGTGCCTTTCCCCCTCTGTCTCTCACTCTCTCTCTCACTCTGTCCCCCATCTGTCTTTCCCTCTCTGTCACTCCCTCTCTCTCCTTCTATCTCTGTCTCTGCTACTCCCTCAGTCTCTATCTCTGTCCCTCCATCAGTCTTTCCTTCTCTGTCTCTGCGTCTCTCTCCCTCTATTTCTGTCCCTGCCTCTCTCTCTGTCTCTCTCTATATCTGTCTTTCCCTCTCTGTCTATCCCCTCTCTGCTTCTATCCCTGTCACTTTCTCTCTGTCCCTCCATCTGTCTTTCCGTCTCTGTCACTCCCTCTCTCCCCTATCTCTGCCTCTCTCTCTCTATCCCTCCATCTGTCCTTCCCTCCCTGTCACACCCTCTCTCTCCTATCTCTTTCGCTCTCTCTCTGTCTCTCCATCTCTCTTTCCCTCTCAGTCTCTACCTCTATCTCCTTCTATCTCTGTCTCTATCTCTGTCCCTCCATCTGTCTTACCCTCCCTGTCACTCCCTCTCGCTCCTTCCATCTCTGTCTCTCTCTCTCTGTCCCTCCAACTGCCTTTCCGTCTCTGTCTCTCTCCTTCAATGTCTGTCTCTCTCTCTCCATATCTCCATCTGTTCTTCCCTCCCTGTTTCTCCATCTCTCTCCCTCTCTCTCTGTCCCTCACTCTGTCCCTCCACCTGTCTTTCCCTCCCTATCACTTGCTCTCTCTCCTTCTCTCTCTGTCTCTCTCTCTGTCGCTCTCTCTCTGTCTTTCCATCTGTCTTTCCCTCCCTGTCACTCCCTCTCTCTCCTTCAATCTCAGTCTCTCACTCTGTCCCTCCATCTGTCTTTCCTTCCCTGTCACTCCCTCTCTCTCCTTCTATCTCTTTAACTCTCTCTGTACTTCCATCTGTCTTACCCTCCCTGACACTTCCTCTCTCTCCTTCTATCTCTGTCTCTCTCTCTCTCTCTGCCCCTCCAACTGTCTCACCCTCTCTGTCTCTCCATCTGTCTTTCCCTCTCTGTGACTCCCTCTCTCTCCTATCTCTGTCTCTCTCTCTCTATGCCTACATCTGTCCTTCCCTCCCTGTCACTCCATTCCTCTTCCTCCATTTCTGTCTCTCACTCTGTCCCTCCATCTATCTTTCCTTCCCTGTCACTCCCTCTCTCTCCTCTCTCTCTCTGTCTCTCTCTCTGTCCCACCATCTGTCTTTCCCTCCCTGACACTCCCTCTCTCTCCTTCTATCTCTGTCTCTCTCTCTCTCTGTCGCTCCATTTGTCTGTCCCTCCCTGACACTCCTTCTCCCTCCTTCTTTCTCTGTCTCTCTCTCTGTCCCTCCATCTGTCTTTCCCTCTCTGTCTCTCCCTCTCTCTCCTTCTATCTCTGTCTCTCTCTCTCTGTCTTTCTCTCTCTGTATCTCCCTCTCTCTCCTAACTCTGTCTTTCCCTCTGTCTCTCCATCTGTCTTTCCCACCCTGACACTCCCTCTCTCTACTTCTCTCTCTCTCTCTGTCTCTCCATCTGTCTTTCCCTCTCTGTCACGCCCTCTCTCTCCTTCTATCTCTGTCTCTCTCTTTCTATCCATCCATCTGTCCTTTCCCCCCTGTCACTCGTTCTCTCTCCTTCTATCTCTGTCTCTCTCTCCATCTGTCTTTCCCTCTCTGTCTCTCCCTCTCTCTCCTTCTATCTCTGTCTCTCTCTCTGTCGATCCATCTGTCTTTCCCTCCCTGTTTCCCCCTCTCTCTCCTTCTATCTCTGTCTCTCTCTCTTCTCTCCAAAGGCCTTTTCTATGCTGTCTCTCCCTCTCTCTCCTTCAATGTCTGTCTCTCTCTCTCTATCCCTCCATCTGTCCTTCCCTCCCAGTCACTCCATCTCTCTCTATCTCTCTCTGTCTCTCTCTCTGTCCCTCCATCTGTCTTTCCCTCCCTGACACTGCCTCTCTCTCCTTCCATCTCTGCTTCTCTCTCTCTCTGTCTCTCCAAGTGCCTTTCCCCCTCTGTCTCTCCCTCCCTCTCTCACTCTGTCCCCCCATCTGTCTTTCCCTCCCTGACACTCCCTCTCTCTACTTCTCTCTCTCTCTGTCTCTCCATGTGTCTTTCCCTCTCTGTCACTCGATCTCTCTCCTTCTATCTCTGTCTCTCTCTCCATCTGTCTTTCCCTCTCTGTCTCTCCCTCTCTCTCCTTCTATCTCTGTCTCTCTCTCTATCCCTCCATCTGTCCTTTCCTTCCTGTCACTCCCTCTCTCCTTCTATCTCTGTCTCTCTCTCTTCTCTCCAAAGGCCTTTTCCATGCTGTCTCTCCCTCTCTCTCCTTCAATGTCTGTCTCTCTCTCTCTATCCCTCCATCTGTCCATCCCTCCCAGTCACTCCATCTCTCTCTATCTCTCTCTGTCTCTCTCTCTGTCCCTCCATCTGTCTTTCCCTCCCTGACACTGCCTCTCTCTCCTTCCATCTCTGCTTCTCTCTCTCTCTCTCTCTGTCTCTCCAAGTGCCTTTCCCCCTCTGTCTCTCACTCTCTCTCTCACTCTGTCCCCCCATCTGTCTTTCCCTCTCTGTCACTCCCTCTCTCTCCTTCTATCTCTGTCTCTGCTACTCCCTCAGTCTCTATCTCTGTCCCTCCATCAGTCTTTCCTTCTCTGTCTCTGCGTCTCTCTCCCTCTATTTCTGTCCCTGCCTCTCTCTCTGTCTCTCTCTATATCTGTCTTTCCCTCTCTGTCTATCCCCTCTCCTCTTCTATCCCTGTCACTTTCTCTCTGTCCCTCCATCTGTCTTTCCGTCTCTGTCACTCCCTCTCTCCCCTATCTCTGCCTCTCTCTCTCTATCCCTCCATCTGTCCTTCCCTCCCTGTCACACCCTCTCTCTCCTATCTCTTTCGCTCTCTCTCTGTCTCTCCATCTGTCTTTCCCTCTCAGTCTCTACCTCTATCTCCTTCTATCTCTGTCTCTATCTCTGTCCCTCCATCTGTCTTACCCTCCCTGTCACTCCCTCTCGCTCCTTCCATCTCTGTCTCTCTCTCTCTGTCCCTCCAACTGCCTTTCCCTCTCTGTCTCTCTCTCTCTCCTTCAATGTCTGTCTCTCTCTCTCCATATCTCCATCTGTTCTTCCCTCCCTGTTTCTCCATCTCTCTCCCTCTCTCTCTGTCCCTCACTCTGTCCCTCCACCTGTCTTTCCCTCCCTATCACTTGCTGTCTCTCCTTCTCTCTCTGTCTCTCTCTCTGTCGCTCTCTCTCAGTCTTTCCATCTGTCTTTCCCTCCCTGTCACTCCCTCTCTCTCCTTCCATCTCTGCGTTTCTCTCTCTGTTTCTCCATCTGCCTTTCCCTCCCTGACACTCCCTCTCTCTCCCTCTCTCTACTTCTCTCTCTCTCTATCCCTCCATCTGTCCTTTCCTCCCTGTCACTCCATCACTCTCCTTCTATCTCTGTCTCACTCTCTCTCCATCTGTCTTTCCTTCTCTCTCTCTCTCGCTCTCTCTCCTTCAATGTCTGTCTCTCTCTCTCTATCCCTCCATCTGTCCTTCCCTCCCTGTCACTCCATCTCTCTCCATCTCCCTCTGTCTCTCACTCTGTCCCTCCATCTGTCTTTCCCTCCCTATCACTCCCTCTCTCTCCTTCTATCTCTGTCTCTCTCTCTGCCCCTCCATCTGTCTCTCCCTCTCTGTCTCTCCATCTGTCTTTCCCTCCCTATCGCTCCCTCTCTCTCCTTCTTTCTCTCTCTCTCTATGTCTCTCTCTCTCTGTCCCTCCATCTGTCTTTCCATCCCTGACGCTCCCTCTCTATCCTTCAATATCTGTCTCTCTCGCTCTATGCCTCGATCTGTCCTTCCCTCCGTGTCACTCCATCTCTCTCCTTCAATCTCAGTCTCTCACCCTGTCCCTCCATCAGTCTTTCCTTCCCTGTCACTCCCTCTCTCTCCTTCTATCTCTTTAACTCTCTCTGTCCCTCCATCTCTCGTTCCCTCTCTGTCTCTCCATCTGTCGTTCCCTCTCAGTCTCTCCCTCTATCTACTTCTATCTCTGTCTTTCTCTCTGTCTCTCCATCTGTTTTACCTCCCTGACACTCCCTCTCTCTCCCTCTCTCTACTTCTCTCTCTCTCTCTATCCCTCCATCTGTCCTTTCCTTCCCTGTCACTCCCTCTCTCTCCTTCTATCTCTTTATCTCTCTCTGTCCCTCCATCTCTCGTTCCCTCTCTGTCTTTCCATCTGTCGATCCCTCTCAGTCTCTCCCTCTATCTACTTCTATCTCTGCGTTTCTCTCTCTGTCTCTCCATCTGCCTTTCCCTCCCTGACACTCCCTCTCTCTCCCTCTCTCTACTTCTCTCTCTCTCTCTCTCTCTCTATCCCTCCATCTGTCCTTTCCTCCCTGTCACTCCATCTCTCTCCTTCTATCTCTGCCTCTCTCTCTCTGTCTCTCCATCTGTCTTTCCCTCTCTGTCTCTCCCTATCTCTCCTTCTATCTCTGCCTTTCTCTCTATCCCTCCATCTATCCTTTCCTCCCTGTCACTCCCTCTCTCTCCTTCTATCTCTGTCTATCACTCTTCCCCCATCTTCCTTTCCCTTTCTGTCTCTCCCTCTCTCTCCTTCAATGTCCTTCTCTCTCTCTCTCTCTCTCTCTCTCTCTCTCTCTCACTCTGTCTGTCCCTCCATCTGTGCTTCCCTCCCTGTCACTCCATCTCTCTCCCTCTCTCTCTGTCTCTCTCTCTCTGTACCTCCATCTGTCTCACCCTCTCTGTCTCTCCATCTGTCTTTCCCTCTCTGTGACTCCCTCTCTCTCCTTCTATCTCTGTCTCTCTCTCTCTATGCCTACATCTGTCCTTCCCTCCCTGTCACTCCATTTCTCTCCCTCCATTTCTGTCTCTCACTCTGTCCCTCCATCTATCTTTCCTTCCCTGTCACTCCCTCTCTCTCCTTCTCTCTCTCTGTCTCTCTCTCTGTCCCACCATCTGTCTTTCCCTCCCTGACACTCCCTCTCTCTCCTTCTATCTCTGTCTCTCTCTCTCTCTGTCGCTCCATTTGTCTGTCCCTCCCTGACACTCCTTCTCCCTCTTTCTTTCTCTGTCTCTCTCTCTGTCCCTCCATCTGTCTTTCCCTCTCTGTCTCTCCCTCTCTCTCCTTCTATCTCTGTCTCTCTCTCTCTGTCTTTCCATCTGTCTTTCCCTCCCTGTCACTCCCTCTCTCTCCTTCCATCTCTGCTTCTCTCTCTCTCTGTCTCTCCAACTGCCTTTCCCTCCCTACCTCTCCCTCTCTCTCCTTCACTCTCTGTCTCTCACTTGGAATTTTGTGTTCAGTTCTGGTCGCCATTTTAGCAAGGATGTGGAAGCTTTAGAGAGTGTGCAGCGAGATTTCCCAGGATGCTGCCTGGACTGGAGGGCATGTCTTATGAAGAAAGGTTGAGGGAGCTAGGGCGGAGGGATGAGGTTGCATTGGTGGCAGTTTAGAGGAGATTTACTGGATTGATTCCAGAGATCAGGGGTTTGTTTTATGAAGACAGATTGTGCAGTTTAGGCCTTTACTTTCTACAGTTTAGACGAATGAGAGGAGATCTGGTGGAGGTATATAAGATGAGTAAGGGGATTACAAAGTAAAGGTAGAGAGGATGTTTCCTCTGGTGGGGAAATCTAGAACGAGAGGCCATAATTTGATCATAAGGGATAAAGATTGAAAATAGAGATGAGGAGAAATTACTTCACTCAAAGGGTAGTGCGTCTGTGGACTTCACTAATCCAGAGTGCTGTGCATACCGGGACATTGAGTAAATGGAAGGAGGCGATGGTCAGATATTTAAATAGTAAACGTTTGGTTATGGAGAACGGGCAGGAAAGTGGAGTTGAGGCTGATATGAGATCAGCCATAATCGTGCTGAATGTTGGAAAAGGTTCCAGGGGCTGAATTGCCTATTCCTGCTCTTAGTTCTTATGTTCTATGTTCTTCCTCTCTCTCAGTCTCTCCCTCTCTCTGTGTCTCTCGCCCTCTCTCACTGTCTGGGGTTTAGACACAGAGTATATTTCACTCTGCACTGTCCTAATAAAAACTCCCAGGGCAGGGGAAACATGGAGTTAGATACAATGAAACTACAGGGCCTAATGTATTATAAACAGAGAAATGGTCTTGTGCAGTACAAACTGAGACTGGGTGAAACGCAGCATTAGCAGAGACCTGGCTGAGTGTAACAAACCGAGATTTTGTCTAGTGCAGGAATAATGGAGGCAGGGTCTCGTGTTTTATGAGCAGAGGCAGGATCTAGTGCAGTAATAACTGAAACAGATTGTTAGCCTTAAACAGATGAAGACAAGGTCGCGAATCGTGGGGCAAATTGCTTGGGGGATGAAGGGATGGAGGGTACTGTATGCAGTTAGCTGATAACACAAATTGAGTTGATACAGTAAGCTGTAAGGAGGACACAGAGATGGTATGGCGTATGGACAGGTTCATTGAGTGGGCAAGAAAGTGGCTGATGGGAAATACTGTGGAGAAAAGTCAGGTATTCAATTTGGCTTAAAAATGTCATTGACATTGAAATGATAGTGCTTTATCGACCACATTATTCACATCAAATTCAAGGCTGCTGATGTCATGTGTTTGTTCAGGTGAGTGTAAATAATAGCAATGATCGGGGGTATAGCCATGTCAGTGGAGACGAATCCCCTGTATAAATCAGCACCCATTGGAATGGATCAGCTCACAATGCCTGCTGGAGCTTTGGGTTCCAGGGTAACAGAAGTCTTTGCTTCTCACATAAATGGCATATCCAGTAGTGCTTCAGATAATGTGCATTTATTATCCTGTGCTTGCAGCAAGTGGAGTTCCCAGTAAGCCTGCATCTCAGCTGTTAATGATGTAAATCGATGTTAACTGTCCTGCTGTACTCGGTATTATTTCTCACCCTGTGCGTTACACAACTGCCTGTTCTTTTCCAGCAATTGATTGCTGGAATCTCCTCATTGTCTATTCTTTCAGTCTTGCAGGAGCTGCATTATGTCTTTAATGGTATTGGTTTTAGAAACCTGGCATTGTTGCTGGCTTATTCTGTGTCCTGAATCTATTTCAACCAGATGTTTCAGTTTGGATCAAGGTTCAGACCATCAGGAGATGTTTAACAGTTTCATGATGTGGAATGAACAATTTTATGATTTTTTTTCAGTGACTGATAATGAGATATGTCACAGTCTCAGTTTTACAAGGGGACGTCACAATGTCCTCCCTCCTCAATAACATGGTTCATCTCAACTGGGATTTCAATGTATTTATTGGTTATCGCTGTTATAAAATATTATTTCACTCTGTGTGTGACTGACGCTGCTTCAGAGGTCTGTCTATTGAACTGAGTTTGCTGCTGACTTTCACATCTCCTTCTCTGCATCACTGTGGAACCTTCACTGTCACTGGACTACATTGTAAAATAGAAAGTATTGATGTGATGTTTTATTAGTTTGCAATCTATGAGTTGGAATCGAGAGTCTCTCCACGTATCTGTCGATTATCAGCTGCAGCGCTAATGTTGGTGTTTTATTAATTATACAATCCCACATTGAGGTAGTCGACTTTATAAATCCAGGAGAAGGAATCTCAATGATTGTGAGGTTTGTCTGGAAGAATCTTTCGATCCTGCTTATTCCATGCATCGTAGATGAAGTGATGAATGTAGGGGAACAGGTGGAAACTTGAGTGCGCTGTTGACACATTAAATTATTCACAGAGATTTCACCATTGAACAAACTGACTCTGAGAATAGAATCATTGAACACGTGGCTGGTGAACGGAACACAGGCACAGAATGTTAGGAATAAATCGTATGTTAAAAGTGGCATTCAGTAACAGTTTGCAGAGTGTGAGAAGTCCAGAGAGATGGGGAGGGCGGCAGAGAGAAGGAAGGAGAAAATGATCAGGGAGAACGAACCTGAGGGAAAGAGATAAGCAGAAGGAAAGAGAAAGAGAAAGAAACAGCAGTGCAAATAATTCACCATCATGGTTTCCTGGATAATTGGGGCTCTTTCTGGGGAAGGTGGGACCTCTACAAACAGGATGGTATTCACCTGAACCAGAGGGGTACCAATATCCTGGGGGGGGGGGGGGGGTAGATTTGCTAGTGCTCTTCGGGGGGGTTTAAACTAATTCAGCAGGGGAATGGGAACATAAATTGTAGTTCCAGTGGACAGGATGTTGAGAGTAGTCAGGTCAGGGATAAGGTTATAAGGACGCAAGAGGGCACTGGCAAGCAAGAACTTGGTTTAAAGTGTGTCTACTTCAACGCCAGGGGCATCCGGAATAAGGTGGGTGAGCCTGCAGCATGGGTTGGAACCTGGGATCTCGATGTCGTGGCCATTTCGGAGACATGGGTAGAGCAGGGGCAGGAATGGATGTTGCAAGCTCCGGGATTTAGATGTTTCAGTAAGAACAGGGAAGATGGTAAAAGAGAGGGGAAGGGGGTGGCATTGTTAATCAAGGAGAGCATTACAGCGGCAGAAAGGACGTTTGAGGACTCGTCTACTGAGGTAGTATGGGCCGAGGTTAGAAACAGGAGAGGAGAGGTCACCCTGTTGGGAGTCTTCTATAGACCACCGAATAGTTCCAGAGATGTAGAGGAAAGGATAGCGAAGATGATTCTCGACAGGAGCGAGAGTAACAGGGTAGTTGTTATGGGGGACTTTAACTTTCCAAATATTGACTGGAAATACTATAGTTCGAGTACTTTAGATGGATCAGTTTTTGTCCAGTGTGTGCAGGAGAGTTTTCTGACACAGTTTGTAGACACGCCAACCAGGGGCGATGCCACATTGGATTTGATACTGGGTAATGAACCCGGCCAGGTGTTAGTTTTAGATGTAGGTGAGCACTTTGGTGATAGTGATCACAATTCGGTTAGGTTTACCATAGCGATGGGCAGGGACTGGTATATACCGCAGGGCAAGAATTATAGCTGGGGGAAAGGAAATTATGATGCGATTAGGCAAGATTTAGGATGCGTAGGATGGGGAAGGAAACTGCAGGGGATGGGCACAATCGAAATGTGGAGCTTATTCAAGGAGCAGCTAATGCGTGTCCTTGATAAGTATGTGCCTTTCATGCAGGGAGGAAGTTGTCCAGCGAGGGAGCCGTGTTTTACGAAAGAAGTTGAAGCGCTTGTCAAGATGAAGAAGAAGGCATATGTTAGGATGAGACGTGAAGGCTCAGTTAGGGCGCTTGAGAGTTACAAGCTAGCCAGGAAGGATCTAAAGGGAGAGATAAGAAGAGCAAGAAGAGGACACGAGAAGTCATTGGCGGATAGGATCAAGGAAAATCCTAAGGCTTTCTATAGGTATATCAGAAATAAAAGAATGACTAGAGTTAGATTAGGGCCAATCAAGGATAGTAGTGGGAAGTTGTGTGTGGAATCAGAGGAGATAGGGGAAGCGTTAAATGAATATTTTGCGTCAGTATTTACAGTAGAGAAAGAAAATGTTGTCGAGGAGAATACTGAGATTCAGGCTACTAGGCTAGATGGGATTGAGGTTCACAAGGAGGAGGTGTTAGCAACTTTGGAAAGTGTGAAAATGGATAAGTCCCTTGGGCCAGATGGGATTTATGCTAGGATTCTCTGGGAAGCCAGGGAGGAGATTGCAGAGCCTTTGTCCTTGAACTTTGTGTCGTCATTGTCGACAGGAATAGTGCCGGAAGACTGGAGGATAGCAAGTGTTGTCCCCTTGTTCAGGAAGGGGAGTAGAGACAGCCCTTTTAATTATAGACCTGTGAGCCTTACTTCGGTTGTGGGTAAAATGTTGGAAAAGGTTATAAGAGACAGGATTTATAATCATCTTGAAAAGAATAAGTTCATTAGCGATAGCCAGCACGGTTTTGTGAAGGGTAGGTCGTGCCTCACAAACCTTATTGAGTTTTTCGATGAGGGTAAAGCAGTGGATGTGGTGTATATGGATTTCAGTAAGGCGTTTGATAAGGTTCCCCACATTAGGCTATTGCAGAAAATACGTAAGTATGGGGTTGAAGTTGATTTAGAGCTTTGGATCAGAAATTGGCTAGCTGAAAGAAGACAGAGGGTGGTGGTTGATGGCAAATGTTCATCCTGGAGTTTAGTTACTAGTGGTGTACCGCAAGGATCTGTTTTGGGGCCACTGCTGCTGGTCATTTTTATAAATGACCTGGAAGAGGGTGCAGAAGGGTGGGTTAGTAGATGATTTGCGGATGGCACGAAGGTCGGTGGAGTTGTGGATAGTGCCGAATGATGTTGTAGGGTACAGAGGGACATAGATAGGCTGCAGAGCTGGGCTGAGAGATGGCAAATGGAGTTTAATGCGGAAAAGTGTGAGGTGATTCACTTTGGAAGGAGTAACTGGAATGCAGAGTACTGGGCAAATGGGAAGTTTCTTGGTGGTGTAGATGAACAGAGAGATCTTGGTGTCCAGTTACATAAATCCCTGAAAGTTGCTATCCAGGTTAATAGGGCAATAAGAAGGCATATGGTGTGTTAGCTTTTATTAGTAGGGGGATCGAGTTTCGGAGTTTCTGCAGCTGTACAAAACTCTGGTGAGACCGCACCTGGAGTATTGCGTGCAGTTCTGGGCACCGCATTATAGGAAGGATGTGGAAGCTTTGGAAAGGGTGCAGCGGAGATTTGCTAGGATGTTGCCTGGTATGGAGGGAAGGTCTTACGAGGAAAGGCTGAGGGACTTGAGGTTGTTTTCGTTGGAGAGAAGGAGGAGGAGAGGTGACTTAATAGAGACATATAAGATAATCAGAGGGTTAGATAGGGTGGATAGTGAGAGTCTTTTTGCTCGGATGGTGATGGCAAACACGAGGGGACATAGCTTTCAGTTGAGGGGTGATAGATCTAGGGCAGATGTTAAAGGTAGTTTCTTTACTCAGCGAGTAGTAGGGGCGTGGAACGCCCTGCCTGCAACAGTATTAGACTCGCCAACTTTAAGGGCATTTAAGTGGTCATTGGATAGACATATGGATGAAAATGGAATAGTGTAGGTCAGATGGTTTCACAGGTCGGCGCAACATCGAGGGCCGAAGGGCCTGTACTGCGCTGTAATGTTCTAATTCTAAAAAAAAAATGCAGAGAAATAGTCAGAAAGCAGAGAAAGAGTCAGAAAGCAGAGAAAGAAGCAAAAAGCATAGAAAGAGTCAGAAAGCAGAGAAAGAAGCGGAAAGCAGAGAAAGAGCCCAAAAGCAGAGAAAGAGACAAAGTTCGAGAGGATAGAAAAAGACAGAAAAAGTCAGAGAAATAGTGAAAAGGCAGAAATAACTTAGAGCAATAGAGAACAGACAGCAAGAGAAAGAAAGAAAAGTGGGGGAAAGAAGGTGAAGGAAAGAATGGAGGCACAAAACAAATTGCAGGCCCCAGAGAGACTGACAGAATACCAATGAGAGAGAAAGACACAAAGAGAATCACAGAGAGAGAGAGAGAGAGAGAGAGAGAGAGAGAGAAAGAGAGAGACAGAGAGAGAGAGAGAGAGATGGAGAGAAAGAGAGTGAGAGATTGAGAGAGAGAGGTTGAGCGAGAGACAGCCAGTGAGAGAGAAAGACACACACAGAATCACACAGAGAGAAACATGGAGAGAGAGAATGAAAGAGAAAGAGAAAGAAGGAGCTGGTGTTCCTGTTTTTCACAGTTACTGCCCCCTCACCATCTCCATCTACTGGTGTCCCTGTCTCACTGTAGTTACTGCTCCAACTCACCAAGTCTCTTTGCACCTCCAATGCTTCAAGTTTTCAGCATTTGGAAAGTACTCCGTTCTTTTCTTTTCTCCCCTAACATTGAAACCCATCCACCACACTTTTGCCCATTCACATAAGGTATTAATATCTCTTTACAAATTTATGCTTCCAGCTAGACTGCTTACAATTCTGCCAATTGTTGTGTCTTTGGCTCACTTGAGTATGTGGCATTCAACCCCCTTATCTTCAATCGTTAATAAATACAGTAAAACTGTGACACACATTGGTTTTGCACTTGCAAACGGGAGTGAATCATTCCATCCTGGAGGTTTTCTTTGATTTAAGATTTATGTTTTATTTTGTAGAAAGGAAAAATAATTTAAATTCACAACAGCCCAGTGGGATTTGAACTGCTGATTTTTAATCAGCAGCTCAAGCCTTCAAATTAAAACAATTAAAAACAGATTGACTTTCGTACTGCTGTTGTCTGACTGCCTCAGGTTTTGTATATTATTCGCTTCATGTGATGCAGTATAAATACATTCAATTCTGTGCATTTCAAAGAGACACAAATCAAATTCTCACCTTACCCCATCAACCAAAACGTGCAAGTCGATTTAAAACGCACCTATTTCCAGGCTCTGCAAAGCTAGCTCACATTTCCTCAATGCAGGGATGTCCGAATGCCACAAACTTATGATACATTTCCTAACACGTTTTCTAACACTGGATTCAAATGAGAAATTCCAAGTTGCAAATTGAATCTTTAACACAGAAAAAGTAAGACAGAAATGAAATCCCAGGACTCTCTGTAACGCTCTCAGCATCTCCATCTGTTGGTGTCCCTGTCTTACTGTAACTACTGCCGCTTCTCACCATTTCAATCTGCTGGTGTCTCTGTCTCACTGCCGTTTCTGCCACTTTCACCATCTGACAATCATGATTTGCAGCTTTGTCCATTTTGCTGTTGGTCCAGGGTTGGTATAGTGGAATTCAGCTGAGCTTTTCAGTGATGTATTTTTCGCAACAATTCATGAATCATCGGCAAAGCAAATCCCACCTCAATCCGTCAGATTATTAAGAAAATATAATCTCAACATCAGATTTAAAATAATTTCAGGGCTGTATGCTGCCAATATAAAATGTACTTTCTGTCCTGTCAGTAGTTTAGAGAAGGAAATATGAAATGTGATTCAGTTTCAGTGCTTGAATCCCTTCAGCTCTTTCTATGATTTCACTAATTCACCAATGAGATTGACAGGATATTTCACCGCATTCTTCAGCTCCTCTCTGAATTTCGTCTGGGTCACAGTGTAAATGCACGTGTTGGTGCAGCAACTGAGAATCTGCAGCATTACTGATATGCAATTTGCGATATCGGGAGGGTCAGTGTAGGAGAAATTATCCCGAATATTTGCAATTCGTTTATAAATGATAAACACATCTCGGGTCAGCCATAACAGTACGAAACTACCGGAAATACTGAAGAGTAAAACAATTGATTTTCTCCGATTCTCCATCTCTGGGTCCTTGTGATTCTCTTCATTGCTGTTGCCCCAGAATCCCCTGCGGACTTTACTGGAGAATAAAATACGTCTGACCGTCAGAACATTGAACAGCAAAATCAGAAATACAAGGGATTAAAATGAGGTCAAGCAATTCAAATGCGGCCCATTTGGGGGAAGAATAGAAGCTCAGTTTATAAACACAATCCATGGGAACATTATCAATAAGTACCTTGGTTTATATACAAAGTAAATTGGGAAAGACTCGACACAGCCCAGCACACTCATTGTTCCTGCAACCACAGCCGCCGTTTTCTTGGTGCAATATTTTGTTTTTAGCTTCTCACAACAAATGGCCAAAAATCGATCAAAGGTGAAAGAGACTGTGAGCCGGACAGAAATAAATGTGGTTGCTGAAAGCAGAACGGCAAAGAGACAACACACGGGAGTAATTGTCAGGAATGAATCTGGGAAATACATTAAAACAATCCATAACAATATGGGACCAGAGATAACGACCAGGAGATCAGACACTGCCATTCCCACCAGGTAGACAGTGATACATTTGGAGAGACCGCACATTCCTCGGGACAGAATCACAATCGCCACCAAGTTAACTGGAAGGGAGAGAAAAGGAAGCAGAGAAATTACTGATCAGACCTGGAGACAAAGCACGATTTGGACAGGATCTGGGCTGAAATTTCCAGCTTTGTTGCTGCATCGAACAGTTAAAACTGATTCATTGAGCTGGGCAGTTCTTTGCCACAGTGAAACGTTTGAAACACAGTTATTAATTATGAACTGGGAAATTGATACAGAAAGTGGATAAAGGTGGTACTGGGTCGACTGGAAGTACTGAGCTAGGATGCAGTACCGGTGGGGAAATGAGAAGGTGTTTACAGAGATGGATTCTAATGGGTTAAATGGGAATTTAGCTCCAGACTGTCGGTCGAGAAAGTTTGAGCACAGCGGGATGTGCAGCTGCTTCGTTTCTGTGGGTCAAGAGAGCCGACAGGGGCTGTTACAAAATGCGAAAAGTCTGAGAGCTGCTGCAGTGAGTTTGAGGGTTGGGATTGTTTTGGAAGAGGAAGCTGGAGGCGGAGCAAGTGAGTGTGATTGGGAGGGACAGAAGGAAAAGGACATGTTGGAGCAGGAGAGGAAAAGAAGCAGATGGTTTGGGTATGTGGATTAACTGAAGCAATGGACGGAGGATGCAAATAGAGTGAGAGGAGAGGCTGAGATTCACCGGGAGAGACTGCAGCAGTGTTAGTGCAAAACTAATTTATAGATCCCAGTAACACAACTCAATTAATACATTCAAACAATAATACCTGTGGTTATTGGTGCTGTAGAACTTTTCATTGGTTATACAATATAGTCAATGCAATTAGTTTGCAAAGTTAGTTAAATAACAATTTAAATATAATTCTGATATCAGCCTCTCACTTTATTGAATTCAACAGTCACAGAGATTTTGAAGTGTAGTATTTAAATAATGAATTACCATCAGTGAAGAACTGGTTTTATTATGTTTATTCAGCCAGCAAGTAAGCAAGAGGAACTTTCGACAAAATAAATTGAGGACCTGACAGAAATTACCACTGAGGGATCAAGTCCAGCAGTACAATTAATGCAATCTGACAACTGGCAACTTTAGTACTCAGTTTGTCTCACTAATTACTCTGGATATTCCAGCACTTAATGTTAGAGATTTATTCACACTTCTGCTTCTTCCTCTTTCACTTTCCTTCAGGTTATCTTTTCCCTTCTGTTTCATTCTCCCTGCTCCTTTTCTAAGTTGCTCTCCCTAGCTCACTGGACTCCTCACACCCTGCAAACTGTTACTTAATGCTCCTTTTCACATGCGATTTGTTCCTCACATTCCGTGCCTGTATTCTGTTCACCAGCCCCATGTTCAATGATTCTATTCACAGAGTCATTTTGTTCAATGGTGAAACCTGTTTGAATAATTTAATGTGTCAACAGAGCACACATATCTTCACCTGTTCACAAACACTCTCCACTTCATCTACGATGCATGGAGTAAACAGAATCCAAAGCTTCCCAGACAAACCTCACTTTCATTGAAATTCCTTCTCCTGGAATTATAAAGTGTACCGTTCGAATGTAGTATTGTTTAATTAATAAAACACTAACATCAGCGTAGCAGCTGATGTTCTGCAGATAAATGGAAAGATTATTGATTCCAACTGATCGAATGTAGTTCAATAAAACATCACATTAATACTTTTTGTTTTACAATGTAGTCCAGTGACTGTGAAGGCTCCACAGTGAAGCAGAGAAGGAGTTGTGAAAGAGGCAGCAGCAAACTCAGTTCAGTCGGCAGACCGCTGATGCAGCGACAGCCACAGCAGTATGAAATAATATTTTATAACAGAGATAACCAATGAATATATTGAAATCCCAGTTAAATTGAACCATGCTATTGGGTTGGGAGAACATTGTGCTGCCTCTTTGCAGCATTGATACCGTGGGAGGTCTCCTTATCAAACAGCGAAAAAAAATATAAAAATATTCCAGGACCGGTTACTTCCACATCATGAAACTGTGAAAATCTCCTGATGCTCTTATTTTTGATCCTAACCGAGATATCTGATCCAAATATGTTTAAATAGACAGAATAATCCAATAACTATGCCAGCATAACTAAAACCAATACCATTAAAGATAATAAAAACAAGAAATGCTGGAAATACTCAGCAGGTCTGGCAGCATTTGTGGAGAGAAAAGCAGAGTTACCGTTTCAGGTCAGTGACCCTTCTTCAGAACCAGAAAATATTAGAAATGTAAAATGTTATAAGCAAGTAGAGTGGGAGTGGGGCAAGAGATAACAAAGGAGAAGGTGTAAATAGGACAAGGTCACAGAATCGGTGACCAGAAGGTCATGGAGCAAATACAAACAATATGTTAATGGTGTGTTGAAAGACAATGCATCAATACAGATAGGGAGTTAGTGGACTGAAAATTGAACAGCCGCAAGTACAAGCATGAAAAAAAGTAGGTAAGCAAATTGAACAAACTAAGATGAAATTTAATAAAATAAACACAAAAAAATTATAAAAGAAGGAAAAAGAAAAAAATAACTAAAAATAAAAGTAAAATGGGGGGGCCCGTCATGCTCTGAAATTATTGAACTCAATGTTCAGTCTGGCAGGCTGCAGTGTGCCTAGTAGGCAAATGAGATGCTGTTCCTCGAGGTTGCGTTGATGTTTACTGGAACACTGCAGCAATCCCAGCACAGAGATGTGAGCATGAAGGCAGGGGGGAGTGTTGAAATGGCAAGCAACCGGAGGCTCGGAGTCATGCTTTCGGACTGAGCAGAGGTGTTCCACAAAGCGGTCACCCTGTCTGCGTTTGGATCCCCAATATAGGGAAGACCACATTGTGAGCAGCGAATACAGTATACTACATTGAAAGAAGTATAAGTAAATCGCTGCCCTCAATCTCCGCTGCATCTCCGACACTTCCCTTCTCTGCCTCGACTTCTCTATCTCCATCTCTGGGGATAGACTGTGTACTAATATCCATTATAAGCCCACTGACTCCCACAGCTACCTCGACTGCACTTCTTCACACCCTGCCTCCTGTAAGGACTCAATTCCATTCTCCCAGTTTCTCCACCTCCGACGCAACTGCTCTGATGATGCTACCTTCCATGACAGCGCTTTTGATATGTCTTCCTTTTTCCTCAACCGAGGATTTCCCCCCTCCACTGTGGTTGACAGGGCCCTCAACTGTGTCAGGCCCAATTCCCGCACTTCTACCCTGAACCCTTCCCCTCCCTGCCAGAACCGTGACAGGGTTTCCCTTGTCCTCACTTTCCACCCCATCAGCCTCCATATCCAAAGGATCATCCTCTGCCATTTCTGTCATATCCAGCGTGATGCCACTACCAAACGCATCTTCCCCTCGCTTCTCCTGTCAGCATTCTGAAGGGATCGTTCCCTCTATGACACCCTGGTCCACTCGTCCATTACTCCCACCACCTCGTCCCCATCCCATGGCACCTTCCCCTGCAATCACAGGTGGTGTAATAACTGCTCATTTACCTCCTCTCTTGTCACTCTCCCAGATCCCAAACACTCCTTTCAGGTGAAACAGCGGTTTTGTTCTTTCAATGTAGTATACTGTATTCGCTGCTCACAATGTGGTCTCCTCTGCATTGGGGAGACCAAACGCAGACTGGGTGACCGCTTTGCGAACACCTCTGCTCAGTCCGAATGCATGACCCCGAGCTTCGGTTGCTTACCATTTCAACACTGCCCCCTGCCTTCATGCTCACATCTTTGTCGCTGCAGTGTTCTGGTGAACATCAACGCAAGCCAAAGGAACAGCATCTCATTTACTGACCAGGCACACTACAGCCTGCCGGACAGAACATTGAGTTTAATAATTTCAGAGCACGACGGGCCACCCATTTTATTTTTATTTTTAGTCTTTTTTTCTTTTTCCTTTTTTATGTCTTTTTTGTGTTTATTTTATTTCATCCTGGTTTGTTCAGTTTCCTTACCCATTGTTTTTTATTTTCATGATTGTACTTGTGGCTGTTCAATTTCAGTCCATTAACACCCTATCTGCACTAATTCTTTGTCTTTCAACATCCGTTAACATGTTGTTTGCATTTGCTCCATGACCTTCTGGTCAGCTATTCTGTGACCTTTTCCTATTTACACATTCTCCCTTGTTATCACTAGCCCCACCCCTACTTTACTTGCTTATACCATTTTACATTTCTCATATTTGCTAGTTCTGAAGAATGGTCATGTAATTGAAGCGTTAACTCTGCCTCGCTCTTCACAGATGCTGCCAGACCTGCTGAGTATTTCCAGCATTTCTTGTTTTTATTTCAGATTTCCAGCATCCGCAGTGTTTTGCTTTTACCATTAAAGTTAATGCAGCTCCTGCAAGACTGAAAGAGTAGCCAATGAGGAGATTCCGATGGTAAATAGCTAGGAAAGAACAGGTGGCTGTGTAAAACACACAGTGAGATATAATACCGAGTACACGAGCACAGTTAACATCGATTTACACCATTATCGACTGATATACAGTCTTACCAGGAACACCAATTGCAGCAAGTACAGGATAATAAATGGATGCGATCTGAAGGATTACTGGATATCCCATTTCTGTCAGAAGCAGAGACTTCTGTTAGCCTGGAACCCACAGCTCCAGCACTGTGAGCTGATCCATTCCAATGGGTGCTGATTTATACAGGTGATACGTCTCCACTGACACGGTTATACCCCTGATTAATGCTATTAGTTACACTCACCTGAACAAACACATTACATCAGCAGCTTTGACTCCTAAGTAAAGAATATGGTTGATAAAACACAATCATTTCAATGTCAATGACATTTTCTTTCAGCCCACGTGAATACCTCACTTTTCACCACAGTATATTCCATGAGTCACTTTCTTGCCCACTCACTGAATAAGTCTATGCTCCGCACTCCATACCCTTTCTGTGTCCTTCTCACAGCTTACTGTCTCACCTCAATTTGTGTTATCAGCTAACTGGATACATTGCACTCCATCCCGTCATCCCTTAATCAAACAGCCCCAAGAATTGTGACCTTGTCTTCATCAGTTTAAGACCAGCAATCTATGTAAGTTATTACTGCACTAGATCCGGCCTCTGCTCATTAAACACCAGACGACCCTGCCTCCAATATTACTGCGCTGGACAATGTTTCAGTTTGTTTATCTCGGCGAGGTCTCCAGTTCTGCTGTGTTTCACACGGTCTCAGTTTGTACTTGTTTAGAATTCAATAGGCCATGTATTTACCCTGCACCTCACCCAAGGTTGCTCCTTCCATGGGAGTGTTTATTAGTACAGTGCAGAGGGAAATTTACTCTGTATCTAACTCTACACTGTGCTTGGCTTGGGAGTGTATACTGAAACATTGTCGGTGGAGATGCACTCTCTCTCCCTGGAATTTAGAAGATTAAGGGGAGATTTGATTTAAGTTTTCATGATAATAAGGGTATATGATAAGGCATGCAGAGAGTAACTATTTCCACTGGCTGTGGAGTCAGGAACTTTGGGGCACAGTCTAAAAATCTAAACATAGCCGAAAAATATTTCAGGAGTGAAATGAAGAAACACTTCAACACACCAGGTGTGGTATTAGTTTGGAACTCTCTGACACAAATGGCTATTGATGCTGAGCCACAGGTTTCATTTACTTTACATATAATGTTGTTGAAAAAATATTATTAAAAAACTGATAAACTTTAGAAGGAGGAGAAAAGGGAGGTGCGGTGTAAGGAGTGCTTGACAGAACCTTAGTAATAATCCCCACGTTCTGTCCAGTTCATTATTAGGGCTTTCGTGTGAGTGTTTTAGTGGTGAGTATTGGATTCATGTCTGACATTTTCAAACTACAGTGACTTCCCAGCAAGAGCAAGAGTTACAGGTTAGAAATTAACCATGAAATGAATGAAAGCATGGTTGTCCAAGGAGAGAAGGAAGGAGAGAGAGATGAAAAGAGAGAGAGGGAGAGATAGTGTGAGAGGGACACAAATAAAGTCATGGACAGAGGTGGAGAGAGACAGAGAGTGAGAGAGATAGACAGAGAGAGAACGGAGAGATAGTGAGAAGGGGAAGAGGATAGAGAGTGAAAAACCAGGAAACATGCATGGGAACACGACTACCTGCAAGTTTCCCTTCAAGTCACACACCATCCTGACTTGCAATGAGATCACTGCTCACTGGGTCAATATCCTGAAACTGTCTTTAGATTTTGATCTGATTTAGAGATTCAACACTGAAACAGGCCCTTCGGTCCACCGAGTCTGTGCCCACCATTAACCACCCATTTATACTAATCCTACACTAATCCCATATTCCTACCACATCCTCACCTGTCCCTATATTCCCCTACTTGGGGCAATTTATAATGGCCAATTTACTTATCAACCTGCAAGTCTTTTGGCTGTGGGAGGAAACCGGAGCACCCGGAGGAAACCCACGCAAACACAGGGAGAACTTGCGAACTCCACACAAGCAGTACCCAGAATTGAACCAAGGTCGCTGGAGCTGTGAGGCTGCGGTGCTAACCACTGCGCCACTGTGCCACCTTTTAACAACACTGTGGGTGTACCGACACCACATTAACAGGAGTGATTTAAGAAGGAGGTCCACCATCACTTTCTCAAGAGTGATCAGGGATGGGTAATAAATGCTGGCCTAGCAAGTAATGCACACATCCTACAAATGAATAAAGAAAAAAAATTGGAACTGACTCACTGAAGGAGATATTAGACGGGACGACCAAATACTTGGTCAAAGAGGTTGGGCTGAGGGAGCGTCTTCAAAGAGGAAAGAGAGGTAGGGCTACAGAGAGGTTTAGGAAAGGAATTTCAGAGTTAGGGTCTTGGCAGCTGGAAGGCACGGCCATCAATGGTGGAACAATTCAAATTGGAAATTCTCAAGAGGCCAGAATTAGAGGATCGCAGATATTGAAGGACTGTGGAGCTGGAGGAGATTGCAGAGTTAGGGATAGGGAGGGGTCACTTGTGGAAGACAGTTCCAAACTTCTACCACGCTTTGTGTATAGAAATGTTTCTTAATTTCACTCTTGAAAGTGTTTTAGACTAGTGTTCGATTTTTAGACTGTGCCCCTCATCGGAGAATCCCTCAGCCAGTGAGAAGAGTTTGTCTCTATCCACCCCTTAGCACCATTATTATCTTGTTAACTGTGATCAATTCACTCCTTAACCATCTAAATTCCAGGGATAGAGGGTAAAGCTCAGTCTACACTGTCCCATCAAATGCTGCAGAGCTGAGTATAGCCTGTAGTCAGCTACAAAGTAAATCTCTGTCTTTTCTGTTCTGTCAAACACTCCCAGGGTAGGTACAGTGTGGGGTTAGATACAGAGAAAACCTACATCTATATATACCTCTCGTTCGCCTCTTCCAAACAGATGGAGAGAGTAACAGTGGGAACGACCAGGGATAGTGATGGGGAGAGAGAAGCAGAGAGAGGGAAGGGTAGCATTGGGGAGAAAGAACCATCGAGAAAGAGGAAAAGACTGGGATGGAGAGTGTCGGTCAGTGTTACTGCAAAGCTGCGTGCAGCAACCTGGAATGTACCACACAGGTCCTGTTCTGTGATGCAGCATAGGGCGCCTGCAAAGATTCTTAAAAATTTCACGGGACTTCTAACGCAACAAAATGAACACTCAAAACAACTAAGTTTTCCTGGGAACATTGTAGCCAGCTGCGGATATGGGTTTCTCACCAGGCTACATAAGGAAGTGCACCCTCTGCAGTTGTGGTGTCACCAAAAGCAGCCAAACAGACGTATGTGGAGTTTTACAAAGGTTCTGAAACGGGAGAGAGAAACTGGCATAGCCACACACCTTATGAGAGGCACATACACACAGAAGCACCCACAGAGAAACACACGCAAACATGCACACAAAGACACACATGCACACAGTAACACACACATTCACACAGAAACACATACACACAGACACACACTCACACAGCACACACACAGAAACAGAGTGACTCAGGGACAGAGACCGACAGAAGAACATTTCAATTTCCAAAAGGCATTCCATGAGGTCAGCCTTAGATTTAAAAATGAACAATTGGTTTATCATCAAAGGACTAATACCACCTTATGTGTGTAGAAGTGTTGCATAATTTCGCTCCTGAAAGGTCTGCCTCTAATTCTTAGACTCTGTTCACTAGTCCCAGACTCCCCGACCTGCCTAAATAGTCCCCGCCGCAATATTCCCCATCAGTTCCACTTAATATCTTAAAAACTTAGACCAAATCATCCCTGATCCTACAAAATGCCAGGAAATACATCCCGAATTTGTTCAATATTGCCCTGCAATTGAACCCTTCGAGCCCGGTAAACATTCTAGTCAATCTACACTGCACTCAAATTGCCCTGGACCCCCAGTCTCTTTGAAACTTGCGGGGGAAGAAATTGGTGGGTGATGAAATTGTCAGGAAGAGAAAGTCAGAAAATGCCAAAGAAAGAGAGAGAAAGCAGAGAAAGAGACAGACAAAGTCAGAGAGGGAGTGAAAGTCAGACACAGTAGGGTCAGTCTGCTCTCCAGCGAGGTGAGTGAGATAGACACAGTGGTATCAATGTGCTCTCTCCCGGGGTCAGTGATACAAACACAGTCTGGTCAGTCTGCTCTCCCCGGGGTCAGTGATAAAGACACAGTGGGGACAGTTTGCTTTCCCCTTGGATCAGTGATACAGACACAGAAGGTTCATTATGCTTGGATGAACTGAAGCGCTCTCCAGCAGTCATATTTCCCTGTCCCCCACCTCTTTACCTCGCCCTCGCTCCGTCTCTCCCATTAATTCACTTCTTCTCTCTTAATCTTGTGCCTCCATTCCTCGCTTCCGTTGCCATTCTCTTGCATTCCATGGCAGACTTTCGCCATTTATTTCTCCCAATTTGCCTATCTCTCCATAACATTCTCTCATATCCCATCTCTCCTCGCCCACATCTCCTTCTCTCCCTCCTGTAATTTATCTCTCGCACCCATTCCCAATCTTACTCCCCTGCCCTCCGTCACTCACACCTTCTCTCTCTGGAAAAAAAACTTTCTCTCTCACTCACTCTCATTCTCTCTCATTTCCTCGGCCTTACCACTTTCTCTGTCTCTCTCATTCTCCATCACTTCCATTGTTCATGGTCTACGTTCTCCCTCTCTTCAATTTCTTCTCTGTCTCACAATCCCACACTCTCTCGATCCACATTCTCATTCTCATTCAATTGCGTCTGCCTTAGTCTTCCTTGTCTGATATGTGCGCTCCCTTCTCGCTGCCTCTCTCCATTTCACACATTCTCCCAAATTTCCCTCTCACTGGCAGGTTCAGTACAGAGGGAATGGTGCACTGTTAGAGGGTCAGGACAGAGCGAGTGCTGCACTGTCGCAGGGTAAGTACAGAGGGACTGCTGCACTGTCAGAGGGTCAGTCCTGAGGGAGTTCTGTACTGTCGGAGGGTCAGTACTGAGGGAGCGCTGCTCTGTCGAATGGTCAGTAGTGAGTGAGTGCTGCCTTGTCGAAGGTCAGTACAGTGGGAGTGCCGCATTGTCGGAGGGTCAGTAATGAGGGAGTGTCTCACTGTCGCAGGGTCAGTACTTAGGGAGTGCCACATTGTCGGAGGGTCAGTACTGAGGGAGTGCTACACTGTCACAGTGTCAGTACTGAGGGAATGCAGCATTGTCAGAGGGTCAAGACTGAGTGAGTGCTGCTCCATCGAAGAGTCAGTACTGAGGCTGTGCCACATTGTCGGAGGTGCCGTTTTTCACGTTGCGACATTGAACTGAGGCCCTGTCTCCCCTCTTGGGTAGATGTGAAAGATCCCACGGCCACGATTAGAAGAAGAGCAAGAGTGGTCTGTTTTTGCAGGTGTTCCTGGGCCCAATATTTAGCGCTAAAAAACATCAGTTCAAAATAATAACTGAAAGTTCTGGAAATACTCAGCAGGTCTGGCAGCATCTGTGGAGAGCGAAACAGAGTTAATGTTTCAGGTCAGCGACAGAACTGTCTGTGGGATCTTGCTGTGCACACATTGGTTGTCACGTTTCCTACAACACAGCAGTGACCTCACTTCTGATGTCCCTGGTTGGCTGTGAAATACTTTGTGATTTCCAGAGCTGGTGACACTGTGAGTATCAACGGGAATTCGGTCTTTCTGATTGGCAGTTCGGAGTGTGGGAATTCGATTTCTGATTGGCAGGTCAGAATTTGGGAATTCTGTTTTTCTGATTGGCAGACCAGAATTTGGTCAGTTTGTCGGCCAATTGCAATGCGGAATCTTGTGGTGATTTCCAAGTAAACCCAAAGCTGAACCTGGTGAAATATTCTGCTGCCTGTTAATTTACACAGGCAGATGACTAGGACGACATGGCAATACAGTATCTGGGGAAAGAATTATAGGATGACTCAGAGTTTGAAAAGATCAGGAACGAGGACAATGATAAATTTCAAAGCCTGGGTGGATCTCTGAGAGGACATGATCACGGTGACAGTTTACATCATTACCGGGAATCTGGTACAGGAGCTTGAACAATGATGTGGAAAGCTACGGAGCCATCAACACATACAACGCTGAATTTAAACACAAGAACTTCCCCGATCTCCTACCAGCTCCCTCAAGACTTTGAGAAAGGGCTCCAGAGGGTAATGGAGTCATTTACAGCACAGAAGGAGGCCATTCAGCCCATTGAGTCCATGCTGGCTCCCCATGGAACTATCCAGTCTGTCCCACTCCCCTGCGCGATCCCCGGAGACCTGCAAGTTTATTTCTTCAAGTGGCCATCCAATTTCCTTTTGAAATCATTGTTTGTCTTCACTTCCATCACCCTCATGGGCAGCGAGTTCCAGGTCATTTCCGCACGCTGTGTAAAAAAAATCTTTCTCACCTTCCTCCTGCATCTTTTACGTCAAATCTTCAATCTGTGCCCCCGAGTCCTTATACCATCAGTTAATGGGAACAGATTTTACTTGTATAACTTATCAAATCCTGACATAATCTTGTACACATTTATCAAATCTCCCCTCAAACTCCTTTTCGCTAAGGAGAACAGCACGAGCTTCTCCAATCTAAACTTGCAACTTAAAGCCCCCCGTCCCTGGAACCATTCTGGTAAATCCCCTCTGCACCCTCTCAAGGACCCTCACATCCTTACTGAAGTGTTCTGATGGAATATAGGCATAATAGGCTTGATTATGTAGAATTTGGAAATTGTGCCTTATTCCCTTAGAGTTAAAGATTGAATAAATGGTTAGTTCCAGAGCTCACTGAAGCTCCCCTTTAAAATAGTAGAATTAAGCATTTCAAGTTCTCTGTTAGAATGGAATTGCTGTTACCAGGGACTTGGGAGATTAACACACACAGTGGGGGAAAAAATGGTAGCTATAAAACTTAATTCGTTTATGGGATTGTCGTTCAGACCAATGGGCTCCGGAGGTTGCTTTGGAGAGCCATGGAAAGGGTAATTCATCACAAATGGAATGTACTCACAGCAACAAGAGAGGTCAGATAAACATAATTATTAACATTTTGACCCGATAAAAGCTCACAAATTGCAAATTCCAGGAAAACAAAGGTACGGATTTTAAAAGGAACAACAGAAAGGTCACATCTAATGCTAAAATCATACGACACCTTAGTAATAGTATAAAAATTCTTCTTGGCCTCCTTGTCTCGGGAGACAATGGGTAAGTCTGGAGGTTGTCAGTGATTTATGGAGCAGCGCCTCTATTGGCTATAAAGGTCAATACTAGAGTGACAGACTCTTCCACAGGTGCTGCAGATAAAATTCGTTGACAGGGCTGTTTCGCAGTTGGCTCTCCCCTTGCCCTTCTGTCTTTTTTCCTGCCAACTGCTAAGTCTCTTTGACTCGCCACAATTTAGCCCCGCCTTCATGGCGGCCCGCCAGCGCTGGCGATCGCAGGCAACTGAGTCTCACGACTTGTGATCAATGTCACAGGACTTCACGTCGCGCTTGCAGACGTATTTAAAGCGGAGACATGGACGGCCGGTGGGTCTGATACCTGTGGCGAGCTCGCTGTACACTGTGTCGTTGGCGATCCTGCCATCTTCCATGCAGCTCACATGGCCAAGCCATCTCAAGCGTCGCTGACTCAGTAGGGTGTATAAGCTGGGGATGTTGGCGGCCTCGAGGACTTCTGTGTTGGAGATACGGTCCTGCCACCTGATGCCAAGGATTCTCCGGAGGCAGCGAAGATGGAATGAATCGAGATGTCGCTCTTGGCTGACCTACATTGTCCAGGCCTCGCTTCCATAGAGCAAGGTACTCAGGACACAGGCTTGATACACGCGGATTTTTGTGTTCTGTGTCAGTGCGCCATTTTCCCACACACTCTTGGCCAGTCTGGACATAGCAGTGGAAGCCTTTCCCATGCGCTTGTTGATTTCTACATCGAGAGACAGGTTACTAGTGATATTTCAGCCTAGATAGGTGAACTCTTGAACCACTTCCAGAGCATGGTCGCCGATATTGATGGATGGAGCATTTATGACCTCCTGTCTCATGATGTTCGTTTTCTTGAGGCTGATGGTTAGGCCAAATTCATTGCAGGCAGCCGCAAACCTATCGATGAGATTCTGCAGACACTCTTCAGTATGAGATGTTAATCGTCAGCAAAGGGAAGGTTCCTGATGAGGACTTTCCGTACTGTGGTCTGAGCTGTTCGACGGGCAAGGTTGAACAACCTGCCACCTGATCTTGCATGGAGGAAAATTCCTTCTTCTGAAGACTTGAACGCATGTGAGAGCAGCAGGGAGAAGAAAATCCCAAACAGTGTAGGTGCGCCATGGAGAGTATAAAAATACAAGGTACAAAAGCAAACACTTAGGGGTGTTGAATCCTCACAACACTTCTCATCCCATGCCTTATTCGGGGATTTGAAGTTTACTTTAAATTTTGATGGATATCCTAAATAGCCTAAGATAATTTTGCTGTAACATTTGCAAGGTTTAAACTTTTGGATTATACGTCAGAAATATGAATGTGTGTTACATCTCTTCGTAATGTTTGATACTGCGATATACTTATCCACTTAGAGTTTATTGCATGTTAAATTATTTAATAAATATATGAAAGTTAACAAATCATCTCATGTAGTATTTTGTACAACTACAAGAGCCTCCTCTCTGTGACTCTTTAAGTGGAGTGATACGTATTGAAGAAAGTTTCCCAGACCCTCACAATATCTGAGATATTTACGAATAAGCCATAAAAATATTAGAAATAGGTTATCTGAAAGATGGTAAAATTCTCTGTTGGTTTTCTTTCTTTGTGGGAAAGCTGGTGCAATTCTTTGGAGCCAAATACGTGTCTGAGAGTTTGTCTGGTTTAAACTTGATTAATGGAGATTCGTGGGGATGTGCTCCTGATTTAGTTTAGCCCCTACAAGGGGGTAACGTCATAAATCACTTTAGTGTGGTGACCAGAACTAGACGTAATACTCCATTTCGAGCCGAACCAGAGCTTTATAAAGTTTCAGCATTATTTCCATGTTTTTATACTCAATGCGTCTATTTATGAAGCCGAAGATCCCATATGAATTGTTAAAGACTCTCTCAGAGTATATTGGGGGATGAGCAAATATCATTTTGGGTGATGGAACAAAGAGATGGAAGTTGGGAAATCTGCCTCCAATTCCCACAAGGAGACGGTGTCCAAGGGGTTGGGAACAAGCACTTTCTTTGTTGTAACCACGCCATACGGTGTCGCACTCTGAATCTTCTTGCTCGATGTGATGCTGTCGGGGTAGGAGGTGTGGATCTGTGCATGTGCTGCTGTCTCAACTGGAGTATTGTGGCCAGTTCTGGGAACCACACTTTATGAAGGACATGAAGGCTTTGGAAAGGATGAAAGAGGAGATTGACCAGAATGGGAGCAGGGATGAGTGGCTTCAGAGTATGTGGAAAGACTGGAGAAACTGCGGTTAATCTCCTTAGAGCAAGGAATGTTAAGAGGGAGATTGACCAGAATATGAGCAGGGATGAGGTCTTCAGTTCATGTGGAGGGAGTGGAGAAGCTGGGATTGTTATCATTAAAGCAGAGGAGATTAAGGGAGCAATTGAACAGAGTGGTCCCAGGGATGAGGGACTTCAGACCCCATGAAGTTTCATCAGGTAAAACATGGGCAAGGAAACCTCCTGCCTTGTCTGGCTTGGAGGATGCAATCATGTTTGGTCATGAGAATATCTGTCAGCAGCTGTGTACAATTTCTAATTGCTCTGGTTTAATGTGGGTAATATTTATTTTTGAAAGAATGGGATGAATCTTATAACAAACTCCCAGAGATGAAGTGGGATTCAGGGACTGGAGTAAATGTCAGCAATTGTGCAATGCACTTTGAACGTCTGATTGAAAAACTCCGTTGTGTTAAAGTTTAATAAATCACACTTGTGTTGCACTGTCACAATTGTTGGTAATTTTTTAATGATAGAGATTGTTTAGTTTGCAGAATTTTCGACTGTACTTTCATTTATTGGCTGATGTATAGAATATAAGAGTTAGGAGGTTATGCTAGAACAGCATAAAACACTAGTTAGACCACAACCAGATTACTGTGTACATTTCTGGTCAGCACATTTCATGAAGGATGTGATTGCAGGAGAGAGGATACAGAGGCGATTTATAGAGGCTTTTGGCAGAAATGGATAATTTTAGCTGTAAGGAAAGATTGGACAGGCTGGAGTTGTTGTTTTTTCTTTGGAACAAAGGAGGCTGAGGGGAGATTTAATTGAAGTTGATAAAATGATGATGGGCCCAGATAGTATGGATAGGAAGGGCCTAGTTCCCTTAGCAAAGTAGTCAGTAACCAGGGAGCATAGATTTAAAGCAATTGGTCGAAGAATTACAGAGAAACATAAAACAAAGAAAATAGGAGCAGGAGCAGGCCATTCGGCCCTTCGGGCCTGCTCCGCCATTCAAAAAAGATCATGGCTGATTGTCTAATTCAGTACCCTGTTCCCGCTTTCTCCCCATACCTCTTGATCCCTTTGGCATTAAGAAATCGATCTATTTCCTTCTTGAATATATTTAATGACTTGGCCTCCACTGCCTTTTGCTGTACAGAATTCCACAGGTTCACCACCCTCTGAGTGAAGATGTTTCTCCTCACCTCGGTTCTAAATGGCATGCCCCGTATCCAGAGACAGTGACCCCTGGTTCTGGGATCCCCAGCCATTAGGAACATCCTCCAAGCGTCCAGCCTGTCTAGTCCTGTTAGAATTTTATAGGCTTCTATGAGATCCCCTCTCATTCTTCTAAACTCTAGTGAATATAGGCCTAGATGACCTAATGTCTTTTCATATGTCAACCCTACCATCCCAGGAATCAGCTGAGTAAATCTTCTTTGCACTCCCTCCGTGGCGAGAACATCCTTCCTCAGATAAGAAGAGCAAAACTACAAAAAATATTCTCGATGTGGTCTCACCAAGGTCCTGTATAACTGCAGTAATACATCCTTGCTCCTGTATTCAAATCGCCTTGCTATGAAGGCCAACATACCATTTGCCTTCCTAATTGCTTGCTGCACCTGAATGCTTGCTTTCAGTGACTGGTGCACAAGGACACCCAGGTCTCGTTGCACCTTTCCCAATCTATCACCATGCAGATAATAATTTACCTTTCTGTTTTTGCAACCAAAGTGGATAACCTCACATTTACCCACATTATACTGCATCTGCCATGCATTTGCCCATTCACCTAACTTGTCCAAATCGCATTGGAGCTTCTTTGCATCCTCCTCACAGCTCACATTCCTCCCTAGCTTTGGGTTGTCTGCGAACTTGGAAATGTTACATTTAGCTCCCTCAGCCAAGTTATTAATATATATTATGAACAGCTGTGGCCCAAGCACTGATCCCTGGGGTACCCCACTAGTTACTGCCTGCTACTCGGGAAAAAAAGCCGTTTATTCCAACTTGCTGTTTCCTGTCTGTCAACCAATTCTCAGTCCATGCCAGTATATTACCCCCAATCCCATGTGCTTTAATTTTACACACTAGCCTCTTATGTGGCACCTTATCGATAGCCTTCTGAAAATCGAAATACATGTCTGGATAGCACGTTTAGCGAGGTGGTCACACCGCAGGTAATGGCAACACAGGTAGAAAATGGATGGGTGACCACCAGGCGGAGTAGTAGACGCAGGCAGGTAGTAAAGGAGTCCCATGTGGCCATCCCCCTCTCAAACAGATATACCGATTTGGATGCTGTTGGGGGGATGGCGTCCCAGGGGAAAGCAGCAACAGCCAGGCCCGTGGCACCAAGGATGGCTCTGCTGGGGAAAGGAGCGCAAGAGCTATAGTGATAGGGGATTCTACCGTAAGGGGTACAGATAGACGTTCCTGTGGCCGCAAACGTGACTTCAGGATGGTATGTTGCCTCCCTGGTGCTAGGATCAAGGATGTCACGGAGCAGCTGCAGACATTCTGAAGGGGGAGGGGGAGCAGCCAGAGGTAGTGGTACACATTTATACCAACGACGTAGGTACAAAAAAGGGGTGAGGTCCTGTAACAAGAATTTAGGGAGCTAGGTAGCAGATTAAAAAGCTGGATCTCTAAGGTTGTAATCTCTGGAATACTCCCGGTGCCACGTGCCAGTGAGTATAGGAATTGGAGGATAGAGCAGATGAATGCATGGCTGAGGAGATTGTACAGGAGGGAGGGCTTTGGTTTCCTGGATCATTGGGTTTGTTTCTGGCAAAGGTGGGACATGTACAAGTTAGACGGGTTGCACCTGAATTGGAATGGGACCAACATCTTTGCTGGTTGGTTTGCTAGTGCTGTTGGGGGGCGGGGGTTCAAACTAATTTGGCAGGAGAATGGGATACAGAGCGGAGGTACAGTAGGGGGTAATATAAAACAGGAAGTGAGTCTGTCCTGTCTGGAAGGTAGAGCAAATGTAGACCTGGTAAAGCACAAGTGAAAAATGCAAGGTTGGATTGCATCTATTTCAATGCAAGGAGGCTGACTAGTAAGGCAGATGAATTGAGGGCGTTGATTAGCACATGGGATTATGATATTATTGCTATCACAGAGACATGGTTGAGGGAGGGGCAGGACTTTCAGCTCAATATTCCAGGGTATAGAATCTTCAGGCGCAACAGAGGTGGGGATAAAAGAGGAGGTGGCATTGCACTGTTGATCAAGGAGTCAATTACTGCAGTAAGGAGGGATGATATCTTAGAAGGTTCCTCAAATTAGGCCATTTGGGTAGAAATTAAAAACAAAAAGGGGGAAATCACTTGGCTGGGTGTGTACTACAGGCCTCCAATCAGTCAGGAAGAGATAGAGGAGCAGATATGTAGGCAAATCTCGGAGAGGTGTAAGAATAATAGGGTAATACTAGTAGGGGATTTCAACTTCCCCAATATCAACTGGGATAGTCTTAGTGCAAAAGGCTTAAAGGGGACAGAATTCTGAAAATGCATACAGGAGAGCTTTTTGAACCAGTATGTAGAAAGTCCTAGAAGAGAAGGGGCAGTACTGGACCTAATCCTAGGGAATGAAGCTGGACAAGTGGTAGAAGTATCAGTGGGGGAGCATTTCGGGGATAGTGACTATAACTCTGTAAGATTTAAGGTAGTTATTGAAAAAGACAAAGACGGACCTGAATTAAAGGTACTGAATTGGGGGAAGGCCGATTTCAATATGATGAAACAGGATCTGGCCAAAGTGGACTGGGAGCAGCTCCTTGTAGGAAAGTCTACATCAGACCAGTGGGAGTCATTCAAAGAGGAAATTGTGAGCGCTAAGAGCCAACATGTACCCGTTAAGGTGAAGGGTAGGACTAGCAGGCGCAGGGAAGCCTGGATATCAAGGTATATAGAGGATTGGATCTGGGAAAAAAGGAGGCTTACGGCAGATCCCAAACGCTGAAAACAGCGGAGGCACCAGAGGAGTACAGAAAGTGTCGGCTGGCACTTAAACAAGTAATTGTGAGAGCGAAGAGGGGACATGAAGAAACATTGGCGGGCAAGATAAAGGAAAATCCTAAGGTGTTTTATAAGTATAATAAGGGTAAGCTCTCCTGTGTACAGTGAAGGAGTGGGGCCCATTAGGGACCAAAGTGGCAATCTGTGTGTGGAGTAGGAGGACATAGGTGAGGTTTTAAATGATTGCATTTCACAGGTGTTCACTATGGAGATGGACAATGTAGGTGTTGAGATCAGGGATGGGGATTGTGATATACTTGAAAATATTAGCATTGAAACGGAGGAAGTATTAGCTGATATTAGAGGACTTAAAAGTGGATAATTCCTCAGGCCCGGATGAGATGTATCCCAGGCTATTATGTGAGGCAAGGGAGGAGATAACATTGGCTTTGACACACATTTTCAAATCCTCCATGGCCACAGGAGAGATCCCAGAAGACTGGAGAGCAGCAAATGTGGTACTATTATTTAAGAAGGGTGGCAGGGATGAACCAATTAATTACAGGCCAGTGAGCCTAACATCACTGTTAGGGAAAATATTGGAAAGAATTCTGAGCGACAGGATTAATCTCCACCTGGAGCCGTAGGGATTAATCAGGAATAGTCAGCATGGCTTTGTCAGGAGGAGATCATGTTTAACTAACTTGATTGAATTTTTCGAGAAGGTGACTAGATGTGTCGATGAGGGTAAAGCAGCTGATGTAGTCCACATGGATTTCAGTAAGGCTTTTGATAAGGTCCCGCATGGAAGATTGGTTAAGAAGGTAAGAGCCCATGGGATTCAGAGCAATTTGGCAAACTGGATCCAAAATTTGCTTAGTGGCAAGAGGCAGAGGGTAATAGACGAGGGCTGCTTTTGTGAGTAGAAGCCTGTGACCAGTGGTGTACCACAGGGATCGGTGCTGGGACACTTGCTATTTATAGTGTACAATAATTATTTAGACGTGAATATAGGAGGTATGATCAGTAATTTCGCAGATGACATGAACATTGTTGGGTGTTGTAAATAGTGAGGAGGAAAGCCTTAGATTACAGGGAGATATTGATGGGCTGGTAAAATGGGTAGAGCACTGCAAATAGAATGTAATCCTGAAAAGTGTGAGGTAATGCATTTTGGGAGGACTAACAAGGCAAGGGAATATACAATGGATGGTAGGACCCTAGGAAGTACAGAAGGTCAGAGGGACCTTGGTGTACTTGTCCACAGATCACTGAAGGCAGCGACACAGGTAGATAAGGGTTAGGAAGGCATATGGGATACCTGAGCTTCCGGTTGCTTGCCATTTCAACACTCCCCCCTGCTCTCATGCTCACATCTCTGTCCTGGTATTGCTGCAGTGTTCCAGTGAACATCAACGCAAGCTCGAGGAACAGCATCTCATCTATCGATTAGGCACACTACAGCCTGACGGACTGAACATTGAGTTCAATAATTTCAGAGCATGACAGCCCCCCATTTTACTTTCATTTTTAGTTATTTTTTCTTCCTTTTTTTTACATTCTTTTTTACGTTTTTTACAATTTTTTTTGCATTTATTTCATTTCATCTTAGTTTGTTCAGTTTGCTTACCCACTGTTTTTTTCAGGTTTTTTTTCAGGTTTGCACTTGCTGCTGTTCAATATTCAGTGTATTCACACCTAATCTGTACGAATGCTTTGTCTTTCAACACACCATTAACATATTGTTTGCCTTTGCTCCGTGACCTTTTGGTCAGCTATGTGGCCTGGTCCAATCTGCACCTTGTCCTTTGTTATCTCTTGCCCCACTCCCACCTCACTTGCTTATAATCTGTGACTTTTCTAATATTTGTCAGTTTCGAAGAAGGGTCACTGACCCGAAACGTTAACTCTGCTTCTCTTTCCACAGATGCTGCCAGACCTGCTGAGTGATTCCAGCATTTCTTGTTTTTGTTTCAGATTTCCAGCATCCGCAGTACTTTGCTTTTATTATATGGGATACTTTCCTTTATTAGCTGAAGCATAGAATATAAGGGCAGAGAAGTTATGATGGAGCTGAAAAAAACGCTAGTTAGGCTACAGCTGGAGTTCTGTGTACAGTTCTGGGCACCATGCGATAGGAAGGATGCGATTGCACTGGAGAGGGTGCAGTGGAGATTCACCAGGATGTTACCTGGGCTGGAGCATTTCAGCTATGAACAGAGACTGTGAAGGCTCGGGTTGTTTTCCTTGGAGCAGAGAAGTCTGATGGGTGACATGATAGAGGTGTTGAAGATTATGAGGGGCATTGATAGGTTAGATGGGAAGAAACATATGTTCTATGTTCTATGTAACCCTTGTTTTCCCTTATTGGAGGGGTGAATAACCAGGGGGCATAGATTTAAGGTAAGAGGCAGGAGGTTTAGGGGGGATTTGAGGAAAAAAAATCTTCACCCAGCGGGTGGTTGGAATCTGGAACGGACTGTCTGAAAAGGTGGAGGATGAAGGAAACCTCACAACATTTAAGAAGTACTTAGATGAGCACTTGAAACGCCATATCATACAGGACTACGGGCCGAGTCCAAGAATATAGGATTAGAATAGTTGGGTGCTGGATGGCCGGCACAGACACAATGTGCCGATGGGCCTGTTTCTGTGTTGTTTAACTCTATGACTCTACGACCACATCCACTGGTTCTACGAGTTACATCCTCAAAAAACTCCAGCAGATTTGTTAAGCATAATTTCCCTTTCACAAATCCATGCTGATGTTGCCCAATCCAGTTTATGCTTTCCAGGTGTTCTGCTATCACATTCTTTATAATAGACTCTAGCACTTTCCCTACTACTGATGTCAGGTGAACTGCTCTGTAATTCCCTGTTTTTTCTCTCCCTCCTTTTTTAAATAGTAGGGTTACATTTGCCACCATCCAATCTGTAGGATATGTTCCAGAGTCTATAGAATTTTAGAAGATGACCACCAATCCATCCACTATTTCCAGGGCGAGTTCCTTCCGTACTCTGGGATGGAGATTATCAGACCCTAGGCATTTGTCAGCCTTTAACCCCATTAATTTCCATAGCACAATTTTTTTACTAATACTGATATTCTTCAGTTTTTCCCTCTCATTAGACCCTTGGTTCCCTAGCATTTCTGGGAGGCTATTTGTATTCTCCTTTGTAAAGACAGAACCAAACTATGTGTTTAAATGTTCTGCCATTACTTTGTTCCCCATTATAATTTCCCCCGTTTCTGACTGCAGGGGACCTTCATTTGTCTTCACTAATCTTTTTCTCTTCACATATTCATAGAAGCTTTTACAGTCAGTTTTTTATATTCCCTGCAAGTTTACTCTCATACTCTATTTTCCCCCGCTTAATCAACCTCTTTGTCCTCCTTTGCTGAATTCTAAACTGCTCCCAATCCTCAGACTTGCTGCTTTCTCTGGCAATTTTATATGCTTCCTCTTTAGATCTAATATTATCCCTAATTTCTTTTGGAAGCCACAGTTGAGCTACCTTTCCGGTTTAATTTTTGTGCCAGACAGAAATGAATAATTTTTGTAATTCATGCACACGTTCTTTAAATATTATCCATTGCCTATCCACTGTTAACCCTTTTAGTAAAGTTCCCCAATCTAACATAGCCAACTTGCACCTCATCCCTTCATCGTTTCCTTTATTTAGATTCAGAACCCTAATTTCGGATTCAACTGCTCCCCTCTCGATCTTAATGAAAAATTCTATTATATTATGGTCGCTCCCCCAATGGACCCCGCAAAACAAGATTGTTAATCCTTTCTCAATGTACAATATCCAGTCTAGGATAGCCTGTTCTCTAGTTGTTTTCGCAATGTATTGGTCTAAAAAAACATTTTGCACACACTCCAGCAAATCCTCCTCCACAGCATTATTGTTAATTTGGATTAACCAATCTATATGTAAATTAAAGTCACCCGTGATTACAATTATATGCTTATTGCATGCGTCTCTAATTTCCAGTTTAATACCATCCCCTACATCTCCACTGCAATTTGGGGACCAATAGACAACCCCCACGAATGTTTTCTGCCCCTTGGTGTTTCTCAGTTCCACCCATACAGATTCCACATCATGATTTTCCGAGCCAATATCCTTCCTCACTATTGCACTGATTTCTTCCTTTATGAACAAAGCTAACCCACCTCCTTTAACCTTTTGTCAATCCTCCCTAAATATTGAATACCCCTGGATGTTCAGTTCCTATCCTTGGTCACCATGCAGCCAAGTCTCTGTAATCGCAACTATATCATAACCGTTTATATCTATTTACACTGTTAATTCATCTACCTTATTACGAATGCTCCACGCATTCAGACACAATGCCTTTATAGACTTGCCTTTTTAAGATTGTTAGTCATCTTAGCTTTATTTTGCTCTATGTTCCCACTTGTTTCATGCCCTTGTTTTCTCTGCCTTCCACTTTTGCTTCTTACATTTCTGTCTTTAATTTCTATCCTTGTTTCGCCCTCCTCTGTCTCCCTGCTCAGATTCCCATCCCCCTGCCATTCTAGTTTAAGCCATCCCCAACAGCATAGACAAACACCCCCCGCCCTCACAGCCACCCCCACCCACCGCGCCCCCCAACCCCCAAGAGTAAATTGGTCCTGGTCCTGCCTAGAGGCAACCCGTCCAGTTTGTACTGGTCCCACCTTCCCCAGTACCAGTCCCAATGTCCCAGGAATCTGAATCCCTCCACCCCTACACCATTTCTCCAGCCACGTATTCATCTGATATATCCTCCTATTTCTGTTCTTGCTAGCACGTGGCACTGATAGGAATTGATCAGCTTGACTGGGGCCTGTTCTTGTTGCCCAGGTTTAGTGCAGAGCCTGTGAGTGGGGCCAGCATTGTTATATTATCAAATTGCAGTAATGATCCTCTCTGATAGGGTGAGAGGAAGAGGGTGGGCAGCGGTTTAAGAGACACAGGATATGGAGCTCTCCAGTGTGTAGTTACTGCCCAGCTCCCAGCCGATGGAGTCAATCCTCTCAGACACACCCTTCCACAAGGTCTGATGTACAAAAATTAATCCTGGGACCCTAATGTTGAAAAAGAAATGTTTCCTGGAGGAATTTAAAGAGGGAGTTTCGCCCTTTCTGGGGACTGAGGGGGAATCTGGTTCTTATCACATCACGAATTGTGGGATCCTGCTGTGCATCAAATGCTCTGCAGAATTTCCTGCATTGCAACAATGAGCACACTTTAAAATTCAGCTTCCTGAGGGTCTGAGTGTGGATTTCTCTGTGTTTTCTCTCCATCTCCCTCTGCTTTTCACTCCCCCACACTTTCTCTATTTTAACCATTAATCAATAGGTGCCACAATGTGACATGCGGTAATTTTAAACGGTGACAGAGACACTTCAGAGGACGTTTCAATCAAGATTAAATCCGAGATCGAGACAAAAAAAAAACAGATTGGCTGGGGGTGGTGGAGAGAAACTTAATGAGAGAAACAGGAGGGAGAGTGAAGCAGGAGAGTGAGGGAAATATGGAGGGAATCAGAGGGGGAGAGTGGGCAGCCTGCTGTTATCACACTGCTGCTGTGGGATCTTGCTGTGCACAAATAGCCTACAGTGTTTCCAATATTGCAATAGTGATGACCACTTTAACACTCAATTCATTGATTGACAAATGCTCCCGATTCATTTCAATTCATTTTAATTGTGTTCTCAGTTTAGATTTCTCTCTCTGTCTCTCTCCGTCTTTAATTCCCTCTGTTTCTCTATTTAATCCTTTAATCGTTAACAGCATACAGAGCAATGTGATTTGCTGTTGTTTTAAATATTGAGACAGAAATATCTCATAGCTCATTTCAATCAAGATTACATATAAGATAGAGGGAACAAAACAGAGATATGGACAGAAAGAGAGAGACAAGGGGTGAATGAGATAGGAACAGAGAGAGATACAGAGACAGGGAGAGAGACACAGAAACAGGGAGAGATATACAGAGACAGGCACACACAAACACATACACATACACAGAGGTGGAGGTTGCTGTCTCTGTCCTTTTAGCCTCAGGTTTATAACTCATTTGTCTGTATTTGGATGTTGCTGAGAGTTTGTCTGTGTAACTGAGCGGAATTCCTGGGCTCTTGCTGTGCTATTTTGTTCAAAAATGCTTGCCTTTTAATCAGTTTGACTGGTGCCTGCTCTTGCCACCAAGGTTTGATGTAGTCTGAGTGGGGTCAGCACTGTTATATATTAATAACATCACTAAGAATAGATTATCTGCAGAAGATCATACAACTGCACGTGGGAACTTGCTGTGCACAGCTTGCCTGCAGAATTACTGCATTATAACATTGACTGCATTTTAGAAGTGAATTCATTGTGTGTAAAGCTCTCGTGAAGGCCTGAAATTAAAGTCCTGATCTTGACGCTGGTATTATTCCTGAATAATGCTTGTGTTTTGGGCAGTGCCGTGAACTTGAGGGTTAAATAAAATGTGCTGCAGCCATTTGAATTGAGAGTGAGGTTCTGAGAATAGATTTCTCTCTCTCTCTCCATCTTCCTTTGTGAATGAGAGTGACAGGAGGGAGAGAGAGGCAGGAGAGTGAGGAAACATGAAGGGAATCAGAGGGGGTGAGGGGACAGTCGGCTGTTATCACACTGCTGCTTGTTGCATCATGCTGTGCAGAAATGGCTTACAGCATTTCCAACATTGCTACAGTGATACCACTTTAAAAATTAAATCATTGATTGTCAAATGCTTCTGTGAATCAGCAATTAAATGCGCAAAATGTGCAGGTTTGTAAAGACTTGTTATCATTCCCGAATAATGCTGGTGTTTCTGGCTGTTGGCTGAATTTGACAGTGAAATGTATCACCTGGGGGCCATTTGAATTCAGATTTTCAGGGATCGGAATGTGGAATTCTCTGTCTATCCATCTATGGGAGAGGGGATGGGGGTCACCAGTGTTTGCGTGTTTTTACAGTGAGGCAGAAACAGATGCAGAGACACAAAGAGAGAAATGGAGGGAGAGCGAGGGAGACAGAGAGAGAAACAGCTGGAAATGATAGGGTAAACACAGAGGGAGACACACAGTCTCTGGGGGGTCTGCAGTGTTCAGTCACTGCCCAGCTCCCAACCCCTGTACAGAATCTCCGCAAACCCCAACCTCACAAACTACATCTACCACCCTTGAGGGTGTTTTGATTTTTGGTTAAACTAAGTGCTTGGGCAGTGATTAAGTGTTGGCACATTCATCTCAGTTTAAGGTGAGAATTTCACAGTTTCTGGGAACAGAATGGAGCTGATTGCTGCAATTGTCTGTCTGTAAATTGCAGCAATTTTGTCCACAATGGGGTTTGGAGTGAAAACTTTGCAGGTCATCAGGAAGCAGCTCCATGTCATGTCTCTCCTTCGAGCTGGCTCTGTTACCTGGATTAACAGAACAATGGGCATGTACTCAGCTCCTAAAACCTCTCACACATCTCCCATCTTTTCCCATTCGCTGGCTCCTTATCGGGTGATGTGTTTGTAAGGTGCGGAGTCACTGAGAGATTTGAGCAGAGCCCTGGGCTCCTGCTGTGTTTGTTTTATGTTCAAAAATGTTGTGCTTTGTTTTTATCAATTTTTATTTCTCTTATCCCCAAGGAGAATCTTTTCGGAAGTTGCAGCTTTGATGATGCAAAGGGAGAATCTTTTGGCACGTGGCATTCTCAGAAAAGAGCTTTAACTAGAGAGGAAAATAATAATAAATATATATGTGTTATTCTCCAATTCATTTTTAAATACAGAAAAGAAGACCTTGTGTTTTCGTGGCTGATAGAAAAACAAAGTGCTGGAAATGCTCAAAATTTCCAGCATGGCTTGTATTTCAGATTCCCAGCATCCGCAGTAATTTTTTAGTGAGGGGGGGGGGGCTTTGTACCACAAGGGAGGGGCTGGAGGAGCCTCTGAAGCAAATAGTTTGGTAATCACTGCTGCATAACAGTCAATGTAATCCCATAGATATCCCTCTCCCCATCGTTTGCTGCAACATGTTCACTGCCCCTTCCCTCCATGTTCCTAGCACTGTTTCTTCACATCTTTAAATCCCTATCTCTGTATCTCTCAACATCCTTTATATCTTTGCCTCTCTCTAGAGTATCACAAGTTTCCCTTTTCATTATCTTTCTGCGACTCTCTGTATCTTTATATGTCTCTCAGTCAATTTGTCTCTCAGTCAATTTCTCTGTCACCTGGTTCCACAACTCCTTTCCTGCAAGATTATCTCTGCATCTCTCATCCCCCTTCCCGAGACAGCCTTCTGTATTCTGAATCTACACCTTACTTTGTATCTCTGCCCCTCCACTCTTTCTGTCTCTGCATCTCTCTCTTTATCTGGGATCTTTATCAATATCTACATCGCTGCGCCATTCTCTCTCTACACCTCCAGCTATCTCTCTGTGTATTTCTCCATCTCTATCCATCTCGCTCTCTGTCTGCCATTCTTGATATTTCTGCCCTCTGCTCTTTGTTTCTCTCACTGTTTCTGACTCCATGCCTCTCCTTCATTCTAAATCTCCCTCTCCATTGTTTCTCTGTCTCTCCCTCATTCAATATTGTCCTAATACCTGGATATCTGTTTTCTGTGTCCCTGTTCTTCTCTCTGGGGGTGTATTTGAACTCGCTGCCATGGTGTTGTACAGGGTGAGTGTGAACCGCGATCCTGCTTTTCATCTCTCCAGCATTTTTCTCCCAATTGAGGTAATTGAGGCCGATTCACATCCACCACCAACCCTACACCCACCCCCCGCCCCCCGAACCTCGGTTTACACTATGGACACCAAGTCCAAGTCCAGCCCAGCGTTTCTTTGTCTCTCTGTCGATCTGCTCCCCGACTGTCTCTGCTTGTCTTCTTGTGGCTCAATGGCTGAAAGGAAAGATTAGCCATGATCTAACATGGGTGGGATAGGCTCAAAGGCCTGACTGGCCTCCTCTTGTCACTGTGCCAACAAGTGTGTGTGTGTGTGTGTGTGTGTGTGTGTGTGTGTGTGTGTGTGTGTGTGTGTGTGTGTGTGTGTGTGTGTGTGTGTGTGTGTGTGTGTGTGTGTGTGTGTGTATCTCAGTCTGATTCCCTGATGCTGCGGGAGGTGATGGGGAGGACAGTTGAAACACCTTTCTGCAGGGAGGGATGTGTCTGGGGCTGGGGTCTTGCTCTGACGTAAAGCTCAGAATGCTAGTTACCCTATGTGGGTACTTGCTCTATGCCCAGCCCTGTGTTTGGCCGGACACGAGTGAAAGGTGCCGGGGTTCTGGGAGCCATTTGATAGAATTACAGTGGCTTATCTGGACGAGAATTAAAGTGAATTAAAGACTGTCGGGAGATGGAGCCAAACCCAGGAAAGTGACGGAGGTTGGAATTGCATAGAGGGCATTTCACTGGGACGGGAGTTACACAGAGGGGGGCTGTTCACAAGGGAGATGATAGAGAGTGGGAATTGGGTGGAGGCTTTTACAGGGCAGGAGGGGTATTTAGAAAGTGAGGGCAGGATTGGCAGCTATATGTTCCAGGCTTTAGAAGCTTCAGGCGGGATAGAGGGGGATGTAAAAAAGGTGGGGGAGTTGCATTACTGGTTAAGGAGAATATCACAGCTGTACAGCGGGAGGACACCTCAGAGAGGTCATGCAGCGAGACAACATGGGTGGAGTTCAGGAATAGGAAGGGTGCAGTCACGATGTTGGGGGTTTACTACAGGCCTCCCAACAGCCAGCGGCAGGTAGAGGAGCAGAAATGTAGACAGATTTTGGAAAGATGTAAACGTAATAGGGTTGCAGTGGTGGGTGATTTTAACTTCCCCAATATTGACTGGGACTCACTTAGTGCTAGGGGCTTGGATGGGGCAGAATTTGTGAGAAGCATCCAGGTGGGCTTCTTGAAAAAGTATGCAGATAGTCCAACTAGGGATGGGGCCATTCTGGACCTGGTATTGGGGAATGAGCCCGGCCAGGTGGTGGAAGTTTCAGTGGGGGAGCATTTCGGGAGCAGTGACCATAATTCCATAAGTTTTAAAGTACTTTGTGAAACGGCTAAGAGTAGTCCTCAGGTGAAGGTGCTAAATTGTGGGAAGGCTAATTATAACAATATTAGGCAGGAACTGAAGAATTTAGATTGGGGGAGGCTGTTTGATGGTAAATCAACATCTGACATGTGGGAGTCTTTCAAACGTCAGCTGATTAGAATCCAGGACCAGCATGTTCCTGTGAGGAAGAAAGACAAGTTTGGGAAGTTTCGGGAAGCTTGGAAAACACGGGATATTGTGAGCCTAGTCAAAAAGAAAAAGGAAGCATTTGTAAGGGCTGGAAGGCTAGGAACGGATGAAGCACTTGAGGAATATAAAGACAGTAGGAAGGAACTTAAGCAAGGAGTTAGGAGGGCTAAAAGGGGTCATGAAAAGTCATTGGCAAACAGGATTAAGGAAAGTCCCAAGGCTTTTTATACATATATAAAGAGCAAGAGGGGAACCAGGGAAAGGGTTGGCCCACTCATGGACAAAGATGGGAATCTATGTGTGGAGCCAGAGGAAATGGGCGAGGTGTTAAATGAGTACTTTGTATCAGTATTCACCAAGGAGAAGGACTTGGGTGTCTTGCAAAGCATTAAGGTAGATAAGTCCCAAGGGCCTGATGGGATCAACCCTAGAATACTGAGGGAGGCAAGGGAAGAAATTGACACAAATCTTTGCATCCTCATTGGCTACAGGTGAGGTCCCAGAGGACTGGAGAATAGCCAATGTTGTTCCTTTGTTTCAGAAGGGTGGCAAGGATAATCCAGGACATTATAGGCCGGTGAGCCTTACGTCAGTGGTAGGGAACTATTAGAGATTATTCTTCGGGACAGGATTTACTCCCATTTGGAAACAAACGAACTTATTAGCTAGAGACACCATAGTTTTGTGAAGGGGAGGTCGTGTCTTACTAATTTGATTGAGTTTTCTGAGGAAGTGACGAAGATGACTGATGTGGGAAGGGCGGTGGATGATGGCTATATGGACTTTAGTAAAGCCTTTGACAAGTTCCCGCATGGCAGGCTGGTGCAAAAGGTGAAGTCACACGGGATCAGAGGTGAGCTGGCAAGATGGATACAGAACTGGCTCGGTCACAGAAGACAGAGGGTAACAGTGGATGGGTGTTTTTCTGAATGGAGGGATGTGACTAGTGGTGTTCCACAGGGATCAGTGCTGGGACTTTTGCAGTTTGTAGTATATATAAATGATTTGGAGGCAAATGTAGCTGGTCTGATTTGTAGGTTTGCAGACGACACAAAGGTTGGTGGAGTTGTGGATAATGGTGGGGATTGTCAGAGGATACAGCAGGATATAGATCGGTTGAAGACTTGGGCGGAGAAATGGCAGATGGAGTTTAATCCGGCAAAATGTGAGGTAATGCATTTTGGAAGGTCTAATGCAGGTGGGAAGTATACAGTAAATGGCAGAACCCTTAGGAGTATCGACAGGCAGAGAGATCTGGGCGTACAGGTCCACAGGTCACTGAAAGTGGCAACACAGGTGGATAAGGTAGTCAAGAAGGCATACAGCATGCTTGCCTTCATCGGTCGGGTCATAGAGTATAAAAATTGGCAAGTCATGTTGCAGCTGTACAGAACCTTATTTAGGCCGCACTTAGAATATTGCGTGCAATTCTGGTCGCCACACTACCAGAAGGACGTGGAGGCTTTGGAGAGGTTATAGAGGAAGTTTACCAGGATGGTCTGGAGGGCATTAGCTATGAGGAGAGGTTGGAAAAACTCGGATTGTTTTCACTGGAACGACGGAGGTGGAGGGGCGACATGATCGAGGTTTACAAAGTTATGAGCGGCATGGACAGAGTGGATAGTCAGAAGCTTTTTCCGAGGGTGGAAGAGTCAGTTACTAGGGGACGTAGGTTTAAGGTGCGAGGGGCAAAGTTTAGAGGGGATGTGCGAGACAGGCTTTTTACACAGACGGTGGTGAGTGCCTGGAACTTGCTGCCAGGGGAGGTGGTGGAAGCAGATACGATAGCGACGTTTAAGAGACATCTTGACAAATATATGAATAGGAAGGGAATAGAGGGATATGGGCCCCGGTAGTGCAGAAGGTGTTACTTTCGGCAGACATCAAGATCGGCGCAGGCGTGGAGGGCCGAATGGCCTGTTCCTGTGCTGTACTGTTCTTTGTTCTTTGTTCTTTGTTACCAAGGGCAATTCCTGGGCTCGTGCTGTGCTTCTTTGATTAACAGTGCCTTTTAACCAATTTTCTCTCTCCCCCTCTTGCCTGCAGGAATTTTCATTCTGTAAATTGCATCGTGAAGGTGAAAAGAGGGAAAGTTTGGGACGAGGAATCCTTGGACAGGAGCTTCCACCCAAGGGGACGGGCTGAGGCCTTGTCCGCAGGCTGTACCCAAAGGGCCCACGTGAGTTGTGTCTGTTTATTCGCCCGAGGTTTAATTTCTTCTCTGGGTCCCTGGGTTAACTAGTTCCTGTCGAATTGGTGCACTAGAGTTTTAAACAGTTTGAAAGCATGGGGTAAGAGGAGCAGCCCCACGAGGGAGCCCCATTTGCCACTTGCTCCTTCCAGCCCTGTCTGTGAGGTTTGCTGGTGTTTTGGGCAATGCAATGAAGCTTACAGTTAAATAAGATGCACAGTGCCCATTTTAATTCATTTTACTGTAGTTCTGAAGTTCGCTCTCTCTCTGTCTCCACATTCTTTCCCTGTGTCTCTATCTCCCCCCTCCCATGCTTTCTCTTCTCTGTCTCTGTTTCACACTCGCCTTCTCCATTTAAACCTTTAATAAATACAAAAAAATGCCACGCACAGCAATGTGATTTGTCGTTATTTGAAATGGTGAGACAGAATCAGCAGCTTGTTCCCTGTTTAAAGAGGGGGTTTCAGCCTTTCTGGGGACTGAAATCTGGCTATAATCACATTGCTGCTTGTGGGATCTGGCTGTGCATCTCGTACCCTGCAGTTTTTCCTGCATGACAACAATGAGGACACTCTAAAATTCAGCTTCCTGAGGGTCGGAGTATGGATTTCTCTGTGTTTTCTTCCCATCTTTCCCTGCTTTTCTCTCCCCCGCACTTTCTCTATTTTAACCATTAATCAATGGGAGCCACAATGTGAGGTGTGGTTATTTGAAACGGTGACAGAGGACGTTTCAATCCAGATTAAATCCCAGAACGAGAGAAAAAGAAACAGATGTGGACGGGGTGCGGGCGGAAGCAGGAAAAAGACAGGGAGACGGATGTTCGAGATTTTCAAACGGCAGGAATGTTCCTCTCTCTGGGATCTCTAAACTTACACCACTAAAAACAGATTATCTGCATATTATCACATTGCTCCCCGTGGGATATTGCTGTGCGCAGCTTGCCTGCTGAAATCCCTGCATTGTAACAGTGACTACATTTTCGAAGTGAATTCATTGTGTGTAAAGCTCTCCTGAAGGCCTGAAATTAAAGTCCTGAGCTTGAAGCTGGTATAATTCCAGAATAATGCTGGTGTTTTCGGCAGTGCCGTGAATTTGATGGTGAAATGTAATGTGCAGCAGCCATTTGAATTGAGAGTGAGATTTCTGTCTCTGCCTCTGTCTCTCTCCATTTGTCTCTCTGAATGAGAGTAACAGGAGGGAGAGAGACGCAGGAGAATGAGGGAAACAGGCAGGGAATGAAAGGGGGAGAGGAGGGGCAGCTGGCTGTTATCACACTGCTGCTTGTGGGATCTTGCTGTGCACCAATGGCCTGAAGCATTTCCAACATTGCAACAGTGACGATCACTTTAAAAATTAATTCGGTGAGCGTCAAATGCTTCTGTGAATCAACAGTTACACGGCTGAAATGTGAAGGTTTGTGAAGGCTTGTTCTCATTCCGAATAATGCTGGTGTTTTTGGCTGTGGGCTGAAATCAACGGTGAAATGAAACACCTGGTGACCATTTGAACTCAGATTTTCGGGGATGGGAATGTGGATTTCTCTATCCTTCTGCGGGAGAGGGGATTGGGGTCACCAAGTTTTGTGTGTTTTTACAGTGAGGCAGAAACAGATGTGGAGAGACACACAGAGAAATAGAGGGAGATAGAGGGCCAGCAGGAAATGACAGGGTAAACACATCCACACTTCCCAGTCTCTGGCTCCGTGCCGGCGGAAGTGCTTGTGACATGGAGAGTCACTGAGAAATGTTTTCATGTCAGTAAGTGAGAGAAAGAGCCCTGGGCTCTTGCTGTGTTTAACCACTGTTCAAAAATGCTTTGCTTTGTTTGAATCAATTTTATTTCTCTTATTCCCAAGGAGAATCTTTTCGGAAGCTGCAGCTGTGATGATGCAGATGGAGAATCTTTTGGCCACGTGGAATTCTCAGATCAGAGCTTTAACCAGACAGGTCACAAGTGCATAGTTCTCTGAAAGTGGCAACACAGGTAGACAGGGTCATGACGAAGGCATATGGCATGCTTGCCTTCATCGGCCGAGGCATTGAGTACAAGAGTTGGGACGTCATGTTTCAGTTGTACATAATGTTGGTTAGGCCGCGCTTGGATTACTGTGTGCAGTTCTGTTCGCTGCACTACAGGAAAGATGTGATTAAGCTAGAGAGGGTGCAGAAAAGATTCACAAGGATGTTGCCTGGTTTGGAGGGCTTGAGTTATAAAGAGAGATTGGATAGGCTGGGTCTGTTTTCCCAGGAGCGAAGGAGGCTGAGAGGGGACATGATAGAGGTATATAAAATTATGAGAGACATAGATAGGGTAGATAGCCAGAGTCTGTTTCCCATAGTTGGGATGACCAAAACTAATGGGCATAGATTTAAGGTGAGAGGGAGGAGGTTTAAAGGGGATCAAAGGGGTACATTTTTCACACAAAGAATAGTGGGTATCTGGAATGAGCTGCCTCAGGAGATGGTGGAGGCAGGAACAGTAGCGACATTTAAGAGGCATCTGGAGAGGTACTTGAATGAGCAAGGCATAGAGGGATATGGAATTAATGCCGACAGGTGGGATTAGTTTAGTTTAGAGATACAGCACTGAAACAGGCCCTTCGGCCCACCGAGTCTGTGCCGACCATCAGCCACCCATTGTATACTAATCCTACACTAATTCCACATTCCTACCACATCCCCACCTGTCCCTATATTTCCCTACCACCTACCTGTACTAGGGGCAATTTTTAATGGCCAATTAACCTATCAACCAGAAATTTTTTGGCATGTGGGAGGAAACAGGAGCACTCGGAGGAAACCCACGCAGACAAAGGGAGAACCTGCAAACTCCACACAGGCAGTACCCAGAATTGAACCCGGGTCGCTGGAGCTGTGAGGCTGCAGTGCTAACCGCTGCGCCACTGTGCCGCCGATTAGTATAGATGGCATTATGGTTCAGCATGGACACGGTGGGCCGAAGGGCCTGTTTCTATGCTGTACGACTCTGTGACTCCATCAATAAACAGATTATCTGTATAATATCACATTGCTGCCTGTGGGATCTTGCTCTGCAGAGCTTGCCTGCAGAATTTCCTGCATTATAACAGTGACTACATTTTAGGATTGAATTCATTGTGTGTAAAACTCTCCTGAAGACATGGAATTAAAGTCCTGAGCTTGAAGCCGGTATAATTCCCGAAAAATGCTCGTGTTTTGGGCAGTTCTGTGATGTTCAGGGTTAAATGGCGAGAGGAAGAAAGACGCAGGAGAGTCAGGAGACATGGAGGGAATCAGTGGGGGAGAGGGGAGCAGCCGATTGTTATCACACTGCTGCTGTGGGATCTTGCTGTGCACAAATGGCCTACAGCATTTCCAACATTGCAATAGTGTCGTGCACTTTAACAATCAATTCATTGAGTATCAAATGCTCCCGATTCATTTCAATTCATTTTCCTGAGATTCTCAGTTTACATTTTTCTCTCTGTCTCTCTCCAGCTTTCTTTCCCTCTATCTCTTTATTTAAACCTTTCATAGTTATAAACAAACACTGCACTGTGCTTTGTTGCTGTTTTCAAGGGTGAGACAGTAATATTTCCGAGATCATTTCAATCAGGATTACATATGAGATGGAGGGAAATAGACAGAGATATGGACAGGGAGAGAGACACAGGGTAGAATAAGTTAGGAACTGAGAGAGATACAGAGACAGGGAGAGAGATACAGAGACAGACAGACAGACACACAAGCACACAGAGGTGAAGGTTGCTGTCTCAATCTTTTTAGTCTCTGGTTTAGAACTGTGATTTGTCTGTATTTGGGTGATGCTGAAAGATTGTCTGTCTAACTGAGGGAAATTCCTGGGCTCTTGCTGTGCTAATTTGTTTAAACATGCTCTTGCCTTGTAATCAGTTTGACTGGGACCTGGTCTTGACGCTGAGTTTTGATGCAGAGTCTGTGAGTGGGGTCAGCACTGTTATATATTAATAACATCGCTAAAAACAGATTATCTGCAGAATATCATAGCTGCCTGTGGGATCTTGCTGTGCGCAGCTTTCCTGCAGAATTCCTAGCATTGTCACAGTGACTGCATTTTGGAAGTGAATTCATTGTGTCCAAATCTCTCCTGAAAGCCTGGAATTAAAGTCCTGAGCTTGAAGCATGTATAATTCCCCAATAAGCCGGTGTTTTCGGCAGTACCATGAATTTGAGGGTTAAATGAAATTTGCTGCCGCCATTTGAATTGAGAGTGAGGTTCTCAGAGTGGATTTCCCAGTCTCTCTCTCTCTGTCTCCGTCTCACCTCGGACCAATTTCCTGATGGGGAGGTCATAACGGTGCCTCATAATTAACTAGTTAGCAAACTGAATGATCATGGAACGAAAGGAACAGTGACAGAGTGGATGTGACATTGGCTATGGGACAGAACACGGAGAGTAGTGCTGAATGGTTCTTTCAGACTGAAGGACGGTATCTACGCTTGACACATCGTACACTTCCTTTGCATCTCTTCTTAATGTCACTTGTTCTAAGGAGAACAAAGCCAGCTTTTCCAACAAACATTGCTGCTAAATTCCCCCATGTCTGGAATCATTCTGTTAAATCTTATGTGGACATTTTCAAAGACACTCACCTCCTGCCTAAAGTGTGGTGAACAGAACTGGACGCAATTCTCAAGTTGGGGCATAACCAGGGCTCTATAAAGGTTCGACATAACCTCACTACTACTATAGGTATGTGAAGAGAAAAAGACTGGTGAAGACAAATGTAGGTCCCCTGCAGTCAGAAATAAGGGAATTTAATAAGGGGAACAAATAAATGGCGGACCAACTAAATGCATACTTTGCTTCTGTCCACAAAGGTGGACAAATAACATACCAGAAATGTTGGGGAACACAGGGTTTAGTGAGATGGAGGAACTGAAGGAAATTAGTATTAGTTGAACAATGGTGTTGGGTAAATTGATGGGATTAAAGGCCGATAAATCCCCAGGCCCAGGTAATCTACATCTCAGAGTAGTTAAGGAAGTGGCCCTAGAAACAGTGGATGCATTGGTGGTCATCCTTCAATATTCTATAGGCTCTGGAACAGTTCCTACAGATTGAAGGGTAGCTAATGTTTAAAAAGGGAGGTAGAGAGAAAACAGGGAATTATAGACTAGTTAGCCTGACGTCGGTAGTGGGGAAAATTCTAGAGGCCATTATCAAAAGATTTTATAGCAGAGCACTTGGAGAACAGTCATAGAATCGGACAGAGTCAGCATGGATTTAGAAAAGGGAAATCATGCTTGACAAATCCACTATAATTCTTCGAGGATGCAATTAGTAGAGTTGATGAGAGGCAGCCAGTGGATGTGGTTTATTTGGACTTTCAGAAGGCTTTCGACAAAGTCCAATTTAAGAGATTAGCATGTAAAATTAAAACGCAGAGTATTGTGATGGATAGAAAATTGGGTGGCAGACAGGAAACAAAGATTAGGAATAAATGGGTCTTTTTCTGAATGGCAGGCAGTGAATAGTGAGGTACCGCAGGGACCTATGCTAGGACACCAGCTATTTACAATATATACTAATGATTTGGATGAGGGAACTAAACGTAAAATCTTCAAATTTGCAGTTGATACAACACTGGGTGAGAGGGTGTGTTGTGAGGAGAATGAAGAGAGGCTTCAGGGTGACTTGGACATGTTGACAGAGTGGGCAAATGCATGGCAGATGCAGTATCATGTGGATAAATGTGAGGTTATTCGCTTTGGTAGCAAAAACAGGAAGGCAGATTATTATCTGAACGGCTATAAACTGAGAGGGGAATATGCAACGAGACCTGGGTGTTCTCGTACACCAGTCGCTGAAGGTAAGCATGCAGGCGGGAAAAAGGGCAAATGGTATGTTGGCTTACATAGCGAGAGGATTTGAGTACTGGAGCAGGGATGTCTTGCTGCAATTATGCAGGGCCTTGGTGTGGCCACACCTGAAATATGGTGTGAAGTTTTGGTCTCCTTCTCTGAGGAAGGATGTTCTTGCTCTCGAGGGAGTGCAGCAAAGGTTTACTAGACTGATTCCTGGGATGGTGGGACTGACGTATGAGGAGCGATTGAGTCGGTTAAGATTATATTCACTGGAGTTCAGAAGAATGAGGGGGATCTCATAGAAACCTGTAAAATTCTGACAGGACTTGACAGGGTAGATGCAGGAAGGATGCTCCCGATGGTGGGGGAGTCCAGAACCAAAGTTCGTAGTCTAAGGATACGGGGCAAACCTTTCTGGACTGAGATGAGGAGAAATTTCTTCACCCAGAGAGTGGTAAGACTGTGGAATTCACTACCAGAGAAAGCAGTTGAGGCCAAAACGTTGCATGTTTTCAAGAAGGAGTTAGATAAAGCTGTTGGAGCGAAAGGGATCAAAGGGTATGGGGCAAAAGCGCGAAAGGTTGCTGAGTTGGATGAGCAGCCATGATCATAATGAATGGCGGAGCAGGCTCGAAGGGCCGAATGGCCTACTCCTGCTCCTATTTTCTATGTTTCAATGTTTCTATGACTTCAGGAGCATAGAGGCAGTCTCGTGAAATGGACAGTCTCAAGGCAGGTTAACTTCATAGCTGAGAGATGTAAAGTGATTCATTTTGGAAGGAAAGCTGACAAGAAGCAATATCAACTAAATGGTACGATGCTTAAATTACTAAAGGGACAGAGAGACCTGGGATTTCATATCTGTGTTACTTTTTATCTGTTGAAGAATCCATTGAGGTTCTGAATCTCCTGCTTGAAAATTGAGAGCAAATGGGTTGGGAAATGTGTTAAAAGCTGTTTCCATTCAGACATTCCTGCATTGTGGAAGTATTTGTCGAGATAGTAAATAGATGTGTTTGAATGGACTTGCAGGTTTTGGTTGATGGAATAAGGTGACAATTTGATTTGTGTCCCTTGCAGATAGGGAGAATTGAAGGTATTTACAGAACACCACATGAACGGTACAATATACAAAACCTGAGAGAGTCAGACAATAGCAGTAGGAAAGTGAATCTCTTTTTATGGGTTTTAATCAGAAGGCCTGAGCTGATGATTGAAATAGAAAGAGTTCAAATCTCACACTGGGCTGTTGTTAATTTGAATTCTGTCCCGACTAAAAAGTAAAACATAAATTTGGAATTGAAAAAAAATCTAAGACACAATGATTCACCCCCGTCTGCTCGTGCAAAGGCCCTGTGTGTCTCAATTTTACTGTATTTATTAACGATTTAAGATGATGGGGTGGAATTCCACATACCCAAGCTTGTCAATGGCACAAAATTACACAGCATTGTCAGCATCAAATTGCAAAGACATATTAATATCTTAAGTGAATGGGAAAAACTGTGATGGATGGATTTCAATGTCAGCAAAAAAGAACAGAAGAATACTTTGTAAATGGTGAAAAACTAGAAACAGTGAAGGTCCAAAGAGACTTTGGGGTGGGAGGGGGGTGGGGGGAATGTCCATGTCCATTTGAGTGCAGCGTAGATTTAGCAGAATAATAACGGGACTGCAAGGGTTAAAATCCGAGATGATATTACACAAACTGTGGATGTATTCCCTGGAATTTAGGAAGATCGGGGTGATTTGATCGAAGTTGTTACAATATTAAGGGGAACTGATGGGGTAATTCTGGAGAAACTATGTCAGCAGGTTGGGAAGTCTGGGTCCAGTAAGCATAGTTGAAAACAAAAGAGCCAGACCTTTCAGGAGTTAACTTAGGCAACACTTCTCACGCAAAAGGCGATATTAGTTTGGAACTCTCTTCTGCAGACGCAGATTGATGTTAACTCGTGTGTGTGTGCGCGTGTGTGTGTGCATGTGCTTCTGTGTGTGTGTGTGTGTGTGTGCTTGTTTGTGTATGTGGGGTGGGTGGGTGTGCTTCTGTGTGTGTGTGTGTGTGTCTGTTTGTGTATGTGGGGTGTGTGGGTGTGCTTCTGTATGTGTGTGTGTTTGTTTGTGCATGTGGGGTGGGTGGGTGTGCTTCTGTGTGTGTGTGTGTGTTTGTTTGTGTAAATGGGGTGGGTGGGTGTGCTTCTGTGTGTGTGTGTTTGCTTGTGTGTGTTTGTGTGTGTGTGCGTGTGTGGGTGGGCTTGCTTCTGCGTGTGTGTACTTCTGCTTGTTCGTGTGTGTGGTTCTGTGTGTGAGTGTGCGCGCGAGTGTGCCGATGCCTGTTTCTCTGTCCTCTCTCAGAACCTCAGTAAAACTACAGATGCATCAGTTTGCCATGTTAAGTTGGTTGCTTCTGGTGACACCACAACGTCAGAGGGTGCACTTCCATATGCAGGCTTGTAAGAAACCAGCATACCCCTATTTAATGGCATATTCTCTAAACAATGAAATTGGTTCATCCCTCATAATTGATCAAATCTGACATTGATTACTGATTGACGGTCTCAAGGTTTACCTTCCTCCCGGGGCTAATTAAAAACACTGACATTAGTGATGAGGGGAGTGCGAGTTTGCCTCAGTGTTTTGAAAATTCCAAACCCTGTTCCCACACCTAGAAAACTATGTTATATGGTGGTACACTGCAAATATTGTTACACTCAGTGCGCAGAGTACCTTCATGTTGCAAGAAGATGTTATAAGCTCTATTAGTTTACCCTGAGACACAGTGTGACTTTCGAGCAGAAAGAGATCCACCATTGACATGCTGTTCTCCCTTTGCCAGCGACAGGAGAAATACCGCGAAGAACAGATGCCCCTCTGCGTTGCTTTCATTGATCTCACCAAAGCCTTTGACCTCGTCAGCAGACGTGGTCTCTTCAGACTGTTAGAAAAGATCGGATGTCCACCAAAGCTACTAAGTATCATCACCTCATTCCATGACAATATGAAAGGCACAATTCAGCATGGTGGCGTCTCATCAGACCCCTTTCCTATCCTGAGTGTCGTGAAACAGGGCTGTGTTCTCGCACCTGTTGGGGTTCTTCTTGTCCCTGCTGCTCTCACATGCGTTCAAGTTTTCAGAAGAAGGAATTTTCCTCCACAGAAGATCAGGTGGCAGGTTGTTCAACCTTGCCCGTCCAAGAGTGAAGACCAAAGTATGGAAAGTCCTCATCAGGGAACTCCTCTTTGCTGACGATGCTGCATTAACATCTCACACTGAAGAGTGTCTGCAGAGACTCATCGACAGGATTGCGGCTGCCTGCAACGAGTTTGGCCTAACCATCAGCCTCAAGAAAACGAATATCATGGGACAGACGCCAGAAATGCTCCATCCATCAATATTAGCGACCACGTTCTGGAAATGGTTCCAGAGTTCACCTACCTCGGCTCAACTATCACCAGTAACCTGTCTCACGATGCAGTAATCAACAAGTGCATGGGAAAGGCTTCCACTGTTATGTCCAGACTGGCCAAGAGAGTGTGGGAAAATGGCGCACTGACACGGAACACAAAAGTCCGAGTGTATCAAGCCTGTGTCCTCAGTACCTTGCTCTATGGCAACGAGGCCTGGACAACATATGTCAGCCAAGAGCGACGTCTCAATTCATTCCATCTTCGCTGCCACTGGAGAATCCTTGGCATCAGGTGGCAGGACTGTATCTCCAACACAGAAGTCCTCGAGGCGGCCAACAGCCCCAGCATATACACCCTACTGAGTCAGCGGCGCTTGGGATGGCTTGGCCATGTGAGCCGCATGAAAGTTGTCAGGATCCCCAAGGACACATTGTACAGTGAGCTCGTCACTGGTATCAGACCTACCGGCCACCCATGTCTCTGCTTTAAAGACATCTGCAACCGCGCCATGAAGTCATTGATCACAAGTCGTGGAAGTCAGTTACCAGCGATTGCCAGAGCTGGTGGACAACCATAAAGGCGGGGCTAACGCGTGGCGTGTCGAAGAGACTTAGCAGTTGGTAGGAAAAAAGACAGAAGCGCAAGGGGAGGGCCAACTGTTCAACAGTCCCGACAACAAATTTTATCTGTAGCACCTGTGGAAGAGTCTGTCGCTCTAAAATTGTCCTTTATAGCCACTCCAGGCGCTACTTCACAAATCATTGACCACCTCCAGGCGCTTACCCATTGTCTCTCGAAACAAGGAGGCCAAAGAAGAGAAGAAGAAGATGAAGAATCTCTATTCAGATAACTCTCATGCCATAGGGGCAATGGTTTACTGGGTCAACATTCTCTCCAACACAAAAACATTCTAGACAGCGAGGCTCACAAATTCAAACACAAGTTTCATTTTCGGAGTCTCACTGATCTGTTCTGATTTTCGGTTGGGTGGCATCAGCCTAGGTTTTGTGCTTGACCTGAACCCACAAACTTATGGCTCAGAAGCAAGATTACTACCCACTGAGCTCCAATGCTCCCCAGAAAATTTAGTTACTTTCCAAGGGCACATTTGCTTTTTCTGTGCCCAGTCCCTTTACATTTTTAAGAACCTTTGAAGACGTGTACTGTTTATCACAGACCAAGACCTGCGTGGTACCTCCGAGGCTGCTGCACGCAGCTTTACTGGAACATTGACCGATGCTCTTTATTCCAATCCCTTCCTCTTTCTCTCTGGTACTCTCTCCCCATTGCTATCCTTCCCCCTCTCTGTTATTCTCGCTACGTATCTATCCCTGTCTTGCCCAATGTTACTCTCTCCATCTGGATGGTGGAGGAGAACGAGAGGCACATAGAGAGGCAGCTTTACTCTGTATCTAACCCCATACTGTACTTTATATAACAGAGAAGATTTACTCTGTAGCTGACTAGACATGTCAGCATCTGATATGACAGTATAGTTGGAGCATCAGTCTGTATCCATGGAATTTAGAAGGTTAAGAGGTGAACAGGTCAAATTTTACAAGATAGTAATAGAAACTGACAGGGTAGACAGCGAAAAAACACTTCTAACTGGTTGGGGGAGTCTTGGACGAGGGGCATAATCTAAAAATTTAACATGAGTTGAAATCCCTTTCAAAGGTGAAATTTAGAAACATGACTACACACTAAGGGTGGTGGAATTTAGGAACTGTCTTCCACAAATGACCCCTCCCAAGCTTTGCAATCTCCGACAACTCCACAATCTTCCAAAACCTGTGATCCTTTAATTCTGGCCTCTTGGACATCCGCCAGTTTAATCGTTCTGGTGGCCGTACCTTCAGGCTGCCAAGGTGCTTACTCTGAAATTCATTTTCTAAAGTTCTCCGCCTCATTACCTCGCTTCCCTCTTTGAAGACGATCCCTCAGCCCAACCTCTTTGACGAAGTTTTTGGTCGTCCAGTCTAATATCTCCAGAAGTGACTCGGTGCCAAATTGTTATTTTTGTTTTATTCATTTGTGTGATGTGCGTTTCGCTGGTAACGCCAGCATTTATTTCACATCTCTAATTGCCCTTTGAGAGGGTGGAGGTGAGCTAATTTCTTGAGCCACTGGAGTCTAATTGGTGTTGGTACAGTCACAGTGCTATTAGAAAGGGAGTTCCAGGATTTTGACCCTGTGACAATGAAGGAACGGAGATATAGTTCCAAGTCAGGATGATGTGTGACTTTAGCAGTTGTGCATTGCCAGATTTTTCAGTGCACAGTTCTTTTAAATTTTAAATGTATATTTTAACGTGTTTCAATGCAAAGTTTCTCCTGCACCCTGCCTGTCTCTCCCGTCTCTCCCTTCCTTTTTACGACCCGTCTCTCTGTCGCTGTTTCTACTCGTCTCGCCCTCCCTCTTTCTGCCTGTCTCTCCCTCCCTCTCTCTTCTTGTCTCTCTGAATTCAAAGTTCCCATATGTTTTGCTAATTTCTCTCTCAATCTGTCCCGGGGTCTTCAAAAATCACTGCACGTGAACCTTCAGGTTCCTCTGTCCATGCACATTCTTAGGAACTGTGCCATGGAATAATCAAACAAAGTCAACATGGTTTCACAAAGGAGAAACTGCGTTTCTTGTGGATATAACTATTTGGGTAGATAAAGAGGAGCCAGTAGATATTGTATTCTTGGATTTTGAAAAGGTGCTACGCAAAAGGTTAAACTGAAGTAAAGGACTCATGGAGTTCGGAGTAACATATTGGTATGGATGGTTGATTGATTTATGGGCAGGACGCAAAGAGTAGAGATAAACAGGGCATTTGCAACTTGGAAGACAGTGACGAGTGGAGTGCCGCAAGGTCAGTACTGGAGCCTCAGGTACTTGTTCTGAACATGTTTGTTCCGACCCTCAATAACTCTCACTGCCTCTCTCAGTCCCTCGGCCACTCTTTGACACTCTCTGTGTATTTATCTATTTCTGAACGTCTTTATACATTCATGCTCAGAACCTCAGTAACAAAACACAATCACAATATTACCCATTCACTCATTTAACATTCTTTACAAACACAGACAGTCATTTTAGGTTTGTTCATAGTGGCCATTATGTTACCACAGCATTGGGACATTTATTTCAGAGACTGATTCCTCAGTAATGTAAGGCTAGAGCTTTAAACATGACAGAGACACAGGCATGGAGACACCGAGACACCCAATACGAGACAGGAGTGAAATATTCCCTTGCACCCATTATGTATTGTACATGCACAGGAGCTGACACTGTATTACATTCTTTCACGGGATCTGGGCATCGCTGACAAGGCCAGCATTTGTTGCCCATCCCTGATTGCCCTTGAGAAGGCGGTAATCAGTTGTTCCCCTCATCCACCCTCCTTGTTACCCGCACGAATATGTCAATCAAGTTAGTCTGACACAGTCTTCATTTAACAAATCCTTGCTGACTGAGCTTGATTAATCTGTACCTTTCTAAATGACGATTACTATTATATATAAAGAATTTTGATCGACGTGTTCAAAATCTTGAGGAACATTCTTCTGAGCTGTAACTATTCGATGATATTGTAAGATATTTGGTGTTTATATTCTTCCAGCCAAAGTGAATGCCCTGACTATTCACCACGGTATACTCCACTTTTTTATCCACTCACTGAACCTGTCCATACTCCGTTCCCCACACCCTCTCTGTGTCCTCCTCACAGCTTACTGTCGCACCTGAATGGGTGTTATCCGCTCACTGGATACATTGTGCTGCATCCCTTCCTGGCCCAATCAAATAGCCCCACGGTTAACAACCATGCCTTCACCTGATCAGGAACAGCAACTTGTTTCAGTTATTACTGCACTAGATCCTGCCTCTGTCCATAAAACACCAGACTAGAAGGAGCGAGCGGGAGAGACAGAGAGGGAAAGACAGATGGAGGGATAGAGAGAGACAGAGAGACAGAGAGAGAGGCAGAGACAGAGATAGAAGGAAAGAGAGGGAGTGTCAGGAAGGGAAAGACAGATGGAGGGACAGAGTGTGAACAGAGAGAGAAGGAGAGAGATGGAGTGACAGGGAGGGTCGGATAGATGGATGGCGATAGAGAGAGATACAGTGATAGAAGGAGAGAGAGGGAGTGACAGAGAGGGAAAGACAGATGGAGGGACAGAGAGAGAGACAGAGAGGGAGGCAGAGACGGAAATAGAAGGTGTTAGAGGGAAAGACAGGGGGTGGGGAAGACTGATGAAGAGAGAGAGAGTCAGAGAGAGTAGCAGAGATGGAAGGAGAGCGAGTGAGTGACAGGGAGGGAAGGACGGATGGAGGATAGAGAGAGAGACAGAGATAGAAGGAAAGAGTGGCAGTGACAGAGAGGGACAGACAGATGGAGGGACAGAGAGAGAGACAGAGATAGAAGGAGAGAGGGAGTGACAGGGAGTGGGGAAGACAGATGGAGAGACAGAGAGAGAGACAGACGGAGAGAGAGGGAGAAAGAGGGGGGGGGAAAGACTGATGGAGAGACAGAGAGGGAGAGGCAGAGATGGAAGGAGAGAGAGGGAGTGTCAGGGAGGGAATGACAGATGGAGAGACAGACAGAGAGAGACAGCGAGAGAAGGAGAGAGAGGGAGTGTCAGGGAGGGAAAGACAGATGGAGGGACAGACAGAGAGAGACAGCGAGACAAGGAGAGAGAGGGATTGTCAGGGAGGGAAAGACAGATGGAGGGACAGAGAGAGAGACAGAGAGAGAGAAGGAGAGAGAGGGAGTGACAGGGAAGGAAAGACAGATGGAGGGACAGATTGAGAGACAGAGAGAGAAGGAGAGAGATGGAGTGACACGGAGGGAAGGACTGATGTAGGCACAGAGATAGAGAGACAGAGATAGAAGGAGAGAGAGGAGTGTCGAGAGGGGAAGACAGATGGAGAGAAATAGAGAGAGAGAGACAGTTGGAGGGACAGACAGAGAGAGACAGAGATAGAAGGAGTGAGACGGAGTGTCAGGGAGAGAAAGGCAGATGAGGGACAGAGAGGGAGAGACAGAGAGAGAGACAGAGAGAAGGAGAGAGAGCGAGTGATAGGGAGGGAAATACAGATGGAGGGACATAGTGAGAGACAGAGAGAGAGGGAGAGAGATGGAGTGACAGGGAGGGAAGGACAGATGGAGGGATGGAGAGAGAGAGACAGACATTGATGGAGAGAGAGGGAGAGACAGAGAGGGAAAGGCAGTTGGAAAGGCAGAGAGATAGACAGAGATAGAAGGAGAGAGAGGGAGTGACAGGGATGGAAAGACAGAGAGAGTGAGACAGAGATAGAAGGAGAGAGAGGGAGAGACAGAGAGGAAAAGACAGATGGAGGGATAGAGAGAGAGACAGAGATAGAAGGAGAGAGAGGGTGTGACAGAGAGGGAAAGACAGGTGGAGAGACAGAGAGAGAGAGAGACAGAGATAGAAGGAGAGAGATGGAGTGACATGGAGGAAAGGACAGATGGGGGGATAGAGAGAGAGAGACAGAGATAGAAGGAGAGAGAGGGCGCCACAGAGAGGGAAAGACAGATGGAGAGAGAGAGAGAGAAGTAGAGAGAGCAAGAGAGAGGGAGTGTCAGGGAGGGAAAGGCAGATGGAGAGTCAGAGAGAGAAACGCAGAGATGCAAGGAGAGAGAGGGAGTGTCAGGGAGGGAAAGGCAGATGGAGAGTCAGAGAGAGAAACGCAGAGATGGAAGGAGAGAGAGGGAGTGTCAGGAAGGGAAAGACAGATGGAGGGACAGAGTGTGTGACAGAGAGAGAAGGAGAGAGATGGAGTGACAGGGAGGGAAGGATAGATGGATGGATAGAGAGAGAGATACAGAGAAAGAAGGGGAGAGAGGGAGTGACTGATAGGGAAAGACAGATGGAGGGACAGAGAGCGAGACAGAGAAAGAGGCAGAGACAGAATTAGAAGGAGAGTGAGGGAGTGACAGGGAGTGGGGAAGACTGATGAAGAGAGAGAGAGAGTCAGAAAGAGGAGAGAGATGGAGAGACAGAGAGGGAAAGACCAATGGAGAGACGGGGAGAGATTGGAAGAGATGGAAGGAGAGAGAGGGAGTGACAGGGAGGGAAGGACGGATGGAAGGATAGAGGTATAGAGATTGAGAAAGAAGGAAAGAGTGGGAGTGACAGAGAGGGACAGACAGATGGAGGGACAGAGAGAGATACAGAGAGAGAGAGACAGAGACAGAGATAAAGGAGAGTGAGGGAGTGACGGGGGTGGGGAAGACAGATGCGGATACAGAGAGAGAAGGAGAGAGGGAGAGACAGAGAGGGAAAAACAGATGAAGGGACAGAGCGGGAGAGGCAGAGATGGAAGGAGAGAGAGGGGGTGTCAGGGAGGGAATGACAGATGGAGGGACAGAGAGAGACAGAGAGAGCAGAGAGAAGCTGTGACAGGAAGGGAAAGACAGATGGAGGGACAGACAGAGAGAGACAGAGAGAGAAGGAGAGAGAGGGTGTGACAGGGATGGAAGACAGATGGAGGGACAGAGTGAGAGACAGAATGAGGAGGAGAGTGATGGAGTGACAGGGAGAGAAGCAGAGATATAGATGCAGAGAAGTGACCCTGAGATTCTCTCTCTCACACACACAAACATGCAGACACACACATACACACACGTAAAGGGACACACAGAGACACACACACACACACACAGACACATAGACGCACACATACCCACACACACACAGACACAGACACACCCACAGACACACACACAGAGACAAACACACACACATAGACACACACAGACACTCACACAGACAGATTTTACAATCCACGCTGATGTCAGTAAAAATGGCCAACAGAACCTCAGCAACAATACCCAGTGTCTGCCCAGTCCTGAGAGAGACAAATAGAGAGATAGGGATTGACAGAGAGAGACAGTGAAAGAGGGAGGACAAAACAGCTTGTAGGAGAAACTTTACATTTATTTGTGTTCCACAGATTTTATTAAAAGTTGAAAGGGACTGGACACTGATAAACCTGTCAGCACACAACAACAACCCTGAAAGACTTTAGAAGTAAGGGAAAGGGAGACACTTTAAAATCCACTCTGATGTCAGTAAAAATCCCCAAACACAACCTCATCAACAATCCCCATTATCTGCCCACTCCAGTATTGTGGGTTGAGTTTGAAGGTTTCAGGGGTGAGTGTTGGATCGGTGTTTGATATTTTCAAACTGCAGGGAAAGAATTAAATGTTTAAATTTAACGAAGAGATGGCTGAAAGCATTGCTGTGCTTGGATAAACATATCAGTGGACTGGAAGAATCAGGAACGCCCTGTGCTGGGATTAACATATCAATAGACTGGAAGAGTCAGGAAGGTCCTGTCCTGGGATTAACATATCAATGGACTGGAAGAGTCAGGAAGGTCCTGTCCTGGGATTAACATATCAATGGACAGGCCCCCGCCCCCGCCCCCGAACAGGAGATTGAGAGACAGCCCAACATGTCAGAGGCTCAAGGGGTGGTGTTTGCAAACAGCTCACTCAGGATATAACTGGGTTTGAAGATTCCAGTTCCAATCACAAAACCCATCTTTCACTCTCTCTCTAGAGAGAGTGGACACATTCCCCAGTCTGGCTCATTGTGTGTTTCTGTGTGTGTATGTGTGCTCCCTCCGTCTCAATCTTGTTTATAACTGTTATGTGATTGTATTTGAATATTGCTGATTGTCTGTGTAACTGAAAAAGGAAATCCTGGGCTCTTGCTATGCTATTTTGTTTAAAAATGTCCTCGCTTTGTATTTTAATCCAATTTTTTTCTCATTCTTTCCCCTGAGGAATTTTCATTCTGAAAACTGCATCGTGAAGGTGAAAAGAGGGAAAGTTTGGGATGAGGAATCCTTGGACAGCAGCTTCCGCCCGAGGGGGCGGACTGAGGCCTTGTCCGCAGGCTGCACCCAAAGGGCCCACGTGCGCTGTGTCTGCTTATTAGCCCGAGGTTCAATTTCCTCTCTGGGGCCCACCTCGCAAGACTCTCTCTCTCTCTTCATCTGCCTCTCTGAATCAGAGTAGCAGGGGGGAGAGAGATGCAGGAGAGTGAGGGAAACATGGAGGGAATCAGAGGGGGAGAGGTGGGGGTAGCCGGCTGTTATCCGATTGCTGTTTGTAGGATCTTGCTGTGCACCAATGGCCTGCAGTATTTCCAACATTGCAACAGTGACGACCACTTTAAAAGTTAACTCATTGAGGGTCAAAAGCTTGGAATTCCGTCACAAATGTGACAGTTTCTAAAGGCTTGTTATTATTCTAGAGTAATCCATATCCTTTGGGCAATGTTCTGAATCTTTACTGTTAAATAAGATGTACGGAGCTTTTTTGTTTAACAATGCCTTTTAATCAATGTTCTCTCTTTCCCTCTTGCCTTCAGGAATTTTCATTCAGAAAACTGCATGGTGAAGATGAAAAGAGGGAAAGTTTGGGACGAGGAATTCTTGGACAGGAGCTTCCTCCAGAGGGGACGGACTGAGGCCTTGTCCACAGGCTGCACCCAAAGGGCCCACGTGAGTTGTGTCTGTTTATTAGCCTGAGGTTTAATTTCCTCTCTGGGGCCCTGCGTTAACCATTTTATGTCGGATTGGGGCCCTGGAGTTTTAAACAGATTGAAAGCCTGGGGTTAAAGGAGCAGCCCCAGGAGGGAGTCCCATTTGCCACTTGCTCCATCCAACCCTCAGTCTGTGAGGTTTGCTGATGTTTTGGGCAATGCTTCATGAACTGAGTGAAATAAGATGCACGGTGCCCATTTTAATTCATTTTACTGTTGGTCTGAGCTGCCTCTCTGTCTCCACATTCTTTCCCTGTGTCTCTATCTCCCTCCTATGCTTTCTCTTCTCTGTCTCGGTTTCACACTCTCCTTCTCCAATTAAACCTTTGATAAATAAAAAAAAACATGCCACACACAGCAATGTGATTTATTGCTATTTGAAATGGTGAGACTGAATGAGCAACTTGTTCCCAGTTTAAAGAGGGATTTTCACCCTTTCTGGGAACTGAAATCTGGCTATTATCAAATTGTTGCTTGTGGGCTCTTGCTGTGCATCTAGTGCCCTGCAGCATTTCCTACATAACAACAATGAGGACACTTTAAAATTCAGCTTCCTGAGGGTCTGAGTGTGGATTTCTCTGTGTTTTTAGAAAGATTTTACAACAATTACAAGAGCTGAAAGCTAAGCTGGATAAAGGCTTGTTGGAAGTTTAAAGATGGAGTTTAGCATTTTCGGAGGACTGTGATGGGATATCTGGCTATTATCACATTGTGGGATCCTGCTGTGCATACATTCCATGCACTAATTCCGACAGTACAACACTGAGGCACAAACAGATGGAGAGAAAAAGAGGGAGAGTGAGAAACAACTGGAGGTGGCAGGTTAAACAGAGAGAGAGAGAGAGAGAGAGAGAGAGACAGGCGGAGTGTGGGTGAGGGAGGAAAGGCAGAGAAAGATGGAGAGAGAGAGAGAGAGAGAGAGAAAGGAATCCACAATAAAATCCTTGGTTAACTGCATTTTGAACTGTCACCATTACTGGGATCGTGCTGTGCACAGCTTGCCTGCAGAATTCCCTGCATTGTAACAGTGACTGCATTTTAGAAGTGAATTCATTGTGTGTGAAGCTCTACTGAAGGCCTGAAATTAAAGTCCTGAGCTTGGAGCCAGTAGAATTCCCCAAAAATGCTGGTGTTTTGGGCAGTGCCGTGAATTTGAGGGCTAAATGAAATTGTGGGATCTTGCTGTGCACAAATGGCATGCAGTGTTTCCAACATTGCAGTCGGGACGAGCACTATTCACTGTTCACTGAGTGTCAAATGTTCCTTATTCAAACAATTCATTTTACTGAAGTTCTGTGTTTCGATTTCTCTCTCTGTCTCTCTCCAGCATTCTTTTCCTCTGTCTCTCTATTTAAACCTTTAATAGTTAAAAACACACACAGCTGCGTGATTTGTTGTTTGTTTAAATGGTGAGACAGAAATATTTCACAGCTATTTTCAGTCAAGATTACATTTGAGATAGAGGAGCAAAAACAGAACTGGACAGAGAGAGAGAGAGAGAGATTGCGGGTCAAATGAGATAGGGACAGAGAGAGATACGGAGACAGGGATAGAGATCCTGAGACAGACAGACACACACACATAGTGGTGGAGATTGCTGTCTCAAACCCCTTTATCCTCGTGTTTATAACTGTGATTTGTCTGTATTTGGGTGTTGCTGCGAGAGTGTCTGTGTAACCGAGGGGAATTCCTGGGCTCTCTTGCTGTGCTATTTTGTTTAACAATGCATTTTCATCAATTTTCCCTCTTTCCCTCTTGCCTTCAGGAATTTTCATTCAGAAAACTGCATGGTGAAGATGAAAAGAGGGAAAGTCTGGGACGAGGAATCCTTGGACAGGAGCTTCCTCCAGAGGGGACGGACTGAGGCCTTGCCCACAGGCTGCACCCAAAGGGCACACGTGAGTTGTGTCTGTTTATTAGCCCGAGGTTTAATTTCATCTCTGGGGCCCTGGGGTAACCATTTCATGTTGGATTGGGACCCTGGAGTTTTAAACAGATTGAAAGCCTGGGGTTAAAGGAGCAGCCCCAGGAGGGAGTCCCATTTGCCATTTGCTTCTTCCAGCCCTGTCTGTGAGGTTTGCTGGTGTTTTGGGCAATGCTAGGAAGCTAACAGTTAAATAAGATGCACAGTCCTCATTTTAATTCATTTTACTGTAGTTCTGAGGTTAGCTTTCTCTCTGTCTCCACATTCTTTCCCTGTGTCTCTATCTTTCCCCTCCATGCTTTCTCTTCTCTGGCTCTGTTTCACACTCTCCTTCTCCAATTAAACCTTTAATAAATAAAAAACATACCACACACAGCAATGTGGTTTGTCGTTATTTGAAATGGTGAGACAGAGTCAGCAACTTGTTCCCAGTTTAAAGAGGGAGTTTCACCCTTTCTGGGGACTGAAATCTGCATATCATCATACTGCAGCTTGTGGGATCTTGCTTTGCATCTAGTTCCCTGCAGCATTTCCTACATGACAACAATGAGGACATTGATATAAACGACATAGATGACTATGTCTACCCCATATGACTATGGGGTAGGATCAGTAAGTTCGCGGATGACACAAAGATTGGCCGAGTGGTTGACAGTGAGGGTGACTGTCTTAGGTTACAGGAAGATATAGATGGGATGGTTAAATGATCAGAAAAGTGGCAGATGGAATTTAACGCTGAAAAGTGTGAGTTGATACACTTTGAAAGGAGTAATGTGACACAGAAGTATTCAATGAATGACCTGAGACTGGGAAGTTCCGAGGAACAAAGGGACCTTGACGTGTTTGTCCATAGATCTCTGAAGGCAGAAGGGCAGGTTAATAGGGTGGTGAAAAAGGCTTATGGGACACTTGCTTTTGTCAATCGAGGCATAGATTACAAAAGCAGCGAGGCCATGTTGGAGTTGTACAGAACTTTGTTAAGGCCACAGCTGGAGTACTGTGTGTAATTCTGGTCACCACATAATAGGAAGGATGTGATTGCACTGGAGAGGGTGCTGTGTGGATTCACAAGGATGTTGCCTGGGATGGAACATTTAAGCTATGAAGAGAGGTTGGATAGGCTTGGGTTGTTTTCACTGGAGCAGAGAAGACTGAGGGGTGACCTGATCGATGTGCACAAGATTATGAGGAGCATGGACAGGGTGGATAGGGAGCAGCTGTTCCCCTTAGTTGACGGGTCAGTTACTCGGGGACACAAGTTTAAAGTGAGGGGCAGGAGGTTACTGCGGGATTTGAGGAAGAACTGTTTTACCCCGAGGGTGGTGACGGTCTGGAATGGCAGCATCTGTGGAAAGAGAAGCAGAGTCAACGTTTCGTGTCAGTGACCCTTCTTCGGAACAGGTGTCTTTAATGCATCGGTGCAGTTTCGATGGGCCGAAGGGCCTCTTCTGCACAGTATTATTCTGTGATTCTCTCTCCATCTGCCTCTCTGAATGACAGTAACAGGAGGGAGAGAGACGCAGGAGAATGAGGGAAACATGGAGGGAATCAGAGGGGGTAGAGGAGGGGTAGCCTGCTGTTATCACACCGTTGCTTGTGGAATCTTGCGTGCACCAATAGCCTGCAGATTTTCCAACATTGCAACAATGACGACCACTTTGAAAGTTAAGTCATTGAGTGTCAAATGTTCCCGATTCATTTCAATTCATTTTACTGGAGTTCTGAGTTTCGATTTCTCTCTCTGTCTCTCTCCAGCTTTCTTTCCCTCTGTCTTTCCATTTAAACCTTTAATAGTTAAAAACACACACAGCAGCGTGATTTGTTGTTGTTTTAAATGGTGAGACAGAAATATTTCAGAGCTATTTTCAGTCAAAATTACATATGAAATAGAGGAGAAACAGTAACAGATATGGAGAGACAGAGAGAGACAGGGGACAAATGAGTTGTGGACAGAGGGAGATATAGAGAGAGGGAGAGAGAGATACAGAGACAGGGGGAGAGAGATACAGAGACAGGGAGAGATAGATACAGAGACAGGGGGAGAGAGATACAGAGACAGGGAGAGCGGGTTATCAGCTGGGAAGGTCAGTTTCAGCTTAAAGTAAATTATCTTTTGTTTCGGCGGACCATGGGGACTGTTGGGTAAGTAAAAACCTATATATTTGGGCAATGGCTGAACCCGAGACACTACACATGCAGTGTCTCCCACCCACCATCCTCCTCTAACCAAAAAAAGGACTCCGGTGTGTTGATAAGGTAAAAATTTTTATTTCTTCTGAATTGTGTGATTGGGGAAAAATGTACTTTCTTTTTTTTACTTTCTTTTTTTGATTTATCTATGAATTGGTTATTTGAAAAAGACCATAGCAGAGAAGTATCATAAAGTATTTAACTCATAAATTTATATAAAATAATAAAGTAATTAACTAAGTAGAGATGGCTGGGCAGGTGATGTGCTGAAGCTGTATGATGTGGGAGCTGGCTGACCCCATTGTGAACGGCAAGGACCACATCTGCAGCAACTGTTGATTGCTGGAAGAAAACCAGCTCAGAGTTGATGATCTGGAATCTGAGCTTCAAACACTGTGGCACATCCGGGAGGGGGAGAGTTACCTGGACGTTTTGTTTCAGGAGGCAGTCACACCTGGTAGATTAAGTAATTCAAATTCAGTTCGTGATCAAGGACAACAGGGTGTGATTGCAAGTGAGGCAGGTAGGGGGATCCTGAGTTCAGGAGTGGAGGAGCCTCAGCCTTTGACCTTATCCAACAGGTATGAGATACTTGCTCCCTGTATGGATGAGGAAAAGGGCTGCGGGGAGGATGAGCCAACTGACCATGGCACCATGGTGCAAAAGGCCATTCAAGAGGGGGGAGCAAAAACACAAGTGGCAGTTATAGGGGATTCTATAATTAGGGGGATAGATAGTATCCTTTGCAAGCGGGATCAGGAGTCCCGCATGGTGTGGTGCCTGCCCGGTGCCAGGGTGCAGGACATCTCTGACCGGCTTGAAAGGATATTGGAGCGGGAGGGGGAGGATCCAGTTGTTCTGGTCCACGTTGGAACTAACAACATCGGCAAGGCTAGGATGGAGGACCTGTTTGGGGATTATAACGCACCTGGAACGAAATTAAGGAACAGGTCCTCGAGGGTCATAATCTCCAGATTATTGCCCGAGCCAGGTGCAAATTGGCTTAGGGATAAGAATATTAGGGAAGTAAACACGTGGCTAAGGGAGTGGTGTGGGAAAGAGGTGTTCCATTTCATGGGGCATTGGCATCAGTTTTGGAAGCGGGGGGATCTGTACCGATGGAACAGTCTCCACCTGAACCGATGTGGGACCAGTGTTCTGGCGAAACGGATGAATAGGGTGGTCTCTAGGACTTTAAACGAGTGAGTCGTGGGGAAGGGAAAGGGAAAACGACATGGAGTATGATGGTAAATAAAAAAGTAAGCAGCAGGTTAACATGTGCAGGAGGGTTTAAGTTCAAGGCAGACTATGAAAGAAGCAGAAAGGAAGGACAACTCAGGAGTTATTATTAGAGATGTTGCAAATCATGAGGGTAAGAAAGCTGGCATAAAGGCACTTTACCTGAATGCTCGTAGCATTTATAACAATGTTGATGAGTTAACGGCACAAATCATTGCGAATGAATATGATTTGGTAGCCATTACGGAGACATGGTTACAGGTTGGTCACGATTGGGAGTTAAATATCCAGGGGTACCAGACTATTCGGAAGGACAGACAGGAAGGTAAGGGAGGTGGTGTAGCTCTGATATTCAAGGACAATGCTGAGAGATGATATAGGTTCTATGGAGAATGAGGTTGAATCCATTTGGGTGGAAATTAGAAACACTAAGAAGAAAAAGTCATTGATAGGCGTATTCTATAGGCCACCAAATAATAACATCACATTGGGGCGGGCAATAAACAAAGAAATAACAAATGCCTGTAAAAATGGTACGGCAATTATCATGGGAGGTTTTAATCTACATGTAGATTGGTCGAACCAGCTCAGTCAGGGGAGCCTTGAGGAGGAGTTCGTTGAGTGTATCCGTGATAGTTTTCTTGAACAGTATGTAATGGAACTGACGAGGGAGCAAGCTATCCTAGATCTAGCCCTGTGTAATGAGACAGGAATAATTAATGACCTCATAGTTAGGGATCCTCTTGGAAGGAGTGATCACAGTATGGTTGAATTTAGAATACAGATGGAGAGTTTGAAGATAAAATCCAATACTAGCGTCCTGCGCTTGAACAAGGGGGACTACAATAGAATGAGGGAGGACTTGGTTAAAGTAGACTGGAAACAAAGATTTTATGGTGGGACAGTTGACGAGCAGTGGAGGACTTCCAAAGCAATTTTTCAAAGTGCTCAGCAAAAGTATATTCCAGTGAAAAGGAAGGACTGGAAGAAGAGGGGTAATCTGCCATGGTTGTCCAAGGAAATAAGGGAGGCTATCAAATTGAAAGAGAAGGCATACAAAGTGGCCAAAAACAGCATGAAACTAGAAGATTGGGAAAACTTTAAAGGTCAACAGAAAGCCACAAAAAGAGCTATAAAGAAAAGTAAGATAGAACATGAGAAAAAAGTAGCACAGAATATGAAGACAGATAGCAAAAGTTTCTATTAATGTATAAAACGAAAAAGAGTGGCTAAAGTAAACGTTGATCCTTTAGAGGATGAGAAGGGAAATTTAGTTATGGGATATGATGAAATGGCCGAGGCATTGAACAGGTATTTTGTATCGGTCTTCACAGTGGAGGACATTAATAACATGCCAGTAAATGACAAAGAGACGAACGTCGGTGAGGACCTGGAAACAATTATTAGAACAAAGAACAAAGAAAATTACAGCACAGGAACAGGCCCTTCGGCCCTCCAAGCCTGCGCCGATCCAGATCCTCTATCTAAACATGTCGCCTATTTTCTATGGGTCAGTATCTCTTTTCTTCCTGCCCATTCATGTATCTGTCTAGATACATCTTAAAAGACTCCATCGTGACCGCATCTACCACCTCCGCTGGCAACGCGTTCCAGGCACCCACCACCCTCTGCGTAAAGAACTTTCCACGCATATCCCCCCTAAACTTTCCCCTTTCACTTTGAACTCGTGTCCTCTCGTAATTGAATCCCCCACGCTGGGAAAAAGCCTCTTGCTATCCACCCTGTCTATACCTCTCATGATTTTGTACACCTCAATCAGGTCCCCCCTCAACCTCCGTCTTTCTAATGAAAATAATCCTAATCTACTCAACCTCTCTTCATAGCTAGCGCCCTCCATACCAGGCAACATCCTGGTGAACCTCCTCCGCACCCTCTCCAAAGCATCCACATCCTTTTGGTAATGTGGCGACCAGAACTGCACGCAGTATTCCAAATGTGGCCGAACCAAAGTCCTATACAACTGTAACATGACCTGCCAACTCTTGTACTCAATACCCCGTCCGATGAAGGAAAGCATGCCGTCTGCCTTCTTGACCACTCTATTGACCTGCGTTGCCACCTTCAGGGAACAGTGGACCTGAACACCCAAATCTCTCTGGACATCAATTTTCCCCAGGACTTTTCCATTTACTGTATAGTTCACTCTTGAATTGGATCTTCCAAAATGCATCACCTCGCATTTGCCCTGATTGAACTCCATCTGCCATTTCTCTGCCCAACTCTCCAATCTATCTATATTCTGCTGTATTCTCTGACAGTCCCCTTCACTATCTGCTACTCCACCAATCTTAGTGTCGTCTTCAAACTTGCTAATCAGTCCACCTATACTTTCCTCCAAATCATTAATGTATATCACAGACAACAGTGGTCCCAGCACGGATCCCTGTGGAACACCACTGGTCACACGTCTCCATTTTGAGAAACTCCCTTCTACTGCTACTCTCTGTCTCCTGTTGCCCAGCCAGTTCTTTATCCATCTAGCTAGTACACCTTGGACCCCATGCGCCTTCACCTTCTCCATCAGCCTGCCATGGGGAACCTTATCAAACGCCTTACTGAAGTCCATGTATATGACATCGACAGCCCTTCCCTCATCAATCAACTTTGTCACTTCCTCAAATAATTCTATTAAGTTGGTAAGACATGACCTTCCCTGCACAAAACCATGTTGCCTATCACTGATAAGCCCATTTTCTTCCAAATGGGAATAGATCCTGTCCCTCAGTAACTTCTCCAGCAGCTTCCCTACCTCTGACGTCAGGCTCACCGGTCTATAATTACCTGGATTATCCCTGCTACCCTTCTTAAACAAGGGGACAACATTAGCAATTCTCCAGTCCTCCGGGACCTCACCCGTGTTTAAGGATGCTGCATAGATATCTGTTAAGGCCCCAGCTATTTCCTCTCTCGCTTCCCTCAGAAACCTGGGATAGATCCCATCCGGACCTGGGGACTTGTCCACCTTAATGCCCTTTAGAATACCCAACACTTCCTCCCTCCTTATGCCGACTTGACCTGGAGTAATCAAACATCTGTTCCTAACCTCAACATCCGTCATGTCCCTCTCCTCGGTGAATACCGATGCAAAGTACTCGTTTAGAATCTCACCCATTTTCTCTGACTCCAGGCATAACATTCCTCCTTTGTCGTTTAGTGGGCCAATCCTTTCTCCTTATTATTCCGCAAGCGGAAGTGTTGGGCAAGCTAATGGAGCTAAGGATTGATAAGTCTCCTGGCCCTGATGGAATGCATCCTAGGGTACTAAAAGAGATGGAGGGAGAAATAGCAGGTGCACTGGCGGAAATTTTCCAAAATTGGCTGGTCTCTGGGGTAGTCCCAACAGATTGGAAAACATCAGATGTGACGCCACTGTTTAAAAAGGGAGTTCGACAAAAGATGGGGAATTATAGACCGGTTAGCTTAGCCTCTGTAGTGGGGAAGATGCTTGGGTCTATTATCAAGGAAGAAATAGCAGGGCATCTCGATAGAAATTGTCCCATTGGGCAGACGCAGCATGGGTTCATGAAGGGCAGGTCATGCTTGACAAATCTTTTGTAATTCTATGATGACATTACGAGCAAGGTGGACAATGGGGTCCCAGTGGATGTGGTGTACCTAGATTTCCAAAAGGCCTTCGACAAGCTGCCGCACAAGAGGCTGCTGCATAAGATAAGGATGCATGGCGTCAGGGGTAAAGTATTAGCATGGATAGAGGATTGGTTCACTAACAGGAAGCAGAGAGTGGGGATAAAGGAGTGCTATTCTGGTTAGCAATCTGTCACTCGTGGTGTGCCTCAGGGATCAGTGTTGGGACCGCAATTATTTACAATTTATATAGATGATTTGGAGTTGGGGACCACGTGTAGGGTGTCAAAGTTTGCAGATGACACAAAGATGAGTGGCAGAGCAAAGTGTGCAGATGACTGTGAAACTTTGCAGAGGAACATAGATACATTGAGTGAGTGGGCAAAGGTCTGGCAGATGGAATACAATGTTAATAAATGTGAAGTCATTCATTTCAGTAGGAGTAACAGGAAAAAGGATTATTACTTGAAAGGTAAAAAGTGGCAGCATGCTGCTATGCGGACGGACCTGGGTGTCCACGTGCATGAATCGCAGAAGGTTGGTCTGCAGGTACAGCAAGTAATTAGGAAGGCAAATGGAATTTTGTCCTTCATTGCTATAGGGATTCCGTTTAAAAGCAGAGAGGTTATGTTGCAGCTGTATAAGGTACTGGCGAGGCCGCACCTGGAGTACTGTGTGCATGTTTGGTCTCCTTACTTGAGAAAGGATGTACTGGCACTGGAGAGGGTGCAGAGGAGGTTCACTAGGTTGATTCCGGAGTTGAGGGGGTTGGCTTATGAGGAGAGACTGAGTAGATTGGGATTATTTTCATTGGAATTCAGAAGAATGAGGGGGGATCTTATAGAAACATATAAAATTATGAAGGGAATAGATAAGATACAAGTGGAGAGGATGTTTCCACTGGCAGGTGAAGCTAGGACAAGATGGCATAGCCTCAAGATTAGAGGGAGCAGATTTTGGACTGAATTAAGAAGGAACTTCTTCACTCAGAGGGTTGTTAATCCATGGAATTCCTTGCCCAGTGAAGTAGTTGACACTTCTTCAGTAAACGTTTTTAATGCTAAGCTAGATATCTTTTTGAACAATAAAGGAATTAAGGGATACGGTGAGAATGCGGGTAAGTGGATCTGAGTCCACGAAAAGATCAGCCATGATCTTATTGAATGGCGGAGCAGGCTCGAGGGGCTGGACGCCCTACTTCTTATCCTAGTTCTTATGTTCTTATGGGAGAGAGAGATACAGAGACAGGGAAGAGAGATACAGAGACAGGGGAGAACGAGACAGAGACAGGGGAGAGAGATACAGAGGCAGACACACACACAGAGTTGGAGGTTGCTGTCTGAACCCTTTTATCCTTCGGTTTATTCACTGTCGTTTGTCGGTATGTGGGTGTTGCTGGGAGAGTGTCTGTGTAACTGAGGGCAATTCCTGGGCTCTTGCTGTGCTGGAGTTGGCAGGTTAAACAGAGAGAGAGAGAGAGAGAGAGAGAGAGACAGGCGGAGTGTGAGTGAGGGAGGGAAGGCAGAGAAAGATGGGGAAAAGCAGAGAGAGAGGGAGAAATATCCATGCTCAAAACCTTGGTATTCTGCATGCTGAAGTGTCACCATTGCTGGGACCTTGCTGTGCACAGCTTGCCTGCAGAATTCCCTGCATTGTAACTGTGACTGCATTTTCGAAGTGAATTATTTGTGCGTAAAGTTCTCCTGAAGGCCTGGAATTAAAGTCCTGAGCTTGAAGCCGGTATAAGTCCCGAATAATGCTAGTGTTTTGGGCAGTGCCGTGAATTTGAGAGTGAAATGATATGTGCAGCATCCATTTGAATTGAGAGTGAGGGTCTGAGAGTGGATTTCTCTGCCTCCGTCTCTCCATCTGACTCTCTGAATGAGAGCAACAGGAGGGAGACATAGGAAAGTGAGGGAAACATACAGGGAATCAGAGGGGTAGCCAGCTGTTATCACACTGCTGCTTGTGGGATCATGCTATGCATTTGGTGTGACAGAATCAGCAGCTTGTTCCCAGTTTAAAAAGGGCACTTTGCCCTTCCTGGGGCCTGAAATTTGGCTATTATCAGCTTACTGCTTGTGGGATCTTGCTGTGCATCTAGTGGCTTGCAGCATTTCCTACATGACAACAATGAGGACACTTTAAAATTCAGCATCCTGAGGGTCTGAGTGTGGATTTCGCTGTGTTTTTACAAGAATGTTACAATAATTACAAGAGCTGAACGTGAAGCTGGATAAAGACTTGTTATAAGTTTAAAGATGGAGTTTAGCATTTTCTGAGGACTGTGATGGGATATCTGGCTATTATCACATGGTGGAATCCTGCTGTGCATACATACCCTGCAACAATACTTACATTACAACATTGAGGCAGAAACAGATGGAGAGAAAAAGAGAGTGAGAGATGCTGGAGGTGGCAGTTTAAATGCAGAGAGAGAGAGAGAGGTGGAGTGTGGGTGAGGGATAGAAGGCAGAGAAAGATGGAGAAAGACAGAGAGAGAGAGAGAGAAATCCACACTCAAAATCTTGGTAAACTGAATTTTGAAGTGTCACCATTTCTGGGATCTTGCTGTGCACAGCTTGCCTGCAGAAATCCCTGCATTGTCACAGTGACTGCATTTCAGAAGTGAAGTCTTTGTGTGTATAGCTCTCCTGAAGGCCTGGAATTTATGTCCGGAGCTTGAAGCCGGTATGATTCCCGAATAATGTTGGTGTTTTGGGCAGTGCCGTGAATTTCTCTGTCTCTCTCCATCTGTCTCTCTGAATGCGAGTAACAGGAGGGAGAGAGATGCAGGAGATTGAGGGAAACAGGGAGGGAATCAGAGGGGGAGAGGAGGGGTAGCCGACTGTGATCACATTGCTGCTTGTGGGATCTTGCTGTGCACCAATGGCCTACAGCATTTCCAACATTGCAACATTGATGAGCACTTTAAAAATTAATTCATTGAGTGTCAAATACTTCTGTGAATCAGCAATGAAATGGGTGAAATGTGAAGGTTTGTCAAGGCTTGTTCTCATTCCGGAATAATGCTGGTGTTTTAGGCTGTGGGCTGAATTTGACAGTGAACTGAAACACCTGGGGTCCATTTGAATTCAGATTTTCAGGGATGGGAATGTGGATTTCTCTCCCGATGGAGAGAGGGGATGGGGGTCAGCAGTGTTTGTGTGTTTTTACAGTGAGGCAGCAAGAGATGTAGAGAGATACACAGAGAAATAGAGAGAGACAGAGAGAGAGACAGCAGGAAATGACAGGGTAAACACATCCACACTTCCCAGTCTTTGGCTCTGAGGCAGGGGATCGGTTTGTTAGACGGGGAGTCACTGAGAGATTGTTTTATGTGAGTGAGTGAGAGAAAGAGCCCTGGGCTCTTCCTGTGTTTTATTTCTGTGCAAAAATGCTTTGCTTTGTTTCAATCAATATTATTTCTCTTATTCCCAAGGAGAATCTTTTCAGAAGCTGCAGCTGTGATGATGCAGAGGGAACATATTTTGGCCACGTGGAATTCTCAGATGAGAGCTTTAACCAGAGAGGGAAAATAATAATAAATATATATTTGTCATTGTCAAATTCATTTCTAGATGCAGAAAAGAATACTGTGTGTTTTTGAGGCTGATAGAGAAACAAAAGGCTGGAAATGCTCAGTATTTCAGATTTCCAGCATCTGCAGTATTTTGATTTTGTGTTTTCGGGGGTCTGTGGATTTCTTACCACAAGGGAGGGGGCTGGAGGGTGCTCCGAAGGGAATAGTTTGGGAAGCGCTGCTCCAGAACTGTCAATGTAATCCTGTAGATTTCCCTCTCCCCATCTCTTGCTGCAACTTGTTCCCTGCACCTTCCTCCTTGTTCCCAGCTCTGTTTATTCACGTCTTTAAATCCCTATCGCTGTATCTCTCAACATCCTTTCTATCTCTGCCCCTCTCCAGAGTCTCACAAGTTTCCATTGTCACTCTCTTTCTGCGACTCTCTGCATCTTTATCTGTCTCTCTCTCAGTCTATTTCTTCTCTCACTTAGTTCCAAATCCCTGAATCTTTCCATCTCTGTTCCTCCTTTCCTGCAAGATTATCTCTGCATTTCCCTCCCCACTGTCCCGGGACACCGCTCTCTATTCTGTAAACACATCTTACTTTGTATCTCTGCCACTGCTCTTCTTTCTGTCTCTGCATCTCTCTCTTTGTCTGGAATCCTTCCCAATATCTACATCGCTGCTGCATTATCTCTCTGCACCTCCAGCTCTCTCTCTTTCTGTATGTCTCCATTTCTCTCTCTGCCCTTCTTGGTATTTCTGACCCTCTGTTCTCAGTTTCTCTCTCGCTGGTTTCTGACACCAAGCATGTCATTCTCCATCTCCCTTTCCATTTATTTCTCTCTCTCTCTGTTATGTCCTAATCCCGGGATCTGTTTTCTGTGTCTCTGTCCCTCTGTCTGGGGGTGGGACAGGATCAAAGGGCTGAATGGCCTCCTCCCATCCCTGTGCCAGTCAGCGCGTGTGTGTTTGTGTGTGTGTCTCCCTCTGTTTGATTCCCTGAAGCCGATGGCGAGAACAGGTGAAACACCTTTCTGTAGAGAGGGATGTGTCTGGGGCTGGGATCCACCTGTGCGTTAAATGCTCAAAATGCCAGTTCGCCTTGGGGGATTGTTCCCAGGGGGATATTTAGCTGGGAGTCTGTCACCGGGGGGCTATTTAGAATGGAGTCTGTTCCTGGGGGGGTATTTAGATGGGAGTCTGTCCCCGGGGGGGGGGGGGGTATTTAGATGGGAGTCTGTTCCTGGGGGGGTATTTAGATGGGAGTCTGTCCCCGGGGATGTATTTAGATGGAAGTCTGTCCGCGTGGGGGGTATTTAGATGGAAGTCTGTTCCTGGGGGGGGGGGGTTATTTACATGGGGTTTTGTTCCGGGGGGGGGGAAATATTGAGATAGGGTTCTGTTCCCGGGTGAGTATTTAGGTGGGAGTCTGTTCTCGGGGAGGTATTTAGAAGGGGGATTGCTCCCAGGGGGTAGTTAGTTACTATTGAATCTGCTTCCACTGCCCTTTCAGACAGCTCATTCCAGATCACAACAAATCACTTTGTAAAAAAACATTTCTCTTTCCCTCATTTCCCCTCTGGTTCCCCCTGCCGATTATCTTCAAATTGTGTCCCTCTGGTTACCGACCCTCCAGCCACTGGAAACGATTTCTTTTTCACATAAAAGCTGAATAATCGCATCCTTGATTTGAACTCCCTGTCTGTGTTAAGAAAGCCCAGGATCCTGAATGGAAAAGAAGAGGAGGAGAGGGGAGAATGCGAATTGTAGGGACTGGAGAGAAGGGGAAGGGACAATTGGAAAGGAGAAGGCTGAGCAATGGAAAGCAGAATGGATAAGGGAGATGGGGAGAAGGGGCGGGGGGACGGGTAGAAGGAGGAATGTTAGAGAATGAAAGTAGAAATGAAGGCAGGAGAGAGGGAAGGGCAGAGGGAAAATGGGAAAGTGGAAAAGCGTAAAGAGCGATTTACAAAAAGGGGAAGGAGAGCTGGTTAAAAAGGAGTGGAAGAGGGGAGAGGGGTATGAGAGAGCAGGGAGGTGATGGAGGAGAGGAGAGAGGGAGGAGATACGGACAAGGGAGAAGGGGAGACAGACGAGGGGAGGAGAAATGAGGAGAGAAGTGGGGGAGAGATAGAGGGAGGGAAGAGGAAGGGGTGGTGGAAAATACTCTCACCTTCTGGCCCATTGGGCTGGGGATTCATACTATCAATCAAAGAACAAAGAACAAAGGACAAAGAAAATTACAGCACAGGAACAGGCCCTTCGGCCCTCCAGGCCGACGCCGATCCAAATCCTCTGTCTAAACCTGTCGCCTATTTTCTAAGGGTCTGTATCTCTTTACTTCCTGCCCATTTATGTATCTGTCTGGATACATCTTAAAAGACGCTATCGTGCCCGCGTCTACCACCTCCGCTGGCAATGCGTTCCAGGCACCCACCACCCTCTGCATAAAGAACTTTCCACGCATATCCCCCCTAAACTTTTCCCCTTTCACGTTGAACTCTTGTCCCCTTGCAATTGAATCCCCCACTCTGGGAAAAAGCTTCTTCCTATCCAACCTGTCTATACCTCTCATGATTTTGCACACCTCAATCAGGTCCTCCCTCAACCTCCGTCTTTTTTAATGAAAATAATCCTAATCTACTCAACCTCTCTTCACAGCTAGCGCCCTCCATACCAGGCAACATCCTGGTGAACCTCCTCTGCACCCTCTCCAAAGCATCCACATCCTTTTGGTAATGTGGCGACCAGAACTGCACGCAGTATTCCAAATGTGGCCGAACCAAACTCCTATACAACTGTAACATGACCTGCCAACTCTTGCACTCAATACCCCGTCCGATGAAGGAAAGCATGCCGTCTGCCTTCTTGACCACTCTATTGACCTGCGTTGCCACCTTCAGGGAACAATGGACCTGAACACCCAAATCTCTCTGGACATCAATTTTACCCAGGACTTTTCCATTTACTGTATAGTTCACTCTTGAATTGGATCTTCCAAAATGCATCACCTCGCATTTGCCCTGATTAAACTCCATCTGCCATTTCTCTGCCCAACTTTCCAATCTATCTATATTCTGCTGTATTCTCTGACAGTCCCCTTCACTATCTGCTACTCCACCAATCTTAGTGTCGTCTGCAAATTTGCTAATCAGCCCACCTATACTTTCCTCCAAATCACTTCTGTTTCTTCTTGTTCCTCGCCCCTGTTTCCTTCTGCAACATCCAGGCTCTCTCCCCTGTCTCCTTCCATCTTTTCCCGTCTCTCATTTTCCACAACTTCCCTCCCATCTCCTCCATGATGTGGCCGCCTCTGGCTCGCAGTTGCCTCCTCAAAGGGGAACGATTCCAATCCAATCTTCTCACAACTGACGCTATCCGAACAGGGCAATATTTATTCACTAAGGGCCGCACCCAATTCTAACTTTTAATACAAATTGCTTCATTAGAACAGTGGGTACACGGGAGATCAGATGAGGCATTTCAGCACAAAGACCAGACTTTTCCCAGCTTCTAGAGGATGGGCTTGGGAGGCAGCTGGCTGTTCGCAGCTGGATTACCTGAGACTGGGAGGGAGCTGAGTGATCACAGCTGGATTACCTGAGAATGGGAGTGAGATGAGTGATCACAGCTGGATTACCTGAGACTGGGAGGGAGCTGAGTGATCACAGATGAATTATCTAAGACTGTGAGGAAGCTGAGTGATCACAGCTGGATTACCTGAGAATGGGAGTGAGATGAGTGATCACAGCTGGATTACCTGAGACTGGGAGGAAGCTGAGTGATCACAGCTAGATTACATGAGTGGGAGGGAGCTGAGTGATCACAGCTGGATTACTTGAAACTGGGATGCAGCTGAGAGTTCGCAGCTTGACTACCTGAGATTGGGAGGCATCTGAGTGATTACAGCTGTATTTCCTGAGTCTGGGAGGCAGCTCAGTGGTCACGGCTGGATTACCTCACACAATGAGGGAGCTGACTGATCACAGATGGATTATCTAAGACTGGGAGGGAGCTGAGTGATCACAGCTGGATTACCTAAGACTGCGAGGCAGCAGCGTGTTCACAGTTGGATTACCTGAGACTGGGAGGGAGCTGAGTGATCACAGCTGGATTACCTGAGACAGAGAAGCAGCTAACTGTTTACAGCTGCATTACCTGAGATTGGGAGGCATCTGAGTGATTACAGCTGGATTTACTGATTCTGGGAGGCAGCTTAGTGATCACGGCTGTATTACCTCACACAATGAGGGAGCTGACTGTTCACAGATGGATTATCTAAGACTGGGAGGGAGCTGAGTGATCACAGCTGGATTACCTAGGACTGCGAGGCAGCAGCGTGTTCACAGTTGGATTACCTGAGACTGGGACTGAGATGAGTGATAACAGCTGGATTACATGAGACTGGGAGGGAGCTGAGTGATCACAGTTGGATTGCCTGAGGCTGGTAGGGTGCTGAGTGTTCACAGCTGGATTACTGGAGTCTGGGAGTCAGCTGAGTGATCACAGCCTGATTACCTGAGTCTGGGAGGGAGCTGAGCGATCACATCTGGATTACCTGTGACTGCGAGGGAGATGAGTGTTCACAGCTGGATTACCTGAGTCTGGGAGGGTGCTGAGCGATCACAGCTGGATTACCTGTGTCTGCGAGGGAGATGATCACAGCTGGATTACCTGAGACTGGGAGGGAGCTGAGTGATCACAGCTGGATTACCAGAGATTGGGAGACAGCTGAGTGACTCCATCTTGGAGTTTTCCTTGACTCCTGATTTATGTTATAGTTTTAGAAAAAAAAAGGGAATTCAAATTCACAACAGCCCAGTGGGATTTGAACTGCGGCTTTTTCAATCATCAGCTGAGGCTTTCAAATTGAAACCATTAAAAAGAGACTGACTTTCCTACTGCTATTGTCTGACTGTCTCTGGTTTTGTATATTATTTCCTTCATGTGGTGCACCATAAATACCTTCAATTCTGTGCATTTGCAAGGGACACAAATCAAATTCTCACATTAACCCATGAACAAATACATGCAAGTCCATTAAAACACCCCTATTCCCTGGTTCTACAAAAATCGCTCAGGTGATGCAGTGGTTAGCACCACAGCTCCAGCAACCCAGGTTAGGTTCTAGGTACTACATGTGTGGCGTTTGCAAGTTCTCCCTGTGTCCACGTGGCTTTCCACCGGGTACTCTGGTTTCCTCCCGCAGCCAAAGACTTGCAGGTTGATAAGTAAATTGGCCATTGTAAATTGCCCCTAGTATAGGTAGGAGAATGGTGAGGATGTGGTAGAGAAAATGGGATTAATATAGGATGAGTATAATTGGCTGGTTATTACTCAGCACAGAGTCGTTGGGCATAAGAGCCTGTTTCAATGCTGTATCTCTCTATGACTTCCTCAATGCAGGAATGTCTGAATGGAACAAACTTATGACACATTACCTAACACGTTTGCTGACACTGGATTCAGCTGAGAATTCCAAGCCCAAAATTAAATCTTTAAGACAGATAGAAGCCTGTCCCTGCACCAATTTAAACATTGTATCATTTAGGTTATATAACTTCTCCTCAGCCTTCCTTCAAAAATGCTTCATTTCACATTTCTCAGCATTGAAGTTATCCTGCCATGTGACTGTCCATTTCACCAGACTGCCTTTATCTTCCTGAAGTCTGCAACTCTTACCTATCTTGTTTAATACATTGCAGATAGCACAATATTGAAGTTATGCCCCGTGAACCCAAGTCCAAGTTATTAATATATTATCAAAAAGATCATTCGTCCTAATCCAAACCCCTGGGAATACCACTGTACCACAGTGTGCACTGTATACAGTGATTACAAAAGCAGGGAGGTTATGTTGAACGTTTATAAAGCTCTTGTTAGGCCTCAACTGGAGTATTGTGTCCAGTTCTGTTTCCCAAACTTTAGAAAGGAGGTGAGGATCCTTGTGAAAGGGTGAAGAGGTGTTTTACCAGAATGGTTCCAGGGATGAGGTATTTTAGCTACAAGGTTAGGTTGGCATAGCTGAATGTATTCTCCTCAGAACAAAGGCGATTGAGCGATGATTCAATAGACATGTACAAGATTACGTGTACAAGATTATGTTGGATAAAGATACCGCCCTCCATTCTGAAACAGCCATTCAAAACTACTCTCTGTGTACTGTACGTTAGCCAATGTCGTATCCACTCTGTGAATGTCTCATTCATTCTATGAGATTTCATTTTGCAAACCAGTCGATTATGAGGCAACACTATGATTTCCTCATGAGCCAGTTGGTACAAGACCTCTACATTTACACGTCTCTTCCTATTTCCCGGGGCAGGTAAAGCACAATCAATGGCACAGAGTAAAGTTTCCTCTACTATGTTCAGTCAAACATGCATAGGGCAGCGGCAGTACACAATAAATACAGTGCAAAGCTTTGTCTACCCTTTCCCTAAAACTCCCAGTGCAAGTACAACACGGGTTAGCTGGAGTGAAGCTCTGTTTACATATACCACCTTCTCGCCTCCTCAGTCTACACCTCTCTCTATCTCTCACTTTCTGTGTCACCCTGTCTCTCTCTCGAGCTCTTTCTTCCTCACCCTAATCTGACTGCAGTTAATGCTGCCTGTCATCATCTCCATCTGCTGGTGGCCTTGTTTCACTGCAGTTACTGCCCCCTCTCATCACTCAATCTGCTGATGTCCCTGTCTGACTGCAGTTGCTGTCCCCTCTCACCATCTCCAACTGCTGGTGTCCCTGTCTTACAGCATTTACTATCCCCTCTCAGCATCTCCAACAGTACGTGTCCGTTTCTCAATGAAGTTACTGCACTTCTCACAAACTCCATCTGCTGGTGTCAATGGCTCACTGCAGTTACGGTCCCCCTCTCAGTATCCCCATCTGCTGGTGTCTCAGTCTTACTGCAGTTACTGACCCCTCTCACCACCTCAATCTGATAGCTTCCCTGTCTCACTGCAGTTACCTCCTCCCTCTGACCCCCTCCAACAGCTGGTGTCTCTGCCTCAATGCAGGCACTGCCCCCTCTCACCATCTCCATCTCCTGGTGTTCATGTCTCACTGACGTTTCTGCCCTGCTCACCATATGCATATGCTTGTGCCCCCATCTCACTGCAGTTACGACCCCTCTCAACATCTCCATCTGCTGGTGTCTCTGACTCACTGCAGTTACTGTCCCTCACACCATCTCCAACCGTTGGTGCCCCTGACTCACTGCAGTTACGTTCCCCTTCTCAGCAAGTCCATCTGATGGTGTCCCTGACTCACTGCAGTTACTGCCCCCTCTCACCATGTCCATCTGCTGGTGTCCCTGACTCACTGCAGTTACGGCCCCTCTCACCATCTCCATCTACAGGTGTCCCTGTCTCACTGCAGTTACGGCCCCTCTCACCATCTCCATCTGCTGGTGTCCGCTGGAGACGTGTGACCAGTGGTGTTCCACAGGGATCCGTGCTGGGACCACTGTTGTTTGTGATATACATAAATGATTTGGAGGAAAGTATAGGAGGTCTGATTAGCAAGTTTGCAGATGACACTAAGATTGGTGGAGTAGCGGATAGTGAAGGGGACTGTCAGAGAATATAGCAGAATATAGATAGACTGGAGAGTTGGGCAGAGAAATGGCAGATGGAGTTCAATCAGGGCAAATGCGAGGTGATGCATTTTTGAAGATCCAATTCAAGAATGAACTCTACAGTAAATGGAAAAGTCCTGGGGAAAATTGATGTGCAGAGAGATTTGGGTGTTCAGGTCCACTGTTCCCTGAAGGTGGCAAAGCAGGTCAATAGAGTGGTCAAGAAGGCAGACGGCATGCTTTCCTTCATCGGACGGGGTATTGAGTGCAAAAGTTGTCACGTCATGTTACAGTTGTATAGGACTTTGGTTCGGCCACATTTTGAATACTACATGCAGTTCTGGTCGCCACATTACCAAAAGGATGTAGATGCTTTGGAGATGGTGCAGAGGAGGTTCACCAGGATGTTGCCTGGTATGGAGGGCGCTAGCTATGAAGAGAGGTTGAGTAGATTAGGATTATTTTCATTAGAAAGACGGAGGTTGAGGGGGGACCTGATTGAGGTGTACAAAATCATGAGAGGTATAGACAGGGTGGATAGCAAGAAGCTTTCGCCCAGAGTGGGGGTTTCAATTACAAGGGGACATGAGTTCAAAGTGAAAGGGGAAAAGTTTGGGGCGGATATGCGTGGAAAGTTCTTTACGCAGAGGGTGGTGGCTGCCTGGAACGCGTTGCCAGCGGAGGTGGTAGACGCAGGCACGATAGCGTCTTTTAAGATGTATCCAGACTGATACATAAATGGGCAGGAAGTAAAGAGATACAGACCCTTAGAAAATAGGCGACAGGTTTAGACAGAGGATTTGGATCAGCGTAGGCTTGGAGGGCCGAAGGGCCTGTTACTGTGCTGTAATTTTCTTTGTTTTTTGTTCTTTGTTCTTTGTCCCTGATTCACTGCAGTTACTGCCCCTCTCACCATCTCCATCTGCTGGTGTCCCTGATTCACTGCAGTTGCTGCCCCCTCTAACCATCTCCTTCTGCTGGTGTCTCTGTCTCACTGCAGTTTCTGCCCCTCTCACCATCTCACAATCGCTGTGATTTGCAACTTTGTCCATTTTGCTGTGGGTCCAGGGGTGTTTTAGTTGAATTCAGCTGCGCATTCCAGTGACACATTTTCAAAACAATTCATGAATCATCTGCAGAGGAAATCCCACCTCAATCGATCAGATTATCAGTAAAATGTATTTCTCAGAGTCAGATTTAACTTCATTGCAGGGCTCAGTGCTGTGAATATAAAATGTACTTTCTGTCCTGTGGGGAGTCTATGAAATTGAATATGAAATGGGATTTAGTTTCAGTGTTTGAAATCTTTCAGATTTTTCTATGATTTCACTAATTTAACAATGAGATTGAGAGGGTATTTCACCGCGTACTTCAGCTCCTGCCTGAATATAGTCTGGGTCACAACGTAAATACACGTGTTGGTGCAGGAACTGAGATTCTGCAGCATCATTGATGTGTAATTTGCGATATCGTGAGGCTCGGTGTCGGTGAATTTATCCCGAATATCTGCAATTCGCTTATAAATGACATACACAACCCGGGTCAGCCATAACAATATAAAACTGCCAGATATAGTGAAGAGTAAAATAATTGATTTTCTCCGATTCTCCATCTCTGGGTCGTTGTGATTCTCTCCATTGCTCTGGCCCCGGAATCCCCTGCGGACTTTACTGGAGAATAAAATACGTCTGACCGTCAGAATATTGAACAGCAAAATTAGAAATACCGGGACACAAGGGATTAAAATGAGGTCAAGCAATTCAAATGCGGCCCATGTGGGGGAAGTGAAGAAGCTCGGTTTATAAACACAATCCATGGGAACATTATCAATAAAGTACCTTGGTTTATATACAAAGGAAATTGGGAGAGACTCTAAACAGCCCAGCACACACACAGTTCCAACAACCACAGCCGCCGTTTTCTTGGTGCAATATTTTGTTTTTAGCTTCTCACAACAAATTGCCACAAATCGATCAAAGGTGAAAGAGACTGTGAGCCAGACAGAAATAAATGTGGCTGCAGAAAACAGAACGGACACGAGAGAACACATGGGAGTAATTGTCAGGAATGAATCTGGGAAATAAATTAAAACACTCCACAACAATATGGGACCAGAGATAACGACCAGGAGATCAGACACTGCCATTCCCACCAGGTAGAAAGTGATACATTTGGAGAGACCGCACTTTTCTCGGTACAGGATCACAATCGCCACCAATTAACTGGAAGAGAGAGAAAAATAAACAGAGAAATTCCTGATCTGACCTGGAGACGAAGCAGCAGTTTGACAGGATCTGGGCTGAAATTCCAGCTTTATTGCTGCATTGAGGAGTGAAAACTGATTCATTGACCTGGGCAGTTCTTTGCCAGAGTGAAATGTTTGAAACACAATTATTATTAATTTTGGGAAATTGATCAAGAAAGCGAATAAAGTCAGCACTGGAGCTGCTGAAAGCACTGAGTGAGGATGCAGTACTTGTGGGGAAATGAGAAGGGGTTTTACAGAGATGGGATCCAATGGGTTAAATGGGGATTTATGCCCAGACTGTCCGTTGGGAAGTTTTAAGAACAGTGGGATGTGCAGCTGGTTCGTTTCTGTGAGTTCAGAGAGCTGATAGGGGCCAGTACAAGGTGGGAAATGTTTGAGAGCAGCAGCGGTGAGTTTGAAGGTTGGAATTTATTTGGAAGAGGCAGCTGGAGGTGGAACAAGTGAGTGTGATTGTGAGGCAAAGAAGGCAAAGGACATTTTCGAGCTGGAGAGGAAACTGGAGCAGATGGTCTGGGAAAGTGGAGAAAAAGAAGCAATGAACAGAGGATTCAATACAGTGACATGACAGGCTGAGATTCACAGGGAGAGACTGCAGCAAAATGTTAGTACAAAGATAATTTATAGATCCCAGTAACACTACTCAATTAATACATTCAAACAATAATACATATAGTTATTGGTGCTGGAGAAGACTTCATTGGTTATACAATTTAGTCAACACATTTAAATTTGCACAGTCAGTTAAATGTCAATTTAAATATATTTCTGACATCAGCCTCGCTCTTTATTGAATTCAATGGTCACAGAGATTTTGCAGTGCAGTATTTAAATAATGAACTACCATCAGTGAAGAACTGACTTTATTATGTTTATTCAGCCAGCAAGTAAGCAAGAGGAACTTTCTACAAAACAAAATGAGGACCTGACAGAAATAAACAATGAGGGACCAAGTCCAACAGTAAATTTCACACAATCTGACAACTGACAACTTCAACTCTCAGTTTCTCTCACTAATTACTCTGGATATTCCAGCACTTTATGTTAGTGATTTATTCACTCCTCTGCTTATTCCTCTTTCACTTTCCTTCTGGTTAATTTTTTCCCTCTGTTTTATTCTCCCTGCTCCTTTTCTAAGTTGCTCACCCTGGCTCTCTGGACTCCACACACCTTGCAAACTGTTACTTAATGCCACTTTTCTCATGTGATTTGTTCCTCACATTCTGTGCCTGTATTCTGTTCACCAGCCCCATGTTCAATGATTCTATTCTCAGAGTCAGTTTGCTCAATGGCGAAACCACTGTGAATAATTTAATGTCTCAACATAGCACTCAAATCTCCACCTGTTCACCTACACTCTTCACTTCATCTACAATACATGGAATAAACAGAATCGAAAGCTTCTTCCAGACAAACCTCACAATCATTGAAATTCATTCTCCTGGAATTATAAAGTATACCGTTAGAATGTGGGGTTGTTAAATTAATAAAACACCAACACCAGCGGTGCAGCTGATAATCTGCAGATAAATGGAAAGACTCTTGATTCCAACTGATACAGTGTAAACCAATAAAACATCACATCAGTACTTTCTGTTTTACAATGTAGTTTAGTGACAGTGAAGGCTCCACAGTGAAGCAGAGAAGGAGATGTGAAAGAGGCAGCAGCAAACTCAGTTCAGTAGCCAGACCTCTGAAGCAGCGTCAGTCATACATAGTATATTTTATAACACTGATAACCAATAGATACATTGAAATCCTTGTTAAACTGAACCATGTTATTGGGTTGGGAGAATATTGTGCTGCCTCCTTGTCGCATTGATACAGTGGGAGGTCTTGTTATCAAAGAGCGAAAAAAAAATCCTGAAAACATTGCACCATTGGTTAGTGGCACTTCACGAAAGTGTGAAAAACTCCTGATGCTCTTTGTCTTGATCTTAACCGAGACATCTGATTCAAATATATTAAATAAACGGAATAATCCAGTAAATATTCCGGGGTTACTAAAACCAATACCATTAAATATAATGCAGCTCCTGCAAGACTGAAAGAGCAGACAATGAGGAGATTCCATTAGTAAATTGATGGTAAAGAACAGGTGGCTGTGCAAAACACACAGTGATAAATATACCGAGTACAGCAGTGCAGTAAACATCGAGTTACAGCATTATCAACTGATGTACAGTCTTACCAGGAACTCCAATTGCAGCAAGTACAGGATAATAAATGAATGCGAGCTGAAAAATTAATGAATATCCCATTTCTGTGAGAAGCAGAGACTTCTGTTAGCCTGGAACCCACAGCTCCAGCACTATGAGCTGATCCATTCCAATGGGTGCTGATTTATACAGGGGATACGTCTCTACTGTCAAGGTTATACCCCTGATTATTGCTATTAGTTACACTCACCTGAACAAATATATTATATCAGCAGATTTGACTCTGATGCAATTAATGTGTTGAATAAAACACAATCATTTCAATGTCAATGACTTTTTCTTTCAGCCAATCTGAATACCTGACTTTTCACCACAGTATATTCCATCAGACACTTTCTTGCTCACTCACTGAAGAAGTCTATACTCCATAATCCATACCCTCCCTGTGTCCTCCTCACAGCTTACTGTCTCACCTCAATTTGTGTTATAAGCTGACTGGATACATTACACTCCATCCTTTCATCCCCCAATCAAACAGTCACACGATTAGCGACCTTGTCTTCATCTGTTTCAGACCAACAATCTATTTCAGTTATTACTGCACCAGCTCCTGCCCCTGCTCGTAAAGCACGAGACCCTGCCTCCATTATTACTGCACTAGACAACGTCTCGGATTGTTACAATCGGCCAGGTCTCTGGTTCTGCTTTGTTTCACCCGGTCTCAGTTTGCACTGCACAAGACCATTTCTCTGTTTACAGTTCAATAGTCCCAGTCTTTACTCTTTATCTAACACCATGCTGCACCTTCCCTGGATGTGTTTGATGGGACAGTGCAGAGGGCAACTTACTCTGTGCCGAACTCAACACTGTGCTTGTCTTGAGAGTGTTTAACGGGACAGTGTAGATGGAGCTGTTCTCTGTATCTCTGGAATTTAGAAGGTTCAGGGGTGATTTGACCAACGTTTTCAATACAATAAGGGAAACTAGTATTCCCACTGGCTGCGGAGTCTAGAACCTGGGGGCATAGTCAAAAAATCGAAAGAGAGTTGAAAAATCTTTCTGGAGTGAAAAGAAGAAACACCTCAACACCAGGTGTGGTATCAGCATCTCTTCCAGAACCTGCAATTGCTGCTGAGCCACATGTTAATTTTTAAATCTGAGTTTCAGAGATGTTTGTTAAACAAAGGTGTGTAAAGATATGGGGCCAAGGCGGGTGCATGGAATGAGCTCACAGATCAGCCATGGGCTCTTTGAATAACGGAACAGGATTGAAGGACTAAATGGCCTCCTCCTGCACCTATGTCCAAAGACAAAACTTCTGCTAACACTCTCTGTGTCTCGATGACCCTAACGGTCCGTGCCTCGTTCTTTGTCTCGCTTTCTGTCTGTCAACTGTCTCTCTCTTAGAAGGGCGGCACAGTGGCGCAGTGGTTAGCACCGCAGCCTCACAGCTCCAGGGACCCGGGTTCGATTCCAGGTACTGCCTGTGTGGAGTTTGCAAGTTCTCCCTGTGTCTGCGTGGGTTTTCTCCGGGTGCTCCGGTTTCCTCCCACAAGCCAAAAGACTTGCAGGTTGATCGGTAAATTGGCCATTATAAATTGTCACTAGTGTAGGTAGGTGGTAGGGAAATATTGGGACAGGTGGGGATGTTTGGTAGGAATATGGGATTAGCGTAGGGTTAGTATAAATGGGTGGTTGATGTTCGGCACAGACTCGGTGGGCCGAAGGGCCTGTTTCAGTGCTGTATCTCTAATCTAATCTGTGGAAATCCATAAACATAAGACAGTCATTTGATTTATTTCCCGCTGGTCATTTTATGTTACCACAGCACTGGGACATTTATTTCAGAGGCTGACTCCTTACTACTGTACCGTTAGTGTTTTCAACGTGTCAGTGACAGAGACATGGGGACACTAAGGAACACAGTACGAGACAGGAGTGAATCATTCTCTTGTACCCATTGTTTACAGTGTATGTACAGGAGTTGACACTGTGTTAAATTTCTTCACGGGATCTGGGCATCACTGCCAAGACCAGCATTTATTGCCTAATTTCCCTCAGAAGACGGTGATGAGCTGCTACCCTCATTGAGCCTCCTTGTTACCCTCACGTAAAATTCAATCAAGTTAGCCTGACACAACCTTGACTTAACAAATCCATGCTGACTGTGTTGGATTAATCTGCACCTTTCGAAATAACGATTCATATTATTTATTAGGATTTTTCCCAATGATTTTCCCTCTACTGATGTTAGGCTGAGTGGCCTGTAATTACTCAGTCTATCCCTTTCTCTCTTTTAGATCAACGGTACAACATTCGCAGTCCTCCAGTCCTCTGGCACCACGACTGTCAGCAGAGTGGATTGGAAAATGATGGTCAGAGCCTCTGCTGTTCCCTCCCTTGCTCTTCTTAACTGTCTGAGCCTGGTGAATTATCAGCTTTCAAAGATGCTAAACCCCTTAATATCTTCTCTATCACTATGTCTATCCCATAGAATGTTTCAAACTCCTTGTCCTTTACTACAATGTCTGCATCATCTCTTCTATTTGAAGACAGATGCAATGCATTCATGAAGAACCAAGCCCACATTTTTCGCCTCCATGGGCAGGAAGGAGAAGAGGCAATATAACCTAATTGCTCTTGCAGAAAACCGATCCTGGCTCGACAGGTTAACTTTCTTGTCTCTAATCGGCCCGACTTATTCCTCCATTTAAGATAACAGTACATCAAGTTCATATCCGAGTACTTTCAAAATGCAGTGAGGGTTTCTGCCTCTGCCACCCTTTCAGGCATTGAGTTTCAGATCCCCACACAGACTATCTCCCGTTCCCCCTGTTTCTATAGCATCTCAGGGTCTTCTGGCATGCTCTATCTCTCTGCTTCGGTCTCTGTCGCGCTCTCCCCTCTCTATTTCTCTTTCTCCCTTTCTCTCTGCTTCCATTCCTGTGCACCAGCTGCCTTGGGAGCCTTTGATGGGGACAGTATACAGAACATAGAACATTACAGCGCAGTACAGGCCCTTCGGCCCTCGATGTTGCGCCGACCTGTGAAACCATCTGACCTACACTATTCCATTTTCATCCATATGTCTATCTAATGACCACTTAAATGCCCTTAAAGTTGGCGAGTCCACTACTGTTACAGGCAGGACATTCCACGCCCCTACTACTCTCTGAGTAAAGAAACTACCTCTGACATCTGTCCTATATCTATCACCCCTCAACTTAAAGCTATGTCCCCTCGTGTTTGCCATCACCATCCAGGGAAATAGACTCTCACTATCCACCCTATCTAACCTTCTGATTATCTTATATGTCTCTATTAAGTCACCTCTCCTCCTCCTTCTCTCTAACGAAAACAACCTCAAGTCCCTCAGCCTTTCCTCGGAAGACCTTCCCTCCATACCAGGCAACATCCTAGTAAATCTCCTCTGCACCCTTTCCAAAGCTTCCACATCCTTCCTATAATGCGGTGACCAGAACTGCACGCAATACTCCAGGTGCGGCCGCACCAGAGTTTTGTACAGCTGCAGCTTGACCTCGTGGCTCCGAAACTCGATCCCCCTACTAATAAAAGCTAACACACCATATGCCTTCTTAACAGCCCTATTAACCTGGGTAGCAACTTTCAGGGATTTATGTACCTGGACACCAAGATTTCTCTGCTCATCTACACTACAAAGAATCTTCCCATTAGCCCAGTACTCTGCATTCCTGTTACTCCTTCCAAAGTGAATCATCTCACACTTTTCCGCATTAAACTCCATTTGCAATCTCTCAGCCCAGCTCTGCAGCCTATCTATGTCCCTCTGTAACCTACAACATCCTTCGGCACTATCCACAACTCCACCGACCTTCGTGTCATCCGCAAATATCCTAACCCACCCTTTTACACCCTCATCCAGGTCATTTAGAAAAATGACAAACAGCAGTGGCCCCAAAACAGATCCTTGCGGTACACCACTAGTAAATCGTATAGATGGAGATTTACTCTGTACCTACCCCGTGCTGGACATGTCTTGGGAGTGTTTGATGTGTACAGTGTAGATGGAGCTTTACTCTGCATTTAACCATGTGCTGTGCTTTCCCTGGGGTATTTAATGGGGACAGTGTAGAGGAAGCTTTACTTTGTACCTAACCTTGGTCAAGAGACAGAAAGCAGAGAATATATGTGAATGGTTGTTTCTTACACTCGGTGAAGATGTACAGTGGTACATCCAATTGTGCACAGCAACCTCCCAAAAACAGCAATGTGATAATGAGCAGTATCTTGTTTTAGTGATTTTGTTTGTGTGTTAAATATTGACCAGAACACCAGGGAGAACTGCATCGAGCCCACACGGGCACGCTGGGCGACTGATATCTTTCTCTGCTTGAATATTCTGTGATTTTATGAGTTCACAGTGAACACTCCTCGATCTCATTTAAGAACTGTTCCCTCTTGTTTGTAATTATTCCTCTCAGCTTACCCCTTGGAGTCCAGGTATCATTCTACTCTGTTCATGCTGTCCAATATTTCACAGCCCTCCTCCTTAAACACAATGCTTGCATTGTCCCCCTCTTTTATGACCATTTAGCAATATTGCTACTCCTATGATTAAAGGGGCAGTGACAGAGGGTTACAAAATTAGTTAAGGAACAGAACACAGAGTGTAGTACTGAATGGCTGTTTCAGACTCAAGCGAGGTATAGAGTTGTGTCCCCCAGAGGTTCGTATTGGGACCACTGCTCTTTTTGATAGATATTAATGACCTGAGTTGGGTATACAGGGCAGAACTTCAAAGCTTGTAGATGACACAACTCTTTGGAAATGTAATAAATACGGAGGCAAATGGCAGCAGACTTCAGGAAGCTATTGGCAGTCTGCTGAATTGGACAAACACATGGAAGGCTAAATTCAATGCTGAGAAATATGAAGTTGTGGATTTTGGAAGAAGAACTGTGAGAGAGGCAAGATAAACGAAATGGTACAATGGTAAAACGGGTGCCTGAACAGAGAAATCTTAAGTTTCAACCACAGTGTACCTTACACATACAAGTGCTGACTCTGTCTCTGTCTTTCTCTCTCTCATTTCACTCTCTGTCTTTTGCTTTCAATACCTATCGTGACTTTTCTCTGCATCCTTCTTGTTTGAATAGTACCCTGAAATATTTCAGTCTAAATGTTTAAAATAACAGCTCATGGTACTTTCTTTCCGTTCAGGCATTCTTGCATTGTGGAACTGTCAGTTATCTGTGCAGAGACAGGATATAGGAGTGTTTGAATGGAGTTGAAGATTTTGGTTGATTGAACAGGGTGTGAATTAGATTGTGGAATGAATCCGTTGCAGATATACACATTTGAATGTCTTTACAGCAGATGTGCTGAGAGAAAGAGGTGGCTTACCAGTGTCTGATTAACAGCAACGTCGATAGACACAGGAAATAACAAGAGTTGGGACAATATACAAAAGCTGAGACAGTCAGGCAAGAACAATAGGAAGGTGAATGCCTTTGCAATTTTTAATCTGAAGACCTGAGCTCATGATTGAAAAAGCAGGAGTTCAAATCCTACATTGGGCTCATGTGAACTTGAATCGCTCAGAAAATAATAATTAAAAAATCCAGAATAATAAATCCTTCAAGATGAAATTATTCACTCTCACTGCTATGACACGGATTTACCTTCAATTTGTGTTTTCCAGTCCTCTTTATCTAAACCGCCTTCCACTGGCCCAGATACATTCCCTAAAGCTAAATGTAAAACTGACCCATCTCTTGTTGAGCTTGCTACGTACTGGCCTGAGAAAGTTCCCCTGAATGTATTTTAAGAATTATGTATCCTCGATACTTTTTCCACTAGTCTCAATTATCAATGCTGTAGTTAGGACTGTACTAGACCCCGCTTCTCTTTATATTACACATGCCCCTGTTTCTGCGGTAAAAAGTGGTATAAAATGTGCGAGGCGTCTCTGTGTCCGTCCTCCATTTTACGCATATAAACAGAACACCCTCTATTTTATGCACAGGGTTATAAGAAATAAGAGCAAGAGCAGGCTATTCAGCCTCTCGAGCCATTCAATAAGATCATGGCTGGTTTGATAGTGGCCTTAACTCCCGTCTCCTGCCTGCCCCCCATAATCCTCGACTCTCTAGTCAATCTCAAATCTATCCAACTCAGCCTTGAATATATTCAATGACCCAGCCTCCATTGCTCTCTGGCCAACAGAATTCCAGAGTCTAACCATCCGGTGAGAGAAAAAGAACATCCTCCTCGTCTCCCTCCGAAATGGGAAACCCTTTATTTTTAAACTGTGCCCCCTCGTTCTGGATTCCCCCAAAAAGAAACATCCTCCCAGCACCACCCTATCATGTCCCCTCAGGATCTTGTATGGTTCAATAAGATCAGCTCTCATTCTTCAAAACTCCAATGAGCATAGGCCCAACCTATTTAACCACTCTTCATAAGACCACCCCTTCATCCCAGGAATCAGCCTACTGAACCTTCTCTGAACTGATTCTGAAGTGATTTATGACTTTAACCCCTTATAGGGACTAAACCAAATAAGGCATACATCCCTATGAAACTCCTTTAATTAAGTGTAAACCAAACAAATCCTGATAGACACTTACCTAGGTCTAAATAATTGAACTAGATTCCCTCAGAAAAAGAAAACTAACAGACTATATGACCAGCTTTCGGATAGCCTATTTTAATAATTATAGCTAAGTCATAAATATCCCAGATATTATAAGAGTCTGGAAAACTCTTTTGAACACGTATCTCTCCACTTAAAGAGGCACAGCGGGGGTTGTTGTAGTTGTATACAGAATACTACATAAGACGACTTATTAACTTTTATATATTTATTTAAGAATTTAACATGCAATACACTTATAACTAGATAAGTATATCACAATATCAAATATTACGAAGATCTGGAACACAATCCTATTCCCAAAATAGAATCCAATGGTTTAACCCTGCTGATGTTATTGCAAAATATCTTAGAATATCCATCAAAATTTAAAGCGCAATGTTACCTTAAATTCCCCACGTAAGCCATAGGGTGGGAAGTATTGCTGAGGAATTCAACATTTCAAATTTTTTCTTCAGAACCCCTCATGTTTGTACTCTTTCTAAGGTATCATGTGATCTTTTAGCGTATAGGTGTCACCTTGATGTGTGTGATTTTCCTGCTTTTAAGATCCATACTTGGTAGTATCATTAACTAGCATTTTCACTAAATGTTTTTCTGGAATTCTCCTCTTTTTGAAGTTGTGCGCATTTCTCTGGTCAAAATGTTTATAATTGCCTTTACTTGACATCTGTTTTTGTAATAACTTTTCTCAATTATCATTTTATTATCTATAATTGTGTTTTATGGCAACGTGAAGCGTCTTTGTGGGTAAATCTGTCTACATTTACCAACGCCTTGCATTAATTAAATTTATGGTGACCTTTACTGATGTCACACAGAATGTTTCAATGTGTGTTCATCCTCCAATTCCCTGGCAACAGAAACACTGAAATGGATTTTCCAACTTGTTTCTGGTTCACATTCTAATGTAACAGGTACTTTGAAAGACCTTGACATTTCTCACACTACCTTCTTAAAGGGGAATGTCAGTGAGTATTAAAATCTGACCCTTTATTCACTCTTTAATTCTAAAAGATATAATATATTCACGATATATAAATTCTACCTATTTAAGCCTATTATACCGATATTCCATCACAACCCCTTCATCCCAGGAATGAGCCTCGTAAACCTTCTTTGAACTGATTCCAATGCATCCAGGCCTGACCATTTATCCACTTTCAAAGATGCCAAACACCTTAATATTTCCATCTCACTCTGTTTATCCCGTTCAATATTTCACACTCCTCTTTAACTACAATGTTTGCATTGTCCTCCTCCTTCTTTTATGAAGACAGACACAAAGTGTTCATTGAGAACCATGCCCACTGCTCCCACCTCCGTACACACGTTCCCTTTTTGGTCACTAATACTCTATCCTTGGTTATCTTCTTGCTCTTAATGTATTTCTGAAACATTTCGCATTTTTCTTGGTTCTGCTTGATAATACGTTTCTGGCCTTTGCTTTCTCTTTGCTTTCCTAATTTGGTTTTAAATTTCACCCCTGCACTTTCTTCATTTGTCTCGGTTTTCTGTGGTATTGAGCTCTCAGTATCTGACATAAGCCTCCCTGTTGTGCTTTATCCTACGTGGTTTGATCCTTGACATCCAAGGGGCTCTAGATTTGGGAGTCCCACATTTTTTGTCTTTGTGCAAACATATTTGTTCTCAACTCTCACGAACTCTCATTGCTCTGACACTGATTGACCTTCAAGTAGCTGTCTCCACCCCACTTTGCTAAAATGCATCATCCCTGGAACTACCATCTCCTTTGCTCCTTCTGATGGATCCTCGCATTCTTCCTAAAGTGTGGTGACCAGAAATGTATGCTATACTCTAATTCTGGCCTAACCAGAGCCCAAGATCGCATATGCTTTGCTTACTGCTCTCTCAATATGACCTTCCATCTTCAAAGATGCATGAATATGTGCCTTCAGGTCTCTCTGTCCATGCGCCCTCCCTAGAAATATGCCATTAAGTCTATATTGCCTCTCTCTATCCCTTCTGCCAAAATACATCACCGCATATTTCCCTGTATGAAATTCCATCTGCCACTTGTCTGCCCACTCTGCTCGCCTATCTATGTCCTGCTGTAATGGATTGGTATCATCCTCACTGTTTGCATCGTCTCCAAGTTTGGTATCATCGGCAAATATTGAAATTTTACTCTGTGTTCCAAAATTCAAGTTATTTACATATATCCAAAAAAACAGTGGCGCTAGCAGTGACTGTTGGGGAACACCGCTCTCTACCATCCTCCAGTCTGAAATACAACCATTTGCCACGAATTTCTGTCCTTTTGCCAATTGTTTATCCAAACTGCCCCTTGCCGTCCTCTTCCATGAGAGTCAGATTTGTTAAGCATGACTTTATGTACTAGTTTGTCAAACGCTTTCTTCAAATCCATATGAAATCCATTGCATTCCCTTCATCAAATCTTCTCTGTTACTTCATCAAACAATTCAATTAGATTCGTCAATTACTTTCTGCCTTTTACAAAACCATGCTGGCTGTCCCGACTCAAACTTCTCCAAGTGTCTGTGATGTTTTGGCTCTTTCAATTTCTGATCCAATTTTCTTTTTGAAAGCGACCATTAAATCCGTCTCCAACACACCATCAGACATTTCTTTTCAGATCCGAAACCTTCATGTAAAACGTTTTTTTCCTCGAGTTACATCAGGCTGTTGTTTTGCCAATCACCTTCAATCTGTACTCCCTGGTTATCTATCCTTCAGCCATTGGAAACAGTTTCTGTTATTTACTCTATTGAAACCTTTCATGATTTTAAACACCTCTAACAAATATCCTTTTAAGCTTCTCTGTTCTAAGGAGAAAAGCCCCCAGATTCCCCAGTCAAATAGCATAACTAAAATAATCTCATCCTGGAATCCTTTCAATAAATTTCTTCTGAGTATTCTCCAAAGCCTCCATATCCTTCCTAAAGTGTGGTCCCAGAATTGGACACAATGCTCCTGCTGGGGACCATTTATTATTTTGTAGAAATTTAGCATCACTTCCTGACTTTTATACTCTAGACCTCTGTTTATAAAGCCCAGGATCCCATCTGTTATATTAACCCGTCAGCAAAGAGGGAAATTCTACCGGAACCATTGGCCAGTTCCTTTGGACATGAATCCAGGAGTCGTTACAAGGCTGGTAGAAGGTTTTGGGAGATAGGATTCCAGAGAGAACCATGACTTTTGTTCAAGCATAAAACCATCAATGCATTGGAAACTGGGAGGAGACTTTTTGTATAGTGGTGACATTTGCAGCTGTAAATCAGTGGATACAGTGTTCACATCCATCTGCACATCATCCCAGTGACTGCACACTGGAGATCATCCTCTGAATTCTGAATAGGGAGCTATTCAGCTGTGTGAACCATGCCACATATCCCTCACTGCCTCGCTGCCTCTCCACTGCCTCTACCCCTCACTTGCTGTGCCTTTCCTTCTTTCAGGCCCACTTTGTCGTTCTCTCCCTTCCTGTCATAAGCACATAAGAAATAGGAACAGGTCTAGGCCATCTATACCCTCAAGCCTGCTCTGCCATTATCTGGTGAATGTTTGTTGCATCACCTCCAAGACAAGTATATCCTTTCTTCAGTACGGAGTCCAGGACTGTACACAATACTCCAGGTGTGGGCTCACCAAAGCCCTGGACAATTGCAGCAACAGATCCTCACTCTTGTACTCTAACCCCTTTGCAATAAAGGCCAATACTCCATTTGCCTTCCTAATTGATGGCTGTACCTGCATGTTAGTTCTCTGTGTTTTGTGTACAAGAAGACCCAAATCCCTCTGCACACCAACATTTAATAGGTGTTCACCATTTATAAAAACGTTCTGTGTTTCTGTTCTTCCTACTAAAGTGAATAACCTCACATTTCTCCACGTGATATTCCAGCTGCCAAATTCTTTCCCCCTCACTTAACTGGTACATCTTCCTTTGCAGCCTCTTTGAGTCCTCCTCACAGCTTACTGTCCCACCCAACTTCGTATCATCAGCCCATATAAGCACAACACAGGCGGTGTTTGAGTGAAGCACTTTTGTCCTCACAAGTATGAAGATGCAAAAGGTTGATATTTTGTGGAGCATATTTGCGCATATTCATCTGACTTAACCACAGAATAATCATAGAATGAAACGCCACAGAAGGAGGCCACTCAGCCCATCATATCTGTGCCAGTTCTTTGGTATAACTATCCAATTAATCCCAGCTCCCCTGCTCTTTCCCCACAGCCTTGTGTTTTTGTTTTTCCCATTCATGTATTTATCCAGTTTCTTTTTGAAAGTTATTATTGAATCTGCTTCTACTGTCCGTTCAGGCAGCACATTCCAGATCCCAACAACTCACTGTGTGCAACATTTCTCCACATTCTGCCATCCCCACTACCCCGCACCATTTCATTTACCAATAAATCCACAGCAGGTACTTGACTTTTCACATGGGTGTGCACCCTTTCAGTTGACAGAGCCCTTGCAGTGGAATTGTGAGAACGTGAACTCACCAACACAAGGAGTAGTTGAGCAGAATAGCACAGATTCATTTATCAGAAGCTAGATAAATACATGATGGAGACAGAATATATGTTGCTAGGGTGATATGAAATGGGGTCGGATGAGGCTCGTCTGGAGCATAAACACCAGCATGGACCAGCTGGAACGAATGGCCTGTTTCTGTGCTGTAATTATTTCTAATATTCACACTGCATCCCTCCTTTCCCTCTCCCAGTCGTTGGTGATCTGACTGCCCCTCTCCCAGTGGTTGGTGCTCCTTCTCTCCCTCTCCCAGTGCCTGGCACCCCGACTACCCTTCTCTGTAGCTGGTGCCTCTTCTGCCCTCTCCCAGTGACTGGGACCTCGACTGCCCCTCTCCCAATGACTGGTAGTGGCTGTGTGGAAGCGCCTATTGCAATTCTTTGCCTCTCTCTCCAGCCTCCCTTTCTCTTGAAGACAAGGCAAAAATCATAGCTCATTCACTTGCTGAATCACAGCCAAGAAACCAGCACTCTCGGGCTCTTGTACCAAAGAGCACCCAGAATAATTGGCGGACATGAAACTTGGAATAGGATCAAGGGATTGTATGGCCTACACCTGCTCCAATTTCGTATTACTCCTGATGTGCGATTCTCTAACCAGGGTATTTGTAAAGAAAGAGAAGGAACCCAAGCTCTGACCTTAAAGGCTGTCATCATCGGTTACATTAGAGAAAGGGAACACTATTTTATGTAGAAAAAGTAGAATTAAATGCATAAGTCTCTACCGTTCCAGCCAGGGTAAAGCATTCAGAATATTTTTTCCAAAATAAAAATCTTCCATCCTTTACATAGGTTTTCCAAGTTTAAGATGAAACAGCCTTCCTGCTTATTGACCCCTCTGCTAAGGGAAATCAATCTGTAGCCATCATAATTTTATACAGCTCAATTAACTCTCCCCCTCAGCTTCCTCTGCTCCAATGAAAGCAACCCCAGCCTGTCCAATCATTCCTCACAACTAAAATTGTCCATTGCTATCAACATCCTCTGTAAATCTCCTCTGTACCCTCTCTTGTGCAATCACATACTTCCTGTAATATGGTGACTGGAACTGTACACAGTGCCCTAGCTGCGGTCTAATTAGAGATTTATATATGTCTAGCATAATCTCCCTGCTCTAATATTCTATACATTGGCCAATAAAGGAAGGTGCAACAGAAAATACTGCAAGAAAAACAATCCTTAACGTTAACAAACTGTCAGCAGTTGTCAGTACAACACAAGTGCGAATCAGTAAAATTTAACACAACACAGCTGGTCACTAAGTCGTGTAAAGAGCATTGCATTATTGCTGACCTTTACTTCAATCCCTCAATCTCACTTCATCTCTGGGAGATTGTTGTAAGATTCACCCCATCCTTTCAAACATAAATATTACCAACATCAAACCAGAGCAGTTAGAAATTGTACACAGGTATTTTTCAGACCAAAAATGATTGGATCCACCAACCCAGGTAAATATATATCTTTATTTATATGGATATCTGTCAATCTAGCCATCCATCCATCAATCTATATATCTATCCATCTATCTATCTATCTATCTATCTATCTATCTATCTATCTATCTATCTATCTATCTATCTATCTATCCATCCATCCATCTATCTATCTATCTATCTATCTATCTATCTATCTATCTATCTATCTATCTATCTATCTATCTATCTACTAATCTATCTATCTATCTATCTATCTATCTATCTATCTATCTATCTATCTATCTATCTATCTATCTATCTATCCATCTATCCATCTATCTATCTATCCATCTATCTATCTATCTATCTATCTATCCATCTATCTATCTATATATCGATCTATCTATTTTTTGTTTGGATGCAGCAGCTTTGACAGAAGTGGAGATGCGGAGCGAACTTACAGCTGAGCGGTCAATTTCAGTGGAAGTTAAAGTTAATTCCCTTTTGTTTTCGGAGGACCAGGGGACTGCTGGGTAAGTAAAAATTATATATTTGGGCGGTTTAAAATCAATTTCTTTTGGATGCAGCAGCTTTGACAGAAGTGGAGATGCGGAGCGAACTTGCAGCTGGGAGGTCAGTTTCAGTGTAAGTTAAAGTTAATTCCCTTTTGTTTTCGGAGGACCAGGGGACTGCTGGGTAAGTAAAAACTATATATTTGGGCGGTGGCTGTACCCGAGTCAATACACGTGTAGTGTCTCCCACCCAACCTCCTCCTCTAACCAAAAAAAAAAGCACTCTGGTGTGTTGATAAGGTAAGCTTTTTATTTAAAAAGTTCTGTCCGTCGGATTGCTAAGCTAACACGTTTTGACTTTTTTTTTGGTTTCACAGTAGATTTGTTGGGAATTTAGAACAGTGGGAATGGAGGTTAAGGCAGTTGAATGTTCCTCCTGCAGAATGTGGGAGGAAAGGGTCGCCAAGAGTGTCCCTGCTGACTGCATCTGCGGGAAGTGCATCCAAGTCCAGCTCCTTGAGAACCACGTTAGGGAACTGGAGCTGGAGCTGGATGAACTTCGGATCATTCGGGAGGCGGAGGGGGTTATTGAGAGGAGTTATGGGGAGGTAGTCACACCTCAGGTAAAAGAAGTAGGTAGATGGGTTACCGTCAGGGGAAGGAGAGGGAACCAGCAGGCAGTGCAGGGATCCCCTGTGGCCGTTTCCCTCAACAACAGGTATACCATTTTGGATACTGTTGCGGGGGATGATTTACCAGGGGTAAGCAATGGGGTACAGGTCTCTGGCACAGAGTCTGTCCCTGTTGCTCAGAAGGGAAGGGGAAGAGGAGCAGAGCATTAGTCATTGGGGACTCCATAGTTAGGGGAACAGATAGGAGGTTCTGTGGGAACGACAGAGACTCACGGTTGGTGTGTTGCCTCCCAGGTGCCAGGGTTCGTGATGTCTCGGATCTTGTTTTTGGGATCCGTAAGGTGGAGGGGAAGCAGCCCCAAGTCGTGGTCCACATAGGCACCAACGACATAGGTAGGAAGCGAGATGGGGATTTAAGGCAGAAATTTAGGGAGCTCGGGTGGAAGCTTAGAGCGAGAACAAACAGAGCTTTTATCTCTGGGTTGTTGCCCGTGCCACGTGCTAGCAAAGCGAGGAATAGGGAGAGAGAGCAGTTTTACCACGTGGCTGCAGGGATGGTGTAGGAGGGAGGGTTTTGGTTTTCTGGATAATTGGGACTCTTTCTGGGGTAGGTGGGACCTCTACAAACAGGATGGTCTTCACCTGAACCAGAGGGGTACCAATATCCTGGGGGGGGGGAGATTTGCGAGTACTCTTCGGGGGCCGGGGGGGGGGGGGGAATTTAAACCTAATTCAGCAGGGGAATGGGAACCTAAATTGTAGTTCCAGTGTACAGGATGTTGAGAGTAGTGAGGTCAAGGATAAGGTTACAAGGACGCAAGAGGGCACTGGCAAGCAAGAACTTGGTTTAAAGTGTGTCTACTTCAACGCCAGGAGCATCTGGAATAAGGTGGGTGAGCTTGCAGCATGGGTTGGTACCTGGGATCTCGATGTAGTGGCCATTTCGGAGACATGGGTAGAGCAGGGGCAGGAATGGATGTTGCAGGTTCCGGGATTTAGATGTTTCAGTAAGAACAGAGAAGATGGTAAAAGAGGGGAGGTTGTGGCATTGTTAATCAAGGAGAGTATTACGGCGGCAGAAAGGACGTTTGAGCACTCGTCCACTGAGATAGTATGGGCCGAGGTTAGAAACAGGAGAGGAGAGGTCACCCTGTTGGGAGTTTTCTATAGACCTCCGAATAGTTCCAGAGATGTAGAGGAAAGGATAGCGAAGATGATTCTCGACAGGAGCGAGAGTAACAGGGTAGTTGTTATGGGGGACTTTAACTTTCCAAATATTGACTGGAAATACTATAGTTCGAGTACTTTAGATGGGTCAGTTTTTGTCCAGTGTGTGCAGGAGGGTTTTCTGACACAGTATGTAGACAGGCCAACCAGGGGCGATGCCACATTGGATTTGGTACTGGGTAATTAACCCGGCCAGGTGTGAGATTTAGATGTAGGTGAGCACTTTGGTGATAGTGATCACAATTCGGTGAGTTTGACCTTAGTGATAGGCAGGGACAGGTATATACAGCAGGGCAAGAATTATAGCTGGGGGAAAGGAAATTATGATGCGATTAGGCAAGATTTAGGATGCGTAGGATGGGGAAGGAAACTGCAGGGGATGGGCACAATCGAAATGTGGAGCTTATTCAAGGAGCAGCTACTGCGTGTCCTTGATAAGTATGTACCTGTCAGGCAGGGAGGAAGTTGTCGAGCGAGGGAGCCGTGGTTTACTAAAGAAGTTGAAGCGCTTGTCAAGAGGAAGAAGGCGGCATATGTTAGGATGAGACCTGAAGGCTCAGTTTGGGCGCTTGAGAGTTACAAGCTAGCCAGGAAGGATCTAAAGGGAGAGCTCAGAAGAGCGAGGAGAGGACACGAGAAGTCATTGGCGGATAGGATCAAGGAAAACCCGAAGGCTTTCTATAGGTATATCAGGAATGAAAGAATGACTAGAGTTAGATTAGGGCCAATCAAGGATAGTAGTGGGAAGTTGTGTGTGGCATCAGAGAAGATAGGGGAAGCGTTAAATGAATATTTTTCGTCAGTATTTACAGTAGAGAAAGAAAATGTTGTCGAAGAGATTACTGAGATTCAGATTACTAGGCTAGATGGGATTGAGATTCACAAGGAGGAGGTGTTAGCAATTTTGGAAAGTGTGAAAATAGATAAGTCCCCTGGGCCAGATGGGATTTATCCCAGGATTCTCTGGGAAGCCAGGGAGGAGATTGCAGAGCCTTTGTCCTTGATCTTTATGTCGTCATTGTCGACAGGAATAGTGCTGGAAGACTGGAGGATATCAAATGTTGTCCCCTTGTTCAAGAAGGGGAGTAGAGACAGCCCTGGTAATTATAGACCTGTGAGCCTTACTTCGGTTGTGGGTAAAATGTTGGAAAAGGTTATAAGAGATAGGATTTATAATCATCTTGAAAAGAATAAGTTCATTAGCGATAGTCAGCAAGGTTTTGTGATGGGTAGGTCGTGCCTCACAAACCTTATTGAGTTTTTCGAGAAGGTGACCAAACAGGTGGATGAGGGTAAAGCAGTGGATGTGGTGTATATGGATTTCAGTAAGGCGTTTGATAAGGTTCCCCACGGTAGGCTATTGCAGAAAATACGGAAGTATGGGGTTGAAGGTGATTTCGAGCTTTGGATCAGAAATTGGCTAGCTGAAAGAAGACAGAGGGTGCAGGTTGATGGCAAATGTTCATCCTGGAGTTTAGTTACTAGTGGTGTACCGCAAGGATCTGTTTTGGGGCCACTGCTGTTTTTCATTTTTATAAATTACCTGGATGAGGGTGTAAAAGGGTGGGTTAGGAAATGTGCGGATGACACGAAGGTCGGTGGAGTTGTGGATAGTGCCGACGGTTGTTGTAGGGTACAGAGGAACATTGATAGGCTGCAGAGCTGGGCTGAGAGATGGCAAATGGAGTTTAATGCTGAAAAGTGTGAGGTGATTCACTTTGGAAGGAGTAACATGAATGCAGAGTACTGGGCTAATGGGAAGATTCTTGGTCGTGTAGATGAGCAGAGAGATCTTGGTGTCCAGGTACATAAATCCCTGAAAGTTGCTACCCAGGTTAATAGGGCTGTTAAGAAGGCATATGGTGTGTTAGCTTTTATTAGTAGGGGGATCGAGTTTCGTAGCCACGAGGTCATGCTGCAGCTGTACAAAACTCTGGTGCGGCCGCACCTGGAGTATTGCGTGCAGTTCTGGTCACCGCATTAGATGAAGGATGTGGAAGCTTTGGAAAGGGTGCAGAGGAGATTTACTAGGATGTTGCCTGGTATGGAGGGAAAGTCTTACGAGGAAAGGCTGAGGGACTTGAGGTTGCTATCGTTGGAGAGAAGGAGGAGGAGAGGTGACTTAATAGAGACATATAAGATAATCAGAGTGTTAGATAGGGTGGATAGTGAGAGTCTTTTTACTCGGATGGTGATGGCAAACACGAGGTGACATAGCTTTAAGTTGTGGGGCGATAAATATAGGACAGATGTTAGAGGTAGTTTCTTTACTCAGATAGTAGTAGGGGCGTGGAACGCCCTGCCTGCAACATTAGTAGACTCGCCAACTTTAAGGGCATTTAAGTGGTCATTGGATAGACATATGGATAAAAATGGAATAGTGTAGGTCAGATGGTTTCACAGGTCGGCGCAACATCGAGGGCCGAAGGGCCTGTACTGCGCTGTAATGTTACAATGTTCGAATGTTCTATCTATAGGTTTGACCCGACGAGGCAAGGAAGGGATGGTAGGGTGAATGAACCTTGGATGACAAGTGATGTGGAACAGCCAGTCAAGAGGAAGAAGGAAGCTTACTTAAGGTTGAGGAGGCAAGGATCAGACAGGGCTCTAGAGGGTTACCAGGTAGCCAGGAAGGAACTGAATAATGGACTTAGGAGAGCTGGAAGGGGACATGAAAAAGTCTTGGCGGGTAGGATTAAGGAAAATCCCAAGGCGTTCTACACTTATGTGAGGAACAAGAGGATGGCCAGAGTGAGGGTAGGGCTGATTAGGAATAGTGGAGGGAACTTGTGCCTGGAGTCAATGGAGGTAGGGGAGGTCCATAATGAATACCTTGCTTCAGTGTTCACTGGTGAGAGGGACCTGGTCGTTTGTGAGGAGAGCGTAAAAAGGCTGATATGCTCGAACAGGTTGATGTTAAGAAGGAGGATGTGCTGGAAAGTTTGAAAGACATGAGGACAGATTAGTCCCCGGGGCCAGACGGGATATACCCAAGGATATTACGGGAAGCGAGGGAAGAGATTCCCGCACCTTTGGCGATGATCTATGCGTCCTCACTGTCCACTTGAGTAGTACCAGAGGATTGGAGGGTGGAAAACTTTATTCCCTTGTTCAAGAAAGGGAATAGGGATAACCCTGGGAATTATAGACCAGTCAGTCTTACATCGGCAGTGGGCAAATTATTAGAGAGGATTCTGAGAGACAGGATTTATGATTATTTGGAAATGCATAGTTTGATTAGAGACAGTCAGCATGGCTTTGTGAGGGGCAGGTCATGCCTCACAAGCCTTATTGAATTCTTTGAGGATGTGACAAAACACGTTGATGAAGTAAGAGCAGTGGATGTGGTGTATATGGATCTTAGCAAGGTGTTTGATAAGCTTCCCCATGGTAGGCTCATTCAGAAAGTAAGGAGGCATGGGATACAGGGAAATATGGCTGTCTGGATACAGAATTGCCTGGCCCATAGAAGACAGAGGGTGGTAGTTGATGGAAAGTATTCAGCCTGGAGCTCAGTGACCAGTGGTGTTCCGCAGGGATCTGTTCTCTGACCTCTGCTCTTTGGATTTTTATAAATGCCTTGCATGAGGAAGTGGAAGGCTGGGTTAGCAAGTTTGCCGATGGTACGAAGGTTGCTGGAGTTGTGTATAGTGTGGAAGGCTGTTTTAGGTTGCAACGGGACACTGACAGGATGCAGAGCTCGGCTGAGAAGTGGCAGATGGAGGTTAACCTGGAAAAGTGTGAAGTGATTCATTTTGGAAGGTCGAATTTGAATGCAGAATACAGGCTTAAAGACAGGACTCTTGGTAGAGTGGAAGAAAAGAGGGATCTTGGGGTCCATGTCCATAGATTGCTCAAAGTTGCCACCTATGTTGATAGTGTTGTTAAGAAAGCGGATGGTGTGTTGGCTTTCATTAACAGGGGGATTGAGTTTAAGAGCCACGAGGTTGTGCTGCAATTCTATAAAGCCCTGGTTAAACCACACTTGGAATATTGTGTTCAGTTCTGGTCGCCTCATTATAGGATGGATGTGGAAGCTGTCGAGAGGGTGCAGAGGGGATTTACCAGGATGCTGCCTGGACTGGAGGGCATGTCTTATGAAGAAAGGTTGAGGGAGCTAGGGCTGTTCTCATTGGAGCGAAGAAGGATGAGAGGTGACTTGATAGAGGGGTAAAAGATGATGAGAGGCATAGATAGACTGGATAGCCAGAGACTTTTTCCCAGGGCGGAAAGGGCTATCACCAGGGGGCATAATTTTAAGGTGATTGGAGGAGGTTTCGGGGAGATGTCAGAGGTAGGTTCTTTAAACAGAGAGTGGCAGGTGCGTGGAATGCACTGCCGGCGGTGGTAGTAGAAGCAGATGCATTAGGGACATTTAAGCGACTCTTGGATAGGTACATGTATGATAGTAGTATGAAGGTTATGTAGGTACTTTGATCCGAGAGTAGATTAAAGGTTCGGCACAACATCTTGGGCCGAAGGGCCTGTACTGTGCTGTACTGTTCTATGTTCTAATTTCTATATATATATATATGAATGGAGTCAAATGTATGCCAGGCCTCTACCATGAGTACATTAATAAGGACAAAATTGTTTGACCATTTCACTTTTTATTACATACAGAAACTTACATCAGTCTTTTCTCTATTTACTAAAATTCTTTGACTGGTATGAAGCTGTTTCTTTCTGTAGGACCTGCGATGACCTCTCCCATGACAGAGAAACGACCATAAAGAATATTAGTTGAAATCTTTCTCTCTTGATTGCTTCTTGTTGTCTCGTATCCAATTCCATCTGGAGTGAGCAGAGTGAAAAGTCCAAGGGGATTTGTGCGGAAGAAGGTTTTTTAAAATATCAATAACTGTACAGCAGCAAGTGTGTGCTGATGTAAATAATAATGAACAGAAGAGGGCCATGGCATCATAGAATAGTACAGCACTGTTGGAGGCTATTGGGCCCATCAAGTCTCCGCTTGCTCTTTTGAAGAACAATGCAGCTCGTCCCACTCTCTCACTTCTTCCCCAATCCCTGCAATTTTCCGCATTCAAATATTTATTTAATTCCATTTAGAAAGCTACTGTTGAATCTTTATCCACCGCCCTATTAGGCAGTGCATTACAACATTTGTTCCACTTCAAATATTTTGGCCTCATGTCACATGATGTTCTTTTCCCAATCACATTAATTCTGTACTATTTGCATATCTATCCGACAGCCATTGAGAACTGTTTTGCATTTTTTCAAACTCTATTTATGCCTTTCATCATTTTAAACCCCTCCATAAAAATCTCCTTTTGAACTACTCTGCTCGAAGGAGAAATATCCCAGCTTCTGCAGTGCATCAGCGTAACTGTAACAATCTCATCCCTGGAACCGTTCGAGCAAATCGGTTCGAAACATTCACAGAAGTATATTTTTATTTACATATACAGCACTGAAAGAGGCCCTTCGGCCCACCGAGTCTGTGCCGACCAACATCCACCCATTTAGACTAATCCGACATTAACCCCATATTCTCGGTCACAACCCCACCATTCTCCTACCACCTACCTACACGAGGGGCAATTTACAATTGCCAATTTACCTATCAACCTGCAAGTTTTTGGCTGTGGGAGGATTGCGGAGCACCTGGCGAAAACCCACGCAGACACAGGGAGAACTTGCAAACTCCACACAAGCAGTACCCAAAACTGAACACGGGTCGCTGGAGCTGTGAGGCTGCGGTGCTATCTACTGCGCCACTGTGCCGCCTCTGCCCTTCCTAAAGAATGGTCCCAGTGTTGGACACAATACTCCATCTGGGGATAAACTATTATTGTATCAAGATTTGGCATCACGTCCTGACATTTATGCCCTCGACCTCTGTTTATAAAGCCCAGAATGCAATCTGCTTAAAAGCCCGTCAGCAGGCAGAGGAATTCTGCCAGAACCATCGACCAGTTCCTTTAGACATGAGTCTTTGCAAGGCTGGTGGGACGGTCTGGGAGACTGGGGACGAAAGAGAATCCAGACCTGGTCATTTTTCTCCAAACAGAAAACCATCAATGCATTGGCACCCACGGCCTGGAAGGAGAACTTTGTATCGTGGTAACATTTTCAGCTGTGAATCACTGGATAAAGTGTTGAAATCCATCTTCACAGCATCCCAGTGACTGACACTGGAGATCTGCCTCAGAATTCTGCGTAAACATCAAGCGAGCTATTCAGCTGTGCGAGCTCTCCCACCTCTCCCTTTCTGTTTCTTCTCTTTCTCTCTCCCTCTTTATCAGTTTCTCCTACATTCCCTGTCTCTGTTCCCTGTCTTCTCTCACTGTTCTGCTCTGTCTCACACAAATACAACACAAGTTTCCTTTTTTGTTTGATTCTCACTGATCTGTTCTGATTCTCTCTCTCTCGCCACAGAATTCCAAGCAGTTCCAAGACTTTTTTTTAAAACACGTATTCTCCTACTCTTGTTGTTCATAAGATCATAAGAACATAAGATCAGAAGAAGTAGGAGCAGGATTAGGCCGTCCAGCCCCTCGAGCCTGCTCCACCATTCAATAAGATCATGCCTGATCGCTGCGTGGACTCAGATCCACTTACCCGCGCTCTCACCATATCCCTTAATTCCTTTATTGTTCAAAAAGATATCTACCTTAGCTTTAAAAACGTTTACTGAAGTAGTGTCAACTACTTCACTGGGCAAGGAATTCCATAGATTAACAACCCTCTGGGAGAAGAGGTTCCTTCTCAATCCAGTCCTAAATCTGCTCCCTCTAATCTTGAGGCTATTCCCTCTTGTCCTAGCTTCACCTACCAGTGGAAACATCCTCTCTACTTGTATCTTATCTATTCCCTTCATAATTTTATATGTTTCCATAAGATCCCCCCTCATTCTTCTGAATTCCAAAGAATATATTCCCAATCTACTCAGTCTGTCCTCATAAACCAACCCCCTCAACTCCGGAATCAACCTAGTGAACCTCCTCTGCACCCCCTCCAGTGCCAGTACATCCTTTCTCATGTAAGGAGACCAAAACTGCACACAGTACTCCAGGTGCGGCCTCAACAGTACCTTATACAGCTGCAACATAACCTCTCTGCTTTTCAACTGAATTCCTTTAGCAACGAAGGGCAAAATTCCATTTGCCTCCCTAATTACTTGCTGCAGACCAATCTTCTGCGATTCATGCACAAGGACACCCAGGTCCCTCAGCATAGCAGCATGCTGCAACTTTTTACCTTTCAAGTAATAATCCTTTTTACTGTTACTCCTACCGAAATGAATGACTTCACATTTATTAACATTGTATTCCATCTGCCAGACATTTTCCCACTCACTCAATGTATCTATGTTCCTCTGCAAAGTTTCACAGTCATCTGCACACTTTGCTCTGCCACTCATCTTACTGTCATCTGCAAACTTTGACACCCTACACGTGCTCCCCAACTCCAAATCATCTATACAAATTGTAAATAATTGCGGTCCCAACACCGATCCCTGAGGCACACCACTAGTGACTGATTGCCAGCCAGAATAGCACTCATTTATCCACACTCTCTGCTTCCTGTTAGTCACCCAATCCTCTATCCATGCTAATACTTTACCCCAAACGCCATGCATCCTTATCCTATGCAGCAGCCTCTTGTGCGGCAACTTGTCGAAGGCCTTTTGGAAATCTAGGTACACCACATCCACTGGGTCCCCATTGTCCACCTTGCTCGTAATGTCATCACAGAATTCCAAAAGATGTGTCAAGCATGACTTGCCCTTCATGAACACATGCTGCATCTGCCCAACGGGACAATTTATATTGAGATGCCCTGCTATTTCTTCCTTGATAATAGACTCAAGCAACTTCCCCACTACAGAGGTTAAGCTAACCGGTCTATAATTCCGCATCTTTTGTGAACCTCCCTTTTCAAACAGTGGCGTCACATCTGCTATTTTCCAATCTGCTGGGACTACCCCAGAGTCCAGAGAATTTTGGAAAATTACCACCAGTGCACCTGCTATTGCCCAACACTACCTCTTCCGTAATAATGATTGTTTCCAGGTCCTCACCTAAGTTCGTCCCTTTGTCAATTACTGGCATGTTATTAGTGTCCTCCACTGTGAAGACCGATACAAAATACCTGTTCAATGCCTCGGCCATTTCATCATATACCATAACTAAATTCCCCTTCCCATCCTCTAAAGGACCAACGTTTCCTTTAGCTACTCTTTTTCGTTGTATATGTTAATAGAAACTTTTGCTATCTGTCATTATATTCTGTGCTAGTTTTTTTTTCTCATGTTCTACCTTACTTTTCTTTATATCTCATTCTGTGGCTTTCTGTTAACCTATAAAGTTTTCCTGATCTTCTAGTTTCATGCTGTTTTTGGCCACTTTGTATGCCTTCTCTTTCAATTTGATAGCCTCCCTTATTTCCTTGGACAACCATGGCAGATTACCCCTTTTCTTCCAGTCCTTCCTTTTCACTGGAATATACTTTTGCTGAGCACTTTGAAAAATTGCTTTGAAAGTCCTCCACTGCTCGTCAACTGCCCCACCATAAAATCTTTGTTTCCAGTCTACTTTAGCCAAGTCCTCCCTCATTCTATTGTAGTCCCCCTTATTCAAGCGCAGGACCATGGTATTGGATTTTATCTTCACACTCTCCATCTGTAATCTAAATTCAACCATACTGTGATCACTCCTTCCAAGAGGATCCCTAACTATGAGGTCATTAATTATTCCTGTCTCATTACACAGGACTAGATCTAGGATAGCTTGCTTCCTCGTCAGTTCCATTACATCCTGTTCGAGAAAACTATCACGGATACACTCAACGAACTCCTCCTCAAGGCTATCCTGACTGAGTGGTTCGACCAATCTACATGTAGATTAAAATCGCCCATGATAATTGCCATACCATTTTTACAGGCATTAGTTATTTCTTTGTTTATTGCCCGCCCCAATGTGATGTTATTATTTGGTGGCCTATAGAATACGCCTATCAATGGCTTTTTCTTCTTAGAGTTTCTGATTTCCACCCAAATGGATTCGACCTCATTCTCCATAGAACCTATATCATCTCTCAGCATCGTCCTTGAATATCAGAGCTGCACCACCTCCCTTACCTTCCTGTCTGTCCTTCCGAATAATCTGGTACCCCTGGATATTTAACTCCCAATCGTGACCAACCTGTAACCATGTCTCCGGAATGGCTACCAACTCATATTCATTCGCGATGATTTGTTTTGTTAACTCATCAACCTTGTTACAAATGCTATGAGCATTCAGGTAAAGTTCCTTTATGCTAGCTTTCTTACCCTCATGATTTCCAACATCTCTAATAATAACTGCTGAGTTATTCTTCCTTTCTGCTTCTTTCATAGTCTGCCTTGAACTTAAACCCTCCTGCATGCATGTTAACCTGCTGCTTACTTTTTTATTTACCATCATACTCCGTGTCGTTTTCCCTTTCCCTTCCCCCCGACTCACTCGTTTAAAGTCCTAGAGACCACCCTATTCATCCGTTTCGCCAGAACACTGGTCCCACATCGGTTCAGGTGGAGACTGTTCCATCGGTACAGATCCCCCCGCTTCCAAAACTGATGCCAATGCCCCATGAAATGGAACCCCTCTTTCCCACACCACTCCCTTAGCCACGTGTTTACTTCCCTAATATTCTTATCCCTAAGCCAATTTGCACGTGGCTCGGGCAGTAATCCGGAGATTATGACCCTCGAGGACCAGTTCCTTAATTTCGTTCCCAGTGCTTTATAATCCCCAAACACGTCCTCCATCCTAGCCTTGCCTATGTTGTTAGTCCCAACGTGGACCACAACAACTGGATCCTACCCCTCCCACTCCAATATCCTTTCAAGCCGGTCAGAGATGTCCTGCACCCTGGCACCGGGCGGGCAGCACATCATGCAGGACTCCCGATCTGGCTTGCAAAGGATATTATCTATCCCCCTAATTATAGAATCCCTTGAATGGCCTTCTGAACCATGGTGCCGTGGTCTGTTGGCTCATCCTCCCCGCAGCCCTTTTCCTCATCCACACAGGGAGCAAGTATCTCGTCCGTGTTGGATAAGGTCAAAGGCTGAGGCTCCTCCACTCCTGAACTCAGGATCCCCCTACCTGCCTCACTTGCAATCATACCCTGTTGTCCCTGAACACTAACTGAATTTGAATTACTTAATCTACCAGGTGTGAATGCCTCCTGAAACGAAACGTCCAGGTACCTCTCCCCCTCCCGGATGTGCCACAATTTTTGAAGCTCAGACTCAGGATCCTCAGCCGCTGCCCAAATATATTCCCGTCAGCCCCCTGGTCCTCGCTGCCGCCTCTCCCGCTGCTGCTGAAAAATGAAGGCCGCTGACGCTCGAGGCAACTCCTTTAAGTGGGAAACTTACCTTCCCGTCAGCCCCCTGGTCCTCGCTGACAACTCTCCCGCTGCTGCTGAAAAATGTATCAACTGACTTTTATTTTCCTGAACGGCTATCACGGCTGTGCCAGCGTTCAGGTAAGTGACGTGCTACTGCGATAACACAGCAGTCCAATGTTTGTGGCACAACTTCAAATCTCGAACCCGCTGTTTCCGTAGTTCAACCTCTTTATCTTTCTGAGTAGCGGTCTCTTGGATTCAGTGAGTTTTTTTTATTCGTTTGTGACTGTGGGCGTCGCAAAAGGGGCCCAGCCCTAATTGCCCTTGAACTGAGTGGCGTGTGAGGCCATTTAGGGGGACATTTAAAAGTCAGTCACATTGCTGTCGTCCTGGAGTCTAGAGAGAGGCGGTGGTGCAATGGTAATATCACTGGACTAGCAATGCAAGGCCCAGACTAAAGTGCTAGGGATATGGGGTTGAATACCACCAGAGCAGATCGTGAAATTTGAATTCAATCACGAAATCTGGAAATAAAAGCTAGTTTAACGGTGATCATGAAACCATTGACGATTGTTGTAAAAAAAATCTGCTGTGCTTATCAAGTCTGACCTACATGTGATTCCAGATCCACTGCAATATGGTTGACACGTAATTGTTGTCTAAAGTGGCCGAGCAAGCCACTCAATTCAAATGCAATTCGGGATGGGCAGTAAATGTTGGACGTGCCAGTGATGCCCACGTCTCACAAATGAATAAATAAATGTAGGCCATACCAGTTGAGGACAGCAGATTTCCTTCCCTAAAAGGACATTCACGCACCAGATTTGTTTTCAGCAGTGGTTTAATGATGACCCTGAGACTAGCTTTTTAATTCCATGTCTATTAGTTGAATTCAAATTTCACCATCTGCTGTGGTGGAATTCGAACCCATGCCCTCTAGAGCATTAGTATGGGCTCCAGATTACTAGGACAGAGATTACCTCTATGCGACCACCTCCCTAAGCAGCTGTAAGTCCTGTAAGCCAGAAGGATTTTTGTTTTTGTCTTCTGTATCTTGAACTTCTTCGGACTTACCTTGAATAAACTCTGCAACTTCCTTGCATTTCTCCCTGAAGACCCATTTAACATCTTTAGACAACATGCGTTTATTCATTCAAGTTATATATTCTTGTCTGAGTGCCTTTGAACACGAATGGGTCGATGAAGGTCTCCACACCCCCAAAAGTTTTTCTTTTCCCCTTCCAAGACGCGAAGTAGTCAGTCTCGCGATCTCGAGATCCTTTTCTTTCCCAAAAAAACATTCAGATTGAGCCAAGTCCAAACTGGGGTTCCAGAATGTAAGATTTGAGAAGATAGAGGTACTTTATTCCCCCTTCCATTGTGGGAACAGACATGGCAGCACAAAGCTTGTTGTGAATCGACTAACTGAGATAAAGCTTAAGACAAGTTTGTTAAAATTTCAGATAAACCCTCGTCACAAGCTCAGTCAGTAAGTAACAGTCTAACCCAGATTCTACCTGTATTAGAGACTGTACAGCAGAGCGCACGTCTCTTTCTCGTGCAGCTTTTGGCCTTCAGGTTTTTGGTTAGTCTCTCTCTCTTATCTCTTGTTGTTGTTCATAACTTCTCTGCCATCAGTATCAAAGACAGGACTTATTTTATCCTGGCAACTTTCCAGTTAACCAACACCTCTCCCAATCATCCCAATCAGTGATTCATTTATTTGTGAAATTATGCCTTTCTTAACGAATCAAGGATCTTTTTGTGATGGTTGCTAACCATTCGAATATGTACAATTTGCATCCCTTTGTGTTGACTACTTTGTCTCAAGGCTTTTGCATTTCGAGTTTCCTTATCTCACTCCGAGTCAAATCTACACAGAAGCAGCTTTCAGCTTCTGCTCTCAAGGTCTCATCCTTTTCCTGCAAGTAAGTATTTTAAAACTTGTCACTATATCCGACAATCCTTCCAGGTTGACAGTTTGTCTATGCTGTTCCTGATTTCCGAAATTCTCCCACTGTACCACACTACAAAGAAGGGTATTAATAAAGCTAAATGTTAATTTAGAATAATAATTCAATTGTTAATTCATAATCGCTGGATTTTAACAATTATTAATCTGGTTAGTAGCTTTGAGTCACCGAATAACCTTACACAGATGAGTGATTGAGCGTTTTCAATGCCTGATGGGCTGAGGCAGGGGCAGAGGCTGGCGATGTTATGGAGGTGGAAGGAGGTGTCATTTCTCATGGAGACAACATGAGGTTCGAAACTCAGGTCAGAGTTGAATTGTGGGCATATTTTACACAACATCACATTCAGCCTGATACAACATCTAGGAATGGCGATGGAATCAATGACAAGATTGTGGAGTGTGTGGTGGAGCCGAAGGTGGAGGCTTCACTCTGCCCCATGCTTAATTGTAGGAAATTGCAGCTCATGGAAAACAGGCTGTCGGAGTTTGATAATACAGAGGCAGTGAAGAGTCGAAGGAGATGATGGAGAGCTGGAGCTGGGTGTTGTTAGCACACATGTGGAAGCTCACCCCACATCTGTAGATGATGTCACCAGCGGGCAGTGTGTAGATGAGGCAAAAGGGGGCACAAGAATGGAAAGTTCCGGGACTCCAGAGGTAATAGTGCGTGTGTGGGAAGAGCGGCCATTGCTGGCGATGCTCTGGTTACAATCAAATTAATAGTGGAACCATATGCGGGCAGTCCCACTGAAAGATACCAATGTTAGAGATATGGGGAGGTAACGGATGGGTTTGCTGTAGATTTTGAGGAGTGGCTGGAGATGAGGCGTGGTGAGGACATGGAAGATTTTAATCCAATGATAAGAATTATAAATCTATGTACTTAGAGAACTGAGAGACAAAACAGATCGGTTCGGCTGAAGGTGTTGGATGAAATGCATGTGGCGAGGGTTGACATGGAAACAGGGATTTTGGGCAGTTGATAGTGAGGGAAGGTGGAATTTGGGTGTCCAGTCAGCAGTGAATTGGAGGAAAAGAGTCAGGAGTTGGCACAGTTCAAATTTTATCAGAGCCATTAACCTATGTAGAATAATCAGGGAAATATCTGTAGTGAAATAGCACAGAGAAAATGTTATTTTATTCTTTCACGTGATGTGAGCTCTGCTGACAAGATCAGCATTCAGTGTCCATGACAGCCCGCTGGGCCGTTTCAGAGGGCAGTTAAGAGTCAGCCACATTGCTCTGGGTCTGTAGCCACATGTAAAGCAGAGCAGGTAAGGATGGTAGATGATAAAAGCAAAATACTGCAGATGCTGGAAATCTGCAATAAAAACAATAAATGCTGGAACCACTCAGCAGGTCTGGCAGCATCTGTGAAAAGAGAAGCAGAGTTAACGTTTCGGGTCAGTGACCCTTCTTCAGAATGGATGGCAGATGTCCTTCCGTAAAAGGAATTAGTGAACCAAAAGGGTCGTTGCAGCAATCGATGATAGTTTCATGCACCATTACAGAAACTGTCTTTCAATTGCAGACTTTTGTTAATTAATTGAACTTAAATGTCAGCAGCTGCTATGGTGGGATTTGAACCCCTGTCCCCAGGCCATTATGTTGGGCCTCTGGCTTACTAGCCCAGTGATATTATTGCTATGCGATTGCCTCACCAATGGGTGTGTACAGTGTCTGCCCCCTAATATCATCCACAATATCATCTGGGCTGAAAACCTGAACTTGGTCCCAACTCAGAGACTCAAAGTTCACATTTTAACGGGAAATGGCAGTAACAGAGTGAAATGGGATTGTTTTTCTCCATGGATTCAGTGTACACTGCAGGTAGATCACGTACATTTTAATAGATACGCAAAGAGTTAAGATGGTCAATACAACAATATGGAAATGTAAATGACGCCACTACAGATCTTTGTTTTTTCCGAGAAGTCTTACTAAGGTCATTGACACTGAAATAATTGCGTTATCGTCCATCATATTAATTTCATAGAGTCAAAGTTGCTGATGTAATGTGTTTGTTCAGGTGAGTGTAACTGATAGCAATGATCAGGGGTACAATCATGTCAGTGGAGACTTATTCCCTGCATAAATTAGGGCCCATTGAAATGAATCAGTTCGGAATGCCTGCTAGAGCTGTGGGTTCTGGGCTAACAGAAATATCTGCTTCTCACAGACATGGGATATCCATTAATGTATCAAATAGAAAGCATTTATTACCCTGTACTTGCAACAATTGGAGTTCCTGGTAAGCCTGTATCTCAGCTGTTAATTGTGTTAATCGATGTTCACTGTGGTGCTCCACTCAGTATTATTTATCTCGGTGAGTGTTACACAGCCACCTGTTTTTGTCCAGCCATTTACTGATGAAATATCCTCGTTTTCTATGCTTTCAGTCTTACAGGAGCTGCATTATCTTTGATAGTATTGGTTTAAGTAACCCTGGCATTGTTGCTGTATTATTTTGAGTATTGAATATATTTGAATCAAGTGTCTTGGTTAGGATCAAGAATCAGACCATCAAGAGCTTTTAATAGTTTCATGTTGTGGAACCAACTAGTCGTGGAATATTTTTATGAATGTTTTTAGCTGCTTGATAATGAGATATCTCACGTTCTCAGTGTTACAAGGGGACATCAATGTCCTCCCTCCCCAATAACATAGTTTAATTTAACTGGGATTTCAATGTATCGATTGGTTATCACGGTTATAAAATATTATTTCATTCTGTGTGTGTCTGACGTTGCTTCGGAGTTCTGGCTATTGTACTGTGTTGTTGACTCTTTCACGTGCCCTTCTCTGCTGCACTTTGGAGCCTTCACTTTCACTGGACTACATTATAAAATAGAAAGTATTGATGCGATGTTTTACTGGTTTGCAATCTATCAGCTGGAACTGTGAGTCTTTCCATTTCTCTGTAGATTATCAGATGCAGCGCTGATGTTGGTGTTTCATTAATTAAACAATCCCACATTCTAATGTTGTACTTTATAAATCCAGGAGAAGGATTTTTAATGATTGTGAGGTTTGTCTGGAAGAAGCGTTCGATTCTTTTTATTCCATGCATTGCAGATGAAGTGAACAGTGTAGGTGAACAGGTGGAGACTTCGGTACTCTGTCGACGCAGTAAATTATTCACAGAGGATTCGCCATTGAACTGACACTGAGAATAGAATCATTGAACATGCGGCTGGTTAACAGATCACAGGTGCAGAATGTTCGGAATAAACCGTATGTGAAAAGGGACATGAAGCAACAGTTTGCAGCGTGTGAGTACTCCAGAGAGATAGGGAGGGCGACAGAGAGACGGAAGGAGAAACAGAGCAGGGAAAACAAAAGTGAGGGAAAAGGATAACCAGAAAGAAAGAGAAAGAAACAGCAGTGTAAATGATTCACTATCATAAAGTGCTGGAATATCCAGAAAGATTAGCGAGAGAAGCTATGAGTTGAAGTTGTCTGTTGTCAGATTGCATTAATTTTGCTGTTTGAAGTGATCGTCTCTGTTTATTTCTGTCAGGTCCTCATTTTGTTTTGCAGCAATTTGCTAGTCCTTACTTACTGACTGAATAAACATAACAGAATCCGTTCTTCACCTTGGTAATTCATTCTTCAAATACTGTACATGAATTTTGAATGACTGCTGAATTAAATAAAGAGCGAGGCTGGTATCAGAAAAAAATAAGCTTATATTTAATTGCCTGCACAAACTAAATGTATTGACTATACTGTGTAACCAATGAACTGTTCTCCAACACCAATAACAACAGGTATTATTGTTTGAATGTATTAATTGAACTGTATTACTGGGATCTATAGATCAGATTTACTCTAACACTCTGCTGCAGTCTCTCCCTATGAATCTCAGCCTCTCCTCTCACTGTATTTAATCCTCTGATTCCTCATCCATTGCTTCAGTTTATTCGCTTTCCCAACCATCTGCTCCTGTCTCCCATCCAGCAACAACATGTCCTTTTCCTGCTGTCTCTCCCAATTTCACTCATTGCATCATTCTCCAGTTGCCTCGTCCAACCTGATAGGAACATAGGAACATAGGGGCAAGAGTGGTCCTTTCAGCCCTTCGAGCCTGCTCCGCCATTCTGAATCATGGCTGATGCAAACACTCAAATACAGTGCTGCAATTTTCAGCCTTTTCCCATTTGGTAACAATCCCTGTCGGCTCCCCGGAATCCAGAGCAACAAACCAGCAGCACCTTCCGCTGTCTCAAAGCCTTCCCGCCCAACAATCTGGAGACAAATCCCCATTTAACTCATTGGATTCCATCTCTGTAAAAGCTCTTCTCATTTCCCCACCGGTACTGCATCCTCCCCCAGTATTTCCAGTAGATCCAGTGCTGACTTCATTCACTTTCTGTATCCATTTCCCAATTCATTATTAATAATTATGTTTCAAACATTTCACTCTGGCAAAACACAGCCCAGGTCAATGAATCAGTTTTTACTGTTCGATGCAGCAACAAAGCTGGAAATAACAGCTTAGATCCTGTTAAACAGCTGCTTTGTCTCCAGGTCTGATCAGTAATTTCTCTGCTTCCTTTTCTCTCTCTTCCAGTTAACTTGGTGGCGATTGTGATCCTGTGCCGAGGAAAGTGCGGTCTCTCCAAATGTATCACTGTCTACCTGGTGGGAATGGCAGTGGCTGATCTCCTGGTCGTTATCACTGATCCCATATTGAGTTGGATTGTTGTAATTTATTTCCCAGATTCATTCCTGAGAATTACTCCTGTGTGTTGTCTCATTGCCGTTCTGCTTTATGCAGCCACAAATATTTCTGCCTGGCTCACAGTCACTTTCACCTTTGATCGATTTGTGGCCATTTGTTGTGAGAAGCTAAAAGCAAAATATTGCACCCAGAAACTGGCGGCTGTGGTTGTAGGAACAGTGAGTATGCTGGGCTGTTTGGAGACTGTCTCAATTTACTTTCTGTATAAGCCAAGGTACTTTATTGATAATGTTCCTATGGGTTGTGTCTTTAAACCGAGCTTCTATACTTCCTGCGCTTGGGCAGCATTTGAATTGCTTCACCTCATTTTAACCCCTTGTATTCCGTTCATTCTAATTTTGTTGTTCAATGTTATGACGGTCAGACGTATATTATTCGCCAGTAAAGTCCGCAGGGGATTCCAAGACCACAGCAATGGAAAGAATCACAAAGACCCAGAGATGGCGAATCGGAGGAAATCGATTATTTTACTCTTAAGTATATCCGGCAGTTTTATACTGTTATGGGTAACACTAGTTGTATGCAACATTTACAGGCGTATTGCAGATATTCAATATAATGACTCCGTCACTGACCCTCACTTTATCACAGAACGCACATCACTAATGCTGCAGCTTCTCAGTTCCTGCACCAACACGTGTATTTACGCTGTGACCCAGAGTAAATTCAGAGAGGAGCTGAAGAAAGCGGTGAAATACCCTCTCAATCTCATTGTTAAATTAGTGAATTAACAGAAAGAGCTGAAGAATTTCAGACAGTGGAACTAAATCCCTTTTCATATTCCATTCACTACACTCCCCGAAGGACAGAACGTACGTTTCATATTCACAACACTGAGAACTGAAATGATTGTAAATTTGATTCTGAGATTTTATTTTATTGATAATCTGATTTATTGAGGTGGAACTGGCTCTGCAGACGATTCATGAATTGTTTCTCAAAAAGGTGTCAACGAGCAGCAAAGCAGGGCTTCAACTAAACCCACCCTGGACCCACAGCAAAATGGACAAAGCTGCAAATCACAGTTGCTGCTGTGGGCCTGAATAGAATGTGAGGTCTGGGCATCAATGGAGAGAGGGTGACAGAGACAGACAGATAGGCGATGCACTGGAACCCTCCAGAGCCCAATCGGACCCCAGATCTCACTGTCTGTCCCTGTGTGTGTGTCTCTTTCTCTCTCTTACTCTCTGTCTCTCTCACTCTCTCTCTCTTCCCACCTCTGTCCTTCTGTTTCTCTCTCTCTCACGATGATATTTGAGAACTGGGTCTAAAAGATCTGAACTGTGTACTAAATAATCCTGGATGTGAGGTGTTCAGGAATAATAGGGATTGACGGACAAGAGGAAGGACAGCTGTATTAATTAATGAGAATATTACAGTGCTAGAGAGAGTATTGCTTAGAGGGATCATAAACATAATCTGTCTGGTTCGAACCAAGAAATAATTGAGGTACTATTAATTTCCTGCAGTTCGTCTGAAGACTATTGATTAATGGGAAAGATGCAGAGGAATAAATTTGCAAGGAAGCTGAAGAGAAGTGTTAGAATTTGAGTCCTTACAATGGGAACCTAAATTATCCCACCATAGACAGGGAGAGTAATAGTGTAACGGGCAGAGAGGGGCAAGAGTTTCTAATAGGTGTTCAGGAGAAATGCCTGCGTAACTATGTTTCCAGTCCAATGAGGAAGGAGGCATTGTTGGATCTGGTTCTGGGGAATGAGGTTGGTCAAGTGGACCAGGTGTCAGTAGGGGAGCATTTGCGGGGTACTGGCCACGGTATCTATCAGGCATTTTATGTTAGCTATGGAAAAGGACAAGGAACAATCCAGATTAAAGATAATTACTTGGGAAGGAACATCTTGAATAGGTTGAGAGCAGATCTGGACAAGTAAATTGCAACTTAAGATTGGCAGAAAAACGTGCAACTGAACAATGGTCTGTCTCCAAAGAAGAGGTAGTTTGGTTGCCGTTGCGATACATTTCCACCAGGGAAAATGCATGGCAACCAGACCCTGAGCTACCAGATGCAGAAAGAGATGGAGAGTAACGTCAAGCAGATGTCAAGTGGGTAATAGAACGGAGAACCAGGCTGAATAGAGAAGGGTCAGACGGGGTGAAAAGGGCAAATAATAGACCTACAGAAAGAGTATGAGACTGGCAGCTGACTGATTGTTCACTCAGCTAGATTTCTGCTCAACTTTACCTTTCGACTATTCGTTCCCTGTCCAGACATTCAGATTCAAATACATAAGGTAAAACCATCGAACAGTTATGGCAGAACAGAAGGAGGCCATTCAGCCCATCGCTTCTGTGCCAGCTGAAAAAACTAGCCATCCATTCAAATACCAACTTCCCACCCCTGGTCTGTATCCTTGTAGGTTACAGCAATTCAGATGCAGGTCCAGGAACCTTTTCAATCAGTTGAGGGTTTCGGCCTCCACCAGAGATCTAGGCAGTGAATTCCAGACATCCACCACTCTCTGGGTGAAAACAAGGTTTTCCTCATGTCCTCTCTAATCGTTTTATCAATCACCTTAAATCTGTGCCCTCTGGTAATTGACCTCTCCATGAGGGGCAACAGGTCTTTCCTGCCTACACTATCTAGGCCCCTCATAATTTTGTACATCTCAATTAATTCACCCCTCAGCCTTCCCTGTTCAAAGGAAAACAATCCTAGCTTATCCAATCTGCCCTCATCGCTGAAGTTTCCAAGCCCTGGCAGCATTATTGGCAGCATACTCTCTCCAGAACAAATATGTCTTTTCTGTAATGTTCTGACCAGAACTGTACGCAATGCTCCTGCTGTGGCCTAACCAGCTTTTTATACAGTTCCAGCATTTCATCCCTGCTTTTGTATTCTATACCTCGGCCAATAAAGGAAAGCATTCCATATGCCTTCTTCACCACTTTATCTACCTGTCCTGCCACGTTCAGGGACCTGGACATGCAATCCACGGTCTCTCACTTCTTCTACCCCTCTCAATATCTTCCTATTTATTGTGTATTCCCTTGCTTAGTTTTCCATCCTCAAATGCTGATCTCATACTTCTCCGGATTGAATTCCATTTACCTCTTTTCCGCCCACTCAACCAAGCATTTATATAATTCTGCAGTCTACAACTATCCTCTTCACTGTCAATACACGGCCAATGTTTGTGTCATCTGCAAATTTCCCATTCATGCCTCCCACATTTAATTTCAACTCATTAATGTATATTACAAACAGCAAGTGACCCAACACCGAGCCCTCTGGATCGCCACTGGAAACCGCTTTCCATTTGCAAAAACATCTGACGACCATTACTCCTTATTTCCCGTCACTGAGCCAATTTTGGATCCAATTCGCCACATTCATCTGTATCCCATGGGCTGACCAGTCTTCCATGTGGGAACTTGTCAAATGCTTTATTTAAATCCATTCAGACAACATCAATTACACTACCCTCATCGAACCTTCTTGTTACTTCCTCAAAAATATCAATTAAGTTAGTAAGACACGACCTTCTGTTAACAAATCCATGCTGACTATTCCTGATTAATCCGTTCCTTTCCAAGTGACAGTTTATCCTAACACTCATAATTGATTCTAATAATCTGCCGACCACCGAGGTCAGACTGACTGGCCCACAGTTATTTGGTCTATTCCTCACACCCTTTTGAAACAATGGCACAACGTTTGCAGACCTCCAATCCTCTGGTATCTCGGCTTTATCTCGTGAGGATTTGAATATGATACTTAGAGCATCCGTCACTGTCTCCCTGATATCCCTGAATAACCTGGATACAATCCTTCCAGCCCTGGTAATTTATCTACTTTCAAGGATGTCAGACACTCCAGTACTTCCTCTCTCATTATACTTGTCGTAACCTGTGCAATCTATCGTCAAAACTGAAGTTCCTCATCGCTACAACGATTCTCCTGATGTTTTCTGAACTCCCTTCAATGCCCTCACATCTTTCTTACAATGCCTCCATTGTTCAGACCCATCTTTGAAGAGACCCTTCCTTTCAAAGCCCCTCCGGTCTAATTCAGCACTGGTGAACACACTGTCCTCCCGTCTATTAACCCCTATGAAGACCCCCCTCCTGTAAAATTCCCCGCCCCACCCCCCCGTGAACAACAACCTCCTGTTTAATTCTGTCCTGGCGAACACTCCCCTACTGTCTCATTCCCTTTGTGAATGCCCCTTTCCATATAATTTCCTCTGCGAACACCCCGCCCTCTCTAATTCCCTTTGTGAACACCCCCTCCTGTCTAATTCCCTGTCTGAACACCGGCTCCTGCCTGGTGAAATGAGGACAAAATGTGGCGGACACACTCAGCAGGTCTGGCAGCATCTGCGCAGAATGAAACAGATTTAACATTTCAGGTTTGCCACTATTCATCATACCTGGAAAAAAGTTAGAAATGAAACAGTCTTTGAGCACGTTGGGTTGCGGAGGTGGGGGGGGGTGCGGGGGGCAGGGGAGGGGAGTAGAACAAGAAGGAAAGATTGTGGTGGAGCGGAGCAGGGGCGGGGAGAGGTTAAATGACAAAAGGGAAAGGGCCAATTCAAACCAGACCTGCGTTAATCCCAGCTGGTGTTATACTGAGTCCCAATCACAATAGGAAAGGGCCAAATAAAACCAGGCCTGTGTTAATCCCATCTAGAGTAGCACTGATTCCCACTGACACACCAGGAAACGGTCAATTCAAACCAGGCCTGTTTTAATCCCAGCTGGAGTGGTACTGAGTCCCTCTCACACACCCTGGGAAAGGAACAGTTTAAACCAGGTCATGTCGTTTGCTCTTTCATGAGTTTATTGTGGATTTCAGCCCCCAATTTCTGTGTTACGAACAGATAGTTAATCTATTTTCTTACTCTGAACAAATTTCTCTGTTTTTTTCAGCCTCGTTCTGTAATTAGATTATTGATTGAATTTATTCCCTTCCCTTAATCCCTAATAATACATGACAGCATCAATACAGTTCTTTAAGTATGAACAAAAGATGTAGGGTTTATTAATGCACATTCTTAACTGGGGAAAGGGAATAACTTCACAATGCACGCATACCAACATGTCTGGACAGATTAAAGGCACAAAAAGACAAAGACATTTACTAAATAGATAATTATCGTAACTACAAGCTAACATGGATATATGGATTTCAGTTAAAACTAGTGTCTGTTCGAATGAGCAAAAAGGGTCCGAAAATTGGAGATCACCAATTCGAAATGCCAAATAGGGGAGGAGCTGTTGGAAATATCTCTTCTCGTGCAAATTTCTAGTTTAGTTTAGAGATTCAGCACTGAAATAGGCCCTTTGGCCCACCGAGTATTTGCCGACCAACAACCACCCATTTATCCCAATCCTACATTAATCCCATATTACCTACCACATCTCTACCATTCCTCTGCCAACTACCTACACTAGGGGCAAGTTACAATGGCCAATTTCTCGATCAACCTGCAAGACTTTGGTTGTGGGAGGAAACCGGAGGACCCTGAAGAAGCCCTCACGGTCACAGAGAGAGCTTGAAAAATCCACACAGGCAGTACACAGAACTGAATCTAGGTCGCTGGAGCTGTGAGGTTGCGGTGCTAACCACCGCGCCACTGTTCCACCACTAAGTCTGCTGGCACTATCGGATATAAATGGAGACAGCTACATTTTTGGAGTCATCTGCTTGTAGACGGAGAGGAAACTGGTAGAATTCAGACTTTCTTGCTCTTGAGATGTTTAGGTACAGACAGGCTTGACGACAGTTCTGTTTCTTGCTGGATTTTCCAGAGTGTGGTCATTTTTAATTGTTCTTGCTCAAAAGGCCTTAAATTCAAGTTACGGCAGCTAGAAGGCAAGTTTCAGACTGACGTGTGTGCAGGCAGCAGGCAGTTGTGAAACAGAAAGGCTGCACTCTCAAATTGATGCAGTTTCAAATTTAAGGCAGGGTGAATAGTGTGGCTCATGGACAAGTTGTATCACATAATATCTCTCCTCCATTTTAACAATTAGAACATAGAAGTAAAAGCTTAAACTGTTCCAAAAATGCACCAAGCACAATTAAAATCGTGGTCTCATCCATTCATGACAGAACAATTCCAGACAGTGACCGGGGCAGCAACTGATGCAGGAAAACTCGCACACTCTGAATCAGTACATTGTCAGACAGCGACCATGACAGCAAAGTGATTAATTAATGACCTCAGAGTAAAGGCACCTCCAGGTAGCAGCAACTGCAATATGCGTGAATTTTACATCCAGTTTGGAACAGAGAGGAGTGCGTCGAAGACTAGTATTTCATGCTTAAATAAGGGTAAATAAGGGGGCATGAAAGCTGAGCTAGCTCCAGTGAACTGCGTTACGAGGCTTGGAGACAGATCAATAGAGAATTGGTGGCCGGAATTTAAAGGGATATTTCAGCATACTCAGAATAAGTATATTCCTGCTATAAAGAAAACATTCTAAGGGGAGGAATTGACATCTGCGGTTAACTAATGAAGTTAAGGAAAGCATCACACTTATGGAAAACGCATATAATTGTGCAAAGATTAGTGGCAGTTCAGATGATTGGTCAGAATATTAAGAACGACAGGGAATGATTAACAGTTTTATCAGGAGAAAGGAAGTCGAATATGAGAGGAAGCTAGCTAGAAATGTAAAAAAAAGGAGTAAGTAAAGTGAGTGTTGTTCCTCTAGAGAGTGAGAATGAAGAGTAAATAGTAGGTGGTAAGGAAATGATGGATGAAATAAACAAATATTTTGCTTCTGTCGTCACTATAGAGGATCGAAGAAAACATTCCAGTAATGGCTGTAAATCAGGAGGTGGAAGGAAGAGAGGAACGCAGTGACATGGCAATTACCAGGGAAGCTGGACTGAGCAAAATTATGGAGTTCCAGACAGACAATGCCCCGGTCCTGATCCTGATCTCAAACGTGAGCTGTCAAATTAAAATATGATTCGATCGTGAAGGAGCCCTCAATTAATATATATCATTCTGATTGCAGTGGGAGCAACACACTGTCAATTCAGTCCCGTTGCTTCACAGGTCACATTGTATATCTTTAATATTTACAAAACGAGGAAAGCAGCAGCCGAATTGAATCAATCTAGTAACCACCAAATTAGGCGAACCAAACCAAACCGGCTATCCTTAGATATCGAGAAATATGCCAAAAAAAACTAAAATCAAAACACCGCTAAGATAAACCAATATCTAAAGACTTTATAATTTCTTGTTTAAAAAATCTAACTCCTACATTGCATACATTTATTTAAAATAACAGTTTGGTTTTTAAGTGGCTGCCAGAAAAAAATAGAAATAATAATAAAGCCTTTGCAGATTATACTTCTGACGAAAGGTCATCTGATACAAGGAAAAGGAAACGTCCTGCTGATTACCACCTACCGCATTCACCCAGCTGATGAGTCAGTACTCCTGCATGTTGACAGAACTTTGAGGAAGCACAGAGGGTGGCAAGGGCAGAACATGTACTCTGGGTGGAGGACTTCAATGTTCATCATCAAGAGTGGTTCGGAAGCACCACTACTGACCGAGTTGGCCGAGTCCTAAAGGACATAGCTGATAGACTGAGTATGCGGCAGGTGATGAGGGAACCAACAAAGGAAAAAACATACTTCACCTCGTCCTCACTAATTTGCTTGCCACAGATGCATCTGTCCATGATAGCATTGGCAGGCGTGACCACCGCAAAGTCCCTGTGGAGACTAAGTACCGCCTTCACATTGAGGATACCGTTCAAACTGGGCATCCATGAGGCGCTGTGGGCCATCAGCAGGAGCAGAATTATACTCAACTACAATCTGCAACCACAGGGTCCGACATATCCCCCACTCTACCATTACCAATAAGCCAGAAGACCAACCCTGGTTCAATGAAGAGTGCAGGAGGGCATGCCAGGAGCAGCACCAGGCACACCTCAAAATGAGGTGCAAACCTGGTGAAGCTAAAACACAGGACTATTTGCGTGCCAAACTGCGTAAGCAGCATGCGATAGATAGAGCAAAGCGATCCCATAACCAATGGATCAGATCTAAGCTCTGCAGTCCTGACAGATCCAGCAGTGAATGGTGGTGGACAATTAAACAACTAACTGGAGGAAATATCCCCATCCTCAATGATGGGGGTGCCCAGCAAATCACTAAGAAATATAAGGCTGAAGCATTTGCACCAATCTTCAGCCAGAACTGCCGAGTTGATGATCCATCTCAGACCTTTCCTGAAGTCCCCAGCACCACAGACGCCAGACTTCAGCCAATTCGATTCACTCTGCCTGATATCAGGAAACAAACGAAGGCACTGGATACTGCGAATGCTATGGGCCCTGACACTATTCGGGCAATAGACCTGTGCTCCAGAAATTTCTGCACCCCGAGCCAAGCTGTTCCAGGACAGCTACAACATTGACATCTACCCAGCAATGTGGAAAATTGCCCAGGTATGTCCTGTACACAAAAAGCAGGACAACTACAACCCGGCCAATTACCACACCATCTAGCTACAATCAATCATCAGTAAAGTGATGGAAGTTGTCTTGCTTAGCAATACCTGCTCAGTGACGCTCAGTATGGGTTCCGCCAGACCCATTCAGCTCCTGACCTCATTACAGCCTTGGTTCAAACATAGACAAAAGAGCTGAACTCAAGAGCTGAGGTGAGAATGACTGCCCTTGATATCAAGGCAGCATTTGAACGAGTATGGCATCAAGGAGCCCTTGCAAAATTGAAGTCAATGTGTATCAGGGGGGAAATTCTCCACTGGATAGAGTCATACCTCGCGCAAAGGGCGATAGTTGTGGCCAATGGATGTCAATCATCTCATCTACAGGAAATCACTGCAGGAGTTCCTCAGGATAGTGTCCTAGGCCCAACCATCTTCAGCTGCTTCATCAATGACCTTCCTTCAATCATAAGGTCAGAAGTGGGGATGTTCACAGATGATTGCCCAATGTTCAGCACCATTCACGAATCCTCAGATACTGAAGCAGTCCGTGTAGAAATGCAGCACGACTTGGAAAATATCCAGGCTTGGGCTGATAAGTGGCAAGTAACAGTCGCACCACACAAGTGCCCGGCAATGACCATCTCCAACAAGAGAGAATCCAACCACCTCCCCTTGACATTCAATGACATTAACGTCGCTGAATTCCACACCATCAACATCCTGGGGGGCTACCATTGACCAGAAACTGAACCAGGAGTAGCCATATAAATAACGTGGCTACAAGAGAAGGTCAGACGCTAGGAATCCTGCGGCGTGCAACTCACCTCCTGAACCCCAAAGCCTGTCCACCATCTACAAGGCACAAGTCAGGAGTGTGATGGAATATTCTCCACTTGCCTGGATATGTGCAGCTTCATCAACACGCAAGAAGCTCGACACCATCCAGGACAAAGCTGTCTGCTTGATTGGCACCCCATCCACAAACATTCACTCCCTCCACCACCGACGCACAGTGTCAACAGTGTGTACCATCTACAAGATGCACTGCAGCAATGCACCAAGGCTCCCTAGACAGCAACTTCCAAAACCGCGACTTCTGACAACTAGAAGGACAAGGGCAGCAAATGCATGGGTACACCACCACCTGCAAGTTCCCCTCCAAGTCACACACCATCCTGACTTGGAACTATATCATATTTCCTCATTGTTGCTGGGGGAAAATCGTGGAACACCCTTCCTAACAGCACTGTGGTTGTACCTACCCCACATGGACTGCAGCAGTTCAAGAAGGCAGCTCAGAACCACCTTCTAAAGTGTAATTAGCGATGGGCAATAAATGCTGGCCTGGCCAGCGATGCCCACATCCCATGAATGAATAAAAAAAACACAACACGGTACGAGATCCCTTGCAGTCTACCAAAGTCGGATGAGAAAAAAGTCCTTTATGAGATAGGGATTCAGCAGTTCAGTTCAGCAATTGAAGTATTAAGTTATTCTTTTTTTCCAGCGATGAACACAGCACATCAATAATTTGTCATTTGTTGAAGGCATGAAACTGCACAAATTGACGTAGAGAGAGCTCTACTATTTCCTTCACCTGCTAGAACAGCCTGTGTCGGTCTGTTAACTGTCTGTCCCTGCAAAACTAGTTTTTGCCAGCCAGTTTCAAAGACAAAATAAATACGGTGAATGTATGTTCTCTGCCTCTGTGTGGCTATAACTTAGAAACCAGAATGCACCTTGGTTCTCTGAGCTTCTGAAGAGATCTCTTAAAGTAGCACTGTTCTCTTCAGGAGCGGAGAGCAGTCGGACCTGTGTGGAAACAACCGGGAGCAGATAAATCCAGCGAGAGGCTCGCAGCCTTCACTTACCTTCAGGAGTGGAGTGCAGTCGGACCTGTGTGACAGCACTCGGACCTGTGTGAGAGTAGTCGGACCTCTTCAGGCTTGCAGGAGTTTTGGAAAAAAGCCAGCAGTGACGTCACAGGAAAGCTGCAAGGTGATCATTTGGTGAGTCACTGCTGTTATGGAATCGCTCTCAATAGCCTGGTATGTATCTGAGGTAAGAACTGTTTACAGTTCATTTTCAAATATAGGATGTCGTGTTTTTAGGGAGTTCTGTCGTAACGGGAACCAGGGAAGAAGGGCCCTAGAGTAATTGATATTATTTGGTATTAAGATCTTCCAAAAGGTTTAATTTAAAGGGTTAAGTCATGGCCGGAGAGCTCAAAGCCGTGGTGTGCTCCTTGTACTGTGTGTGGGAAGCTGGGAACAATTCCAGTGCCCGGGACCAGGATGTGTGCAGTAAGTGTCTCCAGCTGCAGCTCCTGGAAGCCCAGGTTTTGGACCTGGAGCGGTGGATGGGGACACTTGGAGCTTGAACGAGGCTGAGAGTATCGTCCATAGCACGTATAAAGAGGTGGTCACAACGTAGGCTCAGAGCCCACACGCAGGAAGGGAATGGGTGACCACCAAGCAGAGCAAGAGGCCTAGGCTGGCAGTGCAAGAATCTCCTGTGGCTATCCCTCTGCAAAACAGATATTCTGCTTTGGATAATGTTGTGGGGTATGGCCTTCAGGGGAAAGCAGCAACTGCCCAATTTGTTGCACCACGGTTGGCTCTGTAGCATAGTGGAGGAGTAAAAAGTGTGGGAATGCAATAGTCATAGAGGATTCAATTGTAAAGGGAATAGATCGGCGTTTTGGGGCCACAAAGATTCCAGGATGGTATGTTGCCTCCCTGATGCTAGGGTCAAGGATGTCTCTGAGCGGTTGCACGACATCCTTAAGGGGGAGAGTGAACAGCTAATGGCTGTGGAACACATTGGTGCAAACAACGTGGGTAAAAAAAACAAAAGATTCGTTCCTAAAATAGAATATAGGGAGTTAGGAAGTAAGTTGATAAGTCGGACCTCAGAGGCAGTGATCTCAGGATTACTACCAGTGCCACGTGCTGGTCAGAGAAGAATTAGCAGGATATATCGGATGAATACGGGGCTGAAGAGATGCTGTGAGGGGGAGGGCTTTATATTCCTGGGACATTGAGACCGGTTCTGGGGGGTGGTGGGACGAGTGCAGACTGGAAGGGCAGGACCGGGACTGATGTCCTGGGGGGAGTATTTGCCAGCATGGTTATTGAGAGTTTAGATTCCAATAGCAGGGGGGATGGGAACCTTTGCAAGGAGTCAGAGGAGGGGGGATAAACGACAAGAACAAAAGAAAGAAGGGGGAATAAGAAAAGTGATAGGCAGAGAAATAACGGGCGAGAATCAAACAGGGCCATCGTGAAAAGTAATGGGAAGAGGCCAAGTAATGTTAAAAAGGCAAGTCTTAAGGCGTTGTGCCTAAAAGCGTGGAGCATTCACAATAAACTGGATGAATTAATTGCGCAAATAGATGTAAATGGGTATGATATAGTCGGGATTATGGAGATTTGGCTGCGAGGTGTCCAGGGATGGTAATTGAACATCCAGGGGTATTCAGTATTTAGGAAGAACAGACAAAAAGCAAAAGGCGGTGGAGTTGCATTGCTGGTTAAAGAGAAAATTAACGCAACAGTGAGGAACGTTATTAGCGGTTGCACAACATCCTTAAGGGGGAGAGTGAACAGCTAATGGCTGTGGAACACATTGGTGCAAACAACGTGGGTAAAAAAAACAAAAGATTCGGTCCTAAAATAGAATATAGGGAGTTAGGAAGTAAGTTGATAAGTTTCTTTTTGCGAGGAGCAGCTTTGACAGAACGAGGTGCGGAGCGAACTTACAGCTGAGCGGTCAATTTCAGTGTAAGTTACAAGTTAATCCCCTTTTGTTTCGGAGGACCAGGGGACTGCTGGGGAAGGGAAAACTATTTATTTGGGCAGTTTTAAAATCTTTTTATTTTTGCGAGGAGCAGCTTTGACAGAACGAGGTGCGGAGCGAACTTACAGCTGAGCGGTCAATTTCAGTGCAGATTACAAGTTAATCCCCTTTTGTTTCGGAGGACCAGGGGACTGCTGGGTAAGGGAAAACTATTTATTTGGGCAGTGGCAGTGCCCGAGACACTACACGTGTAGTGTCTCCCACCCACCCTCCTCCTCTAACCAAAAAAAAGGACTCTGGTGTGTTGATAAGGTAAGCTTTTTATTTAAAAAGTTCAGTCCGTCGGATTGCTAAGCGAACAAGTTTTGACTTTTTTTTTTTCGTTTGGTTTTTCAGTAGATTTGTTGGGAATCTAGAATAGTGGGAATGGAGGTAAAGTCAGTTGTATGTTCCTCCTGCAGAATGTGGGAGGTAGGGGTCGCCAAGAGTGCATGCTGACTGCATCTGCGGGAAGTGCACCCAACTCCAGCTCCTCGCAGACCGCGTCAGGGAACTGGAGCTGGAGCTGGATGAACTTCGGATCATTCGGGAGGCGGAGGGGATTATTGACAGGAGTTATAGGGAGGCAGTCAAACCTCAGGTACAAGAAGTAGGTAGATGGGTTACCGGCAGGGGAAGGAAAGGGAACCAGCAGGCAGTGCAGGGATCCCCTGTGGCCGTTTCCCTCAACAACAGGTATACCGTTTTGGATACTGTTGGGGGGGACGACTTACCAGGGGTAAGCAATGGGGTACAGGTCTCTGGCACAGAGTCTGTCCCTGTTGCTCAGAAGGGAAAGGGGAAGAGGAGCAGAGAATTAGTCATTGGGGACTCCATAGTTAGGGTAACAGATAGGAGGTTCTGTCGGAACGAGAGAGACTCACGGTTGGTGTGTTGCCTCCCAGGTGCCAGGGTACGTGATGTCTCTGATCGTGTTTTTGGGATCCTTAAGGGGGAGGGGGAGCACCCCCAAGTCGTGGTCCACATAGGTACCAACGACATAGGTAGGAAGAGTGATGGGGATTTAAGACAGAAATTCAGGGAGCTAGGGTGGAAGCTTAGAGCGAGAACAAACAGAGTTGTTATCTCTGGGTTGTTGCCCGTGCCACGTGATAGCGAAGCGAGGAATAGGGAGAGAGAGGAGTTGAACATGTGGCTGCAGGGATGGTGTAGGAGGGAGGGCTTTGGTTTCCTGGATAATTGGGGCTCTTTCTGGGGGAGGTGGGACCTCTACAAACAGGATGGTCTTCACCTGAACCAGAGGGGTACCAATATCCTGGGGGGGGGGGGGGAGATTTGTTAGTGCTCTTCGGGGGGGTTTAAACTAAATCAGCAGGGGAATGGGAACCTAAATTGTAGTTCCAGTGTACAGGCTGTTGAGAGTAGTGAGGTAGGGGATAAGGTTACAGGGACGCAAGAGGGCACTGGCAAGCAAGAACTTGGTTTAAAGTGTGTCTACTTCAACGCCAGGAGCATCCGGAATAAGGTGGGTGAGCTTGCAGCATGGGTTGGTACCTGGGATCCTGATGTTGTGGCCATTTCAGAGACATGGGTAGAGCAGGGGCAGGAATGGATGCTGCAGGTTCCGGGATTTAGATGTTTCAGTAAGAACAGAGAAGAGGGTAAAAGAGGGGTGTTGTGGAATTGTTAATCAAGGAAAGTATTACAGTGGCAGAAAGGACGTTTGAGGACTCGTCTACTGAGGTAGTATGGGCCGAGGTTAGAAACAGGAGAGGAGAGGTCACCCTGTTGGGAGTTTTCTATAGACCTCCGAATAGTTCCAGAGATGTAGAGGAAAGGATAGCGAAGATGATTCTCGACAGGAGCGAGAGTAACAGGGGACTGGTTATGGGGGACTTTAACGTTCCAAATATTGACTGGAAATACGATAGTTCGAGTACTTTAGATGGGTCTGTTTTTGTCCAGTGTGTGCAGGAGGGTTTTCTGACACAGTATGTGGACAGACCAACCAGGGGTGATGCCACATTGGATTTGGTACTGGGTAATGAACCCGGCCAGGTGTTAGATTTAGATGTAGGTGAGCACTTTGGCGATAGTGATCACAATTCGGTTAGGTTTACCTTAGCGATGGGCAGGGACAGGTATATACCGTAGGGCAAGAATTATAGCTGGGGGAAAGGAAATTATGACGCGATTAGGCAACATTTAGGATGTGTCGGATGGGGAAGGAAACTGCAGGGGATGGGCACAAACGAAATGTGGAGCTTATTCAAGGAGCAGCTAATGCGTGTCCTTGATAAGTATGTACCTGTCAGGCAGGGAGGAAGTTGTCGAGCGAGGGAGCCGTGGTTTACCCAAGTAGTTGAAGTGGTTGTCAAGAGGAAGAGGGCGGCTTATGTTAGGATGAGACGTGAACGCTCAGTTAGGGCGCTTGAGTGTTACAAGCTAGGCAGGAAGGATCTAAAGGGAGGGCTAAGAAGAGCAAGGAGAGGACACGAGAAGTCATTGGCGGATAGGATCAAAGAAAACCCTGAGGCTTTCTATAGGTATATCAGGAATAAAATAATGATAAGAGTTAGAACAGGGCCAATCAAGGATAGTAGTGGGAAGTTGTGTGCGGAATCAGAGGAGATAGGGGAAGCGTTAAATGAATATTTTTCGTCAGTATTTACAGTAGAGAAAGAAAATGTTGCCGAGGAGATTACTGAGAGACAGCCTACTAGGCTAGATGGGATTGAGATTCACAAGGAGGAGGTGTTAGCAATTTTGGAAAGAGTGAAAATAGGTAAGTCCCCTGGGCCAGATGGGATTTATCCTAGGATTCTCTGGGAAGCCAGGGAGGAGATTGCAGAGCCGTTGTTGTTGATCTTTATGTCGTCATTGTCGACAGGAGTAGTGCCAGAAGACTGGAGGATAGCAAATGTTGTCCCCTTGTTCAAGAAGGGGAGTAGAGACAGCCCTGGTAATTATAGACCTGTGAGCCTTACTTCGGTTGTGGGTAAAATGTTGGAAAAGGTTATAAGAGATAGGATTTATAATCATCTTGAAAAGAATAAGTTCATTTGCGATAGTCAGCACGGTTTTGTGAAAGGTAGGTCGTGCCTCACAAACCTTATTGAGTTTTTCGAAAAGGTGACCAAACAGGTGGATGAGGGTAAAGCAGTGGATGTGGTGTATATGGATTTCAGTAAGGCGTTTGATAAGGTTCCCCACGGTAGGCTATTGCAGAAAATACGGAAGTATGGGATTGAAGGTGATTTAGAGCTTTGGATCAGAAATTGGCTAGCTGAAAGAAGTCAGAGGGTGGTGGTTGATGGCAAATGTTCATCCTGGAGTTTAGTTACTAGTGGTGTACCGCAAGGTTCTGTTTTGGGGCCACTGCTGTTTGTCATTTTTATAAATGACCTGGATGAGGGTGTAGAAGGGTGGGTTAGTAAATTTGCGGATGACACGAAGGTCGGTGGAGTTGAGGATAGTGTCGAAGGGTGTTGTAGGGTGCAGAGGGACATCGATAGGCTGCAGAGCTGGGCTGAGAGATGGCAAATGGAGTTTAATGCGGAGAAGTGTGAGGTGATTCACTTTGGAAGGAGTAACAGCAATGCAGAGTACTGGGCTAATGGGAAGATTCTTGGTAGTGTAGATGAGTAGAGAGATCTTGGTGTCCAGGTGTTAAATCCCTGAAAGTTGCTACCCAGGTTAATAGGGCTGTTAAGAAGGCATATGGTGTGTTAGCTTTTATTAGTAGGGGGATCGAGTTTCGGAGCCACGAGGTCATGATGCAGCTGTACAAAACTCTGGTGAGTCCGCACCTTGAGTATTGCGTGCAGTTCTGGTCACCGCATTATAGGAAGGATGTGGAGGCTTTGGAAAGGGTGCAGAGGAGATTTACTAGGATGTTGCCTGGTATGGAGGGAAGGTCTTACGAGGAAAGGCTGAGGGACTTGAGGTTGTTTTCCTTGGAGAGAAGCAGGAGGAGAGGTGACCTAATGGAGACATACAAGATAATCAGAGGGTTAGATAGGGTGGATAGTGAGTGTCTTTTTCCTCGGATGATGATGGCAAACACGAGGGGACATAGCTTTAAGTTGAGGGGTGAAAGATATAGGACAGATGTCAGAGGTAGTTTCTTTACGCAGAGAGTAGTAGGGGCGTGGAACGCCCTGCCTGCAACAGTAGTAGACTCGCCAACTTTAAGGGCATTTAAGTGGTCATTGGATAGACATATGGATGAAAATGGAATAGTGTAGGTCAGATGGTCGGCGCAACATCGAGGGCCGAAGGGCCTGTACTGCGCTCTAATGTTCTAATTCTAATTCTAATTCTAATTCTAGCTCTGGCAATGTGGAATCTATATGGGTAGAGCTGAGAAACACACAGGAGCATAAAAAAATATTGGGGGTTGTATATAGACCACCCAACTGCAGTGGGGGCGTTGGGAATGGCATTGAACAGGGAATTACAGACGCATGCGATAAAGGAGCATCTCTAATCACAGGTGACTTTAATTTGCATATAGATTGGGAAAATCTAATTAGTCACAATACTGTAAAGGAGGAATTCTTGGAGTGTATACGGGATGGTTTTCAGGACCAATACATTGAGGAACCAACCAGAGAACAGGCCGTCCTAGGTTGGGTATTGTGTAATGAGAGAGGAATAAGTGACAATCTGGTTGTGCGAGACCCCTTGGGGATGAGCGACCATAGTATGATAGAATTCTTCATCAAGATGGAAAGTGACGTAGTTGATTCTGAGACGAGGGTCCTGAATCTTAGTAAAGGAAACTATGAAGGTATGAGGCGCAAGGTGGCTATGATGGATTAGGAAACGTTACTTAAAGGGACGACGGTGGAAAGGCAATGGCAAACATTCAAAGAGCGCATTGATGAAATTGAACAACTGTTTATTCCTGTCTGGCACAAAAATAAAATGGGAAAGGCAGCGAAACCATGGCTTGCAAGGGAAATTAGAGATAGCATTAGATCCAAGGAAGAGGCAAATAAATTCGCCAGATAAAAACAACAGACCTGAGGACTGGCAGCAGTTTAAACTTCGGCAAAGGAGGCCCAAAGGAGTGATTAAGAAGGGAAATAGAGTACGAGACCGAGATTGTGGGGTACATAAAAACTGCCTGTAAAAGTCTCTATAGGTCTCTGGAGAGAAAAAGATTAGTGAAGACAAATGTCGGGCCCTTACAGTCAGAAACAGGGGAATTGATAATGGGGGAATAAAGAAACGGCTGACCAACTAATTGCATACTTTGGTTCTGTCTTCGTGAGGAGGAAACAAATGTCATCCCAGTAATGCCAGGGAACTTGGCAGACTCGGAGGGCGGAGTTCCAGAGCGGTCAGTATAAAAACAAATTACCTCGGGGATTCTCGGAGCAGACTCGGAGGGCGGCGTTCCACTGCGGTGAGAAAAAAAAAACTTACCTCGGGGATTGTCGGAGCAGACTCAGAAGGCAGAGTTCCTGAGCGGCAAGTATAAAAAACCTACCACGGTGATTCTTGGAGCAGACTCAGAGGGCGGAGTTAGAGAGCGGTAAGTATAACAAACTTACCTCGGAGATTCTCGGAGCAGACTCGGTGGGTGGAGTTCCAGAGCGGTAAGTATAAAAAACGTACCTCGGAGATTCTCGGAGCAGACTCGGATGGCGGAGTTCCAGAGCGGTGAGTATGTAAAAATACTTACCTCGGGGATTCTCGGAGCAGGCTTGGAGGGCGGAGTTCCAGAGCGGTCAGTTTGAAAAAAAACTTACCTCGGGGATTCTCGGAGCAGACTCGGAGGGCGGAGTTCCAGAGCGGTGAGTATAAAAAAAAAATTACCTCGGGGATTCTCGGAGCAGACTCGGAGGGCGGCGTTCCGCTGCAGTAAGTACAAAAAGCTGACCTCAGGGATTCTCGGCGCAGACTCGGAGGGCGGAGTTCCAGAGCGGTGAGTATCAAATAAAACTTACCTCGGGGATTCTCGGAGCAGACTCGGAGGGCGGAGTTCCAGAGCGGTGAGTATAAAAAAAAACTTACCTCGGGGATTCTCGGAGCAGGCTCGGAGGGCGGAGTTCCAGAGTGGTGAGTGTCAAAAAAAACTTACCTCGGGGATTCTCGGAGCAGACTCGGAGGGTGGAGTTCCAGAGCAGTAAGTATAAAAAACTAACCTCAGGGATTCTCGGTGCAGACTCGGAGAGCGGTTTCCGGAGCGGTGAGTAGATAAAAAAACTTACCTCGGGGATTCTCGGAGCTGACTCGGAGGGCGGAGCTCCGGAGCGGTGAGAAAAAAAAACTTGCCTCGGGGATTGTCGGAGCAGATACGGAGGGTGGAGTTCCGGAGCAGTGAGTAGACAGAGTAAGTTACCTTGGGTGGGAAAAAAAACTGAAGAGGTGACGTCACAGGATAGCTGTGACCTGATTGGCTGGTAGGCAATCTGAACCGAATTTGAAAATAAAACTGATAAAAATTGATTAAAACACTAATTAACTAATTAATAAGTAGATTAACTAAACCAGAGGGAGGAGATGACTGGATTTAAAAAGCATTTAATAGAAACTGTAGAAATCTAGCACTAGGGACCACATAGTGAAGTGCATCATAATTTAGAATTAGAATTAGAACATTACAGCGCAGTACAGGCCCTTCGGCCCTCGATGTTGCTCCGACCTGTGAAACCATCTGACCTACACTATTCCATTTTCATCCATATGTCTATCCTATGACCACTTCAATGCCCTTAAAGTTGGCGAGTCTACTACTGTTGCAGGCAGGGCGTTCCACGCCCCTACTAGTCTCTGAGTAAAGAAACTACCTCTGACATCTGTCCTATATCTATCACCCCTCAACTGAAAGCGATGTCCCCTCATGTTTGCCATCACCATCCGGGAAAAAGACTCTCACTATCCACCCTATCTAACCCTCTGATTATCTTATATGTCTCTATTAAGTCACCTCTCCTCCTCCTTCTCTCCAATGAAAACAACCTCAAGTCCCTCAGCCTTTCCTCGTAAAACCTTCCCTCCATACGAGGCAACATCCCAGTAAATCTCCTCTGCACCCTTTCCATAGCTTCCACATCCTTCCTCTAATGCGTTGACCAGAACTGCACGCAATGCTCCAGGTGCAGTCTCACCAGAGTTTTGTACAGCTGCAGCATGACCTCGTGGCTCCGAAACTCGATCCCCCGACTAATAAAAGCGAACACACCATATGCCTTCTTAACAGAACTATTAACCTGGGTGGCAACTTTCAGGGATTTATGTACCTGGACACCAAGATCTCTCTGCTCATCGACACTACCAAGAATCTTCCCATTAGCCCAGTACTCTGCATTCCTGTTACTCCTTCCAAAGTGAGTCACCTCGCACTTTTCCGCATTAAACTCCATTTGCCATCTCTCAGCCCAGCTCTGCAGCCTATCGATGTCCCTCTGTACCCTACAACATCCCTCGGCACTATCCACAACTCCACCGACCTTAGTGCCATCCGCAAATTTACTAACCCACCCTTCTACACCCTCATCCAGGTCATTTATAAAAATGACAAACAGCAGTGGCCCCAAAACAGATCCTTGCGGTACACCACTAGTAACTAAACTCCAGGATGAACATTTGCCATCAACCACCACCCTCTGTCTTCTTTCAGCTTGCCAATTTCTGATCCAAAGCTCTAAATCACCTTCAACCCCATACTTCCGTATTTTCTGCCATAGCCTACCATGGGGAACCTTATCAAACGCCTTACTGAAATCCATATACACCACATCCACTGCTTTACCCTCATCCACTGTTTGGTCACCTTCGCAAAAACTCAATAAGGTTTGTGAGGCACGACCTACCCGTCACAAAACCGTGCTGACTATCGCTAATGAACTTATTCTTTTCAGGATGTTGATAAATCCTGTCTCTTATAACCTTTTCCAACATTTTACCCACAACTGAAGTAAGGCTCACAGGTCTATAATTACCAGGGCTGTCTCTACTCCCCTTCTTGAACAAGGGGACAACATTTGCTATCCTCCAGTATTCCGGCACTATTCCTGTCGACAATGACGACATAAAGATCAAAGACAAAAAGATTTAATAAGTATTTATTTATTTTGCATCAATTAACTAATTAATGATACAAATTTCAGTTAGAGGGGTGAAGTGCTTCACCTGTGAGATGTGGGAAGTCCGTGACGCTTCCAGCGTTCCTGGGCGACAACATCTGCAGGAACTGTACCCAGTTGCAGCTCCGCACAGACCGCATGGATCGGTTGGAGCGGCAACTGGATGCACTTAGAGCATGCAGGTGGCAGAAAGCGTCATAGACAGGAGTTTTAGAGAATTGGTTACACCCAAGGTGCTGGCAGATAGATGGGTGACCGCGAGAAGGGGCAGGCAGTCAATGCAGGATTCCCCTGTGGCTAACTCCCTCTCTAACAAGGATATTGTTTTGGATACTCTTGGGGGGAATGGCCTATCAGGGGAAAACAGCAGCAGCCAGAGATGTGGCTCTACGGCTGGCACTGTTCTTCAGCAGGAATGGACAAAGCGCAGAAGAGCAATAGTTATAGGGGACTCTATAGTCAGGGCCACAGATAGGCGCTTCTGTGGACGTGCAAGAGATTCCGGGAAGGTATGTTGCCTCCCTGGTGCCAGGGTCAAGGCTGTCTCTGAATGGACAGAGGGCATTCTGAAGGGGTAGGGTGAACACCCAGAGGTTGTGGTACACATCGGTACCAATGACATAGGCAGGAAGAGTGATGAGGTCCTGCAGGGGGAGTTTAGAGACTTCGGTAGTAAGTTAAAAAAACAGGACCTCTAGGGTTGTAATCTCTGGATTACTCCCTGTGCCACGTGCCAGTGAGGCGAGAAATTGGAAGATAGCTAAAAACGTGGCTGAGCAGCTGGTGTAGAGGGAGGGTTTCAGATATCAGGACCATTGGGCTCTCTTCAGGGACAGATGGGACCTGTACAAGAAGGACGAGTTGCATCTAAACTGGAAGGGCACTAATATCCTGGCTGCAAGGTTTGCTCGCGTCACTCAGGAGGGTTTAAACTAGCGTGGCAGGGGGGTGGGAACCAGAGCAGTACGACAGCTAGTGAAGTACATGAGGAGGACATAGTAAATAAGGCCAGTAGGACTAAGAGGAAGAGCAGGCAGGGAGAATTTGCTGAGCACAGCGCGACTGGTGGTCTGAAGTGCATTTGTTTCAATGCAAGAAGTATGATAGGTAAGGCAGATCACCTTAGAGCTTGGATTAGTACTTGGAAATATGATATTGTTGCTATTATAGAGACTTGGTTGATGGAAGGGCAGGATTGGCAGCTAAATGTTCCAGGTTTTAGAAGCTTCAGGCGGGGTAGAGGGGGGTGTAAATGGGGTGTGAGAGCTGCATTACTGGTTAAGGAGAATATCACAGCTGTACTGTGGGAGGACACCTCAGAGAGGTCATGCAGCGAGGCAATATGGTGGAGTTCAGGAATAGGAAGGGTGCAGTTACGATGTTGGGGGTTTACTGCAGACCTCCCAACAGCCGGCGGGAGGTAGAGGAGCAGATATGTAGCAGATTTTGGAAAGATGCAAAGGTAGGGCAGAATATGTGAGGAGCATCCAGGAGGGCTTCTTGAAACAGTATGTAGATAGTCCAACTAGGAATGGGGCCATTTTGGACCTGGTATTGGGGAATGAGCCCGGCCAGTTGGTCGAAGTTTCAGTGGGGGAGCATTTCAGGAGCAGTGACCATAATTCCATAAGTTTTAAGGTACTTGTGGATAAGGATAAGAGTAGTCCTCGGGTGAAGGAGCTAAATTGGGGGAAGGCTAATTATAACAATATTAGGCAGGAACTGAAGAATTTAGACTGGGGGCAGCTGTTTGAGGGTAAACCAACATCTGACCTGTGGGAGTCTTTCAAACGTCAGCTGATTAGAATCCAGGACCAGCATGTTCCTGTGAGGAAGAAAGACAAGTTTGGCAAGTTTCGGGGAGCTTGGATAACACGGGATATTGTGAGCCGAGTCAAAAAGAAAAAGGAAGCATTTGTAAGGGCTGGAAGGCTAGGACCAGATAAAGCACTTGAGGAATATAAAGACAGTAGGAAGGAACTTAAGCAAAGAGTTAGGAGGGCTAAAATGGGTCGTGAAAAGTCATTGGCAAACAGAAAAAAGGAAAATCCCAAGGCTTTTTATACATATATAAAGAGCAAGAGGGTAACCAGGGAAAGGGTTGGCCCACTCAAAGACAGAGATGGGAATCTATGCGTGGAGCCAGAGGAAATGGGCGAGGTGCTAAATGAGTACTTTGCATCAGTATTCACCAAGGAGAAGGACTTGGTGGATGATGAGCCTAGGGAAGGGAATGCAGATAGTCTCAGTCATCACATTATCAAAAAGGAGGAGGTGTCGGTTGTCTTGCAAAGCATTAAGGTAGATAAGTCCCCAGGGCCTGATGGGATCTACCCCAGAATACTGAGGGAGGCAAGGGAAGAAATTGCTAGTGCCTTGACAGAAATCTTTGCATCCTCATTGGCTACAGGTGATATCCCATAGGACTGGAGAATAGCCAATGTTGTTCCTTTGTTTAAGAAGGGTGGTAAGGATAATCCAGGAAATTATAGGCCGGTGAGCCTTACGTCAGTGTTAGGAAACCATTAGAGAGGATTCTTCGGGACAGGATTTACTCCCATTTGGAAACAAACGAACTCATTAGCGAGAGACAGCATGGTTTTGTAAAGGGGAGGTCGTGTCTTACGAATTTGATTGAGTTTTTTGAGGAATTGACGAAGATGATTAATGAGGGAAGGGCGGTGGATGTTGTCTATGTGGACTTTAGTAAAGCCTTTGACAAGGTCCCGCATGGCAGGCTGGTGCAATAGGTGAAGTCACCCGGGATCAGAGGTGAGCTGGCAAGATGGATACGGAACTGGCTCAGTCACAGAAGACAGAGGGTAACAGTGGATGGGTGTTTTTCTGAATGGAGCGATGTGACTAGTGGTGTTCTGCAGGGATCAGTGCTGGGACCTTTGCTGTTTGTAGCATATATAAATGATTTGGAGGGAAATGTAGCTGGTCTGATTAGTAAGTCTGTGGATGACACAAAGGTTGCTGGAGTTGCGGATAATGATGAGGATTATCAGAGGATACAGCAGGATATAGATCGGTTGGAGACTTGGGCGGAGAAATGGCAGATGGAGTTTAATCCGGACAAAAGTGAGGTAATGCATTTTGGAAGGTCCAATGCACGTGGGAGGTTTGCAGTAAATGGCAGAACCCTTAGGAGTATTGACAGGCAGAGAGATCTGGGCGTACAGGTCCACAGGTCTCTGAAAGTGGCAACGCAGGTAGATAAGGTAGTCAAGAAGGCATATGGCATGCTTGCCTTCATCGTTCCGGGCATAGAGTATAAAAATTGGAAGTCATGTTGCTGCTTTACAGAACCTTAGTTCGGCCACACTTAGAATATTGCATGCAATTCTGGTCGCCACACTACCAGCAGGACGTGGAGGCTTTGGAGAGGGTACAGAGGAGGTTTACCAGGATGTTGCCTGGTCTGGAGGGCATTAGCCATGAGGAGACGTTGGAAAACCTCGGATTTTTTTCGCTGGAACGACGGAGGTGGAGGGGCAACATGATAGAGGTTTACAAAGTTATGAGTGGCATGGACATAGTGGATAGTCAGAAGCTTTTTCTCAGGGTGGAAGAGTCAGTTACTAGGGGGCTTAGGTTTAAGGTGCGAGGGGCAAAGTTTAGAGGGGATTTGCGAGGCAAGTTTTTTTACACAGAGGGTGGTGAGTGCCTGGAACTTGCTGCCAGGGGAGGTGGTGGAAGCAGATACGATAGCGACGTTTAAGAGACTTCTTGACAAATATATGAATAGGAAAGGAATAGTGGGATATGGGCTCCGGAAGTGCAGAAGGTATTAGTTTCGGCAGGCATCAAGATCGGCGCAGGCTTGGAGGGCCGAATGGCCTGTTCCTGTGCTGTACTGTTCTTTGTTCTTTGTTCACCCCCCAGCAATCCCCCCCGCCCGCCCCCTGCCCCATGACAGAGGGTACACCGCCAGGAACATCAGGTGAAATCTTTCTCTCCTGCAATCCGTGTTTCCTGTTCCTTTCTTACTGTCTTGTCGCCAATTCCATCTGTTTCGCTCTATTTTAATCCATCTTTCATGATTTTAAACACCTGGATCAAAACTTTATTTATGCTCCTCTGCTCTATGGAGGACAGCCCGGCTTCTCCAGTCGATCAGCAGAATTGTAATAATCTCATCCCTGGAGCCGTTCTCATAAATCTCTTCTGTCCATTCACCAAAGCCTCCATGTCCTTCCTAAAGTGTATTCCCAGAATTGGTTACAATACTCCAGCTGCTGCCATACTATTGTTTTATAAAGGTTTAGCTTCACTTCCTGACTTTCACACTCCAGACCTGTTCATGAAACTCAGGATCCCATCTGCATTATTAACACATCAGTAAAGAGGGCAATTCTACGTGAACCATTAACACGTTCCCTTAGACGTGAATCCATGAGTCATTCCAAAGGCTGGCGGGAAGGTTCAGGGGAGTCCAGAATGAACCCCGACCTGGTCAGCTTTATTTCAAACAGATATCCATCAGTGTATTCGCACCAGTGCCCTGCAAGGAGGCTTCCTCTCGTGGTAACATTTTTTTTTAAATTTTATTCATTCATGGGATGTGGGCGCCGCTGGCCAGGCCAGCATTTATTGCCCATCCATAATTACCCTTGAACTGAGTGGCTTGCTGGGCCATTTCAGAGGGCATGTAAGAGTCAACCACATTGCTGTGGGTCTGGAGTCACATGTAGGCCAGACCAGGTAAGGACAGCAGATTTCCTTCCCTAAAGGACATTAGTGAACCAGATGGGTTTTTACAACAATCGACATTGGTTTCACGGATATCATTAGACTAGCTTTTTAATTCCAGATTTATTAATTGAATTCAAATTTACAGCAGTGAATCAGTGGATACAGAGTTCAAATCTATCTCAGTGATTGCACACTACAGATCTGCCTCTGAATTCTGTGGGGGCATGTAGCGAGCTATTCAGCTGTGTGATCCAACCCACCTTTCTCTCACTACCTCCCCATCTTGCCCTCTGCCTCTCCCCATCATTTGCTGTGTCTTTCCCTCTTTCATCACCACTTTGTCCTTTTTTCCCTTCCTGTCATAAGAACATAAGAAATAGGAACAGGACTAGCCCATACGGCCCCTCAAGCTTGCTCTGTCATTATCTGATGAACCTTTGTTACATCACCTCTAAGACAAGCATATCCTTCCTTCATCACTGAGACCAGGACTGTACACAGTACTCCAGGTATGGGCTCGCCAAACCCTGTATCATTGCAGCAAGACTTCCTCACTCCTGTACTCTAACTACCTTGCAATAAAGTACAACAGTCCATTTGCCATCCCAATTGAAGCCTGTACCTGCAGGTTAACTTTCTGTGATTTGTGAACAAGGACACCCAAATCCCTCTGAACACCACCATTTAATGGTTTCTCACCATTTGACAAAATGTTCTATGTTTCTATTCTTCCTGCCAAAGTGAAGAACCACACATTTCTCCACCTAATATTCCAGCTGCCACTTTCATGCCTGCTCATAACCCGTCCATCTTCCTTTGCAGCCTCTTGGTGTCCTCCTGACAACTTAATGCCCACCTAATTTTGCATCTCTCTGCTTCGCCCCATCTGGCGCTCTCTTTCTCTCTCCCTCACTCCAATGCACCAGTTAAGAAAGAATTTGACTATGCCTCTGCTTACATTGTATTCGACCCTGTAGCTGGTATAAAAATAGTTATAAAGTGTTTTAAAGTGAGTGAGGTGTCTGTGGGATCCCACTTCATTTAATACGTGCAGATGAAACTCCCTCCATTTTGTATGTAGAGGGAGATCTCCTTCCATGAGTTATAAAGACAGGGATCTCCCTCCATTTTATACATAAAAGGATATCTCCCTCCATTTAATACATCGAGGGTTTTCTCCCTCCATTTTATATGCAGAGGGGGAGCTCCCTCCATTTTATACGGAGAGGGGGAGCTCCCTCCATTTTATACGCAGAGAGGGAGCACCCTGCATTTTATCCGTAGAGGGGGAGCTCTCTCCATTTTATCCGTAGAGGGGGAGCTCCCTCCATTTTATATGTAGATGGGGAGCACCCTCCATTTGATATGCAGAGGGGGAGCTCCTTCCATTTTATACATAGAGGGGGACCTCCCTCCTTACATCTCCTAAAGGCATCCTGCTGGATGGCCAGTACCTAGCACCTTTTAATCCTTTTCCTCTGTTACCTGCCTGGTCCAGAGAGATCCATTTAGTGCTGATGTGATTTCCCTGACCGAGAACAATGAACTCCACCAAGGTGAGGTAACCCAGGCGCCAAAGCTAATATCCATGAAAGTGTTTCTCTTCTGTCTTGACAGGAGTGCATGCTGTGCTCTGGAGCCAGTTAGTTGTAAAAAATGGCCTCCCCAGTCACTTAACATGATGGCAGTTATGCTGTGTCGCTGTTATTATAATGTCCCAAATTCCAGTCCTTTAATGGTATCAGTTCTGTTGTGATGTCGGGTTGTTTGAAAATTGACTCATCGGAATGCAGCCTACCTCAGTGTGCTTTGGGTTGTGATTTAGCTTTTATTCACAGTGCTGATGTCCGTGGGGATTGGGGTTCCTTCCCCATACTTCACAAAGTCCAGCTTTAAAGTCCAGTTGGGCAGGTGGGGGGCGTGGGGGGGGGGGGGGGTCGGGGAGGAATTCCGATCACACAAACGTGAGGTCACTGATGAATCAGGATGAGCAGGAACAGTATAATGTGGATTAATCACATATCTGAACGGGTAGTAACAGTAAAAGTGAGTTCAGTCTGGTGCCTGGATTAGCAGTAACAGCATAATAGAGAAAAGTCTTATATCTGTAAGGGTAGTAACAGCAAAAGTGAGGTCAGTATGGTATCTGGATGAGCCATAACAGTATCATCAGGATCAATTACATATTTGGAAGCATAGTAACAGTAAAGGTGAGGTCAGTGTGGTGTCCGGATGAGCAGCAAGAGTATAATAGGGGTCAATCATAGATATGGAGGGGAAGTAATAGCAATAACGAGGTCAGTGTGATGTCTGCATGAGCCGGAACAGTATAATAGGGATCAGTCATATATAAAGCTTTTTTTTAAGATTTGGAGATACAGCACTGAAACAGGCCCTTCGGCCCACCGAGTCTGTGCCGACCATTAACCACCCATTTATACTAATCCTACACTGATCCCATATTCCTCCCACATCCTCTGTCCCTATATTCCCCTTCCACCTACCTATACTGGTGGCAATTTATAATGTACAATTCACCTATCAACCTGCAAGTCTTTTGTCTGTGGGAGGTAACCAGAAGATGGGTAGTGACAGTAAAAGTGCGGTCAGTGTTGTGACTGGTGAGCATTAACAGTATAATAGGAATCAATTATATATGTACATATTTAGTAATCGTAAAAGCGACGTCAGAGTGGTGTCTGGATGAGCTGTAACAGTATAATGGGGATCAATCAGTTAGTTGCATGCATATTAACAGTAAATGTGAGGTGAGTGTGGTGTTGAATGAACTGCAGCTCCATAGTAGGGATCAGTCATATATCTGGATGAGTGGTAAATGTAAAAGTGAGGTCAGTGTGGTATCTGGATCAATAGTAGCGGAATAATAATGATCAGTCATACTTCTGGATGGGTAGTAACAATGGAAGTGCAGTCAGTGTTGTGTCTGCTGAGCAGTAACAGCAAAACAGGGATCAATTATTTATGTGTAGATTTAGTAATAGTAAAAGCGAGGGCAGTGTGGTGTCCGGGTGAACTGTAACAATACAATATGGATCAATCACTTAACTGCATGTATATAATCAGTAAAGGTGAGGTCAATGTGGTGTTGGATGAGCCGTAACTATATAATAGTGTAGAGGGAAAGATTGTGGCCGATGCAGCTAAATAAATACATATATACATGTATATGATGTAAGTGTCGCCACATATTGTTACAAAATGGGGTATGTACCCAAGGCATTGTGGGACAAGTTTGTTAGCTTGCAGCCTTGAGCATGGTATTGCTTAGCACAGGTAATTAGCCTGACCAAGGAGGGCCCCCCAAATCAGTGCATAAGACAGCTGCTCTGTCTAATTGTGGACTACACAAAGCAACTAGGAATGCAGGTCTGATAGAAGTAGAAGGATTCATTGTGAAGACTCAAGGATAATTGATAAGGAGTGTTTGGTAAACAAGCTGAGATGGTCAGGGGAGTACCATGAGCTATCCCCACGACCACATGATGCATAATTAATAATTTTATTGGCAATGAATGTAATATATGTAATCAATAACCGTTATGATTGGATTATGTCCAGCCGGGATGGTTTGGGTAACTGTATATCTGTTGTGGATTTTCCTTTGATCAGTGGAGAGGCATCTGGACAGACCAGTGACCTGCTCTCCGCTGGCGTAACTAAATAAACTGTTTGACATTGGAGCAGACCTGAGTGTCGAGTGATTCTTCTAGATTCATTCCCGCTAACAATAGGGATCAGTCATGTATCTGCATGGGTAGTAAATATAAAAGAGAGATCAGTGTCGTGTCTGGATGAGCCATGACAGTATAAGGGGGAGCAGTCATATATCTGGATGGGTAATGACAGTACAAGTCGGATAAGTGTTGGATCTGTATGAACGGTAGGAGCATAATAGGAATCAATTACATATCTGGATGGGTAGTCACAATAAAAGTGAGGTCAGTGTTGTGTCTGGATAAGCAGTAACCGAAAAATAAGGATCTATCGTATATTGGGTTGGGCAGTAACAGGAAACGTGAGGTCTGTGTTGTATCTGGATGAACAGTAACAGTATAATAGGGATCAATCATATCTCTGAACGGTTCATAACAGTTAAAGTGAGGTCAGTGTGGTGTCTGGATGAGCCCTAATAGTATAATGAGGATCAATTATATGTCTAGATTGGTAGTAACAATTAAAGTGACTTCGGTTTGTATATGGATGAGCTTTAACTGTATGATAGGGACCAATCATATACCTGGATGGATAGTAACAGTCAAAGTGAGGTCGGTGTTGTACTGGATAAGCAGCAACAGTAAATAAAGGATCTATCATATATTAAGATGGGTAGTAACAGGAAACGTGAGGTCTGTGTTGTATCTGGATGAACAGTAACAGTATAATAGGGAGAAATCATATATCTGGGTGGGCATTAACCGGAAAAGTGAATTCAGTGTTGTATCCGGATGAGCATGAACAGTACGTAGGGATCAACCATATATCTGGATCCGTGGTAGCAGTAAAAGTTAGGTCTGTGTTGTATGTGGATGAGCAGCAACAGTAAAATAGGGATCAAACACATATCTGGAAGGATAGTGGCAATTATACGAGGTCTGTGTTGCATCAGGATGAGCAATAACAGTATAATTGGGATCAATCATATATCTGGATGGGCAGTGAGAGTAAAACTGATAAAAGCAATGTATCTTCATGGTTATGTACAATAAATGTGTGGGCAGTAATATGTATGGATGTGTCGTGACGGTCACAGAAAGGAAAGTATTGAGCCAGGAGGAATAAAAACATTAAATGTGTGGGTGTGAGTTCAGTGACATTTCCTGATAACTTCCAAATCTTCCCACCATTAGTATGAGAAACGATGATTTCTGTTCCTTCAGCTGAAACTTCCACTGAGTCGCTCAGCTTCAATTTTACTGGCAGTAGCAGTCAGTTGGTCAGAGGAGCAGCAGATATAATCCCAGCTCAAGTTTATTGCAGCGTTGAATGTATTTATGTAATTATATTAAGGAGGGCAAATGAATTCCCGTAAAGATCATTTCCTGGCCCATCCACTTTTGCCAAGACAAATTGATGATTGCATCATACTGTACTAGAGAATTAGAATTAGAATTAGAATTAGAATTAGAACATTACAGGGCAGTACAGGCCCTTCGGCCCTCGATGTTGCGCCGACCTGTGAAACCATCTGACCTACACTATTCCATTTTCATCCATATGTCCATCCAATGACCACTTAAAAGTCCTTAAAGTTGGCGAGTCTACTACTGTTGCAGGCAGGGCGTTCCACGCCCCTACTACTCTCTGCGTAAAGAAACTACCTCTGACATCTGTCCTATATCTTTCACCCCTCAACTTAAAGCTATGTCCCCTCGTGTTTGCCATCATCATCCGAGGAAAAAGACTGTCACTATCCACCCTATCTAACCCTCTGATTATCTTGTATGTCTCTATTAAGTCACCTCTCCTCCTCCTTCTCTCTAACGAAAACAACCCCAAGTCCCTCAGCCTTTCCTCGTAAGACCTTCCCTCCATACCAGGCAACATCCCAGTAATTCTCCTCTGCACCCTTTCCAAAGCTTCCACATCCTTCCGATAATGCGGTGACCAGAACTGCATGCAATACTCAAGGTGCGGCCTCACCAGAGTTTTATACAGCTGCATCAAGACCTCGTGGCTCCGAAACTCGACCCCCCTACTAATAAAAGCTAACACACCACATGCCTTCTTAACAGCCCTATTAACCTGGGTAGCAACTTTCAGGGATTTAACACCTGGACACCAAGATCTCTCTGCTCATCTACACTACCAAGAATCTTCCCATTAGCCCAGTACTCTGCATTTCTGTTACTCCTTCCAAAGTGAATCACCTCACACTTTTCCGCATTAAACTCCATTTGCCATCTCTCAGCCCAGCTCTGCAGCCTATCTATGTCCCTCTGTACCCTACAACACCCTTCGACACTATCCACAACTCCACCGACCTTCGTGTCATCCGCAAATTTACTAACCCACCCTTCTACGCCCTCATCCAGGTCATTTGTAAAAATGACAAACAGCAGTGGCCCCAAAACAGAACCTTGCGGTACACCACTAGTAACTAAACTCCAGGATGATCATTTGCCATCAACCACCACCCTCTGTCTTCTTTCAGCTAGCCAATTTCTGACCCAAAGCTCTAAATCACCTTCAACCCCATACTTCCGTATTTTCTGCAACAGCCTACCGTGGGGAACCTTATCAAACGCCTTACTGAAATCCATATACACCACATCCACGGCTTTACCCTCATCCACCTGTTTGGTCACCTTCTCGAAAAACTCAATAAGGTTTGTGAGGCACGACCTACCTTTCACAAAACCTGACTATCGCAAATGAACTTATTCTTTTCAAGATGATTATAAATCCTATCCCTTATAACCTTTTCCAGCATTTTACCCACAACCGAAGTAAGGCTCAATGGTCTATAATTACCAGGGCTGTCTCTACTCCCTTCTTGAACAAGGGGACAACATTTGCTATCCTCCAGTCTTCCGGCACTACTCCTGTCGACAATGACGACATAAAGATCAACAACAACGGCTCTGCAATCTCCTCCCTGGCTTCCCAGAGAATCCTAGGATAAATCCCATCTGGCCCAGGAGACTTATCTATTTTCACACTTTCCAAAATTGCTAACCCCTCCTCCTTGTGAATCTCAATCCCATCTAGCCTAGTAGGCTGTATCTCAGTAATCTGCTCGACAACATTTTCTTTCTCTACTGCAAATACTGACGAAAAATATTCATTTAACGCTTCCCCTATCTCCTCTGATTCCACACACAACTTCCCACTACTATCCTTGATTGACCCTATTCTAACTCTAGTCATTCTTTTATTCCTGATATACCTAAAGAAAGCCTTAGGATTTTCTTTGATCCTATCCGCCAATGACTTCTCGTGTCCTCTCCTTGCTCTTCTTAGCCCTCCCTTTCGATCCTTCCTGGCTAGCATGTAACTCTCAAGTGCCCTAACTGAGCCTTCACGTCTCATCGTAACACAAGCCGCCTTCTTCCTCTTGACAACCACTTCAACTACTTGAGTAAACCACGGCTCCCTCGCTCGACAACTTCCTCCCTGCCTGACAGGTACATACTTATCAAGGACACGCATTAGCTGCTCCTTGAATAAGCTCCGCATTTCGTTTGTGCCCATCCCCTGCAGTTTCCTTCCCCATCCTACACATCCTAAATCTTGCCTAATCGCGTCATAATTTCCTTTCCCCCAGCTATAATTCTTGCCCTACGGTATATACCTGTCCCTGCCCATCGCTAAGGTAAACCTAACCGAATTGTGATCACTATCGCCAAAGTGCTCACCTACATCTAAATCTAACACCTGGCCGTGTTCATTACCCAGGACGAAATCCAATGTGGCATCGGCCCTGGTTGGCCTGTCGACATACAGTGTCAGAAAACCCTCCTGCACACACTGGACAAAAACAGACCCATCTAAAGTACTCGAACTATAGTATTTCCAGTCAATATTTGGAAAGTTAAAGTCCCCATAACCACTATTCTGTTACTCTCGCTCGTGTCGAGAATCATCTTCGCTATCCTTTCCTCTACATCTCTGGAACTATTCGGAGGTCTATAGAAAACTGCCAACAGGGTGACCTCTCTTCTCCTGTTTCTAACCTCGGCCCATACTACCTCAGTAGACGAGTCCTCAAACATCCTTTCTGCCGCTGTAATACTTTCCTTGATTAACAATGCCACCCCCCCCCCCCCCGCCTCTTTTACCCTCTTCTCTGTTCTTACTGAAACATCTAAATCCCGGAACCTGCAACATCCATTCCTGCCCCTGCTCTACCCATGTCTCCGAAATGGCCACAACATCAGGATCCCAGGTACCAACCCATGCTGCCAGCTCACCCACCTTATTCTGGATGCTCCTGGCGTTGAAGTAGACACACTTTAAACCAAGTTCTTGCTTGCCAGTGCCCTCTTTCGTCCCTGTAGCCTTATCCCCTACCTCACTACTCTCAACAGCCTGTACACTGGATCTACAATTTAGGTTCCCATTCCCCTGCTGATTTAGTTTAAACCCCCCCGAAAAGCACAAACAAATCTCCCCCCCCAGGATATCAGTACCCCTCTGGTTCAGGTGAAGACCATCCTGTATGTAGAGGACCCACCTACCCCAGAAAGAGCCCCAATTATCCAGGAAACCAAAACCCTTCCTCCTACACCATCCCTGCAGCCACGTGTTCAACTCCTCTCTCTCCCTATTCCTCGCTTCGCTGGCACGTGGCACGGGCAACAACCCAGAGATAACAACTCTGGTTGTTCTCGCTCTAAGCTTCCACCCTAGCTCCCTGAATTTCTGCCTTAAATCCCCATCTCTCTTCCTACCTATGTCGTTGGTGCCTATGTGGACCACGACTTGGGGGTGCTCCCCCTCCCCTTTAAGGTTCCCAAAAACACGATACGAGACATCACTTACCCTGGCACCTGGGAGGCAACACACCAACCGTGTGTCTCTCTCATTCCCACAGAACCTCCTATCTGTTCCCCTAACTATGGAGTCCCCAATGACTAATGCTCTGCTCCTCTTCCCCTTTCCCTTCTGAGCAACAGGGACAGACTCTGTGCCAGAGACCTGCACCCCATTGCTTACCAATGGTAAGTCGTCCCCCGCAACAGTATCCATGTGTCATTGACAGCGGAACGACTCCATGGTTCAGGGGCACTATCTGAGTGTAAACTGACCAGTGTATATTGCATAGAGATTCACTGACATGGCAATTTACCGCTGAAATTACCTGAACTCGGCAACAAGGAATCTGCTCCCATTTCCTACCAGTGCCATCAGACTTCTGCTCTCATATTATCTCGCCTTCCCAATACTTTGGCAAATGCACTTTAGTGATGTGAAATCTCTGTGAAATGTTACATTAGATTGCACAAATATACACATAAAATGCTTACTATATATGTAAAGTGCCTGAGTGAAATGAGTTAATTTCAGTCGTTTACTGCCTGTATTTAATACCAGTCTCCATGGGAAATTCTTGTCTCTGGTTTTTGCTGGTTCCAGTTCAATGAACAAAGTAGATTCACGCAGTATTCTTTCCACTGCTAGTTAATGGAATATATTTGAAAGATTTTACAGGTCTGGATTTGCTCACATCAGAGAAAATTTAATTCAAATCATTTTCTGATAAACACTCGGTACAAAACTAAGAGACGTTAATCTCACACAGTGAAGTTTAACTGTTGGTATCAGATCCGCTATGCTGGATTTAAAATACTGTCCTTTTGGTGGAACGGTGCTAGCTCAACATCAGGGCTGAAAAAATGTGGTAACAAGAACAAAGAAAATTACAGCACAGGAACAGGGCCTTTGGCCCTCCAAGCCTGCGCCGATCCAGATCCTCTATCTAAACATGTCGCCTATTTTCTAACGGTCTGTATCTCTTTGCTTCCTGCCCATTCATGTATCTGTCTAGATACATCTTAAAGGACGCTATCATGCCCGCGTCTACCACGCTGGCAACACGTTCCAGGCACCCACCACCGTCTGCGTAAAGAACGTTCCACGCAGATCCCCCCTAAACTTTTGAAATCAGCGGAGTGACTCCCTGCTGCCATTAGGCTGGCTATAGTTATCTTCATGTCAAATGTACATGGAAAATCGTCACCAACACGTCACTGGCAGCAGGAAGTGGAAGTGCACCTAGCCTTCCACTTCAACAGCAACCCATTGAGAAATGGTTTATACCGACGCCTCTCAACAGGTTTCATGCCCATGCCCTTCCCCACCTTCTTGAGGGAGGCACTGATGCACCAGATTCGACCATAGGCCGAGGACCACATGAATTTTATAGCAGAAACCCCTGCATATTGTAAAGAAGTCCCGGAGTGGGCGATGGCGGTCTGTGGGATGGGGCAGCTCGCCTGAACATGCCCCACCCCATTACAGGCATGGAACCGCGCCCCATCCAAGGTCCAGAAAACAGTCGGCCGCTCCCTGGAACTCGACACTTAATTGGCCCTCTGTGACCTCCTCCCTCACTAGCTGCATATATAACTGGTGGTGGAAGGAGTCCACATGCCAGAGGCTGTCCTCCCGAAGACCGAGCGGGACTGGGGTGCTCCCCGACCTCACGTCCCCCAGCTGTTGCATGTGGGGGTGGAGGAGCTCACCAAAAATGAAGTGCGGGACATTGGATAGCATGACTTCCTGTGCAGTGGCTCCCAGAGGATCCACTGGCAGGAAAGTCCTACTCACTGTGAGCCCCTTACTCTGGGCCAGGAACATCGCCGGCTCGGTCTTCAGGAGGAACATAGCCTTCCCGCACATCTTCGAGGCTGGAACAATGACCGAGGGGCGACAACGTCGGCCATTGGCTTTATGCAGTCTCTGTAAACATGTTGGGGTGGTCACAAATCTTTACCCCTTGGCTATACGTTATTAATTTAGAGGGTGACGGGATCACGTTGGCGGTCACAGAGGTGTTCGAGGACCGTTCCACGGTGAAGGACAGCTGGCCACGGGTAAACAGACACGCCAACCCCAATAGTACGCCCACAAATTGCGAAGTTTTGCAAAAAGAAAAGAAACAAAACAAATCAATGATTACAAAATAAATAAATTAGGGGAGAGGCTGTTGGAGTGCAATAAAGAGACAGGCTGGGAGCGATGGCATGGCTATGGTGTCGCGGTGAGCACAGAAAACCGTCTCTGAAATGTTTCCTTGTTTTCTAGTCTTCTTTTTTTCCAGTTAGAGGAGGCATCTTCACCCGGGTCAACTGAAAGCTGTCCAGGCACTATCCTCCCTCTGTTCTTTCCTTAGTCAGGCAGCTCCTGCCAACCCAAGCTGGGCAATTGGGTTGTGAAATGAGCATGACTGTGTGTTTAGTGAAAATGCACAGCTGTTTTAGGAAATGGCAGTCCCACCCTTTGTTTTCCTGCCTCTGCAGCCTCCTGAAATAATCCAACACAACGAAAGTTTCAGGTTCTTCTCACCTACCTCCAAACACAGCCTGATTAAAGTCTCTTGCAATCAAAGTTGTTGAAAACTGGAGCACTTGCTTCTCCTGTGGCAGCTACGCTCCCCAGCAGCAACTCCGGCAACTGACTGACTGCAGCAGTCAGCTGAACCTCGTTGCTGCCATCAGCACATAGTAATCCAATTAGGCAGCAGTCAACCCCGTTTTTTTTATTGTCGAGGGGGCCTTTATCCTCAGGCCCCCTTTATGTACATATTTACATTTGAAAAATAACTTTATTAACACAAGATAAATAATCAAAAGACTCAAATTAAAATGCCATTCCCGGCGTCAATGATGCACTCCAGTCCCTGCGGTGCCCACTGGTCGCGGAAGGCCTCAAGCGTACCGGCGGACACCGCATGCTCCTTCTGCAGGGACACCTGGGCGCGATCTTAACCGCGGAAGAGGGGCAGGCAATCGGGGACGACGGAACCCCCGACGGCCCGCAGCCTGGACCTGTGAATTGCTACCTTGGCCAGGCTCAGGAGCAGACCAACGAGGAGATCCTCCTCCCGGCCCACACCCCTCCGCACCGGGTGCTCAAAGATCAGGAGCGTGGGACTGAAGTGCAGCGAGAACCTGAGGAGCAGCCCCTTCAGATACTCAAGATGGGCTGCAACCTCGCACACTCCATATATATGTGGAACACGGACTCGTCCAGGCCGCAGAAAGTACAGGCGGCCTGGGAGTTCGTGAACCTACTTAAAAGCCTATTGCACGGGACTGCCCTATGCAACACCCTCCACCCCAGGTCCCCGATATAAAGGGGGAAGACTCCCGCATAGAGAGACCTCCATCGGGGTTTGCCCTCGCCGCCAGATGGCAACGCAGACCGCCAGGGCATGTCTGGCCGGCTGACGTGGGCGAGGAAGTGGAGAGTGTGCAGGAGCATCCCGAACAGGAAACCCCTCTGCGCCGATTGGAATGGCATGGAGGGCATTTGTGAGAGGCGGCTCGGGTTGTGCGGGACCGGCTCCCGAGGAGGGTTTCGGGGCCTGGGTCCGATGAGCAGTTCCGGCCGAGCGGGGGTCGGCTCGGCCGGGATCGCTCCGCACTCCCGAGCCCACTCGCCACCCGCAGTGAGGGGCGTCCCGGGGGTTTCGGCAACTCCGCTGCCCGCCGGACTGTCCCCGGAGTCGGCCGCCTGGACAGTCGAGGCGCTCTCCTCTGCCGGCGGGGCAGCACTCTGACTGGAGGCGACCATGTTCCAGACTCGGAATAGATCCCGGTAAAAGACAGGCAACTCCCTCAGAGAGGTGCAGCTAATTGACTCCACCGGGAGCTGCGTGTCGTCTTGAAGGCAGTGACACTGGCAGATAAAATACATCGCCAGCGCACACCATCTAGGAGGACGCTCGATGTACAGGTATCTCTGCAGGGTCCGAAGGCAGAGAGTCACAGCTTGGGTGCGGATGCACACCAGCGACTGGCTGCCCTCCTCTATCGGGAGACTCAGGACCGCGGCAGAGACCCAGTGTTTCCTCTTGCCCCAGAAGCAATCGACGAGTTTCTTCTGGATCTTGTTGGCAAATGCAGGGGCCGGGCCAAAGTGGCCAACAGGTATCACAACATGGAGGCCACCAGTTGGTTGATGAACAGCGCTCGGCCCCTGTAGGAAAGAAATCACAGTAGTCCTGTCCAGCGCCCCAGCCAAGTGGTGACTTTCGTCTCCAACTCCTGCCAGTATGCCGGCCAGGCTTCCTCAGCGGGGCTAAGGTGGATTCCCAGATAGAGGAGGTGCGTGGTGCTCCACGCAAAAGATGTCAACTCCTCCGGCAGGGAGTCCACCCACCACCGACCGACCAGGAGTCCGGAACTGTACTCCCAATTGATCCTCGCGGAGGACGCAGCAGAAAAGGTCTGCTGGCAGTCGCGCATCCTCCCCAAGTAAACGGGATCTGTGACGAGGAGCACGTCGTCGGCGTAAGCCAAGAGGATGACCCGCATGGCCGGCTCGTGCAGAGCCAATCCCGTCAACCTACTGTGAAGCAGGCACAGGAAGGGCTCCATGCAGATGGCGTACAATTGGCCAGACATGGGGCATCCCTGACGCACTCCTCTCCCAAAGCGAAGGGGTGCCATCAATGACCCGTTAACCCTGACTAGACACTCTGTGGCGGCGTATAAAAGTCGGACCCGGGACACGAAATGCGGCCCGAGACTGAAAGCGCACAGAGTCCCAAAAAGGTATTTGTGATCCACCCTGTCGAACGCCTTCTCCTGATCGAGTGAGAGAAAGACGACCGACTGACCATTCCTCTGGGAAATATGGATCAGGTCCCGGACCAGATAGGGTCTCCTGGATGGACTGGCCCGGGACCGTGTAGGATTGGTCGGGGTGGATCATGTGGGCCAGCACGGAGCCCAGGCAGGCAGACATAGCCCGGGCAAAGATCTTATAATCCATGCTGAGGAGGAAGACCGGACGCCAGTTTTTAAGCAGGCGGAGATCGCCCCTCTTTGGCAGCAGTACGATGACCACCCTGCGCCACGAGCGGGGCATCTCCCCGGTCGCCAGGCTTTCCCACAGAACCCGCGTGTAATTCGTCCCCCAGGACGTCCCAGAACGCCCTGAGGAACTCAACGGTCAACCCATCCAGCCCTGGGGATTTGCCCCTTGTAAGCTGGTGGAGGGTGCCAGTCAGCTCCGCCAATGTGAGCGGAGCCTCCAATCCTTTGGTGCTCTCAGGGCTGACCTGCGGTAGATTCTCCCACAAAACTCTGAGCGCATCTTCGCTGGACGGATCTGGAGAGAACAACACACTGTAAGATATATGGACCAGGAGGCCCATTCCCTCTGGATCCGTGATGGTGGATCCGTCGTCGGCCAGCAGCTCGACGAGCTTCTTACGGACCCCCCGCCACTTTTCCAGCGAGTCGAAGAAGGGTGAGGCGCGGTCCAAATCTTCCAGGATCTGGATCCGTGACCTCACGTACGTGCCTCGGGACCCTATGAGCTGCAGCTCCCTCAGCGCGCCCTTCTTCTCTTTCTACGCCAGCCACAGGGCCGGGTCCACGACGGCATGACTGAGGCGGGACTCCAAGTCGAGCACCTCCCTCTCAAGGCGCCCGATCTCGGCCTCCCGCCTCTTGGTCGACCCCTTAGAGTACTCCTGATAGTAGTCTTGCCCACATCCCACTATAGCCTTAAGGAGGGGAAGCCCCCCTGCTTCCGTCTCCAGTCGGCCCAGAATCGACAGAATGATTCCCGAAATCCCTCGTCCTCCAGCAGCCTATTCTAAAGTGCCAATACGCGGACCCCGCCCGCGTGCGGAGCGGAGTGAACTCCGCCCACACCAGGCGGTGGTCCGAGCACGGCACCAGCCGCATGGAGGCCGCCGAGACGCGGGAGACGTACGCCTGCGAAAAGTACAGGCGGTCGATTCGGGACCCTCCTCCTCCAGACCTCCACGTGAAGGCGCTGGAGTCGGGATGGAGATTCCGCCAGACGTCCATCAATTTAAGGGAGCTGATCAGTCCCCTCAACCTCTCCACAGACGATTGGCCGCGCTGGGGACCAGAACGATCCCCCACCTCGTGGGTGCAGTTAAAATTCCCCCCGAGGATGATGCACTCGCCGCTATCGCTGGAGCTCAAGAGATCGGACACTTCTTCAAATAAACACGCTTGCAACGCACCGGGCCTGGGTGCGTACACGATCACAAAGTGGAGTGGCACACTACCCAGGCGAACAGCGATATGGAGCAAGCGGCCCGGCACTAGCTCCTTGACCCCCAAGATCTCTGGCTGAAAAGTCGGGGCCAACAAGATAGCCACCCCACTAGAAATAGGGGTGAGGTGACACATGTAGACCCCACCCTGCCACTCCAGGAGCCAGGTGGCTTCGTCTCCTGGAATGCTGTGGGTTTCCTGCAGAAAGCTCACCGCGTACCTCCCTTCCCTGAGGACTGAGAGATTGTGAAATCTGCGGTGAGACACCCTGCTGCCGTTGATGTTGAGGCTGGCTATGGTTATCGTCATGTCAAAGGTAATTAAAACCCGTCACCAACAGCTCACAGTGAGGAGGGAGTGGTAGTGCACTTGGCCCTCCACTCCCCCAGCAACCCATTGAGGAATACATTAAAACGGCACCTCTCAAACAGTTTCATGCCCGCGTGCTTGCCCACTTTCTTAAGGGCGGCATGGATGGACTGGATGATCAGCGCCAGATTCGACCCACGGCTGAGGGCCAGCTGAACTTCATTACGACAACGCCTGCAAACTGCGAGGTAATCCCGGAGTTCCGATGTGGGGATGAAAGGAAACTCGGTGGGAGGCACGAGGGACTCCACCACCTCACTGGCGATGGAATCAAGGTCATCCTTCGTGCCCCACACCGAATTCCCATCCTCCTCTGGGTCGTCACCGCCAGCGGCCGACACATCCACCACACACTGTGGGGCGGACGTCCCGGCCGCGCCAGCTGGTCCTGCCTCCGTCACGATCCCACCCCCAGGATCGATGGTGGAGGAGTCCTCTCTGGGTTCTACTGTGAAACTGGAGCCTGTTGGCGCCAGCAGTTCAGGACCCCCCTCCACCTCCGTCCCCAGACCAATGAGTGGTCCAGGGGAGACAGAGGTTCCCGGGTCCGGAAATCCAGCTGGAGCCGAGACCAGAGGCAGAGAGAGGAGGCCATCTTCCGCACTGCCAGCACCCACAGGCCCAGCATATGGGGCAGCATTCTCAGTTATAACCGGGTCGGGTGTCTCCTGGTTGGTGGTGGACACTGGCACTCAGGGCACCCGACCCAGTAGCAGTGTCAGAAAGCATCAGTGGCAGAATGGGCGGCGTCCCCAGGCTCCCTCACCACAAGCAGGGCCCCACTTACTCCTTCAGGAGGGGCCTCAAGTACAGGGGCCTTCACCTCCACTCCATCCTGAGGAATAGGGTGCTCCTGCCTGGACATTGTCGCCTTGGTGGTGGCGGTAGGGGAAACCTGGGGACCCGAAACAGGAGACAGCTCCCCTCCAACAGATGGGCCCTGCGCCTCAGGGCCCCTCATTACCTCTGTGGAGGGTTGCCTTCTCCTCTTTTTCCCACTGGGGCGCAGAGGCTCAGAGACCTCCATGTCATCAGAGTCCTCCGCCTCCGCACCCTCCCTCATTTTAATCACCCTGGACCTGAGCCCAGCCCTGGGACAGGTGGATTCCGTGAGAACGGGCTTTGGGCTGAGCTCAGGCACGGGTTGTTTCATTGTGTCCAGGGGACGCGCCTCTTGATGTTTCTTTTGCCTCCGCATCTTCCTTCCACTCGGACGGGCACTCTACTCCCCACTGGAGGCTGTGAAAACCACAGCCTCTGGAACCGACTGAGTGTCTGTTGGATGTGTGGGGGGAGTGGGAGGACCCTGGGCCGCCGAGGTGGAGCTGGCGGCCGGGAGGTTGGGGCAGTATTTACGAACATGCCCCATCCCCTTGCAGACATGGCAGCGCGCCCCTTCCGAGGTCCAAAAGACGCGGTAGGCCGTCCCCTGGAACTCCACTTGAAATTGGCCTTCCGTGTCCTCCTCCCACGCCGCTGCATAAATACCTGGCGGCGGAAGGAGTAGACATGTTGGAGGCTGTGCTCCCGAAGACTAAGCTGGACTGGGGTGATCCCCGACCTCACCTCCCCCAGAAGGTGCAGGTGGAGAAGGAGGAGTTCACTGGGAATAAAGGGCGGGACGTTTGATAACAATATCCGCTGCGCAGTGGCCCCCAGAGAGTCCACCTGCAGGAAAGTCCCACCCACAGTGAACCCTTTATTCAGGGCCTGGGACACGGCCCGCTCGGTCTTCAGGAAGAACACAGCCTTCCCGCACATTTTTGAAGATGCCACAATGGCCGACGGCCGACAACCTTGGCCATTGCCTTTCCACAGGCCTCTATAGACATATTGGGGTGGAGATAGCTCTTTACCCCATGGCACGAAGCAATTAATTTAAAAGGTGACGGGGTTACACGGGCGGCCACAGAGGCAGCAGCCGAATAGGTATGAGAAGGCCCCGCCACCGGTGATGATGGGCTTGCCGTGGCTCAAGAGCCAAACCCACCCCCAAATTGCAGGCAAACAAACAAACAAACAAACAAAGGAACCAACTAGGAGGTTTGGAGAGAGGCTGAGGGTATACAGGAAAGGGGAAAGACAGGCTGCAAGCGATGACTTTGCTTCTTTTTCCTTAAAGGGTGGTACTCAGAGCACTGTAAAGACTTGTGGTCTTCTGGTTGTGGGAGGGTTCTTCACCTGGGTCAGCCGAAAGCTGCCCAGGCTCCAGTTCGATCCTTGTGTCTCTGTAGCCAGGCAGCTTCAGCTGACTCAGACTGTGCAATTGGGGAGGGGAGGGAGCTTTCCTGCAACATTAGTGCAACTGCACAGCTCCCTGCAGAATTGTACAGCCCCCACCCCTTGTTCTTCTGGCCTCTTCCACCTCCCACAACAGTCCAAATGAAGTAAGAGTCTGGTGCTCAACACACACCTCGAAATACAGCCTTATTCCAAATTCTTTCCACTGCAGCAAAAGTTGTTGAAAGGTTTTTGCAGTTCCCTCCTCAGCTCTCCCTCTCCAGCAGCACCTCCAGCAATTGACTGCAGCAATGTTAGCTACACCTCGTTGAGGCACTCAGTATTCCCAATCACAGAGGAGCCAACCCCGTGCTGTTCCTGCCCTGGGAGTGTTTGATGGGGAAAGTGCAGAGGGAGCTTGACTCTTTGTCGAACATCATGCTTTTTTAAATATGCTCCCCTCCCACTGGGCGTCTGTGGGTCACCCGGTTTCGGTGCTTTTTTAATATTTATCAATGATTTGGATGTGGGGTCCAAATGTTCATGCCTGAGACAAAACTAGGTGGGAAAATGTGTTGTAAAGAAGATGCAAAGCGGCTTCAAGGGGATTTGGACAGACTTAGTGAGTGGGCAAGAACGTGGTGGATGGAATCTTATGTGACTACTTTGGGAATAGTGATCACAATTCTGTAAGCTTTAAAATATTCATGGACAAAGACGTGACTGGTACCAAAGGAAGAGTGCTAAATTGGGGGAAGGCCAACTATACCAAAAGTCGGCAGGAGCTGGGGAATGTAGATTGGGAGCAGCTGCTCGAAGGTAAATCCACATGTGATATGTGGGAGGCTTTTAAAGAGAGGTTGATTAGCGTGCAGGAGAGACATGTTCCTGTGAAAATGAGGGATAGAAATGGCAAGATTAGGGAACCATGGATGATAGGTGAAATTGTGAGACGATCCAAGAGGAAAAAGGAAGCATACATAAGGTCTAAAATAAAAGCAAAATACTGCGGATGCTGGAAATCTGAAACAAAAACAAGAAATGCTGGATTTACTCAGCAGGTCTTGCAGCATCTGTGGAAAGAGAAGCAGAGTTAACGTTTCGGGTCAGTGACCCTTCTTCGGAACTGAAGTTCCGAAGAAGGGTCACTGACCCGAAACGTTAACTCTGCTTCTCTTTCCACAGATGCTGCCAGACCTGCTGAGTGAATCCAGCATTTCTTGTTTTTGATACATAAGGTCTAGGTGGCTGAAGAAAAACGAAGCTTTGAAAGAATATCGGGAATGTAGGACCAATCTGAAACGAGGAATTAAGAAGGCTAAAAGGGGGCATGAAATATCTTTAGCAAACAGGGTTAAGGAAAATCCCAAAGCCTTTTATTCATATATAAGGAGCAAGAGGGTAACTAGAGAAAGGATTGGCCCACTCAAGGACAAAGGAGGAAAGATTTGCGTAGAGTCAGAGAAAATGGGTGAGATTCTAAACGAGTACTTTGCATCGGTATTCACCGAGGAGAGGGACATGACGGATGTTGAGGTTAGGAACAGATGTTTGATTACTCTCGGTCAAGTCGGCATAAGGAGGGAGGAAGTGTTGAGTATTCTAAAAGGCATTAAGGTGGACAAGTCCCCAGGTCCGGATGGGATCTATCCCAGGTTACTGAGGGAAGCGAGAGAGGAAATAGCTGGGGCCTTAACAGATATCTTTGCAGCATCCTTAAACACGGGTGAGGTCCTGGAGGACTGGAGAACTGCAAATTTTGTCCCCTTCTTTAAGAAGGGTAGCAGGGATAATCCAGGTGAGCCTGACGTCAGTGGTAGGGAAGCTGCTGGAGAAGTTACTGAGGAATAGGATCTATTCCCATTTGGAAGAAAATGGGCTTATCAGTGATAGGCAACATGGTTTTGTGCAGGGAAGGCCATGTCTTACCAACTTAATAGAATTCTTTGAGGAAGTGACAAAGTTGATTGATGAGGGAAGGGCTGTAGATGTCATACACATGGACTTCAGTAAGGCATTTGATCAGGTTCACCATGGCGGCACAGTGGCACAGTGGTTAGCGCCGCAGCCTCACAGCTCCAGTGACTCGGGTTCAATTCTGGGTACTGCCTGTGTGGAGTTTGCAAGTTCTCCCTGTGTCTGCGTGGGTTTCCTCCGGGTGCTCCGGTTTCCTCCCACAGCTAAAAAAGACTTGCAGGTTAATAGGCAAATTGGCCATTATAAATTGCCCCCAGTATAGGTAGGTGGTAGGGGAATATAGTGACAGGTGAGGATGTGGTAGGAATATGGGATTAGAGTAGGATTATTATAAATGGGTGGTTAATGGTTGGCACAGGCTCGGTGGGCCGAAGGGCCTGTTTCAGTGCTGTATCTCTCTCTCTAAATCTAAAAGGTGAAGGTGCATGGTGTCCAAGGTGTACTAGCTAGATGGATAAAGAACTGGCTAGGCAACAGGAGACAGAGATTAGCAGTGGAAGGGAGTTTCTCAAAATGGAGACGTGTGACCAGTGGTGTTCCACAGGCATCCGTGCTGGGACCACTGTTGTTTGTGATATACATAAATGATATGGAGGAAAGTATAGGTGATCTGATTAGCAAGTTTGCAGACGACACTAAGATTGGTCGAGTAGCAGATAGTGAAGGGGACTGTCAGAGAATAGAGCAGAAATTAGATCGACAGGAAAGTTGGGCAGAGAAACGGCAGATGGAGTTCAATCAGGGCAAATGCGAGGTGATGCATTTTGGAAGATCCAATTCAAGAGTGAATTATACAGTAAATGGAAATGTCCTGGGGAAAATTGATGTACAGAGAGATTTGGGTGTTCAGGTCCATTGTTCCCTGAAGGTGGCAACGCAGGTCAATAGGGTGGTCAAGAAGGCATACAGCATGCTTTCCTTCATCGGACGGGGTATTGAGTACAAGAGTTGGCAGGTCATGTTACAGTTGTATAGGACTTTGGTTCGGCCACATTTGGAATGCTGCGTGCAGTTCTGGTGACCACATTACCAAAAGGATGTAGATGCTTTGGAGAGGGTGCAGAGGAGGTTCACCAGGATGTTGCCTGGTATGGAGGGCGATAGCTATGAAGAGAGGTTGAGCAGATTAGGATTATTTTCATTAGAAAGACGGAGGTTGAGGGGGGACATGATTGAGGTGTACAAAATCATGAGAGGTATAGACAGGGTGGACAGCAAGAAGCTTTTTCCCAGAGTGGGATATTCAATTACGAGGGGTCACGAGTTCAAAGTGAAAGGGGAAAGGTTTAGGGCGGATATGCGTGGAAAGTTCTTTATGCAGAGGGTGGTGGGTGCCTGCAAAGCGTTGCCAGTGGAGATGGTAGACTCGGGCACGATAGCGTCTTTTAAGATGTATCTAGACAGATACATGAATGGGCAGGAAGTAAAGAGATACAGACCCTTAGAAAATAGGCTTCATGTTTAGATAGAGGATCTGGATCGGCGCAGGCTTGGAGGGCCGAAGGGCCTGTTCCTGTGCTGTAATTTACTTTGTTCTTTGTATTCCACAACCACCTCCCTTAAACTTTTCAGAGCTGTGCCCTCAGTAATACCATTCCACACCTACCTCCCTTCAACAATGCAGAGCTGTGCCGTAAGTAAGATCTTACCCCCACACACCTCCCTTCAACTATGCAGAGCTGTGCCCCAAGTAATACCATTCCCCACCAGCCTCGCTTCAAATATGCAGAGCTGTGCCCTAGGTAATACCATTCCCCCATCGACATCCCTACAGCTATGCAGATCAGTGCCCTAGGTAATACCATTCCCCCACCCACCTCCCTTCAGCTATGCAGAGCCGTGCCCTAGGTCATACCATTCCCCACCCACCTCACTTCAGCTATGCAGAGCTGTGCCCTCGGTAATACAATTCCCCCACCGACATCCCTTCAGCTATGCAGAGCTGTGCCCTAGGTAATACCATTCCCCACCAACCTCCCTACAGCTATGCAGAGCTGTGCCCTAGGTAACACCAATCCCCACCCACCTCCCTACAGCTATGCAGAGCTGTGCCCTAGGTAATACCAATCCCCACCCACCTCCCTACAGCTATGCAGCGTTGTGCCCTAAGATGCTCAATTTGCCACCCTCCTCCCTTCAACTATGCAGAGCTGTGCCCTAAGTAATACCATTCCCACCCACCTCCCTTCAACTATGCAGAGCAGTGCCCTATGTAATACCATTCCCCAACCACCTCCCTTCAACAATGCAGAGCTGTGCCCCAAGAAATACCATTCACCACCCACCTCGCTTCAAATATGCAGAGCTGTGCCCCAAATAATACCATTCCCCACCAGCCTCGCTTCAAATATGCAGAGCTGTGCCCCAAGTAATACCATTCCCCACCAGCCTCGCTTCAAATATGCAGAGCTGTGCCCTAGGTTATACCATTCCCCCACCCACCTCCCCACAGCTTTGCACAGCTGTGCCCTAGGTAATACCATTCCCCCAACCGCCATCCTTCAGCTATGCAGTGCTGTGCCACAGGTAATGCCATTACCCCACCCACCTCCTTTCACCTATGCAGAGCTGTGCGCTAATTAATAACATTCCCCACCCACATCCCTTCAGCTATGCAGAGCTGAGCCCTAGGTAATACCATTCCCCACGCACCTCCCTTCAGCTATGCAGAGCTGTGCCCCAAGTAATAGCATACCACCCTCCCCCACCTCTCTTCAGCTTTGCAGAGCTGTGCCCCATGTAATACCATTCCGCATCCACCTCCCTTCAACTATGCAGAGATGAGTCCGAAGTAATACTATTCCGCATCCACCTCCCTTCAACTGTGCAGAGCAGTGCCCCCAGTAATACCATTACCCCACTCACCTCCATTCAGCGATGCAGAGCTGTGCCCCAAGTAATACCATTCCATACCAACCTCCCTTCAGCTATGAAGAACTGTGCCGTAAGTAATACCATTCCCCACCCATCTCCCCTCAGCTATGCAGAGCTGGGCCCTAAGTAATACCATTCCCCACACACCTCCCTTCATCTATGCAGGGCTTTGCCCCGATTAATACCATTCCCCCACCCTCCTCCCTTCAGCTATGCAGAGCTTTGCCCGAAGTAAAACCATTCCCCACCCACCTCCCGACTGCTATGCAGAGCTGTGCCCTAATTAAAATAATTCCCCACACACCTCCCTTCAGCTATGCTGATCTGTGCCCAAAATAATACCATTCCCCACCCACCTCCCTTCAACAATGCAGAGCTGTGCCCTCTGAAATACCATTCCCCCACCCACCTCGCTTCAACTATGCAGAGCTGCGCCCCAGGTAATGCCATTCCCATCCCGCTTCCCTTCAACTATGCAGAGCGGTGTCCTAAGTAACACCATTCCCCAGCCACCTCCCTTCAACTATACAGAGATGTTACCGAGGTAATACCATTCACCACCCAACTCCCTTCAGCTATGCAGAGCGGGGCCCGAAGTAATATCATTCCCCACCCACCTCACTTCAGCCATGCAGAGCTGTGCCCAAAGTAATACCATTCCGCACCCACATCACTTCAGCTACGCAGAGCTGTGCCCTAAGTAATATCATTCCCCACCCACATCCCTTCAGTAATGCAGAGCTGTTCCCCCAGTAATAACATTCCCCACCCACCTCCCTTCAGCTATGCAGACCTGTGCACGAAATAATACCATTCCCCACACACCTCCCTTAAGCTATGCAGGGCTGTGCCCCATGTGACACCATTCCCCACCCACCTCCCTTCAACGATGAAGAGCTGTGCCGCCAGTAATACTATTTCCCAGCCAACTCCCTTCAACTACGCAGAGCTGTGTCCCAAGTAATAACATTCCCTACCCACCTCCCTTCAAACATGCAGAGCTGTGCCCTAACTAATACCATTCCCCACCCACCTCCCTTCAGCTATGCAGAGATGTGCCCTAAGTAAAAGCTTTCCCCCACCCACCTCCCTTCAACTATGTAGAGCTGTGACCTTAATAATACCATTCCCACATCCAGCTCCCTTCAACCATGCAGAGCTGTGCCATAAGTCATACCTTTCCCCACCCACCTCACTTCAGCTATGCAGAGCTGTGCCCGAAGTAATACCATACCCCACCCACGTTCCTTCAACTATGCAGAGCTGTGCCTGAAGTAATACCATTCCCCACCCACCTCCCTTCAGCCTTGCAGAGCCGTGCCCCAAGTAATACCTTTCCCCCATCCACTTTCCCTCAACTATGCAGACTGTGCCCTACGTAATACCTTACCCAACCCACTCTCCTTCAGCTATGCAGAGCTGTGCCCTATGTAAAACCATTCCCCACCCACCTCCCTTCAACTATGCAGAGCTGTGCCCCAAGTAATACCATTCCCCACCCACCTCCCTTCAGCTACGCAGAGCTGTGCCCCAAGTGATACCGTTCCCCACCCATTTCCCTTCAAATTTTCAGAGCTGTGCCTTGATGAATACCATTCCCCACCCACCTCCCTTCAACTATGCAGAGCTGTGCCCCAAGTAATACCGTTCCCCACCCACTTCCCTTCAACTTTGCAGAGCTGTGCCCTAAGTAATACTATGCCCCACACAGCTCCCTTCAACTATGCAGAGCTGTGCCCGAGGTAATACTATTCCCCAGCCAACTCCCTTCAACTACGCAGAGCTGTGCCCCAATTAATATCATTACCCACCCACCACCCTTCAACTTTGCAGAGCTGTGCCCTAAGTAATACCATTCCACACCCACCTCCCTTCAACTATGCAGAGCTGGGCCTTAAGTAATACCATTCCCCATCCACCTCCCTTCAACTATGCAGAACTGTGCATTAAGTAATACCATTCCTCATCCACCTCCCTTCAGCCTTGCAGAGCAGTGCCCTAAGTAATACCATTCCTCGACCACCTCCCTTCAACTATGCAGAGCTTTGCCCTAAGTAATCCATTCCCCAAGCACCTCCCTGCAACTATGCAGAGATGTGCCCCAAGTAATACCTTTCCCCCACCCACTTCCCTTCAACTATGCAGACTGTGCCCTAAGTAATACCTTACCCAACCCACTCCCCTTCATCGATGCAGAGCTGTGCCACCAGTAATACGATTCACCACCCACCTGCCTTTAGCTATGCAGAGCTGTGCCCTAAGTAATACCATTCCAAACCCACCTCCCTTCAGCTATGCAGAGCTGTGCCCTAAAATATACCATTCACCCACCCACCTCCTTTTTGCTCTGCAGAGCTGTGCCCCGAGTAAAACCATTCCCCCACCCACCTCCCTTCAGCTATGCAGAGCTTTGCCCTAGGTAATACCATTCCCCAACCATCTCAATTCAGCTATGCAGAGCTGTGCCCCAAGGAATACCATTCCCCACCTACCTCCCTTCAACTATGCAGAGCTGCGCCCTTGGTCATACCTTTCCTCTCCCACATCCCTTCAACTATGCAGAGCTGTGCCCAATGTAGTACCATTCCCCCACCCACCTCCCTGCAATTATACAGAGAAGTTACCAAGGTAATACCATTCCCCACCCACCTCCATTCAGCTGTGCAGAGCTGTGCCGAAAGTAATACCGTTCCCCAGCCAGCTTCCTTCAACTGTGCAGAGCTGTGCCCTATCTAATACCATTCCCCACACACCTCCCTTCAGCTATGCAGTGCTGTGCCCCAAGTATTACCATTCCCCACCCAGCTCCCTTCAACTATGCAGAGCTGTGCCCTATCTAATACCATTCCCCACACACCTCCCTTCAGCTATGCAGTGCTGTGCCCCAAGTAATACCATTCCCCACCCACATCCCTTCAACTATGCAGAGCTGTGCCCAAGTAATACCATTCCCCACCCACTTCCCTTCAACTATGCAGAGCTGGGCCCTAAGTAATACCTTACCCAACCCACCCCCCTTCAGCTATGCAGAGCTGTGCCCTATGTAATACCATTCCCCACCCACCACCCTTCACCTATGCAGAGTTGTGCCCTAAGTAATAACATTCCCCACCCAATTCCCTTCAACTATGCAGAGCTGTGCCTAATGTAATGCCTTAGCAAACCCACACCCCTTCTGCTATGCGGAGCTGTGCCCTAACTAATACCATTCCCCTACCCACCTCCCTTCAGCTATGCAGAGCTGTGCCCTAAGTATTACCATTCTCCAGCCACTTCCCTTCAGCGGTGCAGAGCTGTGCCCTATGTAATACCATTCCCCACACACTTCCCTTCAGCAATGCAGAGTTGTGCCTAAAGTAATCCCATTTCCCACCAACCTCCTTTCAACTATGCAGAGCTGTACACCCAGTAATACCATTCCCCCAACCTCATCCCTTCAGCTATGCAGAGCTTTGCCCTAAGTAATGCCATTCTACGCGCACCTCCCTTCAAAAATTCAGAGCTGTGCCCCCAGCAACCGTTCCCTACCCACCGACATACAGCTATGCAGAGCTGTGCCCGAGGTAATACCATTCCCACCCACCTCCCTTGAAATATGCAGAGCTGTGCCCCAAGTAATACCATTCCCCAGCATCCTTCCTTCAGCTATGCAGAGTTGTGCCCCCAGTAATATGATTCCCCAACCACCTCCCTCCAACTGTGCAGTGCTGTGCCCGAAGTAATACCATTCCCCACCCACCTCCCTTCAGCTCTGCAGAGCTGTGCGCCCAGTTATACCATTCCGACCCACCTCCCTTCAGCTATGCAGAGCTGTGCCCTAAGTAATACCTTTCGCCACCCACTTCCCTTCAACTATGCAGAGCTGTGCGCCAAGTAATACCATTCCCACCCACCTCCCTTCAGCTATGCAGAGCTGTGCCCTAAGAAATACCTTACCCAACCCACTCCCCTTCAGCAATGCCGAGTTGTGCCCTAAGTAATTCCATTCACCACCCACCTCCCTTCAGCTATGCAGAGTTGTGCCCAAAGTAATCACATTCCCCCACCCACCTCCCTTCAACTATGCAGAGTTGTGCTCAAAGTAATACCATTCCCCTACTCACTTCCCTTCAACTATGCATAGCGGTACCCCCAGTAATACCATTCAGCCAACCTCATCCCTTCTGCTATGCAGTGCTGTGCCCTAAGTAATACCATTCCCCACACACCTCCATTCAGCTATGCAGAGCTGTGCCCTAAGTAATACCATTCCCCACACACCCCCCTTCAGCTATGCAGAGCTGTGCCCTAAGTATTACCATTCTCCAGCCACTTCCCTTCAGCGGTGCAGAGCTGTGCCCTATGTAATACCATTCCCCACACACTTCCCTTCAGCAATGCAGAGTTGTGCCTAAAGTAATCCCATTTCCCACCAACCTCCTTTCAACTATGCAGAGCTGTACACCCAGTAATACCATTCCCCCAACCTCATCCCTTCAGCTATGCAGAGCTTTGCCCTAAGTAATGCCATTCTACGCGCACCTCCCTTCAAAAATTCAGAGCTGTGCCCCCAGCAACCGTTCCCCACCCACCGACATACAGCTATGCAGAGCTGTGCCCGAGGTAATACCATTCCCACCCACCTCCCTTGAAATATGCAGAGCTGTGCCCCAAGTAATACCATTCCCCAGCATCCTTCCTTCAGCTATGCAGAGTTGTGCCCCCAGTAATATGATTCCCCAACCACCTCCCTCCAACTGTGCAGTGCTGTGCCCGAAGTAATACCATTCCCCACCCACCTCCCTTCAGCTCTGCAGAGCTGTGCGCCCAGTTATACCATTCCGACCCACCTCCCTTCAGCTATGCAGAGCTGTGCCCTAAGTAATACCTTTCGCCACCCACTTCCCTTCAACTATGCAGAGCTGTGCGCCAAGTAATACCATTCCCACCCACCTCCCTTCAGCTATGCAGAGCTGTGCCCTAAGAAATACCTTACCCAACCCACTCCCCTTCAGCAATGCCGAGTTGTGCCCTAAGTAATTCCATTCACCACCCACCTCCCTTCAGCTATGCAGAGTTGTGCCCAAAGTAATCACATTCCCCCACCCACCTCCCTTCAACTATGCAGAGTTGTGCTCAAAGTAATACCATTCCCCTACTCACTTCCCTTCAACTATGCATAGCGGTACCCCCAGTAATACCATTCAGCCAACCTCATCCCTTCTGCTATGCAGTGCTGTGCCCTAAGTAATACCATTCCCCACACACCTCCCTTCAGCTATGCAGAGCTGTGCCCTAAGTAATACCATTCCCCACACACCTCCCTTCAGCTATGCAGAGCTGTGCCCCAAGTAATACCATTCCCCCACCCACCTCCCTTCAGCTATGCAGAGCTGTGCTCCAAGTAATATCATTCCTCCACCCACCTCCCTTCAGCTATGCAGAGCTGTGCTCCAAGTAATATCATTCCCCCACCCACCTCCCTTCAGCTATGCAGAGCTGTGCTCCAAGTAATATCATTCCCCCACCCACATCCCTTCAGCGATGCAGAGCTCTGCCCCAAGTAATACCGTTCCCGCACCCACCTCCCTTCAACTCTGCAGAGCTGTGCCCCCAGCAATATCAATCCACCACCCACATCCCTTCAACTGTATAGAAATATGCCCCAAGTAATATCATTCCCCCACCCACCTCCCTTCAACTTTGCAGAGCTGTGCCCCAAGTAATATCATTCCCCCACCCACCTCCCTTCAACTTTGCAGAGCTGTGCCCCAGGTAATACCATTCCCCCCACACCTTCCTTCTACTATACAGAGCTGTGCCCCAAGTAATACCATTCCCCGACCCACCTCCCTTCAGCTATGCAGTGCTGTGACCCACGTAATATCATTCCCCCACCCACCTCCCTTCAACTATACAGAGCTGTGCCCCAAGTAATATCATTCCCCCACCCACCTCCCGACAAATATGCAGTGCTGTACCACAAGTAATATCATTCCCCCTCCCACCTCCCTTCAACTCTGCAGAGCTGTGCCCCCAGCAATATCAATCCACCACCCACCTCCCTTCAACTGTATAGAAATGTGCCCCAAGTAATATCATTCCCCCACCCACCTCCCTTCAACTCTGCAGAGCTGTGCCCCAAGTAATATCATTCCCCCACCCACCTCCCTTCAACTATGCAGAGCTATGCCCCAGGTAATACCATTCCCCACCCACCTCCCTTCAACTATGCAGAGCTGTGCCCTAAGTAATGCCATTCCCCACCCACCACCCTTCAACTATGCAGAGCTGTGCCCGAAGTAATATCATTCCCCCACCCACCTCCCTTCAACTATGCAGAGCTGTGCCCCAAGTAATACCATTCCCCCACCCACCTCCCTTCAACTATGCAGAGCTGTGCCCTAAGTAACACCATTTCCCACCCACCTCCCTTCCACTATGCAGAGTGCAGACTCCGATACTGACTTCTCCCCTCCCACCTCCCTTCTGGTATGCGGGTGGACACATTGATAGACAGAGACTTACCTGCACTGTGTCCAATTGCTGCCTATTGTCCTGTCCTGCCAGCTTCTCATATTCATGAATGGGACGGCACGTGACAGTTGCCCGTTCAGGGAAAAATGAGGAACTGAGGAGGTGAGAGCAGCGTGATGCATAATCAGGCAACGTATGTAACGCTTAGCATATGCAAATTGGGGTGGCGCTGCTGAGAGGATGGGGAGAGCCGCACCGAGGTCCTGCCACCGCTAGTTAAAATAAGGCGGGAGTCTTGGCGGGCCTCTCCTGGAAGAATTTTCCGGGCTCTCCCGCCACAACTCCCGACGCGGATGTCGAGTGAAATTTAGCCCTTAGTTTTTGAGTTATGGAAAGAGATTTTCAATGTTGGAACATTTTCCAAGGATTTGTGCTGATGTGGTCTCGCAGTGTCCGCCGATCTCCATTCATTGATTTTGCAATTTGTACTGGCTGCCTGTGTGGTAATGGTTGTTAACTGATTGCCTATGTTCCTGGATAATTCATCACAAGATATTCGGACTTCTCTACTGCCTCCAATTGGTCTGCCCCACTGCCACACACTCACCATTGGTCACCCGACATGGCCATCCCCATGGTATTTCACCTTCCTGTGCCAATTAGAAAGCAAATTGATGCTTCATTACTCGATTGGTTGATTCTCTTTTTTCAGTGAAACAACCTTCCTCCCCATGTGCAATATTTTTATAACTAGGAAACAAAAGCTTTCACAGAAAGTATTTTAAAAGCACAATTGTATTTAATGCCCCTATGATTTTTCTCCTGGGTTGCTCACAGCAGTCCTGGAGATTAGTCTTTCAATTCTAGAACCTCTAGGATATTTCTAGTGAGGTCCCTGTGGTGATGAAAAGCCTTTGTAAAATTTACCAGTGAACAAATTCAGCTCAAATTTGGATCAGTTTCTTTCTTTCTGCCTGGCACATTGGCAACAGCCTTGGAATTAAATTGCTCAATTTGAGGTAAGTCACTGTGATACTGGGCAGTTTTAACTGATCTGAAGTGCGGTGATATCACTTTATTTTGATTTCCCTGATTCTTAGCTAGGCAATTGGTCTGTATTCTTTGACTATAAGTATGTGCCAAAATAATAAGGACAAGCAAAATAAGGGATACATCTTACTGGCAGCTGCAGTTACACTGCCAATTAGTTACAACAAATAACTCGATCTATACTCAGAGTAAGGTAATCCCCAGTGAAGAATAACGGTTAGCTACACTAAACATGATACAGCTGTTACTCTGACATTGAAAGATGATCAACATTTAGCAGACATGATCGGCCACATGTAGAATTTAATGCGTTTTCAAGTTCAGACTGAAAGTGGCTTACCAGAAACAAAATGCTAGTTGTTCAGTAATATGTCAGTCTATAGATCACATCGACTCAAACTGAAAGGAGGAAACAAGAGCTTTATAGTCAACCAGCAGGAGCAGTGGGAATATACTGCAGAGATGAATTAGTACATGATCCAACCTGTTAATCTGCTGTTAAATAGGAAGTAGGTCTCCTTCAAATCGAAATCAGGGGACACAATCACTGACCAACGCTCTCAAATGGACCGCTGGGTGGACCACTACCTGGAACTGTACTCCAGGGAAAATGTTGTCTCTGAGACTGCCCTCAATGCAGACCAGTCTCTGCCAGTCATGGATGAGCTGGACGTACAGCCAACAAAATCGGAACTCAGTCATGCCATTGATTCTCTAGCCAGCGGAAAAGCCCCTGGGAAGGACGGCATTACCCCTCAAATAATCAAGAGTGCCAAGCCTGCTATACTCTGAGCACTGCATGAACTGCTTTGCCTGTGCTGGGATGAGGGAGCAGTACCACAGGACATGCGCGATGCCAATATCATCACCATCTATAAGAACAATGGTGACTGCGGTGACTGCAACAACGACCGTGGAATCTCCCTGCTCAGCATAGTGGGGAAAGTCTATGCTCATGTCGCTTTTAACAGGCTCCAGAAGCTGGCTGAGTGTGTCTACCTTGAGGCATAGTGTGGCTTTCGAGCAGAGAGATCCACCATTGACGTGCTGTTCTCCCTTCGTCAGCTACAGGAGAAATGCTGTGAACAGCAGATGCCCCTCTACGTTGCTTTCATTGATCTCACCAAAGCCTTTGACCTCGTCAGCTGATGTGGTCTCTTCAGACTACCAGAAAAGATCGGATGTTCACCAAAGCTACTAAGTATCATCACCTCATTCCATGACAATATGAAAGGCACAATTCAGCATAGCGGCACCACATCAGACCCCTTTCCTATCCTGAGTGGCTTGAAACAGGGCTGTGTTCTCGCACCTACACCGTTTGGGATCTTCTTCTCCCTGTTTCTCTCACATGCATTCAAGTCTTCAAAAGAAGGAATTTTACTCCACACAAGATGAGGTCGCAGGTTGCTGAACCTTGCCCAGCTAAGAGAGAAGACCAAAGTACGGAAAGTCCTCATCAGGGAACTCCTCTTTGCTGACGATGCTGCATTAACATTTCACACTGAAGAGTGTCTGCAGAGACTCATCGACAGGTTTGCGGCTGCCTGCAACGAATTTGGCCTAACCATCAGCCTCAAGAAAACGAACATCATGGGGCAGGACGTCAGAAATGCTCCATCCATCAATTTCGGCGACCACGCTCTGGAAGTGGTTCAAGAGTTCACCTACCTAGGCTCAACTATCACCAGTAATCTGTCTCTCGATGCAGAAATCAATAGGCGCATAGGAAAGGCTTCCACTGCTATGTCAAGACTGGCCAAGGGAGTGTGGGAAAATGGCGCACTGACATGGAACACACAAGTCCGATTGTATCCCAAGCCTATGTCATCAGTACCTTGCTCTATGGCAGCGAGGCCTGGACACTGCATGTCAGCCAAGAGTGATGTCCCAATTCATTTCATCTTCGCTGCCTCCGGAGAATCCTTGGCATCAGGTGGCAGGTCCGTATCTCCAACACAGAAGTCCTCGAGGCGGCCAACATCCCCAGCTTACACACCCTACGGAATTAGCGGTGCTTGAGATGGCTTGGCCATGTGAGCCACATGAAAGATGGCAGGATCCCCAAGGACACATTGTACAGTAAGCTCGTCATTGGTATCAGACCCACCGGCCGTCTATGTCTCCGCTTTAAAGATGTCTGCAAACACGACATGAAGTCCTGTGACATTGATCACAAGTCGTGGGAGTCAGTTGCCAGCGATCGCCAGAGCTGGCGGGCAACCATAATTTCGGGGCTAAAGAGTGGCGAGTCGAAGATACTTAGCAGTTGGCAGGAAAAAAAGACAGAAGCGCAAGGGGAGTGTCAATTGTGTCAAAGCCCCAGCAACCAATTTTATCTGCAGCACCTGTGGAAGAGTCTGTCACTCTAGAATTGGCCTTTATAGCCACTCCAGGCGCTGCTTCACATTGTCTCTTGAGACAAGGAGGCCAAAGAAGAAGACTGAGTTATTCTCCCTGTTCTGGTACCTTGGTAATAGACACATTCAGTGACTCTCCCTGTGGTGATACGATCATAACGGACATACTCAGTGTCTCTCCCTGTTGAGAAACTATAAAAATACACCTACTCAGTGACTGTCCCTGTGGAGATAGTATAATTACTGACGCACTCAGTGAGTCTCCCTGCAGAGATTCTGTAAGAACAGAACCGAACAGTCTCCATGTTCAGATTCTATAGTGACAGACCCACAAACTGACTCTTCCCGTGGAGATACTATAATAACAGACCCACTCTGTGACGCTCCCGGTTCAGGTCCCATAAGAACAGTCCCATCGGTGATTCTGAGGAGATAGAATAATAACAGACCCACTCATTGACTCTCCCTGTGGGGGTACTATTATAACAGACCCACTCTGTGACTCTCCCTCTGGCGATACTATAATAACAAACCCACTCAGTCAGTCTCGCTGTGGAGATACTTTAATAATGATACAGACACAGTGGTTCAGTCTGTTCTCCTTGCAGCCAGTGATACAGTCATTTAGGTCAATCTGCTCTCCCGGGGATCAGTGATACAGAGACAATGGGGACAGTCTGCTCTCCCTGGGGTCAGTGTTCCAGACACAGTGGGTCAGTCTGCTCTCCCCCGGGATCAGTGATACATACCGATTGGAGTCAGTCTGCTCTCCCCCTGGGCTCAATGCTGCAGACACAATGGGGTCTATCGGCTTTCCCCTGGTCAATGATTCAGACAGAGTGGGGTCAGTCTGCTCTCCTCAGGTCAGTGATACAGACACAGTGGTGTCAGTCTGCTCTCCCCGGGGTCGATGATACAGACACAGTGGAGTCAGTCTGCTGCCCCCCTTGAGTCAGTCATGCGGGGGCAATGGGCTCGGGCCTCTCTCTCCCCTGTGTTTTGTGACACCGAGACGGAGGGGTTGGTCTGTTCTCCCCTGGTTTAGTACTTTCAGTGGAGACAGTTTTCTCTGCCTGGATTCCATGAGTTAAATACCGTTGAGTCAGTCGGCTGTCCTCGGGGGTCAGTGACATTTTAACAATCATCTTTAACATCTGCTTGACAACAACTACCCAGAGCAATAAACTGATGATTAATCATCAAATTTCTCATGACGCCAAAGCGCAGATGGAGAAATTTACAGTTAATTGTCACATTTCTCATGGAAATAATACTCAGGGGAATAAACTGCAGTTAATTTTTATATTCGACCTAACTATTTGTCTGCAGTATGAAATATTCATTTTCATCGCTACATTGGTCTTGAGAAGCAGACACAGAGCGATGATTTTGCATAAAATAAAAGCAAAATACTGCGGATGCTGGAAATCTGAAATAAAAACAAGAAATGCTGGAACCACTCAGCAGGTCCGACAGCATCCGTGGCATGAGAAGCAAAGTTAACGTTTCGGGTCAGTGACCCTTCTTCGGAACTGACAAATATTAAAAATGTCGCAGGTTATAAGCAAGTGAGGTGGGGTGGGGCAAGAGATAACAAAGGATGAGGTGTGGATTGGACAAGGCCACATCGCTGACCAAAAGGTCATGTAGCAAAGGCAAACAATATGTTAATGGTGTGTTGAAAGACAAAGCATTAGTACAGAAAAGGTGTTAACGGACTGAATATTGAACAGCAGCAAGTGCAAACCTGAAAAAAGACAGTGGATAAGCAAACTGAACAAACTAAGATGAAATGAAATAAATGCAAAAAAGGGTAATAAATGCAGAAAAGAAAAAGGAAGAAAGAAAAAACAACTAAAAATGAAAATAAAATGGGGGGCTGTCATGCTCTGAAATTATTGAACTCAATGTTCAGTCCGGCAGGCTGCAGTGTGCCTAATCGGTAGATGAGATGCTGTTCCTCGAGGATGATTTTGCAGTTAGTTGTTCCATATTGATGGAACGAAGTAAGCTATTTTCTATGTTAGGCTTGATAATAGTTCTCATAGCAATAACGTTCGAGATAACATTTAGATCGACAATGCACAGGTTTAAATATAAAACAGAAAGCGCCAGAGAGACAATGGAATACCTGGCAACACAAATATATAGAGAGAGACTGAGTTAAAGTTTCAGCTGCATGACCTCACATTGGAATTTTTTTCAATTCAGATTTCCAACAGCCACAGTATTTTACTTTTCTTTTAATGCCTAAATAAAATTCATTAAATATTATTAATGGAAGTTAAATTACACTTAATTGTGAAATTATCCTTGATAACTAATGCACAGAATAATACATTTACAGTTAATTGCACAATTGGAGCGGATCACTAATACACAGATCAACAAAGTTACAGTTAATTATTATATTAGATTTGATAAGGGATACACTGTTTATAATGTTATTGCTAACTGTTGCAATGTTCCTAATAACAAGTACACAACTTACAAAACTGCACAAATTATTTAATATATTGAAGATAATGCTGAATGCACAGAAGTATAAAGGTAAATCTAATTGTTCAATCGGGTTGATAAGACATACTAATGGAAATAATGTTTGAGTTAATTGTTAAATTGGAAATGATAACCAATACACAGAGGAATATGAACATACGAATATATGAATTAGGAGCATAAACAGACCATTCGGCCCATCTAGCCTGCTCCACCATTCAATAAGATCATGGCTGCTCTGTTAGTGTCTCAAAATCCACACTCCCATCTACCTGCGATAACATTTGATTCTCTTGCCTAACAAGAATTTATCTACCCCGCCTTAAAATTATTCAATGACCCCGCTTTCAACACCTTCTGAGGCAGAGAGTTCCAAAGTTGCACAACGCTCTGCGAGAAAAAAAAAATCTCCACATCTCTGTCCGAAAAGGGCACCCCTAATTTTAAAACAGTGCCCCCTAGGTCCATGTTCGATGTTCTAGGTCTGGTCTCGCCCACAGAGGAAACATTGTTTCCACAGCCTCCTTGTCAAGGCCGTTCAGGATCCTATGTACTTCAATCAATTCTCCCCTCACTCTTCTAAACTCTAGTGAAAACAAGCCTCGTCTGCCAAACCTTTACTCATAAGGCAACCCGCTTATTCCAGGTATCTATCCAGTAAAGCTCCTCTCAACTGACTCTAACACATTTACATCTTGCCTTAAATAGGAAGACCAAAACTGCAGACAATATTCGAGATGTGGTCTCAACAATGCCTTGTATAACTGAAGCATAACATTCTTACTTTTATTTTAAATTTCCTTTGTAATAAAGGATAGCATTCCATTAGCCTTCTTTATTGCTTGCTTTACCTGCATACTACCTTTCTGTGACTCCTGCACTAGAACACCGAGGTCCCTCTGCACCTTGGATTTCTGCAGTCATTCTCCGTTTAAGTAATACTCTGCTTTGTCTTTATTCTTCCTGCCAAAGTGAACAATTTCAAATGAAGTTGCAGTTATTCATCACATTGAACATGATAGATAGCACACTTGCTGTGTTGGGCTTGATTTTTAAAAAACATCATGGTGTAAAGACTATATTTAGTTATGAAATTGAAATTGAGAAAATACACAGGGGAAGAAATTTGCATTGGAAGTTCATTTGGGTTTTATGGCAATTCACAGCAGAATAAAGTGGAAGTAAATTATTCAAATGCTTATAACTAATACATTAGCTAATAGAATTAGTTAATTGTTAAATGGTTCTTGATAACCGGTGTATGGGTTAAAAACTACAGCTGTTTGTTAATTTGGAAATAACAAAGCAGGCATAGGTTTGTTGTGATAAAATTGAATTATGTTTAATGGTTAGATTGGTCATGATAATTCATACACAAAGAAATAAAATTACAGGCAAATGACAAATTAGGCTTGATCACTGATACACAGTGAAATAAAGTTCCAGTTCTTGCTAAATTGGGCTTGATAACTCATATACAGGCTATCTAGTTGCAGTTAATTATTATACTGTGTTTGATAATAATTCACAGGTGAGTAATTTACAATTAATTGTTTAAGTGTACATGATAACCAATGTACAAGGGAAGAAAGGGACAAGTAATTGTAATATTGGACCAGATCTCTGGTACACAGGATATATAGTTGCCGTTAATTAGATTGGAGATACAGCACTGAAACAGGCCCTTCGGCCCACCGAGTCTGTGCCGAACATCAACCACCCATTTATACTAATCCTACACTAATCCCATATCCCCACCTGTCCCTATATTTCCCGACCACCTACCTATACGAGTGACAATTTATAATGGCCAATTTACCTATCAACCTGCAAGTCTTTTGGCTTGTGGGAGGAAACCGGAGCACCCGAAGAAAACCCACGCAGACACAGGGAGAACTTGCAAACTCCACACACGCAGTACCTGGAATCGAACCCGGGTCACTGGAGCTGTGAGGCTGCGGTGCTAACCACTGCGCCACTGTGCCGCAATGTAACAAACGCACGAGATAATAAAATCATTCATTTAATTGGTCGGGATTAGAATATATGGGTTAAAAACATCACTGCAATTCCAAATTGGACATGGAAGCTAATGAACCATTTAAGGATATTACAGTTATTATATTTATTTAACAGCACCTAAGGGAAAAAAATATCGCAATTTAAATCTGATATGGCAATTGTTATACTGGTGCCTAAATTTAACGTCATTGATGTATTGGGTTTGATAACAATATACAGGAAATTGATTGGCAAATGAAATATTCAATTGGGTATGGTAACCAATGCAGAATTTTGTCGCAGTAGAATTACACATGGTAACTCATACACAGGGGAATAGGGTTATTGTCAGTTGTTTAATCAGACATAATAATCAATACACAGGGGAACAAAGTCAGAATTAATTATTTAATTTGACCTGAGAAGTAATTCACAAGGAATAGCGTTGTCACGAATTGTTAAATTGGACCTGATAACTAGTACAGGGTATAAAAATTACAGTTAATAAGTACATTTGGCCAGATAGACTGTATGTAGAGGTATAAAGTTACTGTCCCTTTTTTCAATTGAAAATAACAAATACACTGGGGCAAATGCCATTAGTTAATTGTTCAGTTGTTCATAATAACCCTTGTATGGGGTATAAGGCTATAGTCACCTGTTAATTTGGACACAATAGCTAATAAACGGCTTAACAGAGTTACAGTTAATTAGAAAATTGAACATCTTAAACAATACACGGGGAAAATACATTATTTAAATTTGATATGATAAATTATGCAAGGGTCAAACAACTACAGTGAATTGTTATATTGGATTATGATCAAAGGAAGGTTAATAAGCTGGTGCACCATTTCATGGTTAATTGTTCAATTGTTATACACGAATGAAAGGTGTTAATTCTTATACGGATCGAAATAATGACTGAACATGAGTACAACACGATAGGTAATTGCTAAATTTGGCTTGACAAGCAATAAAATTCGGAATAAATTTACAGTTAAGTGTTAAAGTGGACACGTTGACGAACATGCAGGAAAGAGGATAGACAGTAAATTGTTATATTGTGCTACATAACCACATGCAAGGGAATAAAGTTGCAATTATTTCTTAAATGGGCCTTGATAACCGATACACAATGGAATAAATTTGCAAGTAGTGTTGCATTGTGCTTGATAACTCGTGTACAGCTAATCAAGCAGCGGTTAATTGATAGATTGAGATCCCGAACCAATACACGGGAAAGAGGGTTACCATTAATTACAAAATTGGACCTCATAACTAATGTACAGAGCATAAGTTTACAATAAGTTGTTTATTGTGCCTGATAACTAATGAACAGGGAATAACATTGCAGAAGATTATTGTACGAGGATAGATGCAATGCAAGTGGGAATAAGCTTACTGTTAATGGCATAATTGCAAAATGACTGGTACACATGAAAATAAGGTTACAATACTGGCATATACCCGGCAATGTGCAAAATTGCTCAGCTCTGTCCTGTACACAAAAAGCAGGACAAGTCCAACCCGGACAATTGCCGCCTCATCAGTCTACTCTCAATCATAAGTAAAGTGATGGAAGGTGTCATCGACAGTGCTATCAATCGGGAATTACTTAGCAATAAGCTGCTGAGTGATGCTCAGTTTGGGTTCCGTCAGGGCCACTCAGCTCCTGACCTCATTACATCCTTGGTTCAAACATGGACAAAAGAGCAGAACTCAAGAGATGAGATGAGAGTGACTGCCCTTGACATCAAGGCAGCATCTCGAGTCACCAAAACAGGACCTTCGGCCCACCGAGTCCGTGCCGACCATCAACCACCCATTTTATACTAACCTTACATTAATCCCTTAATTCTCCTTCTACCTACCTATTCCAGGGTACTTTTTATAATCGGTAATTTACCTTTAATCCCACATGTTTTGGCATGTGGAAGGAAAGCATAGCACCCAGAGAAAACCCACAAAGTCACAGAGAGAACTTGCAGCCTCCGCCGTGGCAGTACCCAGAACTGAACCCGGCTGGTTGGAGTTGTGAGGCTGCCGTGCTAACCACTGTGTCACTGTGCCGTCATTCGGTGGCCGATGGCATCAAGGAGCTCTGGCTAAGCTGGAGTCACTGGGAATCGGGGGAAACGCTTCCCTGGTTGGAGTTGTACCTGACACAAAGGAAGGTAGGTGTCAATCATCTCAGTTCCAGGGCATCACTGCAGGAGTTCCTTAAGGTAGTGTCCTAAGCCTAAGCATAATCAATGACCTTCCTCCAATCATAAGGTCAGAAGTGGGGATGTTTGCTGATGATTGCACAATGTTCAGCACCATTCGTGACTCCTCACATACTGAAGCAGTCCGTGTAGAAATGCAGCAAGACCTGGACAATATCCAGGCTTGGGCTGATAAGTGGGAAATAACATTCACGCCACACATGTGCCAGGCAAAAGCCATCTCCACCAAGAGAAAATATAACCATGTCACCTTGACATTCAATGAATTTCTGATCGCTGAATCCCCCACTATCAACATCCTGGGATTACCATCGACCAGAAACTGAACTGGCTGCAAGAGCAGGTCAGAAGCTAGGACTTCTGTGGCGAGTAACTTACCTCCTGACTCGCCAAAGCCTGTCCGCCATCAACAAGGCACAAGTCAGGACTGTGATGGAATACTCTCCACTAGCCTGGATGGGTGCAGCTCCAACAACATTCAAGAAGTTCCACACCATCCAGGACAAAGTAGCCCACTTGATTGGTACCCCATCCATCAACATTTCCCCTCTCCAACACCGACACACAGTGGCAGTAGTGTGTACCATCTACAAGATGCACTGCAGCAACGTCACCAAGGCTCCTTAGACAACACCTTCTAAACCTGCGACCTCTACCAACTAGAAGGAAAAGGGCAGCAAATGCATGGGAACATCACCACCTGCAAGTCTCCCTCCAAGTTACACACCATCCTGACCTGGAACTATATCACTGTTCCTTCACTGTCGCTGAGTCAAAATTCTGGAACTCTCTTCCGAACAGCACTGTGGGTGTGCCTACCCCACATGTACTGCAGCGGTTCAAGAAGACAGCTCACCAACACCTTCTCGAGGTCAATTAATTTTGGGAATTAAATTCTGGCCTAGCCAGCAATGAACTTAAAAAAATATTGGTTTACTCGGACACGATACACCATTGTTGAATTCATCTTAATAACTAATATACATGACCTAAAGTTATTGCGAATTCTAACATTGGGTTTCATAACAGTTTAAGGGGAATTATGTTACAATTAGTTACCACTTTCGACTTGGTAACTGATACACAGTGGAATACAGTCCCAGTGATTGTTTACTCAGGATTGCCAGCTCATACACAGGGTATAAAGTTACTGTTAATTGTTTTATTTCATTTGATAACAATTAACAGGGGAGTAAGTAACATATAAGAAAACAGGCTCGCTCCTGGAGGTTACTTTAATGAGAAACACTACATGTTCTTCAGTCATTGGAAAGTACAAAGAGGCAACATGTGAGCATGAAGTGTGTTTCACAGTAATTTAAAAAAAAACACTACTTTCCTTGATTGGAACTCGTGGCTGGAGGCTTCGAGAGGCTTAGTAATCTTCTCCTATCAGCAAGTGTGGGCCCAGTTAATCCCATGTGCATCTATGCTGTAAAATTCGCCTCCCTCCCAGACATCGAGGATCAACTGGATGAGACACTTGAAGCTGCCATCAGGAGTATTCCCAAAACCCTGGGACTGTATCTTCAAGGGGAGTTCAACGAAAGGGTGGGTACCGACTCTTGACCAACGTGAATAGTGTACCAGGGGAATAGAAAGACGAACGGAAATGGACAGAATTTATTACAGTTATACTGACACCACGGACCCTTTGTGACAAAAAGCTACTCAGATCAACCGTGCTAAATGATGTGCTGACAGCATCTGAGAACATTTTCATGGCACCGGCGAGATCTTATCATCACAAGACTTATCACCCTCAACAGTGCCCTCATCACTCGCAGATATCAATGTGCTGACGATGACGCTGATAATTCCCTGGTGTGTATCAAGGCCAAGCTTCATCCCAGGAAGCTTTACCCATCAAAGAAGATCAACATTTTCCGAACCACTGAACCAAAACGCTCCCAGGAGTTCCGAAACATTCTTTATGAGGCTCTTTCAGAGAACAACACCACAGTTCTGAGTGTGGTGTCGAAATAGGATCATCTGAACGTCACCATCTGTTACTCTGCACTCACTGTGTATGGAAAAGAGATCAGAGGAAGGCTGACTGCTTTGAGACTTATTGGACTGAAATGGAGACAGTGACTGTAATTAAAATGAAAACCTCCATGAACTACAAGCGTATTGCCAACAACAACAAAAAATGCTAGATCCTCTCAGAGCTGCCAGGAATAATTCTTAGCAGCCTGCCGGCACTGCACCAATAAATACTGGTTGAATCTGCAACAACACACAATCTGCTGCTGACTCCAGGAATGCTAGAGGGGTGTATGAAGGAATTAACAAAGCAATGGGGCCAGCAGTAACTAAAACAGCTCCATTTAGATAAATACAGTGGAAATTATCACTGAATCTGGAAAGCAGATGGAAAGGTGTGTTGGGCATTATCGCAAACTCTGTGCAACTGACGACGCTGTCACTGAAGTAGCTCTCAGTGTTATTCAAGACCCCTGTTATGCAGGAGCCTCACAGCGAGACTTGGTGAGGACTGGACATGTACAGCAGTGTTTTTGATCAGTTGACATTGATGGCAGGTGGGGATTGCCTGGCCAGTCAGGAGTGAAATGGAGGAATGGAGTCAGGAGGTGAGTTTATCCATTTTGATAGAAGGAATAGATGTGCAGAGTATTTCTTAAATGGTAAGAGATTAGAAAGTGTAGATGCACAAAGGGACCTGGGTGTCCTCGTCAATAAGTCACTGAAAGTTAAGAGGCAGGTGCAGCCAGCAATTGGGAAGGCTACTGGTATGTTAGCTTTTATCACGGGAGGAGTAGTGAAGTCTTGCTTCAATTGTATCGAAGCTTGGTGAGACTGCACATGGAGTTTAGAACCAGGGGACACAACTCAAAGGAAGGGGGAAGTCACTTCGGACAGAGATGAGGAGAAATTTCTATTCTCAGAGGGTTCTGAATCTTTGGAATTCTCTACTCCAGAGAGCTGTGGAAGCTCAGTCATTGAGTATTTTTAAAGCAGAGATTGAAAGATTTCTAAATACAAATAACATAAAGGGATAAGAGGATCGCATGTGCAAAAGACGTCAAATTGAATGATTAGCCATGTAATTTTCTTTGTTCTTTGTTCTTTTTTCTATGATCGTATTGAATGGTGGAGCAGGTTCGATGGGCTGAATGGCCTAATGTTCCTATGCTCCTATTCACAAATTCACAGATTTACAGATTTGTTTCAGTGTCGAAGGATGCCAATCGGCTCATCATGTCTGCACTGGCTTTCTGAAAGAGTGATTCCCTCAGTCCCATTCCCCTGCATTCTCTCTATGACCCTGCACAGTTTTCATTTTCTTTCCTCTTCCTGTCTAATTCCTTTTGAATTCTTCAATGGAAATATACTCCACCACTTTCTCAGGCAGCGTGTTCCAGACCTTAACCACTCGCTGTGTGAAAAAGCTTTTTTTTGTGTCACTTTTGCTTCTCTTACCAAATTATTTAAATTTTTGGACTCTCGTTCCCGATCCTTTCACGAGTGGGAACTGTTTCTCTCTATCTACTCTTTACAGACCTCTCATGATTTTAAACAGCTCTATTAAGTCACATCTCAGCCTTCTGTTCTCCAAGGAAAACAGCCCTAACTTCTTCAATCTATCTTCAGAACTGAAATTCCTCAACCCTGGAGCCATTGTCGTGAATTCTCGTGCACTGTCTCCAATGCCCTCACATCTTTCTTCAAGTGTGGCACCGAGAATTGGACACAATACTAAAGCTGAAGCTGAACTAGTGTCTTATACAAGTTCAATATACCTTTCCTGCTCTCATACTCTAGGCCACCTATTAATAAAACCCAAGATACTGTCTTGCAGTCATAGAGTTATAGAGCTCAGAAACAGGTCCTTCAGCCCATCGTATCTGTGCTGGCCATCAAGCACCCATCTATTCTAATCCCATTTTCCAGCACTTGGCCCGCAGCCTTGTATGCTATGGCATTTCAAGCGATCATCTAAATACTTCTCAGATGTTGTGAGGGCTCCTACCGCTCCCACTCTTTCAGGCAGTGTTCCAGATCACAACCACCCTCTGGGTGAAATTTCTTTTCTTCAAATCCCCACTAAACATCCTGCCCCTTACCTTAAATTTATAACCCCTGGTTATTGACGCCTCTACTAAGTGAAAAAAGTTTCTTCCAACCTATCCTATCAAGGCTACTCATAAATGTATATACCATCACCATCTCCATCTGCTGGTGTCCCTGTCTCACTGCAGCTTTTTCCCTCTCTCATCATCTCCATCTGCTGGTGTCCCTGTCTCAATACAGTTACTGCCCCTTGTCTCCCTCGCCATCTGCTGGTGTCCCTGTCTCACTGCAGTTACTGCTCCCTCACACAATTGCCATCTGCTTGTGTCGCTGTTCCACTGCAGTTACTGCCCAATCGCACCATCTCCATCTGCTGCTGTCCATGCGTCATTGCAGGTATTTGTCGAACTCAAAGACAACATCTGCTGGTCTCCCTCTCTCACTGCAGTTACTGTCGGCTCTCACCACCTCCATCTGCAGGCGCCCCTGTCTCCCGACAGTAAGTATCTCTTCTCACCATCTCCATCTGCTGGTGCCCCTGTCTCAAGGCAGTTTTGCGATCTCTTACCATCTCAATCTGCTGGTTTCCCAGTCTGATTTCAATTACTGCCCCCTCTCTCCATCTCCATCTGCTCGGCTCCCTGTTAAACTGCTGGTGTCCCGGTCTCCCGACAGCAACAATCTCCTCCCACCATCTGCATCTGCTGGTGTCCCTGTCTCATTGCAGTTACTGCTCCGTCTCGCCAGCTCCATCAGCTGGTGTCCCCATCTTATTGCAGTTACTGTCCCCTCTCTCAAAGCTCCACCGTAATAGATCAGATTATCACTGAAATATAATCTAATATTTAGAGTTAAAATCATTTCTGTGCTTTGTGCTATGAATATAAAATGTATTTTCTGTCTTGTGGCGAGTGTAGGGAATGGAATATGAAATGGGATTTAGTTCCAAATCATTTATATTTACTACAAAGATCCCTGTGGAACACCACTAGTCACATCCCTCCATTCAGAAAAGCACCCTTCCACTGCTACCCTCTGTCTTCTATGACAGAGCCAGTTCTGTATCCATCTTGCCAGCTCACCTCTGATCCCGTGTGACTTCACCTTTTGTGCCAGTCTGCCATGAGGGACCTTGTCAAAGGCTTCACTAAAGTCCATATAGATAACATCCACTGCCCATTCTTCATTAATCATCTTTGTCGTTTCTTCAAAAAACGCACTCAAATTAGTAAGACACGACCTCCCCTTCACAAAACCATGCTGCCTTTCGCTAATAAGTCCATTTGTTCCAAATGGGAATAAATCCTGTCCCGATGAATCCTCTCTAATAATTTCCCTCCCACTGATGTAAGGCTCACCGGCCTATAATTTCCTGGATTATCCTTGCTACCCTTCTTAAACAAAGGAACAAAATTGGCTATTCTCCAGCCCTCTGGGACCTCACCTGTAGCCAATGAGAATGCAAGATTTCTGTCAAGGCCCCAGCTATTTCTTCCCTTGCCTCCCTTAGTATAATGGGGTAGATCCCATCAGGCCCTGGGGACTTATCTACCTTAATACTTTGCAAGACACCGAACACCTCCTCCTTTTTGATAATGAGATGACTGAGACTATCTACACTCCCTTCCCTAGGCTCATCATCCACCAAGTCCTTCTCTTTGGTGAATACTGATGCAATGTACTCATTCAGTACCTCGCCCATTTCCTCTGGCTCCACACATAGATTCCCTTCTCTGTCCTTGAGCGGGCCAACCCTTTCCCTAGTTACCCTCTTGTTCTTTATATATGTATAAATAGCCTTGGGATTTTCCTTAATCCTGTTTGCCAATGACTTTTCATGACCCCTTCTTAGCCCTTCTGACTCCTTGCTTAGGTTCCTTTCTACTGTCTTTATATTCCTCAAGGGATTCGTCTGCTCCTAGCCTTCCAGCCCTGATGAGTGCTTCCTTCTTCATTTTGACTAGGCTCACAATATCCCTCGTTATCCAAGGTTCCCGAAACTTTCCAAACTTATCCTTCTTCCTCACAGGAACATTCTAGTTCTGGATTCTTATTAACTGACGTTTGAAAGACTCCCACATGTCAGATGTTGATTTACCCTCAAATAGCCGCCCCAATCTAAATTCTTCAGTTCCTGCCTAATATTGTTATAATTAGTTTCCCCCAATTTAGCACCTTCACCCGAGGACTACTCTTATCCTTATCCGCAATTATCTTAAAACTTGTGGAATTATGGTCACTGTTCCCTAAATGCTCCCCCACTGAAACTTCGACCACCTGCCCAGGCTCATTCCCCAATACCAGGTCCAGTATGGCCCGATCCCTAGCTGTACTATCTACATACTGTTTCAAGAAGCCTTCCTGGATGCTCCTTACAAATTCTGCCCCATCTAAGCCCCTAGCACTAACTAAGTTCCAATCAGTATAAGGGAAGTTAAAATCACCCACCACAGCAACCCTGTTACCTTTACATCTTTCCAAAATCTGTCCACATATCTGCTCCTCTACCTCCTGCTGGCTGTTGGGAGGCCTGTAGAAAACCCTCAACATTGTGACTGCACCCTTCCTATTCCTGAGCCCCACCCATTTGCCTCGCTGCACGTCCCCTCCGAGGTGTCCTCCCGCAGTACAGCTGTGATATTCTCCTGAACAAGTAATGTAACTCCCCCACGCCTTTTACATCCCCCTCTTTCCCGCCTGTAGCTTCTAAATCCGGGAACATTTAGCTGCCCATCCTGTCCTTCCCTCAATCAAGTCTCTGTAATAGCAACAACATCATAGATCCAATTACTAAGCCAAGCTCTAAGTTCATCTGCCTTGCCTGTTATACTTCTCGCATTGAATATAATATACTGGATGGATATTACAATTATGAGAGGCGTAACATTCATTTTCCATATTATTGTTTTAATCTTGTTGACTCCTGGCTTTTCTATTGTTAAATGTCGCTGATCTGCCTGTAGTGTACCCTGAATCCAGGGACAAAAGCAATTCTGGTTCACTCTGTTCCTGCCATTTCCCAATTAAAATATGAAATTTGAGTCCTTGATTCGGGACCACATTCAGGTTTGCAGCCTAAAAACTATTGTGGGTGATATTAGGTTACATACACTGTACACGTCCATTGGGGAGGCAGTCACGGAATCATAATAACAGTGGACTAGCAACCCAGGACCCCAATGACTTCGCCCACAGCCCAAAACCTAAAAGCTTGCGGACAGGGTTCAAATACCACCATGACTGCTGCTGTAACTTAAATTCAATTAATTAACAAAAGTCTGCAATTGAAAACTATTCTATTTAAATGTGCCATGAAATAATCATCGATTGCTGTAAAAACCCATTTGTTTCGCTAAATACTTTTGGGAAGGAAATCTAACATCCTTACCTGGTATGGCCTACATGTGGCTCCAGACCCAGAGCAATGCGGCTGACTCTTAACTGACGTCTGAAACGGCCCAGCAAGTTGTCAAAGACAACAAATGATGAGCTTTCCAGCAGAGCCCACATCACATGAAAGAATAAAAGACAATCTTCTCTCTGCTATTTCACTGTAGATATTTACCTGTTTATTTTACTGTGGTTAATGCCTCTGGGAAAATTAGAATTTTGCCAACTCCTTACTCCTTTCCTCTAGTTCACCTCTGACCGGAGACTCATATTCCACATTCGTTCACTATCAACTGCTCCAAATCCCTGCTTCCATGTCCAACCCTCGTCAAGTCCAGCTCGCCAACATCTTCAGCCTAACTGACCTGCATTGGATCCCAGTCCTCTAAGTACTTCAATTTATAATTCTTCCCATGGATTAAAAATTTTCCATGTCCTCACCACTCCTCATCTCCAGTCACTGCTCCAAACATGCAGCAAATCCATCCGTGATCTGACCATACCTCTGTCATTGGTAACTTTCAGTGGAACTGCCCCCGCCTGGTTCCAATATTACGGATCTGATTGTAACCAGAGCATCTCCAGCCATGGCCTCTCTTCCCACACTAGCACTATTACCTCTGGAATCAATCCATTCTTGCTCCCTCCTCTTCCGCATCTACACACTGCCCGCTGGCGACAATATCTACAGATATGGGGTTCGCTTCCACATGGGTGCTGACAACCCCCATTTCCAGCTCTCCATCGTCTCTCTCGACCCTCCACTGCCTCTGTTTTATCAGACTCTAGCAGTCTGTTTCCCATGAGCTGCAATTTCCTCCAATTATACATGGGGCAGAGCGAAGCATCCACCTTTGGCTCTACCACAAACTCCAAACCCTTTCCATTGATTCCATCGTCATTCTTAGCTGTTGCATCAGGCTGAATATGATGTTGTGTAAAATACGATCCCTATTCATCCCTGACCTGAGCTTCTGACTTCATATTGGATTCAGCAGAAATGACGCCACTTTCACCCCCCGAACATCTTTGTCCTCTGCCCCTGCCTCCGCACATTAGGCACTGAAAACGCTCAATCACTCATCTGTGTAGGATTATTAGGTTACTACAATCTACTAACCAGTGTACTAATTGTTAAAATCTAGATATCATAAACTAACAATTGATTTTTTGTTATAAACTAACATTTAGCTTTATTAGAACCCTTCCTTGTAGTCTGGTAAAGTGGGGAAACTTGAGAAATAGGGCACAGTAGAGACAAGATATCAAGTTATAGGGATTCTGGGAGATTATGTCATGTTTTGAAATGCTTATTTGCAAAAGGGTGAGACCATGAGAGCAGACAGTGGAAACAGCATCGATCTAGATTTGTCTCTTACTCAGATAAGGAAACTAGAAATGTAAGAGCATTGGGTAAAGTAATCAACACAACACTTGTGAAAATTGGAACGTTTAGCAACCATCAGATCATGATCCTTGGTTGGTTAAAAAAGACATCCTTTAATACAAAACTAGTCACTGATTTGCAGAGGGTATAGTTAACTGGAAAGCTGCCAGGATAAAAGAAGTCCTGTCTTTGACACTGTACGGCAGAGAATTTGAGAACAACAGGAGACCAGAGAAAGCTAGACTTACCAAAAACTTGAAGACCAAACGCTGCAAGAAAAAGAGTTATGCGCTCTGTTTTCCAGTCTCAAATATGGGTAGGATCTGTGTTAGACTGTTAATTATTGCCTGAGCTTGTGACTATGGTTTATCTTAAAACTGAACTAACTTGTCTTTGCCTTTATCTCAATTAAGTCGATTCACAACAAGCTTTGTGCTGCCAAATCTGTTTTCACCTTAGAAGGGGGTTATCAACCACCATCTTCTCGAATCTTACATTCTGAGACTTGGCACATTCCAAACACTTTTGGGAAGAATGGAAGGATCTCTGGATCGCGAGACTGGCCAACACAGGTTTTGAGAGGGAACCCGCTTTAGGAGGGTGTGGCGACCTTAATGTACCCAAAGGCATTTACACGAGAATATGTAATGCAAATTAATAAAGTCATGTCTTATAAAGATGGTAAATGGGTCTTCGAGGAGAAATACGAAGAAGTTATAGCGTTGATTAAAGATAAGACAAATAAGCAAAAGTTCAAGATGGACAAGACAAAAAACAAACCTTCTTTCTTACAGGATTTACAGTAATTTGGGGAGGTATGGCGTAGTGGTAATCTCACTGAACTAGTAATCCAGAGCTCAGGCTAATGCTCATGGGCCATGGGTTCGAATCCCAAGGCAGATGGTGAAATTTGAATTCAATTCATAAACCTGGAATTAAAAAGAAATTAGTGTAATGGTGACCATGAAGCATTTTTGAGTGATGTTAAAACTCATTTCGTGCACGGATGTCCCTTTAGGGAAAGAAATCTGCTACTCTTACCTTGTCTGGCCTACATTATATTTATTCGTTTGTGGGATGTGAGCATCATTGGCTCGGCTAGCATTTATTTCACATCCCTAATTGCTCTTGCACTGAGTCATTAGATAGGCAATTTTAAAGAGCACTTAAGTGGCGACCATATTGCTGTGGATCAGGAGCCACATGTAGGCCATACCAGGATATTTTCTTCTCTAGTGGACATCACTAAAAACAAAACAAAGTAATTCATGACAACGCTACTTAATCGTACACGTCATCAGGATGCGCCGCGGTGCGCACATGCGCAGACGGTCTCATGCCCCCTGCGCATGCGCTGCGGTCTGGCTTACCAGGACCGCTTTGCGCAGACGACGCGGTACGCGCATGCGCACACAGTCTCTTCATCTCTGCGCATGCGCTGCGGTAATGCCTGCCATCACTGTTGTGCGCATGCGCAGTTGACGTCATCGCGTTATTTCGTCTTCCTCGCCGACGCGCCAGTTTGTCCTCTGTGCATGCGTCAAAACTTCGGCGCGACTTTTTGAAAGTGGAAGGAGGGGAGGTTTCGTCGGGCATTTTCTCGCATTTTATCTGAATTATTTATTCGTTTTGGAGACGTGCTTCATTTTTATTTGACACAGGAGATTGTTCCAAGGTAAGTTGCTCTGCCTTTGTCAGTTGCTCTGAAAACATTTCCATTGTCTGGGCCACCGCATGTTCTCCAGTCCATGTTGTGAGTTGCTCTGAAAACATTTCCATTGTCTGGGCCACCGCATGTTCTCCAGTCCCTGTTGTGAGTTGCTCTGAAAACATTTCCATTGTCTGGGCCACCGCATGGCGCAGGATGAAGGCACAGTGACTGTGCTTTCTGGCGCCAAACAGTACACACTGTAGATACATGATGGCCCGGCTACCTGCAGCTGCATCTTCTCCATTCAGACTTTGCTGCCTGGCAAACATGCTGTTGTTGTGCAGAGGCATCTGGGTCTGCCTTTGGACAGGCTCGCTTCCAATTGTCGCTGGCATGCATCTCAGACACCAACGATGACAGGCATGGCTGCTGCCATTGTGATTGCAGAGGAACAGCCAAGGCCCCTCAGCCACAATGAAAACTACCGCTTGCTTTCAGATCAATTGTACCAGCTACAACAGGCCGTTCTGCAGAGTGGAACGGCAGCATTCATGAGGAGACTGGACTGGCTGCGGAAACAGACTCTCCGCTGGCAGCCAGGACTGGCTGATGAGATGGAGCCATTTACTATGCCCAACAATTGCCCGGAAGCACCTTCGGATGGAGGTGGCCGCGTGCTGGACATCAGTCACGTGTCACAAACCCTGGATCCTGAGCGTCTCATCCCCTGGCCTAATGATCTGATGGACCATACATATGCCTGCCTGTTCAAATCTCCACTTCCCCTACCTGCGGTACCCTCTCCTTGCTGCTCAGTTACACAGTCACCTGCTCCTACACCCATCAGGGCAGTGCTCATGGGCACACAGTTACCTGCTCCTACACCCATCAGGGCAGTGCTCATGGGCACACAGTTACCTGCTCCGACACCCATCAGGGCAGTGCTCATGGACACACAGCCACCTGTTTCCCCATCCGACGTTGAAACAACCATGCAGAGCCTTGTGAGACTCCGCAATTGTCAGTTGCTGCCTGTCAAGCAGAGAGGGCGTCCAAAGGGGTCAAGCACTTGGGGAACATCCAGCAAGAAGAGACTGAGCACTAAAAGAAACAAGCATGCCGTGTCCAGTGGTAGCAGAAATGTGAATGCTCTTGCTGTGAACACAACTGGTGATAGTCGTAGGCAGGATTAAATGGGAATGGATGGAAAGACGCACGAGTAACATAACCACTGGCAGGGAACTGCTGGGCTAAATGGCCAGCTTTATGTTCATAGCCCAAAAGAAATGTGCTTCTTTTCCAGCACCCTCACATCATTCATGTTTTTCCTGAGAGCAGCATTGAACCATCACGAGATAGGGGCAGTAACATCATCCTGCCTCCTACAGCTGAGGTGGGTACTAAGTGATTCATTGGCGGTGTTATCAGTACATGCCTTTACCGCAGAACACAAAGCATGCTCAACAGTAATTTCATTGGAGGGAGGGAAGCTCTGACACTGATGTACTTTCCTTATTTTCTTTCATGTAAAACGTGCCCTTGAGAAAACAATCCTTGACACTTAAGGACGGCATTCAAGCAAAGGTGGCAGTGCGGGAGAGGACGCAAGGATGTGCTGATTCCTGCATCTGAGGTGGGTAATAAGTGCTTCATTGGCGACGTTATCAATTGGTGCCTTCACTGCAGAACTTAAAAAGGTGTGCACAACAGTAATTTCAGTGGATAGAGGGAGGCAAGCTCTGACTCTGATTTGCTTTTCTTCTATCCATGTAAAACATGCCGTCGAGAAAACAATCCTTGAGACTTAAGGTCAGCATTCAAGCAACGAAGGCAACTGGATCATGCTGCGGAGCTCGTCACGATGTGGAAAGGAACATTGCATTTATGGATGAATTGGGAATGCACATTGGAGTACGCTTGGGGAACATTCACCAAGAATAGACTGAGCTCAGACTCTTGTGACTTTGCCTTCTTTACATGGACAATACAGTAGTGGAATCGAGAGCCAAGCGTTTATTCACCACAAGGCTCTCCAGGAACAATCTCTTTAGCTGTGCATAGCAGAGACTCGGCCTGTCTGTCTAACGGGAATGCTGGACACAACACTCATGTATCCATGCACAGCAGTTCCTCGGATACTTAATGAACTTAATAAAACTTTTCAATAATTAAACACAGAATTGTTGAGGTTTTGTTTTGCATGCTATTTCCCCGACTTTGCAACTGCACTTCAGATATTCAACTATAGTGGGGGTGGGGTAGGGGGAGGGGTGGGAGAAGAGGGGGAGGGGTGGGGAGAGCGGGGAAGGGTGGGGAGAGGGAGTATGCAAAATGCAGGGACCAAACAGTTGCAATGCCTGAAGAACTGTGGAGAAGTAGAGAAAGCAACTGGGTAGGGGAGAAAGCAACTGGATTGGGCATCCGCAGCTGGAGGGAACGGCTGAATGGAGAGGGCCGGAAGCGAGAGGCCTCAGAGAGCCGCGGGGAGCGAGCGTGTGAAGACCTTGGTGTCACCGGTTCCAGGCACTGGCCAGTAAGTCTTTTGCTGTTGTGTTTATGGCGCATGCACTGAAAAAGGCACTCCTCTTCCGTTCCGCTGCTCCCCCCCATTCTCTCCCCTTCCTCCCTCTCCCCCCAGCTTTCTCCCTCCCCCCTTCCTTACCCCTCCCTCTCCCTCTTTCTCCCCCTTTCTCTCCCCCTCCCCCTCTTTCTCTCCCCCTCTCCCTCTTTCACTCCCCCTCTCCCCCTTCCTCTTTCACTCCCCCTCTCCCTCTTTCTCTCCCCCTCCCCCTCCCCCTTTCTCTCCCCCTCCCCCTCTCCCTCTTTCTCTCCCCCTCTCCCTCTTTCTCCCCCTCTCCCTCTTTCTCCCACTCTCCCCCTCCCTCTTTCTCCCCTCCCTCTCCCTCTTTCTCACCTCCCCCTCCCTCTTTCTCCCCCTCTCCCTCTTTCTTCCCCGACACTCTCCCTCTTTCTCCCCTCTCCCTCTTTCTCCCCTCCCTCTTTCTCCCCCTCCCTCTCCCTCTTTCTCCCCCCTCCCCGTCCCTCTTTCCCCCTCCCTCTCCCTCTTTCTCCCCCCTCCCTCTCCTGCTTTCTCCCCCTCCCTCTCCCTCTTTCTACCCCCTCCCCCTCCCTCTTTCCCCCTCCCTCTCCCTCTTTCTCCCCCTCCCTCTCCCTCTTTCTCCCCCCTCCCTCTCCCTCTTTCTCCACCCCTCCCTCTCCCTCTTTCTCCCCCCTCCCCCTCCCTCTTTCTCCCCCCTCCCTCTTCCTCTCCCTCCCCCCCTCGCCCGCCGGCACCGCCATCGCTGGTCTCCCCGCGATGCTGTCCCCGGCCCCCGCGCAGCTCTCCCCGGCCCGCTCCACTCTCTCACTCCGGCCATTGAATTCTGCCACGTGTTTTTCAGGTTTCATCTCTGTGATTCTTTGAGCAGCGCCATCTTTCGTCCTGGCAGCTGCCACAGTCGCAAGTTGTGACGTTTTCGTGGCACATGCTGTATTTGCGCATGTGCCAAAACAGCGCCACCTACCGATCGCGTTGTCAACAATTGCGGTCTTAAAGATATGACAGCTCAGTATTTCATCCAGGACTGTATTTAAATTTGTGACAGCTCAGTATTTTCTCAAGGCCCTGTGTTTACAGTTGTGACAGCTAAGTATTTTCTCACGGCCCTGTGTTTAAAGTTGTGACAGTTTAGTATTTCCCCCAGGACCCTTTTTTAAAGTTATGACAGCTCAGTATTTCATCCAGGACCTGTGTTTAAATTTGTGACAGCTCCGTATTTCATCCAGGACCTGTGTTTACAGTTGTGACATCTAAGTATTTTCTCAAGGCCCTGTGTTTAAAGTTGTGACAGTTCAGTATTTCCTCCAGGATCCTTGTTTAAAGTTATGACAGCTCAGTATTTCATCCAGGACCTGTGTTTAAATTTGTGACAGCTCAGTATTTCCTCCAGGTCCTGTGTTTACAGCTGTGACAGCTCAGTGTTTCCTCCAGGCCCTGTGTTTACAGTTGTGACAGTTCAGTATTTCCTCCAGGTCCTGTGTTTAAATTTGTGACAGCTCAGTATTTCCTCCATGTCCTGTGTTTAAATTTGTGACAGCTCAGTATTTCCTCCAGGTCCTGTGTTTAAATTTGTGACAGCTCAGTATTTCCTCCAGGTCCTGTGTTTAAATTTGTGACAGCTCAGTATTTCCTCCAGGTCCTGTGTTTAAATTTGTGACAGCTCAGTATTTCCTCCATGTCCTGTGTTTAAATTTGTGACAGCTCAGTATTTCCTCCATGTCCTGTGTTTAAATTTGTGACAGCTCAGTATTTCCTTCAGGTCCTGTGTTTAAATTTGTGACAGTTCAGTATTTCCCCCAGTCCCTGTGTTTAAAGTTGTGACAGCTCAGTATTTCCACCAGTCCCTGTGTTTACAGTTGTGACAGTTCAGTATTACACCCAGTCCCTGTGTTTAAAGTTGTGACAGCTCAGTATTTCCCCAAGTCCCTGTATTTACAGTTGTGACAGTTCAGTATTTCCCCCAGTCCCTATGTTTAAAGTTGTGACAGCTCAGTATTTCCCCCAGTCCCTGTGTTTACAGTTGTGACAGCTCAGTATTTCCTCCAGGACCTATCTTTAAAGTTGTGACAGTTCAGTATTTCCCCCAGTCCCTGTGTTTACAGTTGTGACAGTTCAGTATTTCCCCCAGGGCCTACGTTTACAGTTGTCACAGCTCAGTATTTCCTCCAGGACCTATCTTTAAAGTTGTGACAATTCAGAGTTTCCCCCAGGCCCTGAGTCTATCAATCTGACTGTTCAGGAATTCCCCCAAGCCCGTTGTTTAATATTGTGACAGTTCTGAAGTGGCTTAGTGTCAATTTTCTGTGTTTTTAAAATTAATTTGATTCAAGTGACATGTGTGTCAGTGGCAAGGCCAACATCTATTACCCATCCCTAATTGCCCTTTTGAGAGGGTGGTGGTGAGCCATGTTCTTGTACCACTGCACTCCATGGCGGGTAGGTACAGCCGCAGTGCTGTTAGGGAGGGTGTTCCAAATTTTTGACACAGTGACAGTGAAGGAAGTGCAATATAGTTCCAAGAGAGGATGGTGTGTGACTTCAGTTGTTGTGTGTGGCCATATTTTTCAGATTTTGATCTTTCTGATATTTTTTTAACACGGTTAGATGTAAAATCTCTCCTCAAATCTGCCTGTCTCTCCCTGTCTCTCCCTCCATCTTTCTGCGCGTCGCTCCCTCCCTCTCTCTCTTTGTCTCTCTGAAGACTAAGATCGCATACGTCTTATGAATTACTCTCTTAATATATCCTATCGCCTTCAAAGATCACTGGTCGTGATCCTCCAGGTCCCTCAGTACCTGCACACGCTTGAGAAATATGACATAGTGCAATCAAATAATGTCAACATGGTTTCACGAAAGGGAAATCTCCTTTTAATCTTCTCTGCTCTAAGGAGAACAAGCCCAGCATCTCCAGTCCATCAGTGTAACTGTAATAATCTCATCCAGGAACCGTTCTAGTAAATCTCTTCTGTACATTCACCAAAGCCTCCATGTACTTCCTAAAGTGTGGTCCCAGAATTGGACACAACACCTCAGCTGGGGACAAACTATTATTTTATAAAGGATTCACATCACTTCCTTTTTCAAACAGAAATGCATTGGCAGTGATATTATTAAAGCCCTTAGGAAGACGGAGAAGGCCATTCGGCCCCTCAAACCTGTCCCGCCATTCACTCAGGTCTTGGCTGATTTGCTCCTTATCCACATTGAGCTGTCTCGGCAGCGTAAACATTAATAGCCTTTCCTAACAAATCTCGACCGACAATCAGGAATTAATGTCACTGCCTGTTAATACTGGGGAATTCCTTCCCTAAACCTCTCCGCCTCTCGACCTCTCATACTTGCTTCAAGATGTTCCTTAAAACTAACCTCTTTGATCGAGCTTTTAATCTCAATTTATATGGGTTTGGTGTCAGATTTTGCTTTTTAATGGACCCTGTGCAGCACCTTTGGGACTTTTTATTTCTTACCTTCTCCATCATCCGGTCTCTCTCTCTCTCTTTCTCCCCCTCACCCACCCCTCTCTCTCTTTCTCCCCCTTACCCTGTATCTCCCTCCCTCTCCTCCTCACCTCTAAGACAAGTATATCCTTCCTTCAGTACTGAGACCAGGACTGTACACAGTACTCCAGGTGTGGGCTCACCAAACCCTGTCCCATTACAGCAAGACTTCCTCACTCTTGCACTCTAACCTCCTTGCAATAAAGGCCAACACTCCACTTGCTGTACCTCCATGTTAACTTTCTGTTATTTGTGTACAAGGATACCCAAATCCCTCTGAATACCAACATTTAATAGTTTCTCACCATTTGAAAAATATTCTCTGTTTCTATTCTTTTGGCCAAAGTGAAGAACCTCACATCTCTCCACATGATATTCCAGCAGCCACTTTCTTGCCCACTCGCTTAACCCGTCCATCTGCCAATGCAGTATCTTTGTGCCCTCCTCACAGCTTACAGTACCACCTATCTTTGTATCATCAGCCCATATAAACCATTCATTGGCCGTGTTTGAGAGGGGAACTTTTGTCCTGACAAGTATTAAGATACAACTGGTTGATATTTTGTGCAGGATATTTCTGTATATTTATTGGAGTTGTTAAGATGAAAGATCTTTAATAAGAGATTAGAGTGTGTCCTTAGTGTCCTCGCCCACCCTCACATCCAGAATTGGAAACACAAACAGACAGAGACACAAAGACAGCCAAGTAAACACAGACAGACTTACACGGCCAGATAAAAACACACACAGACACACACACAGACACACAGACACACACACACAGACACACACACACACACACACACACACACACACACACACACACACACACACACAGACACACACACACAGACACACACACAGACACACACACACAGACACAGACACACACACACACACATACACACACATACACACACACACACACACACACACACACACA